>NC_140572.1:4910203-5510203 GCF_057381845.1 Rhamphochromis longiceps | reverse complement strand
TCTGCTTATTGTAATATCTTGTACTTGATTTTACACCTTTTAATGTCAAAGTTGGCCTCTGTGCTTTTTCAGTGTTGGAAAGACTCTTTCTTGCACTGAGGTCTGCTTATTGTAAATATCTTGTACTTGTTTGAACACCTTTTAATGTCAAAGTTGGCCTCTGTGCTTATCAGTGTTGGAAAGACTCTTTCTTGCACTGAGGTCTGCTTATTGTAAATATCTTGTATTTCTTTTTACACCTTTTAATGTCAAAGTTGGCCTCTGTGCTTATCAGTGTTGGAAAGACTCTTTCTTGCACTGAGGTCTGCTTATTGTAAATATCTTGTACTTGTTTGAACACCTTTTCATGTCAAAGTTGGCCTCTGTGCTTGTCAGTGTTGGAAAGACTCTTTCTTGCACTGAGGTCTGCTTATTGTAAATATCTTGTACTTGTTTGAACACCTTTTAATGTCAAAGTTGGCCTCTGTGATTGTCAGTGTTGGAAAGACTCTTTCTTGCACTAAGGTCTGCTTATTGTAAATATCTTGTACTTGTTTGAACACCTTTTAATGTCAAAGTTGGCCTCTGTGATTATCAGTGTTAGAAAGACTCTTTCTTGCACTGAGGTCTGCTTATTGTGAATATATTGTACTTGTTTTTATACCTTTTAATGTCAAAGTTGGCCTCTGTGCTTCAGCAGTGTTAGAAAGACTCTTTCTTGCACTGAGGTCTGCTTATTGTAAATATCTTGTACTTGTTTTTACACCTTTTCATGTCAAAGTTGGCCTCTGTGCTTATCAGTGTTGGAAAGACTCTTTCTTGCACTGAGGTCTGCTTATTGTGAATATATTGTACTTGTTTTTATACCTTTTAATGTCAAAGTTGGCCTCTGTGCTTCAGCAGTGTTAGAAAGACTCTTTCTTGCACTGAGGTCTGCTTATTGTAAATATCTTGTACTTGTTTGAACACCTTTTAATGTCAAAGTTGGCCTCTGTGCTTGTCAGTGTTGGAAAGACTCTTTCTTGCACTGAGGTCTGCTTATTGTGAATATATTGTACTTGTTTTTATACCTTTTAATGTCAAAGTTGGCCTCTGTGCTTCAGCAGTGTTAGAAAGACTCTTTCTTGCACTGAGGTCTGCTTATTGTAAATATCTTGTACTTGTTTGAACACCTTTTAATGTCAAAGTTGGCCTCTGTGCTTGTCAGTGTTGGAAAGACTCTTTCTTGCACTGAGGTCTGCTTATTGTAAATATCTTGTACTTGTTTTTACACCTTTTAATGTTAAAGTTGGCCTCTTTGGTTTTTCAGTGTTGGAAAGACTCTTTCTTGCACTGAGGTCTGCTTATTGTAAATATCTTGTACTTGATTATACACCTTTTAATGTCAAAGTTGGCCTCTGTGCTTTTTCAGTGTTGGAAAGACTGTTTCTTGCACTGAGGTCTGCTTATTGTAAATATCTTGTATTTCTTTTTACACCTTTTAATGTCAAAGTTGGCCTCTGTGCTTTTTCATTGTTGGAAATACTCTTTCTTGCACTGAGGTCTGCTTATTGTAAATATCTTGTACTTGATTTTACACCTTTTAATGTCAAAGTTGGCCTCTGTGCTTCTGCAGTGTTAGAAAGACTCTTTCTTGCACTGAGGTCTGCTTATTGTAAATATCTTGTACTTGTTTGAACACCTTTTCATGTCAAAGTTGGCCTCTGACCTTATCAGTGTTGGAAAGACTCTTTCTTGCACTGAGGTCTGCTTATTGTAAATATCTTGTATTTCTTTTTACACCTTTTAATGTCAAAGTTGGCCTCTGTGCTTTTTCATTGTTGGAAATACTCTTTCTTGCACTGAGGTCTGCTTATTGTAAATATCTTGTACTTGATTTTACACCTTTTAATGTCAAAGTTGGCCTCTGTGCTTCTGCAGTGTTAGAAAGACTCTTTCTTGCACTGAGGGCTGCTTATTGTAAATATCTTGTACTTGTTTGAACACCTTTTAATGTCAAAGTTGGCCTCTGTGCTTCTGCAGTGTTAGAAAGACTCTTTCTTGCACTGAGGGCTGCTTATTGTAAATATCTTGTACTTGTTTGAACTCCTTTTCATGTCAAAGTTGGCCTCTGTGCTTCTGCAGTGTTAGAAAGACTCTTTCTTGCACTGAGGTCTGCTTATTGTGAATATCTTGTACTTGTTTTTATACCTTTTCATGTCAAAGTTGGCCTCTGTGCTTTTTCATTGTTGGAAAGACTCTTTCTTGCACTGAGGTCTGCTTATTGTAAATATCTTGTACTTGATTTTTACACCTTTTCATGTCAAAGTTGGCCTCTGTGCTTGTCAGTGTTGGAAAGACTCTTTCTTGCACTGAGGTCTGCTTATTGTAAATATCTTGTACTTGATTGAACACCTTTTAATGTCAAAGTTGGCCTCTGTGCTTATCAGTGTTGGAAAGACTCTTTCTTGCACTGAGGGCTGCTTATTGTAAATATCTTGTACTTGATTTTTACACCTTTTCATGTCAAAGTTGGCCTCTGTGCTTATCAGTGTTGGAAAGACTCTTTCTTGCACTGAGGTCTGCTTATTGTAAATATCTTGTACTTGATTTTTACACCTTTTCATGTCAAAGTTGGCCTCTGTGCTTTTTCAGTGTTGGAAAGACTCTTTCTTGCACTGAGGTCTGCTTATTGTAAATATCTTGTACTTGATTGAACACCTTTTAATGTCAAAGTTGGCCTCTGTGCTTATCAGTGTTGGAAAGACTCTTTCTTGCACTGAGGTCTGCTTATTGTAAATATCTTGTACTTGATTGAACACCTTTTAATGTCAAAGTTGGCCTCTGTGCTTATCAGTGTTAGAAAGACTCTTTCTTGCACTGAGGTCTGCTTATTGTAAATATCTTGTACTTGATTGAACACCTTTTAATGTCAAAGTTGGCCTCTGTGCTTATCAGTGTTGGAAAGACTCTTTCTTGCACTGAGGTCTGCTTATTGTAAATATCTTGTACTTGTTTTTACACCTTTTAATGTCAAAGTTGGCCTCTGTGCTTGTCAGTGTTGGAAAGACTCTTTCTTGCACTAAGGTCTGCTTATTGTAAATATCTTGTACTTGTTTTTACACCTTTTAATGTCAAAGTTGGCCTCTGTGCTTATCAGTGTTGGAAAGACTCTTTCTTGCACTGAGGTCTGCTTATTGTAAATATCTTGTACTTGTTTGAACACCTTTTCATGTCAAAGTTGGCTTCTGTGCTTCTGCAGTGTTAGAAAGACTCTTTCTTGCACTGAGGTCTGCTTATTGTAAATATCTTGTACTTGTTTTTATACCTTTTAATGTCAAAGTTGGCCTCTGTGCTTATCAGTGTTGGAAAGACTCTTTCTTGCACTGAGGTCTGCTTATTGTAAATATCTTGTACTTGTTTGAACACCTTTTCATGTCAAAGTTGGCCTCTGTGCTTATCAGTGTTGGAAAGACTCTTTCTTGCACTGAGGTCTGCTTATTGTAAATATCTTGTACTTGTTTTTTACACCTTTTCATGTCAAAATTGGCCTCTGTGCTTTTTCAGTGTTGGAAAGACTCTTTCTTGCACTGAGGTCTGCTTATTGTAATATCTTGTACTTGATTTTACACCTTTTAATGTCAAAGTTGGCCTCTGTGCTTTTTCAGTGTTGGAAAGACTCTTTCTTGCACTGAGGTCTGCTTATTGTAAATATCTTGTACTTGTTTGAACACCTTTTAATGTCAAAGTTGGCCTCTGTGCTTATCAGTGTTGGAAAGACTCTTTCTTGCACTGAGGTCTGCTTATTGTAAATATCTTGTATTTCTTTTTACACCTTTTAATGTCAAAGTTGGCCTCTGTGCTTATCAGTGTTGGAAAGACTCTTTCTTGCACTAAGGTCTGCTTATTGTAAATATCTTGTACTTGTTTGAACACCTTTTCATGTCAAAGTTGGCCTCTGTGCTTGTCAGTGTTGGAAAGACTCTTTCTTGCACTGAGGTCTGCTTATTGTAAATATCTTGTACTTGTTTGAACACCTTTTAATGTCAAAGTTGGCCTCTGTGATTGTCAGTGTTGGAAAGACTCTTTCTTGCACTAAGGTCTGCTTATTGTAAATATCTTGTACTTGTTTGAACACCTTTTAATGTCAAAGTTGGCCTCTGTGATTATCAGTGTTAGAAAGACTCTTTCTTGCACTGAGGTCTGCTTATTGTGAATATATTGTACTTGTTTTTATACCTTTTAATGTCAAAGTTGGCCTCTGTGCTTCAGCAGTGTTAGAAAGACTCTTTCTTGCACTGAGGTCTGCTTATTGTAAATATCTTGTACTTGTTTTTACACCTTTTCATGTCAAAGTTGGCCTCTGTGCTTATCAGTGTTGGAAAGACTCTTTCTTGCACTGAGGTCTGCTTATTGTAAATATCTTGTACTTGTTTGAACACCTTTTCATGTCAAAGTTGGCCTCTGTGCTTGTCAGTGTTGGAAAGACTCTTTCTTGCACTGAGGTCTGCTTATTGTGAATATATTGTACTTGTTTTTATACCTTTTAATGTCAAAGTTGGCCTCTGTGCTTCAGCAGTGTTAGAAAGACTCTTTCTTGCACTGAGGTCTGCTTATTGTAAATATCTTGTACTTGTTTGAACACCTTTTAATGTCAAAGTTGGCCTCTGTGCTTGTCAGTGTTGGAAAGACTCTTTCTTGCACTGAGGTCTGCTTATTGTGAATATATTGTACTTGTTTTTATACCTTTTAATGTCAAAGTTGGCCTCTGTGCTTCAGCAGTGTTAGAAAGACTCTTTCTTGCACTGAGGTCTGCTTATTGTAAATATCTTGTACTTGATTTTTACACCTTTTCATGTCAAAGTTGGCCTCTGTGCTTTTTCAGTGTTGGAAAGACTCTTTCTTGCACTGAGGTCTGCTTATTGTAAATATCTTGTACTTGATTGAACACCTTTTAATGTCAAAGTTGGCCTCTGTGCTTATCAGTGTTGGAAAGACTCTTTCTTGCACTGAGGTCTGCTTATTGTAAATATCTTGTACTTGATTGAACACCTTTTAATGTCAAAGTTGGCCTCTGTGCTTATCAGTGTTAGAAAGACTCTTTCTTGCACTGAGGTCTGCTTATTGTAAATATCTTGTACTTGATTGAACACCTTTTAATGTCAAAGTTGGCCTCTGTGCTTGTCAGTGTTGGAAAGACTCTTTCTTGCACTGAGGTCTGCTTATTGTAAATATCTTGTACTTGTTTTTACACCTTTTAATGTCAAAGTTGGCCTCTGTGCTTGTCAGTGTTGGAAAGACTCTTTCTTGCACTAAGGTCTGCTTATTGTAAATATCTTGTACTTGTTTTTACACCTTTTAATGTCAAAGTTGGCCTCTGTGCTTATCAGTGTTGGAAAGACTCTTTCTTGCACTGAGGTCTGCTTATTGTAAATATCTTGTACTTGTTTGAACACCTTTTCATGTCAAAGTTGGCTTCTGTGCTTCTGCAGTGTTAGAAAGACTCTTTCTTGCACTGAGGTCTGCTTATTGTAAATATCTTGTACTTGTTTTTATACCTTTTAATGTCAAAGTTGGCCTCTGTGCTTATCAGTGTTGGAAAGACTCTTTCTTGCACTGAGGTCTGCTTATTGTAAATATCTTGTACTTGTTTGAACACCTTTTCATGTCAAAGTTGGCCTCTGTGCTTATCAGTGTTGGAAAGACTCTTTCTTGCACTGAGGTCTGCTTATTGTAAATATCTTGTACTTGTTTTTTACACCTTTTCATGTCAAAATTGGCCTCTGTGCTTTTTCAGTGTTGAAAAGACTCTTTCTTGCACTGAGGTCTGCTTATTGTAAATATCTTGTACTTGTTTTTACACCTTTTCATGTCAAAGTTGGCCTCTGTGCTTATCAGTGTTGGAAAGACTCTTTCTTGCACTGAGGTCTGCTTATTGTAATATCTTGTACTTGATTTTACACCTTTTAATGTCAAAGTTGGCCTCTGTGCTTTTTCAGTGTTGGAAAGACTCTTTCTTGCACTGAGGTCTGCTTATTGTAAATATCTTGTACTTGTTTGAACACCTTTTAATGTCAAAGTTGGCCTCTGTGCTTATCAGTGTTGGAAAGACTCTTTCTTGCACTGAGGTCTGCTTATTGTAAATATCTTGTATTTCTTTTTACACCTTTTAATGTCAAAGTTGGCCTCTGTGCTTATCAGTGTTGGAAAGACTCTTTCTTGCACTAAGGTCTGCTTATTGTAAATATCTTGTACTTGTTTGAACACCTTTTCATGTCAAAGTTGGCCTCTGTGCTTGTCAGTGTTGGAAAGACTCTTTCTTGCACTGAGGTCTGCTTATTGTAAATATCTTGTACTTGTTTGAACACCTTTTAATGTCAAAGTTGGCCTCTGTGATTGTCAGTGTTGGAAAGACTCTTTCTTGCACTAAGGTCTGCTTATTGTAAATATCTTGTACTTGTTTGAACACCTTTTAATGTCAAAGTTGGCCTCTGTGATTATCAGTGTTAGAAAGACTCTTTCTTGCACTGAGGTCTGCTTATTGTGAATATATTGTACTTGTTTTTATACCTTTTAATGTCAAAGTTGGCCTCTGTGCTTCAGCAGTGTTAGAAAGACTCTTTCTTGCACTGAGGTCTGCTTATTGTAAATATCTTGTACTTGTTTTTACACCTTTTCATGTCAAAGTTGGCCTCTGTGCTTATCAGTGTTGGAAAGACTCTTTCTTGCACTGAGGTCTGCTTATTGTAAATATCTTGTACTTGTTTTTACACCTTTTCATGTCAAAGTTGGCCTCTGTGCTTGTCAGTGTTGGAAAGACTCTTTCTTGCACTGAGGTCTGCTTATTGTGAATATATTGTACTTGTTTTTATACCTTTTAATGTCAAAGTTGGCCTCTGTGCTTCAGCAGTGTTAGAAAGACTCTTTCTTGCACTGAGGTCTGCTTATTGTAAATATCTTGTACTTGTTTGAACACCTTTTAATGTCAAAGTTGGCCTCTGTGCTTGTCAGTGTTGGAAAGACTCTTTCTTGCACTGAGGTCTGCTTATTGTGAATATATTGTACTTGTTTTTATACCTTTTAATGTCAAAGTTGGCCTCTGTGCTTCAGCAGTGTTAGAAAGACTCTTTCTTGCACTGAGGTCTGCTTATTGTAAATATCTTGTACTTGTTTGAACACCTTTTAATGTCAAAGTTGGCCTCTGTGCTTGTCAGTGTTGGAAAGACTCTTTCTTGCACTGAGGTCTGCTTATTGTAAATATCTTGTACTTGTTTTTACACCTTTTAATGTTAAAGTTGGCCTCTTTGGTTTTTCAGTGTTGGAAAGACTCTTTCTTGCACTGAGGTCTGCTTATTGTAAATATCTTGTACTTGATTATACACCTTTTAATGTCAAAGTTGGCCTCTGTGCTTATCAGTGTTGGAAAGACTCTTTCTTGCACTGAGGTCTGCTTATTGTAATATCTTGTACTTGATTTTACACCTTTTAATGTCAAAGTTGGCCTCTGTGCTTTTTCAGTGTTGGAAAGACTCTTTCTTGCACTGAGGTCTGCTTATTGTAAATATCTTGTACTTGTTTGAACACCTTTTAATGTCAAAGTTGGCCTCTGTGCTTATCAGTGTTGGAAAGACTCTTTCTTGCACTGAGGTCTGCTTATTGTAAATATCTTGTATTTCTTTTTACACCTTTTAATGTCAAAGTTGGCCTCTGTGCTTATCAGTGTTGGAAAGACTCTTTCTTGCACTAAGGTCTGCTTATTGTAAATATCTTGTACTTGTTTGAACACCTTTTCATGTCAAAGTTGGCCTCTGTGCTTGTCAGTGTTGGAAAGACTCTTTCTTGCACTGAGGTCTGCTTATTGTAAATATCTTGTACTTGTTTGAACACCTTTTAATGTCAAAGTTGGCCTCTGTGATTGTCAGTGTTGGAAAGACTCTTTCTTGCACTAAGGTCTGCTTATTGTAAATATCTTGTACTTGTTTGAACACCTTTTAATGTCAAAGTTGGCCTCTGTGATTATCAGTGTTAGAAAGACTCTTTCTTGCACTGAGGTCTGCTTATTGTGAATATATTGTACTTGTTTTTATACCTTTTAATGTCAAAGTTGGCCTCTGTGCTTCAGCAGTGTTAGAAAGACTCTTTCTTGCACTGAGGTCTGCTTATTGTAAATATCTTGTACTTGTTTTTACACCTTTTCATGTCAAAGTTGGCCTCTGTGCTTATCAGTGTTGGAAAGACTCTTTCTTGCACTGAGGTCTGCTTATTGTAAATATCTTGTACTTGTTTGAACACCTTTTCATGTCAAAGTTGGCCTCTGTGCTTGTCAGTGTTGGAAAGACTCTTTCTTGCACTGAGGTCTGCTTATTGTGAATATATTGTACTTGTTTTTATACCTTTTAATGTCAAAGTTGGCCTCTGTGCTTCAGCAGTGTTAGAAAGACTCTTTCTTGCACTGAGGTCTGCTTATTGTAAATATCTTGTACTTGTTTGAACACCTTTTAATGTCAAAGTTGGCCTCTGTGCTTGTCAGTGTTGGAAAGACTCTTTCTTGCACTGAGGTCTGCTTATTGTGAATATATTGTACTTGTTTTTATACCTTTTAATGTCAAAGTTGGCCTCTGTGCTTCAGCAGTGTTAGAAAGACTCTTTCTTGCACTGAGGTCTGCTTATTGTAAATATCTTGTACTTGTTTGAACACCTTTTAATGTCAAAGTTGGCCTCTGTGCTTGTCAGTGTTGGAAAGACTCTTTCTTGCACTGAGGTCTGCTTATTGTAAATATCTTGTACTTGTTTTTACACCTTTTAATGTTAAAGTTGGCCTCTTTGGTTTTTCAGTGTTGGAAAGACTCTTTCTTGCACTGAGGTCTGCTTATTGTAAATATCTTGTACTTGATTATACACCTTTTAATGTCAAAGTTGGCCTCTGTGCTTTTTCAGTGTTGGAAAGACTGTTTCTTGCACTGAGGTCTGCTTATTGTAAATATCTTGTATTTCTTTTTACACCTTTTAATGTCAAAGTTGGCCTCTGTGCTTTTTCATTGTTGGAAATACTCTTTCTTGCACTGAGGTCTGCTTATTGTAAATATCTTGTACTTGTTTGAACACCTTTTCATGTCAAAGTTGGCCTCTGACCTTATCAGTGTTGGAAAGACTCTTTCTTGCACTGAGGTCTGCTTATTGTAAATATCTTGTATTTCTTTTTACACCTTTTAATGTCAAAGTTGGCCTCTGTGCTTTTTCATTGTTGGAAATACTCTTTCTTGCACTGAGGTCTGCTTATTGTAAATATCTTGTACTTGATTTTACACCTTTTAATGTCAAAGTTGGCCTCTGTGCTTCTGCAGTGTTAGAAAGACTCTTTCTTGCACTGAGGGCTGCTTATTGTAAATATCTTGTACTTGTTTGAACACCTTTTAATGTCAAAGTTGGCCTCTGTGCTTCTGCAGTGTTAGAAAGACTCTTTCTTGCACTGAGGGCTGCTTATTGTAAATATCTTGTACTTGTTTGAACTCCTTTTCATGTCAAAGTTGGCCTCTGTGCTTCTGCAGTGTTAGAAAGACTCTTTCTTGCACTGAGGTCTGCTTATTGTGAATATCTTGTACTTGTTTTTATACCTTTTCATGTCAAAGTTGGCCTCTGTGCTTTTTCATTGTTGGAAAGACTCTTTCTTGCACTGAGGTCTGCTTATTGTAAATATCTTGTACTTGATTTTTACACCTTTTCATGTCAAAGTTGGCCTCTGTGCTTGTCAGTGTTGGAAAGACTCTTTCTTGCACTGAGGTCTGCTTATTGTAAATATCTTGTACTTGATTGAACACCTTTTAATGTCAAAGTTGGCCTCTGTGCTTATCAGTGTTGGAAAGACTCTTTCTTGCACTGAGGGCTGCTTATTGTAAATATCTTGTACTTGATTTTTACACCTTTTCATGTCAAAGTTGGCCTCTGTGCTTATCAGTGTTGGAAAGACTCTTTCTTGCACTGAGGTCTGCTTATTGTAAATATCTTGTACTTGATTTTTACACCTTTTCATGTCAAAGTTGGCCTCTGTGCTTTTTCAGTGTTGGAAAGACTCTTTCTTGCACTGAGGTCTGCTTATTGTAAATATCTTGTACTTGATTGAACACCTTTTAATGTCAAAGTTGGCCTCTGTGCTTATCAGTGTTGGAAAGACTCTTTCTTGCACTGAGGTCTGCTTATTGTAAATATCTTGTACTTGATTGAACACCTTTTAATGTCAAAGTTGGCCTCTGTGCTTATCAGTGTTAGAAAGACTCTTTCTTGCACTGAGGTCTGCTTATTGTAAATATCTTGTACTTGATTGAACACCTTTTAATGTCAAAGTTGGCCTCTGTGCTTATCAGTGTTGGAAAGACTCTTTCTTGCACTGAGGTCTGCTTATTGTAAATATCTTGTACTTGTTTTTACACCTTTTAATGTCAAAGTTGGCCTCTGTGCTTGTCAGTGTTGGAAAGACTCTTTCTTGCACTAAGGTCTGCTTATTGTAAATATCTTGTACTTGTTTTTACACCTTTTAATGTCAAAGTTGGCCTCTGTGCTTATCAGTGTTGGAAAGACTCTTTCTTGCACTGAGGTCTGCTTATTGTAAATATCTTGTACTTGTTTGAACACCTTTTCATGTCAAAGTTGGCTTCTGTGCTTCTGCAGTGTTAGAAAGACTCTTTCTTGCACTGAGGTCTGCTTATTGTAAATATCTTGTACTTGTTTTTATACCTTTTAATGTCAAAGTTGGCCTCTGTGCTTATCAGTGTTGGAAAGACTCTTTCTTGCACTGAGGTCTGCTTATTGTAAATATCTTGTACTTGTTTGAACACCTTTTCATGTCAAAGTTGGCCTCTGTGCTTATCAGTGTTGGAAAGACTCTTTCTTGCACTGAGGTCTGCTTATTGTAAATATCTTGTACTTGTTTTTTACACCTTTTCATGTCAAAATTGGCCTCTGTGCTTTTTCAGTGTTGAAAAGACTCTTTCTTGCACTGAGGTCTGCTTATTGTAAATATCTTGTACTTGTTTTTACACCTTTTCATGTCAAAGTTGGCCTCTGTGCTTATCAGTGTTGGAAAGACTCTTTCTTGCACTGAGGTCTGCTTATTGTAATATCTTGTACTTGATTTTACACCTTTTAATGTCAAAGTTGGCCTCTGTGCTTTTTCAGTGTTGGAAAGACTCTTTCTTGCACTGAGGTCTGCTTATTGTAAATATCTTGTACTTGTTTGAACACCTTTTAATGTCAAAGTTGGCCTCTGTGCTTATCAGTGTTGGAAAGACTCTTTCTTGCACTGAGGTCTGCTTATTGTAAATATCTTGTATTTCTTTTTACACCTTTTAATGTCAAAGTTGGCCTCTGTGCTTATCAGTGTTGGAAAGACTCTTTCTTGCACTAAGGTCTGCTTATTGTAAATATCTTGTACTTGTTTGAACAGCTTTTCATGTCAAAGTTGGCCTCTGTGCTTGTCAGTGTTGGAAAGACTCTTTCTTGCACTGAGGTCTGCTTATTGTAAATATCTTGTACTTGTTTGAACACCTTTTAATGTCAAAGTTGGCCTCTGTGATTGTCAGTGTTGGAAAGACTCTTTCTTGCACTAAGGTCTGCTTATTGTAAATATCTTGTACTTGTTTGAACACCTTTTAATGTCAAAGTTGGCCTCTGTGATTATCAGTGTTAGAAAGACTCTTTCTTGCACTGAGGTCTGCTTATTGTGAATATATTGTACTTGTTTTTATACCTTTTAATGTCAAAGTTGGCCTCTGTGCTTCAGCAGTGTTAGAAAGACTCTTTCTTGCACTGAGGTCTGCTTATTGTAAATATCTTGTACTTGTTTTTACACCTTTTCATGTCAAAGTTGGCCTCTGTGCTTGTCAGTGTTGGAAAGACTCTTTCTTGCACTGAGGTCTGCTTATTGTGAATATATTGTACTTGTTTTTATACCTTTTAATGTCAAAGTTGGCCTCTGTGCTTCAGCAGTGTTAGAAAGACTCTTTCTTGCACTGAGGTCTGCTTATTGTAAATATCTTGTACTTGTTTTTACACCTTTTAATGTTAAAGTTGGCCTCTTTGGTTTTTCAGTGTTGGAAAGACTCTTTCTTGCACTGAGGTCTGCTTATTGTAAATATCTTGTACTTGATTATACACCTTTTAATGTCAAAGTTGGCCTCTGTGCTTTTTCAGTGTTGGAAAGACTGTTTCTTGCACTGAGGTCTGCTTATTGTAAATATCTTGTATTTCTTTTTACACCTTTTAATGTCAAAGTTGGCCTCTGTGCTTTTTCATTGTTGGAAATACTCTTTCTTGCACTGAGGTCTGCTTATTGTAAATATCTTGTACTTGATTTTACACCTTTTAATGTCAAAGTTGGCCTCTGTGCTTATCAGTGTTGGAAAGACTCTTTCTTGCACTGAGGTCTGCTTATTGTAAATATCTTGTACTTGTTTGAACACCTTTTAATGTCAAAGTTGGCCTCTGTGCTTCTGCAGTGTTAGAAAGACTCTTTCTTGCACTGAGGGCTGCTTATTGTAAATATCTTGTACTTGTTTGAACTCCTTTTCATGTCAAAGTTGGCCTCTGTGCTTCTGCAGTGTTAGAAAGACTCTTTCTTGCACTGAGGTCTGCTTATTGTGAATATCTTGTACTTGTTTTTATACCTTTTCATGTCAAAGTTGGCCTCTGTGCTTTTTCATTGTTGGAAAGACTCTTTCTTGCACTGAGGTCTGCTTATTGTAAATATCTTGTACTTGATTTTTACACCTTTTCATGTCAAAGTTGGCCTCTGTGCTTGTCAGTGTTGGAAAGACTCTTTCTTGCACTGAGGTCTGCTTATTGTAAATATCTTGTACTTGATTGAACACCTTTTAATGTCAAAGTTGGCCTCTGTGCTTATCAGTGTTGGAAAGACTCTTTCTTGCACTGAGGGCTGCTTATTGTAAATATCTTGTACTTGATTTTACACCTTTTAATGTCAAAGTTGGCCTCTGTGCTTTTTCAGTGTTGAAAAGACTCTTTCTTGCACTGAGGTCTGCTTATTGTAAATATCTTGTACTTGTTTTTACACCTTTTCATGTCAAAGTTGGCCTCTGTGCTTGTCAGTGTTGGAAAGACTCTTTCTTGCACTGAGGTCTGCTTATTGTAAATATCTTGTATTTCTTTTTACACCTTTTAATGTCAAAGTTGGCCTCTGTGCTTTTTCATTGTTGGAAAGACTCTTTCTTGCACTGAGGTCTGCTTTTTGTAAATATCTTGTACTTGTTTTTACACCTTTTCATGTCAAAGTTGGCCTCTGTGCTTGTCAGTGTTGGAAAGACTCTTTCTTGCACTGAGGTCTGCTTATTGTAAATATCTTGTACTTGATTTTTACACCTTTTCATGTCAAAGTTGGCCTCTGTGCTTTTTCATTGTTGGAAAGACTCTTTCTTGCACTGAGGTTTGCTTATTGTAAATATCTTGTACTTGTTTTTACACCTTTTCATGTCAAAGTTGGCCTCTGTGCTTGTCAGTGTTGGAAAGACTCTTTCTTGCACTGAGGTTTGCTTATTGTAAATATCTTGTACTTGTTTTTACACCTTTTCATGTCAAAGTTGGCCTCTGTGCTTGTCAGTGTTGGAAAGACTCTTTCTTGCACTGAGGTCTGCTTATTGTAAATATCTTATACTTGTTTTTACACCTTTTAATGTCAAAGTTGGCCTCTGTGCTTATCAGTGTTGGAAAGACTCTTTCTTGCACTGAGGTCTGCTTATTGTAAATATCTTATACTTGTTTTTACACCTTTTAATGTCAAAGTTGGCCTCTGTGCTTTTTCAGTGTTGGAAAGACTCTTTCTTGCACTGAGGTCTGCTTATTGTAAATATCTTGTACTTGTTTGAACACCTTTTTATGTCAAAGTTGGCCTCTGTGCTTTTTCATTGTTGGAAAGACTCTTTCTTGCACTGAGGTCTGCTTATTGTAAATATCTTGTACTTGTTTGAACACCTTTTAATGTTAAAGTTGGCCTCTTTGCTTTTTCAGTGTTGAAAAGACTCTTTCTTGCACTGAGGTCTGCTTATTGTAAATATCTTGTACTTGTTTGAACACCTTTTCATGTCAAAGTTGGCCTCTGTGCTTATCAGTGTTGGAAAGACTCTTTCTTGCACTGAGGGCTGCTTATTGTAAATATCTTGTACTTGTTTGAAGACCTTTTAATGTTAAAGTTGGCCTCTGTGCTTATCAGTGTTAGAAAGACTCTTTCTTGCACTGAGGGCTGCTTATTGTAAATATCTTGTACTTGTTTGAAGACCTTTTAATGTCAAAGTTGGCCTCTTTGCTTTTTCCGTGTTGGAAAGACTCTTTCTTGCACTGAGGTCTGCTTATTGTAAATATCTTGTACTTGTTTTTACACCTTTTCATGTCAAAGTTGGCCTCTGTGCTTTTTCAGTGTTGGAAAGACTCTTTCTTGCACTGAGGTCTGCTTATTGTAAATATCTTGTACTTGATTTTACACCTTTTAATGTCAAAGTTGGCCTCTGTGCTTATCAGTGTTGGAAAGACTCTTTCTTGCACTGAGGTCTGCTTATTGTAAATATCTTGTACTTGTTTTTACACCTTTTCATGTCAAAGTTGGCCTCTGTGCTTATCAGTGTTGGAAAGGCTCTTTCTTGCACTGAGGTCTGCTTATTGTAAATATCTTGTACTTGTTTTTACACCTTTTCATGTCAAAGTTGGCCTCTGTGCTTATCAGTGTTGGAAAGACTCTTTCTTGCACTGAGGTCTGCTTATTGTAAATATCTTGTACTTGTTTTTACACCTTTTCATGTCAAAGTTGGCCTCTGTGCTTATCAGTGTTGGAAAGACTCTTTCTTGCACTGAGGTCTGCTTATTGTAAATATCTTGTACTTGTTTGAACACCTTTTAATGTCAAAGTTGGCCTCTGTGCTTATCAGTGTTGGAAAGACTCTTTCTTGCACTAAGGTCTGCTTATTGTAAATATCTTGTACTTGTTTGAACACCTTTTAATGTCAAAGTTGGCCTCTGTGCTTTTTCAGTGTTGGAAAGACTCTTTCTTGCACTGAGGTCTGCTTATTGTAAATATCTTGTACTTGATTTTTACACCTTTTCATGTCAAAGTTGGCCTCTGTGCTTATCAGTGTTGGGAAGACTCTTTCTTGCACTAAGGTCTGCTTATTGTAAATATCTTGTACTTGTTTGAACACCTTTTCATGTCAAAGTTGGCCTCTGTGCTTTTTCAGTGTTGGAAAGACTCTTTCTTGCACTGAGGTCTGCTTATTGTAAATATCTTGTACTTGTTTGAACACCTTTTAATGTCAAAGTTGGCCTCTGTGCTTATCAGTGTTGGAAAGACTCTTTCTTGCACTGAGGTCTGCTTATTGTAAATATCTTGTACTTGTTTGAACACCTTTCCATGTCAAAGTTGGCCTCTGTGCTTTTTCAGTGTTGGAAAGACTCTTTCTTGCACTGAGGTCTGCTTATTGTAAATATCTTGTACTTGATTTTACACCTTTTAATGTCAAAGTTGGCCTCTGTGCTTTTTCAGTGTTGGAAAGACTCTTTCTTGCACTGAGGTCTGCTTATTGTAAATATCTTGTACTTGTTTGAACACCTATTAATGTCAAAGTTGGCCTCTGTGCTTATCAGTGTTAGAAAGACTCTTTCTTGCACTGAGGTCTGCTTATTGTGAATATCTTGTACTTGTTTGAACACCTTTTAATGTCAAAGTTGGCCTCTGTGCTTTTTCATTGTTGGAAAGACTCTTTCTTGCACTGAGGTCTGCTTATTGTAAATATCTTGTACTTGTTTGAACACCTTTTCATGTCAAAGTTGGCCTCTTTGCTTTTTCCGTGTTGGAAAGACTCTTTCTTGCACTGAGGTCTGCTTATTGTAAATATCTTGTACTTGTTTTTACACCTTTTAATGTCAAAGTTGGCCTGTGTGCTTATCAGTGTTGGAAAGACTCTTTCTTGCACTGAGGTCTGCTTATTGTAAATATCTTGTACTTGTTTGAACACCTTTTCATGTCAAAGTTGGCCTCTGTGCTTTTTCATTGTTGGAAAGACTCTTTCTTGCACTGAGGTCTGCTTATTGTAAATATCTTGTACTTGTTTGAACACCTTTTAATGTCAAAGTTGGCCTGTGTGCTTATCAGTGTTGGAAAGACTCTTTCTTGCACTAAGGTCTGCTTATTGTAAATATCTTGTACTTGTTTTTACACCTTTTAATGTCAAAGTTGGCCTCTGTGCTTATCAGTGTTGGAAAGACTCTTTCTTGCACTGAGGTCTGCTTATTGTAAATATCTTGTACTTGTTTGAACACCTTTTAATGTCAAAGTTGGCCTCTGTGCTTATCAGTGTTAGAAAGACTCTTTCTTGCACTGAGGTCTGCTTATTGTGAATATCTTGTACTTGTTTGAACACCTTTTAATGTCAAAGTTGGCCTCTGTGCTTTTTCAGTGTTGGAAAGACTCTTTCTTGCACTGAGGTCTGCTTATTGTGAATATCTTGTACTTGTTTGAACACCTTTTAATGTCAAAGTTGGCCTCTGTGCTTATCAGTGTTAGAAAGACTCTTTCTTGCACTGAGGTCTGCTTATTGTGAATATCTTGTACTTGTTTGAACACCTTTTAATGTCAAAGTTGGCCTCTGTGCTTATCAGTGTTAGAAAGACTCTTTCTTGCACTGAGGTCTGCTTATTGTGAATATCTTGTACTTGTTTGAACACCTTTTCATGTCAAAGTTGGCCTCTGTGCTTTTTCAGTGTTGGAAAGACTCTTTCTTGCACTGAGGTCTGCTTATTGTGAATATCTTGTACTTGTTTGAACACCTTTTAATGTCAAAGTTGGCCTCTGTGCTTATCAGTGTTAGAAAGACTCTTTCTTGCACTGAGGTCTGCTTATTGTGAATATCTTGTACTTGTTTGAACACCTTTTAATGTCAAAGTTGGCCTCTGTGCTTATCAGTGTTGGAAAGGCTCTTTCTTGCACTGAGGTCTGCTTATTGTCAATATCTTGTACTTGTTTTTACACCTTTTCATGTCAAAGTTGGCCTCTGAGCTTTTTCATTGTTGGAAAGACTCTTTCTTGCACTGAGGTCTGCTTATTGTAAATATCTTGTACTTGTTTGAACACCTTTTCATGTCAAAGTTGGCCTCTGTGCTTTTTCAGTGTTTGAAAGACTCTTTCTTGCACTGAGGTCTGCTTATTGTAAATATCTTGTACTTGATTTTTACACCTTTTCATGTCAAAGTTGGCCTCTGTGCTTTTTCATTGTTGGAAAGACTCTTTCTTGCACTGAGGTCTGCTTATTGTAAATATCTTGTACTTGATTTTTACACCTTTTCATGTCAAAGTTGGCCTCTGTGCTTTTTCAGTGTTGGAAAGACTCTTTCTTGCACTGAGGTCTGCTTATTGTGAATATCTTGTACTTGTTTTTACACCTTTTCATGTCAAAGTTGGCCTCTGAGCTTTTTCATTGTTGGAAAGACTCTTTCTTGCACTGAGGTCTGCTTATTGTAAATATCTTGTACTTGTTTGAACACCTTTTCATGTCAAAGTTGGCCTCTGTGCTTTTTCAGTGTTGGAAAGACTCTTTCTTGCACTGAGGTCTGCTTATTGTAAATATCTTGTACTTGTTTGAACACCTTTTAATGTCAAAGTTGGCCTCTGTGCTTATCAGTGTTGGAAAGACTCTTTCTTGCACTGAGGTCTGCTTATTGTAAATATCTTGTACTTGTTTTTACACCTTTTAATGTCAAAGTTGGCCTCTGTGCTTGTCAGTGTTGGAAAGACTCTTTCTTGCACTGAGGTCTGCTTATTGTAAATATCTTGTATTTCTTTTTACACCTTTTCATGTCAAAGTTGGCCTCTGTGCTTTTTCAGTGTTGGAAAGACTCTTTCTTGCACTGAGGTCTGCTTATTGTAAATATCTTGTACTTGTTTGAACACCTATTAATGTCAAAGTTGGCCTCTGTGCTTTTTCAGTGTTGGAAAGACTCTTTCTTGCACTGAGGTCTGCTTATTGTAAATATCTTGTACTTGTTTGAACACCTTTTCATGTCAAAGTTGGCCTCTGTGCTTTTTCAGTGTTTGAAAGACTCTTTCTTGCACTGAGGTCTGCTTATTGTAAATATCTTGTACTTGATTTTTACACCTTTTCATGTCAAAGTTGGCCTCTGTGCTTTTTCAGTGTTGGAAAGACTCTTTCTTGCACTGAGGTCTGCTTATTGTAAATATCTTGTACTTGATTTTTACACCTTTTCATGTCAAAGTTGGCCTCTGTGCTTTTTCATTGTTGGAAAGACTCTTTCTTGCACTGAGGTCTGCTTATTGTAAATATCTTGTACTTGTTTGAACACCTTTTCATGTCAAAGTTGGCCTCTTTGCTTTTTCCGTGTTGGAAAGACTCTTTCTTGCACTGAGGTCTGCTTATTGTAAATATCTTGTACTTGTTTGAACACCTTTTAATGTCAAAGTTGGCCTCTGTGCTTATCAGTGTTAGAAAGACTCTTTCTTGCACTGAGGTCTGCTTATTGTGAATATCTTGTACTTGTTTGAACACCTTTTAATGTCAAAGTTGGCCTCTGTGCTTTTTCAGTGTTGGAAAGACTCTTTCTTGCACTGAGGTCTGCTTATTGTGAATATCTTGTACTTGTTTGAACACCTTTTAATGTCAAAGTTGGCCTCTGTGCTTATCAGTGTTAGAAAGACTCTTTCTTGCACTGAGGTCTGCTTATTGTGAATATCTTGTACTTGTTTGAACACCTTTTAATGTCAAAGTTGGCCTCTGTGCTTATCAGTGTTAGAAAGACTCTTTCTTGCACTGAGGTCTGCTTATTGTGAATATCTTGTACTTGTTTGAACACCTTTTCATGTCAAAGTTGGCCTCTGTGCTTTTTCAGTGTTGGAAAGACTCTTTCTTGCACTGAGGTCTGCTTATTGTGAATATCTTGTACTTGTTTGAACACCTTTTAATGTCAAAGTTGGCCTCTGTGCTTATCAGTGTTAGAAAGACTCTTTCTTGCACTGAGGTCTGCTTATTGTGAATATCTTGTACTTGTTTGAACACCTTTTAATGTCAAAGTTGGCCTCTGTGCTTATCAGTGTTGGAAAGGCTCTTTCTTGCACTGAGGTCTGCTTATTGTGAATATCTTGTACTTGTTTGAACACCTTTTCATGTCAAAGTTGGCCTCTGTGCTTTTTCAGTGTTGGAAAGACTCTTTCTTGCACTGAGGTCTGCTTATTGTGAATATCTTGTACTTGTTTGAACACCTTTTAATGTCAAAGTTGGCCTCTGTGCTTATCAGTGTTAGAAAGACTCTTTCTTGCACTGAGGTCTGCTTATTGTGAATATCTTGTACTTGTTTGAACACCTTTTAATGTCAAAGTTGGCCTCTGTGCTTATCAGTGTTGGAAAGGCTCTTTCTTGCACTGAGGTCTGCTTATTGTCAATATCTTGTACTTGTTTTTACACCTTTTCATGTCAAAGTTGGCCTCTGAGCTTTTTCATTGTTGGAAAGACTCTTTCTTGCACTGAGGTCTGCTTATTGTAAATATCTTGTACTTGTTTGAACACCTTTTCATGTCAAAGTTGGCCTCTGTGCTTTTTCAGTGTTTGAAAGACTCTTTCTTGCACTGAGGTCTGCTTATTGTAAATATCTTGTACTTGATTTTTACACCTTTTCATGTCAAAGTTGGCCTCTGTGCTTTTTCATTGTTGGAAAGACTCTTTCTTGCACTGAGGTCTGCTTATTGTAAATATCTTGTACTTGATTTTTACACCTTTTCATGTCAAAGTTGGCCTCTGTGCTTTTTCAGTGTTGGAAAGACTCTTTCTTGCACTGAGGTCTGCTTATTGTGAATATCTTGTACTTGTTTTTACACCTTTTCATGTCAAAGTTGGCCTCTGAGCTTTTTCATTGTTGGAAAGACTCTTTCTTGCACTGAGGTCTGCTTATTGTAAATATCTTGTACTTGTTTGAACACCTTTTCATGTCAAAGTTGGCCTCTGTGCTTTTTCAGTGTTGGAAAGACTCTTTCTTGCACTGAGGTCTGCTTATTGTAAATATCTTGTACTTGTTTGAACACCTTTTAATGTCAAAGTTGGCCTCTGTGCTTATCAGTGTTGGAAAGACTCTTTCTTGCACTGAGGTCTGCTTATTGTAAATATCTTGTACTTGTTTTTACACCTTTTAATGTCAAAGTTGGCCTCTGTGCTTGTCAGTGTTGGAAAGACTCTTTCTTGCACTGAGGTCTGCTTATTGTAAATATCTTGTATTTCTTTTTACACCTTTTCATGTCAAAGTTGGCCTCTGTGCTTTTTCAGTGTTGGAAAGACTCTTTCTTGCACTGAGGTCTGCTTATTGTAAATATCTTGTACTTGTTTGAACACCTATTAATGTCAAAGTTGGCCTCTGTGCTTTTTCAGTGTTGGAAAGACTCTTTCTTGCACTGAGGTCTGCTTATTGTAAATATCTTGTACTTGTTTGAACACCTTTTCATGTCAAAGTTGGCCTCTGTGCTTTTTCAGTGTTTGAAAGACTCTTTCTTGCACTGAGGTCTGCTTATTGTAAATATCTTGTACTTGATTTTTACACCTTTTCATGTCAAAGTTGGCCTCTGTGCTTTTTCAGTGTTGGAAAGACTCTTTCTTGCACTGAGGTCTGCTTATTGTAAATATCTTGTACTTGATTTTTACACCTTTTCATGTCAAAGTTGGCCTCTGTGCTTTTTCATTGTTGGAAAGACTCTTTCTTGCACTGAGGTCTGCTTATTGTAAATATCTTGTACTTGTTTGAACACCTTTTCATGTCAAAGTTGGCCTCTTTGCTTTTTCCGTGTTGGAAAGACTCTTTCTTGCACTGAGGTCTGCTTATTGTAAATATCTTGTACTTGTTTGAACACCTTTTAATGTCAAAGTTGGCCTCTGTGCTTATCAGTGTTAGAAAGACTCTTTCTTGCACTGAGGTCTGCTTATTGTGAATATCTTGTACTTGTTTGAACACCTTTTAATGTCAAAGTTGGCCTCTGTGCTTTTTCAGTGTTGGAAAGACTCTTTCTTGCACTGAGGTCTGCTTATTGTGAATATCTTGTACTTGTTTGAACACCTTTTAATGTCAAAGTTGGCCTCTGTGCTTATCAGTGTTAGAAAGACTCTTTCTTGCACTGAGGTCTGCTTATTGTGAATATCTTGTACTTGTTTGAACACCTTTTAATGTCAAAGTTGGCCTCTGTGCTTATCAGTGTTAGAAAGACTCTTTCTTGCACTGAGGTCTGCTTATTGTGAATATCTTGTACTTGTTTGAACACCTTTTCATGTCAAAGTTGGCCTCTGTGCTTTTTCAGTGTTGGAAAGACTCTTTCTTGCACTGAGGTCTGCTTATTGTGAATATCTTGTACTTGTTTGAACACCTTTTAATGTCAAAGTTGGCCTCTGTGCTTATCAGTGTTAGAAAGACTCTTTCTTGCACTGAGGTCTGCTTATTGTGAATATCTTGTACTTGTTTGAACACCTTTTAATGTCAAAGTTGGCCTCTGTGCTTATCAGTGTTGGAAAGGCTCTTTCTTGCACTGAGGTCTGCTTATTGTCAATATCTTGTACTTGTTTTTACACCTTTTCATGTCAAAGTTGGCCTCTGAGCTTTTTCATTGTTGGAAAGACTCTTTCTTGCACTGAGGTCTGCTTATTGTAAATATCTTGTACTTGTTTGAACACCTTTTCATGTCAAAGTTGGCCTCTGTGCTTTTTCAGTGTTTGAAAGACTCTTTCTTGCACTGAGGTCTGCTTATTGTAAATATCTTGTATTTCTTTTTACACCTTTTAATGTCAAAGTTGGCCTCTGTGCTTATCAGTGTTTGAAAGACTCTTTCTTGCACTGAGGTCTGCTTATTGTAAATATCTTGTACTTGTTTGAACACCTTTTCATGTCAAAGTTGGCCTCTGTGCTTTTTCAGTGTTTGAAAGACTCTTTCTTGCACTGAGGTCTGCTTATTGTAAATATCTTGTACTTGATTTTTACACCTTTTCATGTCAAAGTTGGCCTCTGTGCTTTTTCATTGTTGGAAAGACTCTTTCTTGCACTGAGGTCTGCTTATTGTAAATATCTTGTACTTGATTTTTACACCTTTTCATGTCAAAGTTGGCCTCTGTGCTTTTTCAGTGTTGGAAAGACTCTTTCTTGCACTGAGGTCTGCTTATTGTGAATATCTTGTACTTGTTTTTACACCTTTTCATGTCAAAGTTGGCCTCTGAGCTTTTTCATTGTTGGAAAGACTCTTTCTTGCACTGAGGTCTGCTTATTGTAAATATCTTGTACTTGTTTGAACACCTTTTCATGTCAAAGTTGGCCTCTGTGCTTTTTCAGTGTTGGAAAGACTCTTTCTTGCACTGAGGTCTGCTTATTGTAAATATCTTGTACTTGTTTGAACACCTTTTAATGTCAAAGTTGGCCTCTGTGCTTATCAGTGTTGGAAAGACTCTTTCTTGCACTGAGGTCTGCTTATTGTAAATATCTTGTACTTGTTTTTACACCTTTTAATGTCAAAGTTGGCCTCTGTGCTTGTCAGTGTTGGAAAGACTCTTTCTTGCACTGAGGTCTGCTTATTGTAAATATCTTGTATTTCTTTTTACACCTTTTCATGTCAAAGTTGGCCTCTGTGCTTTTTCAGTGTTGGAAAGACTCTTTCTTGCACTGAGGTCTGCTTATTGTAAATATCTTGTACTTGATTTTTACACCTTTTCATGTCAAAGTTGGCCTCTGTGCTTTTTCAGTGTTGGAAAGACTCTTTCTTGCACTGAGGTCTGCTTATTGTAAATATCTTGTACTTGTTTGAACACCTATTAATGTCAAAGTTGGCCTCTGTGCTTTTTCAGTGTTGGAAAGACTCTTTCTTGCACTGAGGTCTGCTTATTGTAAATATCTTGTACTTGTTTGAACACCTTTTCATGTCAAAGTTGGCCTCTGTGCTTTTTCAGTGTTTGAAAGACTCTTTCTTGCACTGAGGTCTGCTTATTGTAAATATCTTGTACTTGATTTTTACACCTTTTCATGTCAAAGTTGGCCTCTGTGCTTTTTCAGTGTTGGAAAGACTCTTTCTTGCACTGAGGTCTGCTTATTGTAAATATCTTGTACTTGTTTGAACACCTTTTCATGTCAAAGTTGGCCTCTGTGCTTTTTCAGTGTTTGAAAGACTCTTTCTTGCACTGAGGTCTGCTTATTGTGAATATCTTGTACTTGTTTGAACACCTTTTAATGTCAAAGTTGGCCTCTGTGCTTATCAGTGTTAGAAAGACTCTTTCTTGCACTGAGGTCTGCTTATTGTGAATATCTTGTACTTGTTTGAACACCTTTTAATGTCAAAGTTGGCCTCTGTGCTTATCAGTGTTAGAAAGACTCTTTCTTGCACTGAGGTCTGCTTATTGTGAATATCTTGTACTTGTTTGAACACCTTTTCATGTCAAAGTTGGCCTCTGTGCTTTTTCAGTGTTGGAAAGACTCTTTCTTGCACTGAGGTCTGCTTATTGTGAATATCTTGTACTTGTTTGAACACCTTTTAATGTCAAAGTTGGCCTCTGTGCTTATCAGTGTTAGAAAGACTCTTTCTTGCACTGAGGTCTGCTTATTGTGAATATCTTGTACTTGTTTGAACACCTTTTAATGTCAAAGTTGGCCTCTGTGCTTATCAGTGTTGGAAAGGCTCTTTCTTGCACTGAGGTCTGCTTATTGTCAATATCTTGTACTTGTTTTTACACCTTTTCATGTCAAAGTTGGCCTCTGAGCTTTTTCATTGTTGGAAAGACTCTTTCTTGCACTGAGGTCTGCTTATTGTAAATATCTTGTACTTGTTTGAACACCTTTTCATGTCAAAGTTGGCCTCTGTGCTTTTTCAGTGTTTGAAAGACTCTTTCTTGCACTGAGGTCTGCTTATTGTAAATATCTTGTATTTCTTTTTACACCTTTTAATGTCAAAGTTGGCCTCTGTGCTTATCAGTGTTTGAAAGACTCTTTCTTGCACTGAGGTCTGCTTATTGTAAATATCTTGTACTTGTTTGAACACCTTTTCATGTCAAAGTTGGCCTCTGTGCTTTTTCAGTGTTTGAAAGACTCTTTCTTGCACTGAGGTCTGCTTATTGTAAATATCTTGTACTTGATTTTTACACCTTTTCATGTCAAAGTTGGCCTCTGTGCTTTTTCATTGTTGGAAAGACTCTTTCTTGCACTGAGGTCTGCTTATTGTAAATATCTTGTACTTGATTTTTACACCTTTTCATGTCAAAGTTGGCCTCTGTGCTTTTTCAGTGTTGGAAAGACTCTTTCTTGCACTGAGGTCTGCTTATTGTGAATATCTTGTACTTGTTTTTACACCTTTTCATGTCAAAGTTGGCCTCTGTGCTTTTTCATTGTTGGAAAGACTCTTTCTTGCACTGAGGTCTGCTTATTGTAAATATCTTGTACTTGTTTGAACACCTTTTCATGTCAAAGTTGGCCTCTGTGCTTTTTCAGTGTTGGAAAGACTCTTTCTTGCACTGAGGTCTGCTTATTGTAAATATCTTGTACTTGTTTGAACACCTTTTAATGTCAAAGTTGGCCTCTGTGCTTATCAGTGTTGGAAAGACTCTTTCTTGCACTGAGGTCTGCTTATTGTAAATATCTTGTACTTGTTTTTACACCTTTTAATGTCAAAGTTGGCCTCTGTGCTTGTCAGTGTTGGAAAGACTCTTTCTTGCACTGAGGTCTGCTTATTGTAAATATCTTGTATTTCTTTTTACACCTTTTCATGTCAAAGTTGGCCTCTGTGCTTTTTCAGTGTTGGAAAGACTCTTTCTTGCACTGAGGTCTGCTTATTGTAAATATCTTGTACTTGATTTTTACACCTTTTCATGTCAAAGTTGGCCTCTGTGCTTTTTCAGTGTTGGAAAGACTCTTTCTTGCACTGAGGTCTGCTTATTGTAAATATCTTGTACTTGTTTGAACACCTATTAATGTCAAAGTTGGCCTCTGTGCTTTTTCAGTGTTGGAAAGACTCTTTCTTGCACTGAGGTCTGCTTATTGTAAATATCTTGTACTTGTTTGAACACCTTTTCATGTCAAAGTTGGCCTCTGTGCTTTTTCAGTGTTTGAAAGACTCTTTCTTGCACTGAGGTCTGCTTATTGTAAATATCTTGTACTTGATTTTTACACCTTTTCGTGTCAAAGTTGGCCTCTGTGCTTTTTCAGTGTTGGAAAGACTCTTTCTTGCACTGAGGTCTGCTTATTGTAAATATCTTGTACTTGTTTGAACACCTTTTCATGTCAAAGTTGGCCTCTGTGCTTTTTCAGTGTTTGAAAGACTCTTTCTTGCACTGAGGTCTGCTTATTGTAAATATCTTGTACTTGTTTTTACACCTTTTAATGTCAAAGTTGGCCTCTGTGCTTGTCAGTGTTGGAAAGACTCTTTCTTGCACTGAGGTCTGCTTATTGTAAATATCTTGTATTTCTTTTTACACCTTTTCATGTCAAAGTTGGCCTCTGTGCTTTTTCATTGTTGGAAAGACTCTTTCTTGCACTGAGGTCTGCTTATTGTAAATATCTTGTACTTGATTTTTACACCTTTTCATGTCAAAGTTGGCCTCTGTGCTTTTTCAGTGTTGGAAAGACTCTTTCTTGCACTGAGGTCTGCTTATTGTAAATATCTTGTACTTGTTTGAACACCTTTCCATGTCAAAGTTGGCCTCTGTGCTTTTTCAGTGTTGGAAAGACTCTTTCTTGCACGGAGGTCTGCTTATTGTAAATATCTTGTACTTGTTTGAACACCTATTAATGTCAAAGTTGGCCTCTGTGCTTATCAGTGTTAGAAAGACTCTTTCTTGCACTGAGGTCTGCTTATTGTAAATATCTTGTACTTGTTTGAACACCTATTAATGTCAAAGTTGGCCTCTGTGCTTATCAGTGTTAGAAAGACTCTTTCTTGCACTGAGGTCTGCTTATTGTGAATATCTTGTACTTGTTTGAACACCTATTAATGTCAAAGTTGGCCTCTGTGCTTATCAGTGTTAGAAAGACTCTTTCTTGCACTGAGGTCTGCTTATTGTGAATATCTTGTACTTGTTTGAACACCTATTAATGTCAAAGTTGGCCTCTGTGCTTATCAGTGTTAGAAAGACTCTTTCTTGCACTGAAGTCTGCTTATTGTGAATATCTTGTACTTGTTTGAACACCTATTAATGTCAAAGTTGGCCTCTGTGCTTATCAGTGTTAGAAAGACTCTTTCTTGCACTGAGGTCTGCTTATTGTGAATATCTTGTACTTGTTTGAACACCTATTAATGTCAAAGTTGGCCTCTGTGCTTATCAGTGTTAGAAAGACTCTTTCTTGCACTGAGGTCTGCTTATTGTGAATATCTTGTACTTGTTTGAACACCTATTAATGTCAAAGTTGGCCTCTGTGCTTATCAGTGTTAGAAAGACTCTTTCTTGCACTGAGGTCTGCTTATTGTAAATATCTTGTACTTGTTTGAACACCTTTTAATGTCAAAGTTGGCCTCTGTGCTTATCAGTGTTGGAAAGGCTCTTTCTTGCACTGAGGTCTGCTTATTGTAAATATCTTGTACTTGTTTTTACACCTTTTCATGTCAAAGTTGGCCTCTGAGCTTTTTCATTGTTGGAAAGACTCTTTCTTGCACTGAGGTCTGCTTATTGTAAATATCTTGTACTTGTTTGAACACCTTTTAATGTCAAAGTTGGCCTCTGTGCTTATCAGTGTTGGAAAGACTCTTTCTTGCACTGAGGTCTGCTTATTGTAAATATCTTGTACTTGTTTTTACACCTTTTAATGTCAAAGTTGGCCTCTGTGCTTGTCAGTGTTGGAAAGACTCTTTCTTGCACTGAGGTCTGCTTATTGTAAATATCTTGTATTTCTTTTTACACCTTTTCATGTCAAAGTTGGCCTCTGTGCTTTTTCATTGTTGGAAAGACTCTTTCTTGCACTGAGGTCTGCTTATTGTAAATATCTTGTACTTGATTTTTACACCTTTTTCATGTCAAAGTTGGCCTCTGTGCTTTTTCAGTGTTGGAAAGACTCTTTCTTACACGGAGGTCTGCTTATTGTAAATATCTTGTACTTGATTTTACACCTTTTAATGTCAAAGTTGGCCTCTGTGCTTTTTCAGTGTTGGAAAGACTCTTTCTTGCACTGAGGTCTGCTTATTGTAAATATCTTGTACTTGTTTGAACACCTATTAATGTCAAAGTTGGCCTCTGTGCTTATCAGTGTTAGAAAGACTCTTTCTTGCACTGAGGTCTGCTTATTGTGAATATCTTGTACTTGTTTGAACACCTTTTAATGTCAAAGTTGGCCTCTGTGCTTTTTCAGTGTTGGAAAGACTCTTTCTTGCACTGAGGTCTGCTTATTGTAAATATCTTGTATTTCTTTTTACACCTTTTCATGTCAAAGTTGGCCTCTGTGCTTTTTCATTGTTGGAAAGACTCTTTCTTGCACTGAGGTCTGCTTATTGTAAATATCTTGTACTTGATTTTTACACCTTTTCATGTCAAAGTTGGCCTCTGTGCTTTTTCAGTGTTGGAAAGACTCTTTCTTGCACTGAGGTCTGCTTATTGTAAATATCTTGTACTTGTTTGAACACCTTTCCATGTCAAAGTTGGCCTCTGTGCTTTTTCAGTGTTGGAAAGACTCTTTCTTGCACGGAGGTCTGCTTATTGTAAATATCTTGTACTTGTTTGAACACCTATTAATGTCAAAGTTGGCCTCTGTGCTTATCAGTGTTAGAAAGACTCTTTCTTGCACTGAGGTCTGCTTATTGTGAATATCTTGTACTTGTTTGAACACCTATTAATGTCAAAGTTGGCCTCTGTGCTTATCAGTGTTAGAAAGACTCTTTCTTGCACTGAGGTCTGCTTATTGTGAATATCTTGTACTTGTTTGAACACCTATTAATGTCAAAGTTGGCCTCTGTGCTTATCAGTGTTAGAAAGACTCTTTCTTGCACTGAGGTCTGCTTATTGTGAATATCTTGTACTTGTTTGAACACCTATTAATGTCAAAGTTGGCCTCTGTGCTTATCAGTGTTAGAAAGACTCTTTCTTGCACTGAGGTCTGCTTATTGTGAATATCTTGTACTTGTTTGAACACCTTTTAATGTCAAAGTTGGCCTCTGTGCTTATCAGTGTTGGAAAGGCTCTTTCTTGCACTGAGGTCTGCTTATTGTAAATATCTTGTACTTGTTTTTACACCTTTTCATGTCAAAGTTGGCCTCTGAGCTTTTTCATTGTTGGAAAGACTCTTTCTTGCACTGAGGTCTGCTTATTGTAAATATCTTGTACTTGATTTTTATACCTTTTCATGTCAAAGTTGGCCTCTGTGCTTTTTCAGTGTTGGAAAGACTCTTTCTTGCACCGAGGTCTGCTTATTGTAAATATCTTGTACTTGATTTTACACCTTTTAATGTCAAAGTTGGCCTCTGTGCTTTTTCAGTGTTGGAAAGACTCTTTCTTGCACTGAGGTCTGCTTATTGTAAATATCTTGTACTTGTTTGAACACCTATTAATGTCAAAGTTGGCCTCTGTGCTTATCAGTGTTAGAAAGACTCTTTCTTGCACTGAGGTCTGCTTATTGTGAATATCTTGTACTTGTTTGAACACCTTTTAATGTCAAAGTTGGCCTCTGTGCTTTTTCAGTGTTGGAAAGACTCTTTCTTGCACTGAGGTCTGCTTATTGTAAATATCTTGTACTTGTTTTTACACCTTTTAATGTCAAAGTTGGCCTCTGTGCTTGTCAGTGTTGGAAAGACTCTTTCTTGCACTGAGGTCTGCTTATTGTAAATATCTTGTATTTCTTTTTACACCTTTTCATGTCAAAGTTGGCCTCTGTGCTTTTTCAGTGTTGGAAAGACTCTTTCTTGCACTGAGGTCTGCTTATTGTAAATATCTTGTACTTGTTTTTACACCTTTTAATGTCAAAGTTGGCCTCTGTGCTTGTCAGTGTTGGAAAGACTCTTTCTTGCACTGAGGTCTGCTTATTGTAAATATCTTGTATTTCTTTTTACACCTTTTAATGTCAAAGTTGGCCTCTGTGCTTGTCAGTGTTGGAAAGACTCTTTCTTGCACTGAGGTCTGCTTATTGTAAATATCTTGTACTTGATTTTTATACCTTTTCATGTCAAAGTTGGCCTCTGTGCTTTTTCAGTGTTGGAAAGACTCTTTCTTGCACCGAGGTCTGCTTATTGTAAATATTTTGTACTTGATTTTACACCTTTTAATGTCAAAGTTGGCCTCTGTGCTTTTTCAGTGTTGGAAAGACTCTTTCTTGCACTGAGGTCTGCTTATTGTAAATATCTTGTACTTGTTTGAACACCTATTAATGTCAAAGTTGGCCTCTGTGCTTATCAGTGTTAGAAAGACTCTTTCTTGCACTGAGGTCTGCTTATTGTGAATATCTTGTACTTGTTTGAACACCTTTTAATGTCAAAGTTGGCCTCTGTGCTTTTTCAGTGTTGGAAAGACTCTTTCTTGCACTGAGGTCTGCTTATTGTAAATATCTTGTACTTGTTTTTACACCTTTTAATGTCAAAGTTGGCCTCTGTGCTTGTCAGTGTTGGAAAGACTCTTTCTTGCACTGAGGTCTGCTTATTGTAAATATCTTGTACTTGTTTTTACACCTTTTAATGTCAAAGTTGGCCTCTGTGCTTGTCAGTGTTAGAAAGACTCTTTCTTGCACTGAGGTCTGCTTATTGTAAATATCTTGTACTTGATTTTTACACCTTTTCATGTCAAAGTTGGCCTCTGTGCTTTTTCAGTGTTGGAAAGACTCTTTCTTGCACTGAGGTCTGCTTATTGTAAATATCTTGTACTTGTTTGAACACCTTTCCATGTCAAAGTTGGCCTCTGTGCTTTTTCAGTGTTGGAAAGACTCTTTCTTGCACGGAGGTCTGCTTATTGTAAATATCTTGTACTTGTTTGAACACCTATTAATGTCAAAGTTGGCCTCTGTGCTTATCAGTGTTAGAAAGACTCTTTCTTGCACTGAGGTCTGCTTATTGTGAATATCTTGTACTTGTTTGAACACCTATTAATGTCAAAGTTGGCCTCTGTGCTTATCAGTGTTAGAAAGACTCTTTCTTGCACTGAGGTCTGCTTATTGTGAATATCTTGTACTTGTTTGAACACCTATTAATGTCAAAGTTGGCCTCTGTGCTTATCAGTGTTAGAAAGACTCTTTCTTGCACTGAGGTCTGCTTATTGTGAATATCTTGTACTTGTTTGAACACCTATTAATGTCAAAGTTGGCCTCTGTGCTTATCAGTGTTAGAAAGACTCTTTCTTGTACTGAGGTCTGCTTATTGTGAATATCTTGTACTTGTTTGAACACCTATTAATGTCAAAGTTGGCCTCTGTGCTTATCAGTGTTAGAAAGACTCTTTCTTGCACTGAGGTCTGCTTATTGTGAATATCTTGTACTTGTTTGAACACCTTTTAATGTCAAAGTTGGCCTCTGTGCTTATCAGTGTTGGAAAGGCTCTTTCTTGCACTGAGGTCTGCTTATTGTAAATATCTTGTACTTGTTTTTACACCTTTTCATGTCAAAGTTGGCCTCTGAGCTTTTTCATTGTTGGAAAGACTCTTTCTTGCACTGAGGTCTGCTTATTGTAAATATCTTGTACTTGATTTTTACACCTTTTCATGTCAAAGTTGGCCTCTGTGCTTTTTCAGTGTTGGAAAGACTCTTTCTTGCACCGAGGTCTGCTTATTGTAAATATCTTGTACTTGATTTTTACACCTTTTCATGTCAAAGTTGGCCTCTGAGCTTTTTCATTGTTGGAAAGACTCTTTCTTGCACTGAGGTCTGCTTATTGTAAATATCTTGTACTTGTTTGAACACCTTTTCATGTCAAAGTTGGCCTCTTTGCTTTTTCCGTGTTGGAAAGACTCTTTCTTGCACTAAGGTCTGCTTATTGTAAATATCTTGTACTTGTTTGAACACCTTTTAATGTCAAAGTTGGCCTGTGTGCTTATCAGTGTTGGAAAGACTCTTTCTTGCACTAAGGTCTGCTTATTGTAAATATCTTGTACTTGTTTTTACACCTTTTAATGTCAAAGTTGGCCTGTGTGCTTATCAGTGTTGGAAAGACTCTTTCTTGCACTGAGGTCTGCTTATTGTAAATATCTTGTACTTGTTTGAACACCTTTTCATGTCAAAGTTGGCCTCTGTGCTTTTTCAGTGTTGGAAAGACTCTTTCTTGCACTGAGGTCTGCTTATTGTAAATATCTTGTACTTGTTTGAACACCTTTTAATGTCAAAGTTGGCCTGTGTGCTTATCAGTGTTGGAAAGACTCTTTCTTGCACTGAGGTCTGCTTATTGTAAATATCTTGTACTTGTTTGAACACCTTTTAATGTCAAAGTTGGCCTCTGTGCTTGTCAGTGTTGGAAAGACTTTCTTGCACTGAGGTCTGCTTATTGTAAATATCTTGTACTTGTTTTTACACCTTTTAATGTCAAAGTTGGCCTCTGTGCTTGTCAGTGTTGGAAAGACTTTCTTGCACTGAGGTCTGCTTATTGTAAATATCTTGTACTTGTTTGAACACCTTTTCATGTCAAAGTTGGCCTCTGTGCTTTTTCAGTGTTGGAAAGACTCTTTCTTGCACTGAGGTCTGCTTATTGTAAATATCTTGTACTTGTTTGAACACCTTTTCATGTCAAAGTTGGCCTCTGTGCTTTTTCATTTTTGGAAAGACTCTTTCTTGCACTGAGGTCTGCTTATTGTAAATATCTTGTACTTGTTTGAAGACCTTTTAATGTTAAAGTTGGCCTCTTTGCTTTTTCCGTGTTGGAAAGACTCTTTCTTGCACTGAGGTCTGCTTATTGTAAATATCTTGTACTTGTTTTTATACCTTTTAATGTCAAAGTTGGCCTCTGTGCTTTTTCAGTGTTGGAAAGACTCTTTCTTGCACTGAGGTCTGCTTATTGTAAATATCTTGTACTTGTTTTTACACCTTTTCATGTCAAAGTTGGCCTCTGTGCTTATCAGTGTTGGAAAGACTCTTTCTTGCACTGAGGTCTGCTTATTGTAAATATCTTGTACTTGTTTTTACACCTTTTAATGTCAAAGTTGGCCTCTGTGCTTGTCAGTGTTGGAAAGACTCTTTCTTGCACTGAGGTCTGCTTATTGTAAATATCTTGTACTTGATTTTTACACCTTTTCATGTCAAAGTTGGCCTCTGTGCTTATCAGTGTTGGAAAGACTCTTTCTTGCACTGAGGTCTGCTTATTGTAATATCTTGTACTTGATTTTACACCTTTTAATGTCAAAGTTGGCCTCTGTGCTTATCAGTGTTGGAAAGACTCTTTCTTGCACTGAGGTCTGCTTATTGTAATATCTTGTACTTGATTTTATACCTTTTAATGTCAAAGTTGGCCTCTGTGCTTCAGCAGTGTTAGAAAGACTCTTTCTTGCACTGAGGTCTGCTTATTGTAATATCTTGTACTTGATTTTACACCTTTTAATGTCAAAGTTGGCCTCTGTGCTTCAGCAGTGTTAGAAAGACTCTTTCTTGCACTGAGGTCTGCTTATTGTAAATATCTTGTACTTGTTTTTACACCTTTTAATGTCAAAGTTGGCCTCTGTGCTTTTTCATTGTTGGAAAGACTCTTTCTTGCACTGAGGTCTGCTTATTGTAATATCTTGTACTTGATTTTACACCTTTTAATGTCAAAGTTGGCCTCTGTGCTTCAGCAGTGTTAGAAAGACTCTTTCTTGCACTGAGGTCTGCTTATTGTAAATATCTTGTACTTGTTTTTACACCTTTTAATGTCAAAGTTGGCCTCTGTGCTTTTTCATTGTTGGAAAGACTCTTTCTTGCACTGAGGTCTGCTTATTGTAAATATCTTGTACTTGTTTTTACACCTTTTAATGTCAAAGTTGGCCTCTGTGCTTATCAGTGTTGGAAAGACTCTTTCTTGCACTGAGGTCTGCTTATTGTAAATATCTTGTACTTGTTTTTGCACCTTTTAATGTCAAAGTTGGCCTCTGTGCTTGTCAGTGTTGGAAAGACTCTTTCTTGCACTGAGGTCTGCTTATTGTAAATATCTTGTACTTGTTTTTGCACCTTTTAATGTCAAAGTTGGCCTCTGTGCTTGTCAGTGTTGGAAAGACTCTTTCTTGCACTGAGGTCTGCTTATTGTAAATATCTTGTACTTGTTTGAAGACCTTTTAATGTTAAAGTTGGCCTCTGTGCTTATCAGTGTTGGAAAGACTCTTTCTTGCACTGAGGTCTGCTTATTGTAAATATCTTGTACTTGTTTGAACACCTTTTAATGTCAAAGTTGGCCTCTGTGCTTATCAGTGTTGGAAAGACTCTTTCTTGCACTAAGGTCTGCTTATTGTAAATATCTTGTACTTGTTTGAACACCTTTTCATGTCAAAGTTGGCCTCTGTGCTTGTCAGTGTTAGAAAGACTCTTTCTTGCACTGAGGTCTGCTTATTGTGAATATATTGTACTTGTTTTTATACCTTTTCATGTCAAAGTTGGCCTCTGTGCTTCTGCAGTGTTAGAAAGATTCTTTCTTGCACTGAGGTCTGCTTATTGAAAATATCTTGTACTTGTTTTTATACCTTTTCATGTCAAAGTTGGCCTCTGTGCTTCTGCAGTGTTAGAAAGACTCTTTCTTGCACTGAGGTCTGCTTTTTGTAAATATCTTGTACTTGATTTTACACCTTTTAATGTCAAAGTTGGCCTCTGTGCTTTTTCATTGTTGGAAAGACTCTTTCTTGCACTGAGGTCTGCTTATTGTAAATATCTTGTACTTGTTTTTACACCTTTTAATGTCAAAGTTGGCCTCTGTGCTTGTCAGTGTTGGAAAGACTCTTTCTTGCACTGAGGTCTGCTTATTGTAAATATCTTGTACTTGATTTTACACCTTTTAATGTCAAAGTTGGCCTCTGTGCTTTTTCATTGTTGGAAAGACTCTTTCTTGCACTGAGGTCTGCTTATTGTAAATATCTTGTACTTGTTTTTACACCTTTTAATGTCAAAGTTGGCCTCTGTGCTTTTTCATTGTTGGAAAGACTCTTTCTTGCACTGAGGTCTGCTTATTGTAAATATCTTGTACTTGATTTTTACACCTTTTCATGTCAAAGTTGGCCTCTGTGCTTTTTCATTGTTGGAAAGACTCTTTCTTGCACTGAGGTCTGCTTATTGTAAATATCTTGTACTTGATTTTTACACCTTTTCATGTCAAAGTTGGCCTCTGTGCTTTTTCAGTGTTGGAAAGACTCTTTCTTGCACTGAGGTCTGCTTATTGTAAATATCTTGTACTTGTTTGAACACCTATTAATGTCAAAGTTGGCCTCTGTGCTTATCAGTGTTAGAAAGACTCTTTCTTGCACTGAGGTCTGCTTATTGTGAATATCTTGTACTTGTTTTTACACCTTTTCATGTCAAAGTTGGCCTCTGAGCTTTTTCATTGTTGGAAAGACTCTTTCTTGCACTGAGGTCTGCTTATTGTAAATATCTTGTACTTGATTTTTACACCTTTTCATGTCAAAGTTGGCCTCTGTGCTTTTTCAGTGTTGGAAAGACTCTTTCTTGCACTGAGGTCTGCTTATTGTAAATATCTTGTACTTGTTTTTACACCTTTTAATGTCAAAGTTGGCCTCTGTGCTTGTCAGTGTTGGAAAGACTCTTTCTTGCACTGAGGTCTGCTTATTGTAAATATCTTGTACTTGTTTTTACACCTTTTCATGTCAAAGTTGGCCTCTGTGCTTGTCAGTGTTGGAAAGACTCTTTCTTGCACTGAGGTCTGCTTATTGTAAATATCTTGTATTTCTTTTTACACCTTTTCATGTCAAAGTTGGCCTCTGTGCTTTTTCATTGTTGGAAAGACTCTTTCTTGCACTGAGGTCTGCTTATTGTAAATATCTTGTACTTGATTTTACACCTTTTCATGTCAAAGTTGGCCTCTGTGCTTGTCAGTGTTGGAAAGACTCTTTCTTGCACTGAGGTCTGCTTATTGTAAATATCTTGTATTTCTTTTTACACCTTTTCATGTCAAAGTTGGCCTCTGTGCTTTTTCATTGTTGGAAAGACTCTTTCTTGCACTGAGGTCTGCTTATTGTAAATATCTTGTACTTGATTTTTACACCTTTTCATGTCAAAGTTGGCCTCTGTGCTTTTTCAGTGTTGGAAAGACTCTTTCTTGCACGGAGGTCTGCTTATTGTAAATATCTTGTACTTGTTTGAACACCTTTTAATGTCAAAGTTGGCCTCTGTGCTTATCAGTGTTAGAAAGACTCTTTCTTGCACTGAGGTCTGCTTATTGTAAATATCTTGTACTTGTTTGAACACCTATTAATGTCAAAGTTGGCCTCTGTGCTTATCAGTGTTAGAAAGACTCTTTCTTGCACTGAGGTCTGCTTATTGTGAATATCTTGTACTTGTTTGAACACCTATTAATGTCAAAGTTGGCCTCTGTGCTTATCAGTGTTAGAAAGACTCTTTCTTGCACTGAGGTCTGCTTATTGTGAATATCTTGTACTTGTTTGAACACCTATTAATGTCAAAGTTGGCCTCTGTGCTTATCAGTGTTAGAAAGACTCTTTCTTGCACTGAGGTCTGCTTATTGTGAATATCTTGTACTTGTTTGAACACCTATTAATGTCAAAGTTGGCCTCTGTGCTTATCAGTGTTAGAAAGACTCTTTCTTGCACTGAGGTCTGCTTATTGTGAATATCTTGTACTTGTTTGAACACCTTTTAATGTCAAAGTTGGCCTCTGTGCTTATCAGTGTTGGAAAGGCTCTTTCTTGCACTGAGGTCTGCTTATTGTAAATATCTTGTACTTGCTTTTACACCTTTTCATGTCAAAGTTGGCCTCTGAGCTTTTTCATTGTTGGAAAGACTCTTTCTTGCACTGAGGTCTGCTTATTGTAAATATCTTGTACTTGTTTGAACACCTTTTCATGTCAAAGTTGGCCTCTTTGCTTTTTCCGTGTTGGAAAGACTCTTTCTTGCACTAAGGTCTGCTTATTGTAAATATCTTGTACTTGATTTTTACACCTTTTCATGTCAAAGTTGGCCTCTGAGCTTTTTCATTGTTGGAAAGACTCTTTCTTGCACTGAGGTCTGCTTATTGTAAATATCTTGTACTTGTTTGAACACCTTTTCATGTCAAAGTTGGCCTCTTTGCTTTTTCCGTGTTGGAAAGACTCTTTCTTGCACTAAGGTCTGCTTATTGTAAATATCTTGTACTTGTTTTTACACCTTTTAATGTCAAAGTTGGCCTGTGTGCTTATCAGTGTTGGAAAGACTCTTTCTTGCACTGAGGTCTGCTTATTGTAAATATCTTGTACTTGTTTGAACACCTTTTCATGTCAAAGTTGGCCTCTGTGCTTTTTCAGTGTTGGAAAGACTCTTTCTTGCACTGAGGTCTGCTTATTGTAAATATCTTGTACTTGTTTTTACACCTTTTCATGTCAAAGTTGGCCTCTGTGCTTTTTCAGTGTTGGAAAGACTTTCTTGCACTGAGGTCTGCTTATTGTAAATATCTTGTACTTGTTTGAAGACCTTTTAATGTTAAAGTTGGCCTCTTTGCTTTTTCCGTGTTGGAAAGACTCTTTCTTGCACTGAGGTCTGCTTATTGTAAATATCTTGTACTTGTTTTTATACCTTTTAATGTCAAAGTTGGCCTCTGTGCTTATCAGTGTTGGAAAGACTCTTTCTTGCACTGAGGTCTGCTTATTGTGAATATATTGTACTTGTTTTTATACCTTTTAATGTCAAAGTTGGCCTCTGTGCTTGTCAGTGTTGGAAAGACTCTTTCTTGCACTGAGGTCTGCTTATTGTAAATATCTTGTACTTGTTTTTACACCTTTTAATGTCAAAGTTGGCCTCTGTGCTTGTCAGTGTTAGAAAGACTCTTTCTTGCACTGAGGTCTGCTTATTGTAAATATCTTGTACTTGTTTTTACACCTTTTAATGTCAAAGTTGGCCTCTGTGCTTTTTCAGTGTTGGAAAGACTCTTTCTTGCACTGAGGTCTGCTTATTGTAATATCTTGTACTTGATTTTATACCTTTTAATGTCAAAGTTGGCCTCTGTGCTTCAGCAGTGTTAGAAAGACTCTTTCTTGCACTGAGGTCTGCTTATTGTAATATCTTGTACTTGATTTTACACCTTTTAATGTCAAAGTTGGCCTCTGTGCTTATCAGTGTTGGAAAGACTCTTTCTTGCACTGAGGTCTGCTTATTGTAAATATCTTGTACTTGTTTTTGCACCTTTTAATGTCAAAGTTGGCCTCTGTGCTTGTCAGTGTTGGAAAGACTCTTTCTTGCACTGAGGTCTGCTTATTGTAAATATCTTGTACTTGTTTGAACACCTTTTCATGTCAAAGTTGGCCTCTGTGCTTATCAGTGTTGGAAAGACTCTTTCTTGCACTGAGGCCTGCTTATTGTAAATATCTTGTACTTGTTTGAACACCTTTTAATGTCAAAGTTGGCCTCTGTGCTTATCAGTGTTGGAAAGACTCTTTCTTGCACTAAGGTCTGCTTATTGTAAATATCTTGTACTTGTTTGAACACCTTTTCATGTCAAAGTTGGCCTCTGTGCTTGTCAGTGTTAGAAAGACTCTTTCTTGCACTGAGGTCTGCTTATTGTGAATATATTGTACTTGTTTTTATACCTTTTCATGTCAAAGTTGGCCTCTGTGCTTCTGCAGTGTTAGAAAGACTCTTTCTTGCACTGAGGTCTGCTTTTTGTAAATATCTTGTACTTGATTTTACACCTTTTAATGTCAAAGTTGGCCTCTGTGCTTGTCAGTGTTGGAAAGACTCTTTCTTGCACTAAGGTCTGCTTATTGTAAATATCTTGTATTTCTTTTCACACCTTTTAATGTCAAAGTTGGCCTCTGTGCTTTTTCAGTGTTGAAAAGACTCTTTCTTGCACTGAGGTCTGCTTATTGTAAATATCTTGTACTTGATTTTACACCTTTTAATGTCAAAGTTGGCCTCTGTGCTTGTCAGTGTTGGAAAGACTCTTTCTTGCACTGAGGTCTGCTTATTGTAAATATCTTGTACTTGATTTTTACACCTTTTCATGTCAAAGTTGGCCTCTGTGCTTTTTCAGTGTTGAAAAGACTCTTTCTTGCACTGAGGTCTGCTTATTGTAAATATCTTGTACTTGTTTTTACACCTTTTAATGTCAAAGTTGGCCTCTGTGCTTTTTCAGTGTTGAAAAGACTCTTTCTTGCACTGAGGTCTGCTTATTGTAAATATCTTGTACTTGATTTTTACACCTTTTCATGTCAAAGTTGGCCTCTGTGCTTTTTCAGTGTTGGAAAGACTCTTTCTTGCACTGAGGTCTGCTTATTGTAAATATCTTGTACTTGTTTGAACACCTTTTCATGTCAAAGTTGGCCTCTGTGCTTTTTCAGTGTTGGAAAGACTCTTTCTTGCACTGAGGTCTGCTTATTGTAAATATCTTGTACTTGATTTTACACCTTTTAATGTCAAAGTTGGCCTCTGTGCTTTTTCAGTGTTGGAAAGACTCTTTCTTGCACTGAGGTCTGCTTATTGTAAATATCTTGTACTTGTTTTTACACCTTTTCATGTCAAAGTTGGCCTCTGTGCTTATCAGTGTTGGAAAGACTCTTTCTTGCACTGAGGTCTGCTTATTGTAAATATCTTGTACTTGTTTGAACACCTTTTTATGTCAAAGTTGGCCTCTGTGCTTTTTCATTGTTGGAAAGACTCTTTCTTGCACTGAGGTCTGCTTATTGTAAATATCTTGTACTTGTTTTTACACCTTTTAATGTCAAAGTTGGCCTCTGTGCTTGTCAGTGTTGGAAAGACTCTTTCTTGCACTAAGGTCTGCTTATTGTAAATATCTTGTACTTGTTTGAACACCTTTTTATGTCAAAGTTGGCCTCTTTGCTTTTTCCGTGTTGGAAAGACTCTTTCTTGCACTGAGGTCTGCTTATTGTAAATATCTTGTACTTGTTTTTATACCTTTTAATGTCAAAGTTGGCCTCTGTGCTTATCAGTGTTGGAAAGACTCTTTCTTGCACTGAGGTCTGCTTATTGTAAATATCTTGTACTTGATTTTTACACCTTTTCATGTCAAAGTTGGCCTCTGTGCTTTTTCAGTGTTGGAAAGACTCTTTCTTGCACTGAGGTCTGCTTATTGTAAATATCTTGTACTTGTTTGAACACCTTTTCATGTCAAAGTTGGCCTCTGTGCTTTTTCATTGTTGGAAAGACTCTTTCTTGCACTGAGGTCTGCTTATTGTAAATATCTTGTACCGGTACTTGTTTTTATACCTTTTAATGTCAAAGTTGGCCTCTGTGCTTATCAGTGTTGGAAAGACTCTTTCTTGCACTGAGGTCTGCTTATTGTAAATATCTTGTACTTGATTTTACACCTTTTAATGTCAAAGTTGGCCTCTGTGCTTCAGCAGTGTTAGAAAGACTCTTTCTTGCACTGAGGTCTGCTTATTGTAATATCTTGTACTTGATTTTACACCTTTTAATGTCAAAGTTGGCCTCTGTGCTTTTTCATTGTTGGAAATACTCTTTCTTGCACTGAGGTCTGCTTATTGTAAATATCTTGTACTTGTTTTTACACCTTTTAATGTCAAAGTTGGCCTCTGTGCTTTTTCATTGTTGGAAATACTATTTCTTGCACTGAGGTCTGCTTATTGTAAATATCTTGTACTTGTTTTTACACCTTTTAATGTCAAAGTTGGCCTCTGCGCTTGTCAGTGTTGGAAAGACTCTTTCTTGCACTGAGGTCTGCTTATTGTAAATATCTTGTACTTGTTTTTACACCTTTTAATGTCAAAGTTGGCCTCTGTGCTTTTTCAGTGTTGGAAAGACTCTTTCTTGCACTGAGGCCTGCTTATTGTAAATATCTTGTACTTGTTTTTATACCTTTTAATGTCAAAGTTGGCCTCTGTGCTTTTTCAGTGTTGGAAAGACTCTTTCTTGCACTGAGGCCTGCTTATTGTAAATATCTTGTACTTGATTTTATACCTTTTAATGTCAAAGTTGGCCTCTGTGCTTCAGCAGTGTTGGAAAGACTCTTTCTTGCACTGAGGCCTGCTTATTGTAAATATCTTGTACTTGATTTTATACCTTTTAATGTCAAAGTTGGCCTCTGTGCTTTTTCAGTGTTGGAAAGACTCTTTCTTGCAATGAGGTCTGCTTATTGTAAATATATTGTACTTGTTTTTACACCTTTTCATGTCAAAGTTGGCCTCTGTGCTTATCAGTGTTGGAAAGACTCTTTCTTGCACTGAGGTCTGCTTATTGTAAATATCTTGTACTTGTTTGAACACCTTTTTATGTCAAAGTTGGCCTCTGTGCTTGTCAGTGTTGGAAAGACTCTTTCTTGCACTAAGGTCTGCTTATTGTAAATATCTTGTACTTGTTTGAACACCTTTTCATGTCAAAGTTGGCCTCTGTGCTTCTGCAGTGTTAGAAAGACTCTTTCTTGCACTGAGGGCTGCTTATTGTAAATATCTTGTACTTGTTTGAAGACCTTTTAATGTTAAAGTTGGCCTCTTTGCTTTTTCCGTGTTGGAAAGACTCTTTCTTGCACTGAGGTCTGCTTATTGTAAATATCTTGTACTTGTTTTTATACCTTTTAATGTCAAAGTTGGCCTCTGTGCTTATCAGTGTTGGAAAGACTCTTTCTTGCACTGAGGTCTGCTTATTGTAAATATCTTGTACTTGATTTTTACACCTTTTCATGTCAAAGTTGGCCTCTGTGCTTTTTCAGTGTTGGAAAGACTCTTTCTTGCACTGAGGTCTGCTTATTGTAAATATCTTGTACTTGTTTGAACACCTTTTCATGTCAAAGTTGGCCTCTGTGCTTTTTCATTGTTGGAAAGACTCTTTCTTGCACTGAGGTCTGCTTATTGTAAATATCTTGTACCGGTACTTGTTTTTATACCTTTTAATGTCAAAGTTGGCCTCTGTGCTTATCAGTGTTGGAAAGACTCTTTCTTGCACTGAGGTCTGCTTATTGTAAATATCTTGTACTTGATTTTACACCTTTTAATGTCAAAGTTGGCCTCTGTGCTTCAGCAGTGTTAGAAAGACTCTTTCTTGCACTGAGGTCTGCTTATTGTAATATCTTGTACTTGATTTTACACCTTTTAATGTCAAAGTTGGCCTCTGTGCTTTTTCATTGTTGGAAATACTCTTTCTTGCACTGAGGTCTGCTTATTGTAAATATCTTGTACTTGTTTTTACACCTTTTAATGTCAAAGTTGGCCTCTGTGCTTTTTCATTGTTGGAAATACTATTTCTTGCACTGAGGTCTGCTTATTGTAAATATCTTGTACTTGTTTTTACACCTTTTAATGTCAAAGTTGGCCTCTGCGCTTGTCAGTGTTGGAAAGACTCTTTCTTGCACTGAGGTCTGCTTATTGTAAATATCTTGTACTTGTTTTTACACCTTTTAATGTCAAAGTTGGCCTCTGTGCTTTTTCAGTGTTGGAAAGACTCTTTCTTGCACCGAGGTCTGCTTATTGTAAATATCTTGTACTTGTTTTTATACCTTTTAATGTCAAAGTTGGCCTCTGTGCTTTTTCAGTGTTGGAAAGACTCTTTCTTGCACTGAGGCCTGCTTATTGTAAATATCTTGTACTTGATTTTATACCTTTTAATGTCAAAGTTGGCCTCTGTGCTTCAGCAGTGTTGGAAAGACTCTTTCTTGCACTGAGGTCTGCTTATTGTAAATATCTTGTACTTGATTTTATACCTTTTAATGTCAAAGTTGGCCTCTGTGCTTCAGCAGTGTTAGAAAGACTCTTTCTTGCACTGAGGTCTGCTTATTGTAATATCTTGTACTTGATTTTATACCTTTTAATGTCAAAGTTGGCCTCTGTGCTTCAGCAGTGTTGGAAAGACTCTTTCTTGCACTGAGGTCTGCTTATTGTAAATATCTTGTACTTGTTTTTACACCTTTTAATGTCAAAGTTGGCCTCTGTGCTTGTCAGTGTTGGAAAGACTCTTTCTTGCACTGAGGTCTGCTTATTGTAAATATCTTGTACTTGTTTGAACACCTTTTAATGTCAAAGTTGGCCTCTGTGCTTGTCAGTGTTGGAAAGACTCTTTCTTGCACTGAGGTCTGCTTATTGTAAATATCTTGTACTTGTTTTTACACCTTTTAATGTCAAAGTTGGCCTCTGTGCTTTTTCATTGTTGGAAATACTCTTTCTTGCACTGAGGTCTGCTTATTGTAAATATCTTGTACTTGTTTGAACACCTTTTCATGTCAAAGTTGGCCTCTGTGCTTTTTCATTGTTGGAAAGACTCTTTCTTGCACTGAGGTCTGCTTATTGTAAATATCTTGTACTTGTTTTTACACCTTTTAATGTCAAAGTTGGCCTCTGTGGTTATCAGTGTTGGAAAGACTCTTTCTTGCACTGAGGTCTGCTTATTGTAAATATCTTGTACTTGTTTGAAGACCTTTTAATGTTAAAGTTGGCCTCTGTGCTTATCAGTGTTGGAAAGACTCTTTCTTGCACTGAGGTCTGCTTATTGTAAATATCTTGTACTTGTTTGAAGACCTTTTAATGTTAAAGTTGGCCTCTGTGCTTATCAGTGTTGGAAAGACTCTTTCTTGCACTGAGGTCTGCTTATTGTAAATATCTTGTACTTGTTTGAAGACCTTTTAATGTTAAAGTTGGCCTCTGTGCTTATCAGTGTTGGAAAGACTCTTTCTTGCACTAAGGTCTGCTTATTGTAAATATCTTGTACTTGTTTGAACACCTTTTAATGTCAAAGTTGGCCTCTGTGCTTCAGCAGTGTTAGAAAGACTCTTTCTTGCACTGAGGTCTGCTTATTGTAAATATCTTGTACTTGATTTTACACCTTTTAATGTCAAAGTTGGCCTCTGTGCTTTTTCAGTGTTGGAAAGACTCTTTCTTGCACTGAGGTCTGCTTATTGTAAATATCTTGTACTTGTTTTTACACCTTTTCATGTCAAAGTTGGCCTCTGTGCTTCAGCAGTGTTAGAAAGACTCTTTCTTGCACTGAGGTCTGCTTATTGTAAATATCTTGTACTTGTTTGAAGACCTTTTAATGTCAAAGTTGGCCTCTTTGGTTTTTCAGTGTTGAAAAGACTCTTTCTTGCACTGAGGTCTGCTTATTGTAAATATCTTGTACTTGATTTTACACCTTTTAATGTCAAAGTTGGCCTCTGTGCTTTTTCAGTGTTGGAAAGACTCTTTCTTGCACTGAGGTCTGCTTATTGTAAATATCATGTACTTCCTTTTAACACCTTTTCATGTCAAAGTTGGCCTCTGTGCTTTTCAGTGTTAGAAAGACTCTTTCTTGCACTGAGGTCTGCTTATTGTAAATATCTTGTACTTGTTTGAACACCTTTTAATGTCAAAGTTGGCCTCTGTGCTTTTTCATTGTTGGAAAGACTCTTTCTTGCACTGAGGTCTGCTTATTGTAAATATCTTGTATTTCTTTTTACACCTTTTAATGTCAAAGTTGGCCTCTGTGCTTTTTCATTGTTGGAAAGACTCTTTCTTGCACTGAGGTCTGCTTATTGTAAATATCTTGTACTTGTTTTTATACCTTTTAATGTCAAAGTTGGCCTCTGTGCTTTTTCAGTGTTGGAAAGACTCTTTCTTGCACTGAGGTCTGCTTATTGTAAATATCTTGTACTTGTTTGAACACCTTTTAATGTCAAAGTTGGCCTCTGTGCTTTTTCATTGTTGGAAAGACTCTTTCTTGCACTGAGGTCTGCTTATTGTAAATATCTTGTATTTCTTTTTACACCTTTTAATGTCAAAGTTGGCCTCTGTGCTTGTCAGTGTTGGAAAGACTCTTTCTTGCACTAAGGTCTGCTTATTGTAAATATCTTGTACTTGTTTGAACACCTTTTCATGTCAAAGTTGGCCTCTGTGCTTCTGCAGTGTTAGAAAGACTCTTTCTTGCACTGAGGGCTGCTTATTGTAAATATCTTGTACTTGTTTGAAGACCTTTTAATGTTAAAGTTGGCCTCTGTGCTTATCAGTGTTGGAAAGACTCTTTCTTGCACTGAGGTCTGCTTATTGTAAATATCTTGTACTTGTTTTTACACCTTTTAATGTCAAAGTTGGCCTCTGTGCTTATCAGTGTTGGAAAGACTCTTTCTTGCACTGAGGTCTGCTTATTGTAAATATCTTGTACTTGTTTGAACACCTATTAATGTCAAAGTTGGCCTCTGTGCTTATCAGTGTTGGAAAGACTCTTTCTTGCACTAAGGTCTGCTTATTGTAAATATCTTGTACTTGATTTTTACACCTTTTCATGTCAAAGTTGGCCTCTGTGCTTTTTCAGTGTTGGAAAGACTCTTTCTTGCACTGAGGTCTGCTTATTGTAAATATCTTGTACTTGTTTGAACACCTTTTCATGTCAAAGTTGGCCTCTGTGCTTTTTCATTGTTGGAAAGACTCTTTCTTGCACTGAGGTCTGCTTATTGTAAATATCTTGTACCGGTACTTGTTTTTATACCTTTTAATGTCAAAGTTGGCCTCTGTGCTTTTTCAGTGTTGGAAAGACTCTTTCTTGCACTGAGGTCTGCTTATTGTAAATATCTTGTACTTGATTTTACACCTTTTAATGTCAAAGTTGGCCTCTGTGCTTCAGCAGTGTTAGAAAGACTCTTTCTTGCACTGAGGTCTGCTTATTGTAATATCTTGTACTTGATTTTACACCTTTTAATGTCAAAGTTGGCCTCTGTGCTTTTTCAGTGTTGGAAAGACTCTTTCTTGCACTGAGGTCTGCTTATTGTAATATCTTGTACTTGATTTTACACCTTTTAATGTCAAAGTTGGCCTCTGTGCTTTTTCATTGTTGGAAATACTCTTTCTTGCACTGAGGTCTGCTTATTGTAAATATCTTGTACTTGTTTTTACACCTTTTAATGTCAAAGTTGGCCTCTGTGCTTTTTCATTGTTGGAAATACTCTTTCTTGCACTGAGGTCTGCTTATTGTAAATATCTTGTACTTGTTTTTACACCTTTTAATGTCAAAGTTGGCCTCTGCGCTTGTCAGTGTTGGAAAGACTCTTTCTTGCACTGAGGTCTGCTTATTGTAAATATCTTGTACTTGTTTGAAGACCTTTTAATGTTAAAGTTGGCCTCTTTGCTTTTTCAGTGTTGGAAAGACTCTTTCTTGCACTGAGGTCTGCTTATTGTAAATATCTTGTACTTGTTTTTACACCTTTTCATGTCAAAGTTGGCCTCTGTGCTTATCAGTGTTGGAAAGACTCTTTCTTGCACTGAGGCCTGCTTATTGTAAATATCTTGTACTTGATTTTACACCTTTTAATGTCAAAGTTGGCCTCTGTGCTTCAGCAGTGTTAGAAAGACTCTTTCTTGCACTGAGGTCTGCTTATTGTAAATATCTTGTACTTGATTTTACACCTTTTAATGTCAAAGTTGGCCTCTGTGCTTCAGCAGTGTTAGAAAGACTCTTTCTTGCACTGAGGTCTGCTTATTGTAAATATCTTGTACTTGATTTTACACCTTTTAATGTCAAAGTTGGCCTCTGTGCTTCAGCAGTGTTAGAAAGACTCTTTCTTGCACTGAGGTCTGCTTATTGTAAATATCTTGTACTTGATTTTACACCTTTTAATGTCAAAGTTGGCCTCTGTGCTTCAGCAGTGTTAGAAAGACTCTTTCTTGCACTGAGGTCTGCTTATTGTAATATCTTGTACTTGATTTTATACCTTTTAATGTCAAAGTTGGCCTCTGTGCTTTTTCATTGTTGGAAATACTCTTTCTTGCACTGAGGTCTGCTTATTGTAAATATCTTGTACTTGTTTTTACACCTTTTAATGTCAAAGTTGGCCTCTGTGCTTGTCAGTGTTGGAAAGACTCTTTCTTGCACTGAGGTCTGCTTATTGTAAATATCTTGTACTTGTTTTTACACCTTTTAATGTCAAAGTTGGCCTCTGTGCTTTTTCATTGTTGGAAATACTCTTTCTTGCACTGAGGTCTGCTTATTGTAAATATCTTGTACTTGTTTTTACACCTTTTAATGTCAAAGTTGGCCTCTGTGCTTGTCAGTGTTGGAAAGACTCTTTCTTGCACTGAGGTCTGCTTATTGTAAATATCTTGTACTTGTTTTTACACCTTTTAATGTCAAAGTTGGCCTCTGCGCTTGTCAGTGTTGGAAAGACTCTTTCTTGCACTGAGGTCTGCTTATTGTAAATATCTTGTACTTGTTTTTACACCTTTTAATGTCAAAGTTGGCCTCTGTGCTTTTTCAGTGTTGGAAAGACTCTTTCTTGCACCGAGGTCTGCTTATTGTAAATATCTTGTACTTGTTTTTATACCTTTTAATGTCAAAGTTGGCCTCTGTGCTTTTTCAGTGTTGGAAAGACTCTTTCTTGCACTGAGGTCTGCTTATTGTAAATATCTTGTAATTGTTTTTACACCTTTTCATGTCAAAGTTGGCCTCTGTGCTTATCAGTGTTGGAAAGACTCTTTCTTGCACTGAGGTCTGCTTATTGTAAATATCTTGTACTTGTTTTTATACCTTTTAATGTCAAAGTTGGCCTCTGTGCTTTTTCAGTGTTGGAAAGACTCTTTCTTGCACTGAGGTCTGCTTATTGTAAATATCTTGTACTTGTTTTTACACCTTTTCATGTCAAAGTTGGCCTCTGTGCTTATCAGTGTTGGAAAGACTCTTTCTTGCACTGAGGCCTGCTTATTGTAAATATCTTGTACTTGATTTTACACCTTTTAATGTCAAAGTTGGCCTCTGTGCTTCAGCAGTGTTAGAAAGACTCTTTCTTGCACTGAGGTCTGCTTATTGTAATATCTTGTACTTGATTTTATACCTTTTAATGTCAAAGTTGGCCTCTGTGCTTCAGCAGTGTTGGAAAGACTCTTTCTTGCACTGAGGTCTGCTTATTGTAAATATCTTGTACTTGATTTTATACCTTTTAATGTCAAAGTTGGCCTCTGTGCTTCAGCAGTGTTAGAAAGACTCTTTCTTGCACTGAGGTCTGCTTATTGTAATATCTTGTACTTGATTTTATACCTTTTAATGTCAAAGTTGGCCTCTGTGCTTCAGCAGTGTTGGAAAGACTCTTTCTTGCACTGAGGTCTGCTTATTGTAAATATCTTGTACTTGTTTTTACACCTTTTAATGTCAAAGTTGGCCTCTGTGCTTGTCAGTGTTGGAAAGACTCTTTCTTGCACTGAGGTCTGCTTATTGTAAATATCTTGTACTTGTTTGAACACCTTTTAATGTCAAAGTTGGCCTCTGTGCTTGTCAGTGTTGGAAAGACTCTTTCTTGCACTGAGGTCTGCTTATTGTAAATATCTTGTACTTGTTTTTACACCTTTTAATGTCAAAGTTGGCCTCTGTGCTTTTTCATTGTTGGAAATACTCTTTCTTGCACTGAGGTCTGCTTATTGTAAATATCTTGTACTTGTTTGAACACCTTTTCATGTCAAAGTTGGCCTCTGTGCTTTTTCATTGTTGGAAAGACTCTTTCTTGCACTGAGGTCTGCTTATTGTAAATATCTTGTACTTGTTTTTACACCTTTTAATGTCAAAGTTGGCCTCTGTGGTTATCAGTGTTGGAAAGACTCTTTCTTGCACTGAGGTCTGCTTATTGTAAATATCTTGTACTTGTTTGAAGACCTTTTAATGTTAAAGTTGGCCTCTGTGCTTATCAGTGTTGGAAAGACTCTTTCTTGCACTGAGGTCTGCTTATTGTAAATATCTTGTACTTGTTTGAAGACCTTTTAATGTTAAAGTTGGCCTCTGTGCTTATCAGTGTTGGAAAGACTCTTTCTTGCACTGAGGTCTGCTTATTGTAAATATCTTGTACTTGTTTGAAGACCTTTTAATGTTAAAGTTGGCCTCTGTGCTTATCAGTGTTGGAAAGACTCTTTCTTGCACTAAGGTCTGCTTATTGTAAATATCTTGTACTTGTTTGAACACCTTTTAATGTCAAAGTTGGCCTCTGTGCTTCAGCAGTGTTAGAAAGACTCTTTCTTGCACTGAGGTCTGCTTATTGTAAATATCTTGTACTTGATTTTACACCTTTTAATGTCAAAGTTGGCCTCTGTGCTTTTTCAGTGTTGGAAAGACTCTTTCTTGCACTGAGGTCTGCTTATTGTAAATATCTTGTACTTGTTTTTACACCTTTTCATGTCAAAGTTGGCCTCTGTGCTTCAGCAGTGTTAGAAAGACTCTTTCTTGCACTGAGGTCTGCTTATTGTAAATATCTTGTACTTGATTTTACACCTTTTAATGTCAAAGTTGGCCTCTGAGCTTATCAGTGATGGAAAGACTCTTTCTTGCACTGAGGTCTGCTTATTGTAAATATCTTGTACTTCCTTTTAACACCTTTTCATGTCAAAGTTGGCCTCTGTGCTTTTTCAGTGTTGGAAAGACTCTTTCTTGCACTGAGGTCTGCTTATTGTAAATATCTTGTACTTCCTTTTAACACCTTTTCATGTCAAAGTTGGCCTCTGTGCTTTTCAGTGTTAGAAAGACTCTTTCTTGCACTGAGGTCTGCTTATTGTAAATATCTTGTACTTGTTTGAACACCTTTTAATGTCAAAGTTGGCCTCTGTGCTTTTTCATTGTTGGAAAGACTCTTTCTTGCACTGAGGTCTGCTTATTGTAAATATCTTGTACTTGTTTGAACACCTTTTAATGTCAAAGTTGGCCTCTGTGCTTTTTCATTGTTGGAAAGACTCTTTCTTGCACTGAGGTCTGCTTATTGTAAATATCTTGTACTTGTTTTTATACCTTTTAATGTCAAAGTTGGCCTCTGTGCTTATCAGTGTTGGAAAGACTCTTTCTTGCACTAAGGTCTGCTTATTGTAAATATCTTGTACTTGATCTTTACACCTTTTAATGTCAAAGTTGGCCTCTGTGCTTGTCAGTGTTGGAAAGACTCTTTCTTGCACTAAGGTCTGCTTATTGTAAATATCTTGTACTTGTTTGAACACCTTTTCATGTCAAAGTTGGCCTCTGTGCTTCTGCAGTGTTAGAAAGACTCTTTCTTGCACTGAGGGCTGCTTATTGTAAATATCTTGTACTTGTTTGAAGACCTTTTAATGTTAAAGTTGGCCTCTGTGCTTATCAGTGTTGGAAAGACTCTTTCTTGCACTGAGGTCTGCTTATTGTAAATATCTTGTACTTGTTTTTACACCTTTTAATGTCAAAGTTGGCCTCTGTGCTTATCAGTGTTGGAAAGACTCTTTCTTGCACTGAGGTCTGCTTATTGTAAATATCTTGTACTTGTTTTTACACCTTTTAATGTCAAAGTTGGCCTCTGTGCTTATCAGTGTTGGAAAGACTCTTTCTTGCACTGAGGTCTGCTTATTGTAAATATCTTGTACTTGTTTGAACACCTATTAATGTCAAAGTTGGCCTCTGTGCTTATCAGTGTTGGAAAGACTCTTTCTTGCACTAAGGTCTGCTTATTGTAAATATCTTGTACTTGATTTTTACACCTTTTCATGTCAAAGTTGGCCTCTGTGCTTTTTCAGTGTTGGAAAGACTCTTTCTTGCACTGAGGTCTGCTTATTGTAAATATCTTGTACTTGTTTGAACACCTTTTCATGTCAAAGTTGGCCTCTGTGCTTTTTCATTGTTGGAAAGACTCTTTCTTGCACTGAGGTCTGCTTATTGTAAATATCTTGTACCGGTACTTGTTTTTATACCTTTTAATGTCAAAGTTGGCCTCTGTGCTTTTTCAGTGTTGGAAAGACTCTTTCTTGCACTGAGGTCTGCTTATTGTAAATATCTTGTACTTGATTTTACACCTTTTAATGTCAAAGTTGGCCTCTGTGCTTCAGCAGTGTTAGAAAGACTCTTTCTTGCACTGAGGTCTGCTTATTGTAATATCTTGTACTTGATTTTACACCTTTTAATGTCAAAGTTGGCCTCTGTGCTTTTTCAGTGTTGGAAAGACTCTTTCTTGCACTGAGGTCTGCTTATTGTAAATATCTTGTACTTGATTTTACACCTTTTAATGTCAAAGTTGGCCTCTGTGCTTCAGCAGTGTTAGAAAGACTCTTTCTTGCACTGAGGTCTGCTTATTGTAATATCTTGTACTTGATTTTACACCTTTTAATGTCAAAGTTGGCCTCTGTGCTTTTTCATTGTTGGAAATACTCTTTCTTGCACTGAGGTCTGCTTATTGTAAATATCTTGTACTTGTTTTTACACCTTTTAATGTCAAAGTTGGCCTCTGTGCTTTTTCATTGTTGGAAATACTCTTTCTTGCACTGAGGTCTGCTTATTGTAAATATCTTGTACTTGTTTTTACACCTTTTAATGTCAAAGTTGGCCTCTGTGCTTGTCAGTGTTGGAAAGACTCTTTCTTGCACTGAGGTCTGCTTATTGTAAATATCTTGTACTTGTTTGAAGACCTTTTAATGTTAAAGTTGGCCTCTTTGCTTTTTCAGTGTTGGAAAGACTCTTTCTTGCACTGAGGTCTGCTTATTGTAAATATCTTGTACTTGTTTTTACACCTTTTCATGTCAAAGTTGGCCTCTGTGCTTATCAGTGTTGGAAAGACTCTTTCTTGCACTGAGGCCTGCTTATTGTAAATATCTTGTACTTGATTTTACACCTTTTAATGTCAAAGTTGGCCTCTGTGCTTCAGCAGTGTTAGAAAGACTCTTTCTTGCACTGAGGTCTGCTTATTGTAAATATCTTGTACTTGATTTTACACCTTTTAATGTCAAAGTTGGCCTCTGTGCTTCAGCAGTGTTAGAAAGACTCTTTCTTGCACTGAGGTCTGCTTATTGTAAATATCTTGTACTTGATTTTACACCTTTTAATGTCAAAGTTGGCCTCTGTGCTTCAGCAGTGTTAGAAAGACTCTTTCTTGCACTGAGGCCTGCTTATTGTAAATATCTTGTACTTGATTTTATACCTTTTAATGTCAAAGTTGGCCTCTGTGCTTTTTCATTGTTGGAAATACTCTTTCTTGCACTGAGGTCTGCTTATTGTAAATATCTTGTACTTGTTTTTACACCTTTTAATGTCAAAGTTGGCCTCTGTGCTTGTCAGTGTTGGAAAGACTCTTTCTTGCACTGAGGTCTGCTTATTGTAAATATCTTGTACTTGTTTTTACACCTTTTAATGTCAAAGTTGGCCTCTGTGCTTTTTCATTGTTGGAAATACTCTTTCTTGCACTGAGGTCTGCTTATTGTAAATATCTTGTACTTGTTTTTACACCTTTTAATGTCAAAGTTGGCCTCTGTGCTTGTCAGTGTTGGAAAGACTCTTTCTTGCACTGAGGTCTGCTTATTGTAAATATCTTGTACTTGTTTGAACACCTTTTCATGTCAAAGTTGGCCTCTGTGCTTTTTCATTGTTGGAAAGACTCTTTCTTGCACTGAGGTCTGCTTATTGTAAATATCTTGTACTTGTTTTTACACCTTTTAATGTCAAAGTTGGCCTCTGTGGTTATCAGTGTTGGAAAGACTCTTTCTTGCACTAAGGTCTGCTTATTGTAAATATCTTGTACTTGTTTTTATACCTTTTAATGTCAAAGTTGGCCTCTGTGCTTCAGCAGTGTTAGAAAGACTCTTTCTTGCACTGAGGTCTGCTTATTGTAAATATCTTGTACTTGTTTGAAGACCTTTTAATGTTAAAGTTGGCCTCTGTGCTTATCAGTGTTGGAAAGACTCTTTCTTGCACTGAGGTCTGCTTATTGTAAATATCTTGTACTTGTTTGAAGACCTTTTAATGTTAAAGTTGGCCTCTGTGCTTATCAGTGTTGGAAAGACTCTTTCTTGCACTAAGGTCTGCTTATTGTAAATATCTTGTACTTGTTTGAACACCTTTTCATGTCAAAGTTGGCCTCTGTGCTTGTCAGTGTTAGAAAGACTCTTTCTTGCACTGAGGTCTGCTTATTGTGAATATATTGTACTTGTTTTTATACCTTTTAATGTCAAAGTTGGCCTCTGTGCTTCAGCAGTGTTAGAAAGACTCTTTCTTGCACTGAGGTCTGCTTATTGTAAATATCTTGTACTTGATTTTACACCTTTTAATGTCAAAGTTGGCCTCTGTGCTTTTTCAGTGTTGGAAAGACTCTTTCTTGCACTGAGGTCTGCTTATTGTAAATATCTTGTACTTGTTTGAAGACCTTTTAATGTCAAAGTTGGCCTCTGTGCTTATCAGTGTTGGAAAGACTCTTTCTTGCACTGAGGTCTGCTTATTGTAAATATCTTGTACTTGTTTGAACACCTTTTAATGTCAAAGTTGGCCTCTGTGCTTTTTCAGTGTTGGAAAGACTCTTTCTTGCACTGAGGTCTGCTTATTGTAAATATCTTGTACTTCCTTTTAACACCTTTTCATGTCAAAGTTGGCCTCCGTGCTTTTCAGTGTTAGAAAGACTCTTTCTTGCACTGAGGTCTGCTTATTGTAAATATCTTGTACTTGTTTGAACACCTTTTAATGTCAAAGTTGGCCTCTGTGCTTTTTCATTGTTGGAAAGACTCTTTCTTGCACTGAGGTCTGCTTATTGTAAATATCTTGTATTTCTTTTTACACCTTTTAATGTCAAAGTTGGCCTCTGTGCTTTTTCATTGTTGGAAAGACTCTTTCTTGCACTGAGGTCTGCTTATTGTAAATATCTTGTACTTGTTTGAACACCTTTTCATGTCAAAGTTGGCCTCTGTGCTTATCAGTGTTAGAAAGACTCTTTCTTGCACTGAGGTCTGCTTATTGTGAATATCTTGTACTTGTTTGAACACCTTTTCATGTCAAAGTTGGCCTCTGTGCTTTTTCAGTGTTGGAAAGACTCTTTCTTGCACTGAGGTCTGCTTATTGTAAATATCTTGTACTTGATTTTACACCTATTAATGTCAAAGTTGGCCTCTGTGCTTATCAGTGTTGAAAAGACTCTTTCTTGCACTGAGGTCTGCTTATTGTAAATATCTTGTACTTGTTTGAACACCTATTAATGTCAAAGTTGGCCTCTGTGCTTATCAGTGTTGAAAAGACTCTTTCTTGCACTGAGGTCTGCTTATTGTAAATATCTTGTACTTGTTTGAACACCTATTAATGTCAAAGTTGGCCTCTGTGCTTTTTCAGTGTTGGAAAGACTCTTTCTTGCACTGAGGTCTGCTTATTGTAAATATCTTGTACTTGTTTTTACACCTTTTCATGTCAAAGTTGGCCTCTGTGCTTCTGCAGTGTTAGAAAGATTCTTTCTTGCACTGAGGTCTGCTTATTGTAAATATCTTGTACTTGTTTGAACACCTTTTCATGTCAAAGTTGGCCTCTGTGCTTTTTCATTGTTGGAAATACTCTTTCTTGCACTGAGGTCTGCTTATTGTAAATATCTTGTACTTGTTTGAACACCTTTTCATGTCAAAGTTGGCCTCTGTGCTTTTTCAGTGTTGGAAAGACTCTTTCTTGCACTGAGGTCTGCTTATTGTAAATATCTTGTACTTGATTTTTACACCTTTTCATGTCAAAGTTGGCCTCTGTGCTTTTTCATTGTTGGAAAGACTCTTTCTTGCACTGAGGTCTGCTTATTGTAAATATCTTGTACTTGTTTGAACACCTTTTCATGTCAAAGTTGGCCTCTGTGCTTTTTCAGTGTTGGAAAGACTCTTTCTTGCACTGAGGTCTGCTTATTGTAAATATCTTGTACTTGTTTGAACACCTATTAATGTCAAAGTTGGCCTCTGTGCTTATCAGTGTTAGAAAGACTCTTTCTTGCACTGAGGTCTGCTTATTGTAAATATCTTGTACTTGATTTTTACACCTTTTAATGTCAAAGTTGGCCTCTGTGCTTTTTCATTGTTGGAAATACTCTTTCTTGCACTGAGGTCTGCTTATTGTAAATATCTTGTACTTGATTTTTACACCTTTTCATGTCAAAGTTGGCCTCTGTGCTTTTTCAGTGTTGGAAAGACTCTTTCTTGCACTGAGGTCTGCTTATTGTGAATATATTGTACTTGTTTTTATACCTTTTAATGTCAAAGTTGGCCTCTGTGCTTTTTCAGTGTTGGAAAGACTCTTTCTTGCACTGAGGTCTGCTTATTGTAAATATCTTGTACTTTTTTGAAGACCTTTTAATGTTAAAGTTGGCCTCTGTGCTTTTTCAGTGTTAGAAAGACTCTTTCTTGCACTAAGGTCTGCTTATTGTAAATATCTTGTACTTGTTTTTACACCTTTTAATGTCAAAGTTGGCCTCTGTGCTTGTCAGTGTTGGAAAGACTCTTTCTTGCACTAAGGTCTGCTTATTGTAAATATCTTGTACTTGTTTGAACACCTTTTCATGTCAAAGTTGGCCTCTGTGCTTTTTCTGTGTTGGAAAGACTCTTTCTTGCACTGAGGTCTGCTTATTGTAAATATCTTGTACTTGTTTTTACACCTTTTAATGTCAAAGTTGGCCTCTGTGCTTATCAGTGTTGGAAAGACTCTTTCTTGCACTAAGGTCTGCTTATTGTAAATATCTTGTACTTGTTTTTACACCTTTTAATGTCAAAGTTGGCCTCTGTGCTTGTCAGTGTTGGAAAGACTCTTTCTTGCACTAAGGTCTGCTTATTGTAAATATCTTGTACTTGTTTTTACACCTTTTAATGTCAAAGTTGGCCTCTGTGCTTATCAGTGTTGGAAAGACTCTTTCTTGCACTGAGGTCTGCTTATTGTAAATATCTTGTACTTGTTTGAACACCTATTAATGTCAAAGTTGGCCTCTGTGCTTATCAGTGTTAGAAAGACTCTTTCTTGCACTGAGGTCTGCTTATTGTCAATATATTGTACTTGTTTTTATACCTTTTAATGTCAAAGTTGGCCTCTGTGCTTATCAGTGTTGGAAAGGCTCTTTCTTGCACTGAGGTCTGCTTATTGTAAATATCTTGTACTTGATTTTTACACCTTTTCATGTCAAAGTTGGCCTCTGTGCTTTTTCAGTGTTAGAAAGACTCTTTCTTGCACTGAGGTCTGCTTATTGTAAATATCTTGTACTTGTTTGAAGACCTTTTAATGTTAAAGTTGGCCTCTGTGCTTTTTCAGTGTTAGAAAGACTCTTTCTTGCACTAAGGTCTGCTTATTGTAAATATCTTGTACTTGTTTTTACACCTTTTAATGTCAAAGTTGGCCTCTGTGCTTGTCAGTGTTGGAAAGACTCTTTCTTGCACTAAGGTCTGCTTATTGTAAATATCTTGTACTTGTTTGAACACCTTTTCATGTCAAAGTTGGCCTCTGTGCTTTTTCTGTGTTGGAAAGACTCTTTCTTGCACTGAGGTCTGCTTATTGTAAATATCTTGTACTTGTTTTTACACCTTTTCATGTCAAAGTTGGCCTCTGTGCTTGTCAGTGTTGGAAAGACTCTTTCTTGCACTAAGGTCTGCTTATTGTAAATATCTTGTACTTGTTTTTACACCTTTTAATGTCAAAGTTGGCCTCTGTGCTTATCAGTGTTGGAAAGGCTCTTTCTTGCACTGAGGTCTGCTTATTGTAAATATCTTGTACTTGATTTTTACACCTTTTCATGTCAAAGTTGGCCTCTGTGCTTTTTCAGTGTTGGAAAGACTCTTTCTTGCACTGAGGTCTGCTTATTGTAAATATCTTGTACTTGTTTGAACACCTATTAATGTCAAAGTTGGCCTCTGTGCTTATCAGTGTTAGAAAGACTCTTTCTTGCACTGAGGTCTGCTTATTGTCAATATATTGTACTTGTTTTTATACCTTTTAATGTCAAAGTTGGCCTCTGTGCTTATCAGTGTTGGAAAGGCTCTTTCTTGCACTGAGGTCTGCTTATTGTAAATATCTTGTACTTGATTTTTACACCTTTTCATGTCAAAGTTGGCCTCTGTGCTTTTTCAGTGTTAGAAAGACTCTTTCTTGCACTGAGGTCTGCTTATTGTAAATATCTTGTACTTGATTTTACACCTTTTAATGTCAAAGTTGGCCTCTGTGCTTTTTCAGTGTTGGAAAGACTCTTTCTTGCACTGAGGTCTGCTTATTGTAAATATCTTGTACTTGTTTGAAGACCTTTTAATGTTAAAGTTGGCCTCTGTGCTTTTTCAGTGTTAGAAAGACTCTTTCTTGCACTAAGGTCTGCTTATTGTAAATATCTTGTACTTGTTTGAACACCTTTTCATGTCAAAGTTGGCCTCTGTGCTTTTTCTGTGTTGGAAAGACTCTTTCTTGCACTGAGGTCTGCTTATTGTAAATATCTTGTACTTGTTTTTACACCTTTTCATGTCAAAGTTGGCCTCTGTGCTTGTCAGTGTTGGAAAGACTCTTTCTTGCACTGAGGTCTGCTTATTGTAAATATCTTGTACTTGATTTTTACACCTTTTCATGTCAAAGTTGGCCTCTGTGCTTTTTCATTGTTGGAAATACTCTTTCTTGCACTGAGGTCTGCTTATTGTAAATATCTTGTACTTGTTTGAACACCTATTAATGTCAAAGTTGGCCTCTGTGCTTATCAGTGTTAGAAAGACTCTTTCTTGCACTGAGGTCTGCTTATTGTAAATATCTTGTACTTGTTTGAACACCTATTAATGTCAAAGTTGGCCTCTGTGCTTATCAGTGTTAGAAAGACTCTTTCTTGCACTGAGGTCTGCTTATTGTAAATATCTTGTACTTGATTTTTACACCTTTTAATGTCAAAGTTGGCCTCTGTGCTTTTTCATTGTTGGAAATACTCTTTCTTGCACTGAGGTCTGCTTATTGTAAATATCTTGTACTTGATTTTTACACCTTTTCATGTCAAAGTTGGCCTCTGTGCTTATCAGTGTTGGAAAGGCTCTTTCTTGCACTGAGGTCTGCTTATTGTGAATATATTGTACTTGTTTTTATACCTTTTAATGTCAAAGTTGGCCTCTGTGCTTATCAGTGTTGGAAAGGCTCTTTCTTGCACTGAGGTCTGCTTATTGTAAATATATTGTACTTGTTTTTATACCTTTTAATGTCAAAGTTGGCCTCTGTGCTTATCAGTGTTGGAAAGACTCTTTCTTGCACTGAGGTCTGCTTATTGTGAATATATTGTACTTGTTTTTATACCTTTTAATGTCAAAGTTGGCCTCTGTGCTTATCAGTGTTGGAAAGGCTCTTTCTTGCACTGAGGTCTGCTTATTGTGAATATATTGTACTTGTTTTTATACCTTTTAATGTCAAAGTTGGCCTCTGTGCTTATCAGTGTTGGAAAGACTCTTTCTTGCACTGAGGTCTGCTTATTGTGAATATATTGTACTTGTTTTTATACCTTTTAATGTCAAAGTTGGCCTCTGTGCTTATCAGTGTTGGAAAGGCTCTTTCTTGCACTGAGGTCTGCTTATTGTAAATATCTTGTACTTGTTTTTACACCTTTTCATGTCAAAGTTGGCCTCTGTGCTTTTTCATTGTTGGAAAGACTCTTTCTTGCACTGAGGTCTGCTTATTGTGAATATCTTGTACTTGTTTGAACACCTTTTAATGTCAAAGTTGGCCTCTGTGCTTTTTCAGTGTTGGAAAGACTCTTTCTTGCACTGAGGTCTGCTTATTGTAAATATCTTGTACTTGTTTTTACACCTTTTAATGTCAAAGTTGGCCTCTGTGCTTGTCAGTGTTGGAAAGACTCTTTCTTGCACTAAGGTCTGCTTATTGTAAATATCTTGTACTTGTTTTTACACCTTTTAATGTCAAAGTTGGCCTCTGTGCTTGTCAGTGTTGGAAAGACTCTTTCTTGCACTAAGGTCTGCTTATTGTAAATATCTTGTACTTGTTTGAACACCTTTTCATGTCAAAGTTGGCCTCTGTGCTTTTTCTGTGTTGGAAAGACTCTTTCTTGCACTGAGGTCTGCTTATTGTAAATATCTTGTACTTGTTTTTACACCTTTTAATGTCAAAGTTGGCCTCTGTGCTTATCAGTGTTGGAAAGGCTCTTTCTTGCACTGAGGTCTGCTTATTGTAAATATCTTGTACTTGTTTTTACACCTTTTAATGTCAAAGTTGGCCTCTGTGCTTATCAGTGTTGGAAAGACTCTTTCTTGCACTGAGGTCTGCTTATTGTAAATATCTTGTACTTGTTTTTACACCTTTTAATGTCAAAGTTGGCCTCTGTGCTTATCAGTGTTGGAAAGGCTCTTTCTTGCACTGAGGTCTGCTTATTGTAAATATCTTGTACTTGTTTTTACACCTTTTAATGTCAAAGTTGGCCTCTGTGCTTATCAGTGTTGGAAAGACTCTTTCTTGCACTGAGGTCTGCTTATTGTAAATATCTTGTACTTGATTTTTACACCTTTTCATGTCAAAGTTGGCCTCTGTGCTTTTTCAGTGTTGGAAAGACTCTTTCTTGCACTGAGGTCTGCTTATTGTAAATATCTTGTACTTGATTTTTACACCTTTTCATGTCAAAGTTGGCCTCTGTGCTTTTTCATTGTTGGAAATACTCTTTCTTGCACTGAGGTCTGCTTATTGTAAATATCTTTTACTTGTTTGAACACCTATTAATGTCAAAGTTGGCCTCTGTGCTTATCAGTGTTAGAAAGACTCTTTCTTGCACTGAGGTCTGCTTATTGTAAATATCTTGTACTTGTTTTTACACCTTTTAATGTCAAAGTTGGCCTCTGTGCTTTTTCATTGTTGGAAATACTCTTTCTTGCACTGAGGTCTGCTTATTGTAAATATCTTGTACTTGATTTTTACACCTTTTCATGTCAAAGTTGGCCTCTGTGCTTTTTCAGTGTTGGAAAGACTCTTTCTTGCACTGAGGTCTGCTTATTGTGAATATATTGTACTTGTTTTTATACCTTTTAATGTCAAAGTTGGCCTCTGTGCTTATCAGTGTTGGAAAGGCTCTTTCTTGCACTGAGGTCTGCTTATTGTAAATATCTTGTACTTGTTTTTACACCTTTTCATGTCAAAGTTGGCCTCTGTGCTTTTTCATTGTTGGAAATACTCTTTCTTGCACTGAGGTCTGCTTATTGTAAATATCTTGTACTTGTTTGAACACCTTTTCATGTCAAAGTTGGCCTCTGTGCTTTTTCATTGTTGGAAATACTCTTTCTTGCACTGAGGTCTGCTTATTGTAAATATCTTGTACTTGTTTGAACACCTTTTCATGTCAAAGTTGGCCTCTGTGCTTATCAGTGTTAGAAAGACTCTTTCTTGCACTGAGGTCTGCTTATTGTGAATATATTGTACTTGTTTTTATACCTTTTAATGTCAAAGTTGGCCTCTGTGCTTATCAGTGTTGGAAAGGCTCTTTCTTGCACTGAGGTCTGCTTATTGTAAATATCTTGTACTTGTTTTTACACCTTTTCATGTCAAAGTTGGCCTCTGTGCTTCTGCAGTGTTAGAAAGACTCTTTCTTGCACTGAGGTCTGCTTATTGTGAATATATTGTACTTCTTTTTACACCTTTTAATGTCAAAGTTGGCCTCTGTGCTTTTTCAGTGTTGGAAAGACTCTTTCTTGCACTGAGGTCTGCTTATTGTAAATATCTTGTACTTGTTTTTACACCTTTTAATGTCAAAGTTGGCCTCTGTGCTTGTCAGTGTTGGAAAGACTCTTTCTTGCACTAAGGTCTGCTTATTGTAAATATCTTGTACTTGTTTTTACACCTTTTAATGTCAAAGTTGGCCTCTGTGCTTATCAGTGTTGGAAAGGCTCTTTCTTGCACTGAGGTCTGCTTATTGTAAATATCTTGTACTTGATTTTTACACCTTTTCATGTCAAAGTTGGCCTCTGTGCTTATCAGTGTTGGAAAGACTCTTTCTTGCACTGAGGTCTGCTTATTGTAAATATCTTGTACTTGATTTTTACACCTTTTAATGTCAAAGTTGGCCTCTGTGCTTTTTCAGTGTTGGAAAGACTCTTTCTTGCACTGAGGTCTGCTTATTGTAAATATCTTGTACTTGTTTGAACACCTTTTCATGTCAAAGTTGGCCTCTGTGCTTATCAGTGTTGGAAAGGCTCTTTCTTGCACTGAGGTCTGCTTATTGTAAATATCTTGTACTTGTTTTTACACCTTTTAATGTCAAAGTTGGCCTCTGTGCTTATCAGTGTTGGAAAGACTCTTTCTTGCACTGAGGTCTGCTTATTGTAAATATCTTGTACTTGATTTTTACACCTTTTCATGTCAAAGTTGGCCTCTGTGCTTTTTCAGTGTTGGAAAGACTCTTTCTTGCACTGAGGTCTGCTTATTGTGAATATATTGTACTTGTTTTTATACCTTTTAATGTCAAAGTTGGCCTCTGTGCTTATCAGTGTTGGAAAGGCTCTTTCTTGCACTGAGGTCTGCTTATTGTAAATATCTTGTACTTGTTTTTACACCTTTTCATGTCAAAGTTGGCCTCTGTGCTTTTTCATTGTTGGAAATACTCTTTCTTGCACTGAGGTCTGCTTATTGTAAATATCTTGTACTTGTTTTTACACCTTTTCATGTCAAAGTTGGCCTCTGTGCTTTTTCATTGTTGGAAATACTCTTTCTTGCACTGAGGTCTGCTTATTGTAAATATCTTGTACTTGTTTGAACACCTTTTCATGTCAAAGTTGGCCTCTGTGCTTTTTCATTGTTGGAAAGACTCTTTCTTGCACTGAGGTCTGCTTATTGTGAATATCTTGTACTTGTTTGAACACCTATTAATGTCAAAGTTGGCCTCTGTGCTTATCAGTGTTAGAAAGACTCTTTCTTGCACTGAGGTCTGCTTATTGTGAATATATTGTACTTGTTTTTATACCTTTTAATGTCAAAGTTGGCCTCTGTGCTTATCAGTGTTGGAAAGGCTCTTTCTTGCACTGAGGTCTGCTTATTGTAAATATCTTGTACTTCTTTTTACACCTTTTAATGTCAAAGTTGGCCTCTGTGCTTTTTCAGTGTTGGAAAGACTCTTTCTTGCACTGAGGTCTGCTTATTGTAAATATCTTGTACTTGATTTTTACACCTTTTCATGTCAAAGTTGGCCTCTGTGCTTATCAGTGTTGGAAAGACTCTTTCTTGCACTGAGGTCTGCTTATTGTAAATATCTTGTACTTGATTTTTACACCTTTTAATGTCAAAGTTGGCCTCTGTGCTTTTTCAGTGTTGGAAAGACTCTTTCTTGCACTGAGGTCTGCTTATTGTAAATATCTTGTACTTGTTTGAACACCTTTTCATGTCAAAGTTGGCCTCTGTGCTTATCAGTGTTGGAAAGACTCTTTCTTGCACTGAGGTCTGCTTATTGTAAATATCTTGTACTTGTTTGAACACCTTTTAATGTCAAAGTTGGCCTCTGTGCTTTTTCAGTGTTGGAAAGACTCTTTCTTGCACTGAGGTCTGCTTATTGTAAATATCTTGTACTTGATTTTTACACCTTTTAATGTCAAAGTTGGCCTCTGTGCTTTTTCAGTGTTGGAAAGACTCTTTCTTGCACTGAGGTCTGCTTATTGTAAATATCTTGTACTTGTTTGAACACCTTTTCATGTCAAAGTTGGCCTCTGTGCTTATCAGTGTTGGAAAGACTCTTTCTTGCACTGAGGTCTGCTTATTGTAAATATCTTGTACTTGTTTTTACACCTTTTAATGTCAAAGTTGGCCTCTGTGCTTTTTCAGTGTTGGAAAGACTCTTTCTTGCACTGAGGTCTGCTTATTGTAAATATCTTGTACTTGTTTTTACACCTTTTAATGTCAAAGTTGGCCTCTGTGCTTATCAGTGTTGGAAAGACTCTTTCTTGCACTAAGGTCTGCTTATTGTAAATATCTTGTACTTGTTTTTACACCTTTTAATGTCAAAGTTGGCCTCTGTGCTTATCAGTGTTGGAAAGGCTCTTTCTTGCACTGAGGTCTGCTTATTGTAAATATCTTGTACTTGATTTTTACACCTTTTCATGTCAAAGTTGGCCTCTGTGCTTTTTCATTGTTGGAAAGACTCTTTCTTGCACTGAGGTCTGCTTATTGTGAATATCTTGTACTTGTTTTTACACCTATTAATGTCAAAGTTGGCCTCTGTGCTTATCAGTGTTAGAAAGACTCTTTCTTGCACTGAGGTCTGCTTATTGTGAATATATTGTACTTGTTTTTATACCTTTTAATGTCAAAGTTGGCCTCTGTGCTTATCAGTGTTGGAAAGGCTCTTTCTTGCACTGAGGTCTGCTTATTGTAAATATCTTGTACTTGATTTTTACACCTTTTCATGTCAAAGTTGGCCTCTGTGCTTTTTCATTGTTGGAAATACTCTTTCTTGCACTGAGGTCTGCTTATTGTAAATATCTTGTACTTGTTTGAACACCTATTAATGTCAAAGTTGGCCTCTGTGCTTATCAGTGTTAGAAAGACTCTTTCTTGCACTGAGGTCTGCTTATTGTAAATATCTTGTACTTGTTTGAACACCTATTAATGTCAAAGTTGGCCTCTGTGCTTTTTCATTGTTGGAAATACTCTTTCTTGCACTGAGGTCTGCTTATTGTAAATATCTTGTACTTGATTTTTACACCTTTTCATGTCAAAGTTGGCCTCTGTGCTTTTTCAGTGTTGGAAAGACTCTTTCTTGCACTGAGGTCTGCTTATTGTAAATATCTTGTACTTGTTTTTACACCTTTTAATGTCAAAGTTGGCCTCTGTGCTTATCAGTGTTGGAAAGACTCTTTCTTGCACTAAGGTCTGCTTATTGTAAATATCTTGTACTTGTTTTTACACCTTTTAATGTCAAAGTTGGCCTCTGTGCTTGTCAGTGTTGGAAAGACTCTTTCTTGCACTGAGGTCTGCTTATTGTAAATATCTCGTACTTGATTTTTACACCTTTTCATGTCAAAGTTGGCCTCTGTGCTTTTTCATTGTTGGAAATACTCTTTCTTGCACTGAGGTCTGCTTATTGTAAATATCTTGTACTTGTTTGAACACCTATTAATGTCAAAGTTGGCCTCTGTGCTTATCAGTGTTAGAAAGACTCTTTCTTGCACTGAGGTCTGCTTATTGTAAATATCTTGTACTTGTTTGAACACCTATTAATGTCAAAGTTGGCCTCTGTGCTTTTTCATTGTTGGAAATACTCTTTCTTGCACTGAGGTCTGCTTATTGTAAATATCTTGTACTTGATTTTTACACCTTTTCATGTCAAAGTTGGCCTCTGTGCTTTTTCAGTGTTGGAAAGACTCTTTCTTGCACTGAGGTCTGCTTATTGTAAATATCTTGTACTTGATTTTTACACCTTTTCATGTCAAAGTTGGCCTCTGTGCTTTTTCAGTGTTGGAAATACTCTTTCTTGCACTGAGGTCTGCTTATTGTAAATATCTTGTACTTGATTTTTACACCTTTTCATGTCAAAGTTGGCCTCTGTGCTTATCAGTGTTGGAAAGGCTCTTTCTTGCACTGAGGTCTGCTTATTGTAAATATCTTGTACTTGTTTTTACACCTTTTCATGTCAAAGTTGGCCTCTGTGCTTTTTCATTGTTGGAAATACTCTTTCTTGCACTGAGGTCTGCTTATTGTAAATATCTTGTACTTGTTTGAACACCTTTTCATGTCAAAGTTGGCCTCTGTGCTTTTTCATTGTTGGAAATACTCTTTCTTGCACTGAGGTCTGCTTATTGTAAATATCTTGTACTTGTTTGAACACCTTTTCATGTCAAAGTTGGCCTCTGTGCTTTTTCATTGTTGGAAAGACTCTTTCTTGCACTGAGGTCTGCTTATTGTGAATATCTTGTACTTGTTTGAACACCTATTAATGTCAAAGTTGGCCTCTGTGCTTATCAGTGTTAGAAAGACTCTTTCTTGCACTGAGGTCTGCTTATTGTGAATATATTGTACTTGTTTTTATACCTTTTAATGTCAAAGTTGGCCTCTGTGCTTATCAGTGTTAGAAAGACTCTTTCTTGCACTGAGGTCTGCTTATTGTAAATATCTTGTACTTGTTTTTACACCTTTTCATGTCAAAGTTGGCCTCTGAGCTTTTTCATTGTTGGAAAGACTCTTTCTTGCACTGAGGTCTGCTTATTGTAAATATCTTGTACTTGATTTTACACCTTTTAATGTCAAAGTTGGCCTCTGTGCTTTTTCAGTGTTGGAAAGACTCTTTCTTGCACTGAGGTCTGCTTATTGTAAATATCTTGTACTTGTTTGAAGACCTTTTAATGTTAAAGTTGGCCTCTGTGCTTTTTCAGTGTTAGAAAGACTCTTTCTTGCACTGAGGTCTGCTTATTGTAAATATCTTGTACTTGTTTTTACACCTTTTAATGTCAAAGTTGGCCTCTGTGCTTGTCAGTGTTGGAAAGACTCTTTCTTGCACTAAGGTCTGCTTATTGTAAATATCTTGTACTTGTTTTTACACCTTTTAATGTCAAAGTTGGCCTCTGTGCTTTTTCAGTGTTGGAAAGACTCTTTCTTGCACTGAGGTCTGCTTATTGTAAATATCTTGTACTTGTTTGAACACCTTTTAATGTCAAAGTTGGCCTCTGTGCTTATCAGTGTTGGAAAGACTCTTTCTTGCACTAAGGTCTGCTTATTGTAAATATCTTGTACTTGTTTGAACACCTTTTCATGTCAAAGTTGGCCTCTGTGCTTTTTCTGTGTTGGAAAGACTCTTTCTTGCACTGAGGTCTGCTTATTGTAAATATCTTGTACTTGTTTTTACACCTTTTAATGTCAAAGTTGGCCTCTGTGCTTATCAGTGTTGGAAAGACTCTTTCTTGCACTAAGGTCTGCTTATTGTAAATATCTTGTACTTGTTTGAACACCTTTTCATGTCAAAGTTGGCCTCTGTGCTTGTCAGTGTTGGAAAGACTCTTTCTTGCACTAAGGTCTGCTTATTGTAAATATCTTGTACTTGTTTGAACACCTTTTCATGTCAAAGTTGGCCTCTGTGCTTGTCAGTGTTGGAAAGACTCTTTCTTGCACTAAGGTCTGCTTATTGTAAATATCTTGTACTTGTTTGAACACCTTTTCATGTCAAAGTTGGCCTCTGTGCTTATCAGTGTTGGAAAGACTCTTTCTTGCACTAAGGTCTGCTTATTGTAAATATCTTGTACTTGTTTTTACACCTTTTAATGTCAAAGTTGGCCTCTGTGCTTTTTCAGTGTTGGAAAGACTCTTTCTTGCACTGAGGTCTGCTTATTGTAAATATCTTGTACTTGTTTTTACACCTTTTCATGTCAAAGTTGGCCTCTGTGCTTTTTCATTGTTGGAAAGACTCTTTCTTGCACTGAGGTCTGCTTATTGTAAATATCTTGTACTTGTTTGAACACCTTTTAATGTCAAAGTTGGCCTCTGTGCTTCTGCAGTGTTAGAAAGATTCTTTCTTGCACTGAGGTCTGGTTATTGTAAATATCTTGTACTTGTTTTTACACCTTTTCATGTCAAAGTTGGCCTCTGTGTTTTTTCAGTGTTGAAAAGATTCTTTCTTGCACTGAGGTCTGCTTATTGTAAATATCTTGTACTTGTTTTTACACCTTTTCATGTCAAAGTTGGCCTCTGTGTTTTTTCAGTGTTGAAAAGATTCTTTCTTGCACTGAGGTCTGCTTTTTGTAAATATCTTGTACTTGTTTGAACACCTTTTCATGTCAAAGTTGGCCTCTGTGCTTTTTCAGTGTTGGAAAGACTCTTTCTTGCACTGAGGTCTGCTTTTTGTAAGTATCTTGTACTTGTTTTTACACCTTTTCATGTCAAAGTTGGCCTCTGTGCTTGTCAGTGTTGGAAAGACTCTTTCTTGCACTGAGGTCTGCTTATTGTAAATATCTTGTACTTGTTTGAACACCTTTTAATGTCAAAGTTGGCCTCTGTGCTTGTCAGTGTTGGAAAGACTCTTTCTTGCACTGACGTCTGTTTATTGTAATATCTTGTACTTGATTTTACACCTTTTAATGTCAAAGTTGGCCTCTGTGCTTTTTCAGTGTTGGAAAGACTCTTTCTTGCACCGAGGTCTGCTTATTGTAAATATCTTGTACTTGTTTTTACACCTTTTAATGTCAAAGTTGGCCTCTGTGCTTTTTCAGTGTTGGAAAGACTCTTTCTTGCACTGAGGTCTGCTTATTGTAAATATCTTGTACTTGATTTTTACACCTTTTCATGTCAAAGTTGGCCTCTGTGCTTTTTCAGTGTTGGAAAGACTCTTTCTTGCACTGAGGTCTGCTTATTGTGAATATATTGTACTTGTTTTTATACCTTTTAATGTCAAAGTTGGCCTCTGTGCTTTTTCATTGTTGGAAATACTCTTTCTTGCACTGAGGTCTGCTTATTGTAAATATCTTGTACTTGTTTGAACACCTTTTCATGTCAAAGTTGGCCTCTGTGCTTTTTCATTGTTGGAAATACTCTTTCTTGCACTGAGGTCTGCTTATTGTAAATATCTTGTACTTGTTTGAACACCTTTTCATGTCAAAGTTGGCCTCTGTGCTTTTTCATTGTTGGAAAGACTCTTTCTTGCACTGAGGTCTGCTTATTGTGAATATCTTGTACTTGTTTGAACACCTATTAATGTCAAAGTTGGCCTCTGTGCTTATCAGTGTTAGAAAGACTCTTTCTTGCACTGAGGTCTGCTTATTGTGAATATATTGTACTTGTTTTTATACCTTTTAATGTCAAAGTTGGCCTCTGTGCTTATCAGTGTTGGAAAGGCTCTTTCTTGCACTGAGGTCTGCTTATTGTAAATATCTTGTACTTCTTTTTACACCTTTTAATGTCAAAGTTGGCCTCTGTGCTTTTTCAGTGTTGGAAAGACTCTTTCTTGCACTGAGGTCTGCTTATTGTAAATATCTTGTACTTGATTTTTACACCTTTTCATGTCAAAGTTGGCCTCTGTGCTTATCAGTGTTGGAAAGACTCTTTCTTGCACTGAGGTCTGCTTATTGTAAATATCTTGTACTTGATTTTTACACCTTTTAATGTCAAAGTTGGCCTCTGTGCTTTTTCAGTGTTGGAAAGACTCTTTCTTGCACTGAGGTCTGCTTATTGTAAATATCTTGTACTTGTTTGAACACCTTTTCATGTCAAAGTTGGCCTCTGTGCTTATCAGTGTTGGAAAGACTCTTTCTTGCACTGAGGTCTGCTTATTGTAAATATCTTGTACTTGTTTGAACACCTTTTAATGTCAAAGTTGGCCTCTGTGCTTTTTCAGTGTTGGAAAGACTCTTTCTTGCACTGAGGTCTGCTTATTGTAAATATCTTGTACTTGATTTTTACACCTTTTAATGTCAAAGTTGGCCTCTGTGCTTTTTCAGTGTTGGAAAGACTCTTTCTTGCACTGAGGTCTGCTTATTGTAAATATCTTGTACTTGTTTGAACACCTTTTCATGTCAAAGTTGGCCTCTGTGCTTATCAGTGTTGGAAAGACTCTTTCTTGCACTGAGGTCTGCTTATTGTAAATATCTTGTACTTGTTTTTACACCTTTTAATGTCAAAGTTGGCCTCTGTGCTTTTTCAGTGTTGGAAAGACTCTTTCTTGCACTGAGGTCTGCTTATTGTAAATATCTTGTACTTGTTTTTACACCTTTTAATGTCAAAGTTGGCCTCTGTGCTTATCAGTGTTGGAAAGACTCTTTCTTGCCCTAAGGTCTGCTTATTGTAAATATCTTGTACTTGTTTTTACACCTTTTAATGTCAAAGTTGGCCTCTGTGCTTGTCAGTGTTGGAAAGACTCTTTCTTGCACTAAGGTCTGCTTATTGTAAATATCTTGTACTTGTTTTTACACCTTTTAATGTCAAAGTTGGCCTCTGTGCTTATCAGTGTTGGAAAGGCTCTTTCTTGCACTGAGGTCTGCTTATTGTAAATATCTTGTACTTGATTTTTACACCTTTTCATGTCAAAGTTGGCCTCTGTGCTTTTTCATTGTTGGAAAGACTCTTTCTTGCACTGAGGTCTGCTTATTGTGAATATCTTGTACTTGTTTGAACACCTATTAATGTCAAAGTTGGCCTCTGTGCTTGTCAGTGTTGGAAAGACTCTTTCTTGCACCGAGGTCTGCTTATTGTGAATATATTGTACTTGTTTTTATACCTTTTAATGTCAAAGTTGGCCTCTGTGCTTATCAGTGTTGGAAAGACTCTTTCTTGCACTGAGGTCTGCTTATTGTAAATATCTTGTACTTGATTTTTACACCTTTTCATGTCAAAGTTGGCCTCTGTGCTTTTTCATTGTTGGAAATACTCTTTCTTGCACTGAGGTCTGCTTATTGTAAATATCTTGTACTTGTTTGAACACCTATTAATGTCAAAGTTGGCCTCTGTGCTTATCAGTGTTAGAAAGACTCTTTCTTGCACTGAGGTCTGCTTATTGTAAATATCTTGTACTTGTTTGAACACCTATTAATGTCAAAGTTGGCCTCTGTGCTTTTTCATTGTTGGAAATACTCTTTCTTGCACTGAGGTCTGCTTATTGTAAATATCTTGTACTTGATTTTTACACCTTTTCATGTCAAAGTTGGCCTCTGTGCTTTTTCAGTGTTGGAAAGACTCTTTCTTGCACTGAGGTCTGCTTATTGTAAATATCTTGTACTTGTTTTTACACCTTTTCATGTCAAAGTTGGCCTCTGTGCTTATCAGTGTTGGAAAGACTCTTTCTTGCACTAAGGTCTGCTTATTGTAAATATCTTGTACTTGTTTTTACACCTTTTAATGTCAAAGTTGGCCTCTGTGCTTGTCAGTGTTGGAAAGACTCTTTCTTGCACTGAGGTCTGCTTATTGTAAATATCTCGTACTTGATTTTTACACCTTTTCATGTCAAAGTTGGCCTCTGTGCTTTTTCATTGTTGGAAATACTCTTTCTTGCACTGAGGTCTGCTTATTGTAAATATCTTGTACTTGTTTGAACACCTATTAATGTCAAAGTTGGCCTCTGTGCTTATCAGTGTTAGAAAGACTCTTTCTTGCACTGAGGTCTGCTTATTGTAAATATCTTGTACTTGTTTGAACACCTATTAATGTCAAAGTTGGCCTCTGTGCTTTTTCATTGTTGGAAATACTCTTTCTTGCACTGAGGTCTGCTTATTGTAAATATCTTGTACTTGATTTTTACACCTTTTCATGTCAAAGTTGGCCTCTGTGCTTTTTCAGTGTTGGAAATACTCTTTCTTGCACTGAGGTCTGCTTATTGTAAATATCTTGTACTTGATTTTTACACCTTTTCATGTCAAAGTTGGCCTCTGTGCTTATCAGTGTTGGAAAGGCTCTTTCTTGCACTGAGGTCTGCTTATTGTAAATATCTTGTACTTGTTTTTACACCTTTTCATGTCAAAGTTGGCCTCTGTGCTTTTTCATTGTTGGAAATACTCTTTCTTGCACTGAGGTCTGCTTATTGTAAATATCTTGTACTTGTTTGAACACCTTTTCATGTCAAAGTTGGCCTCTGTGCTTTTTCATTGTTGGAAATACTCTTTCTTGCACTGAGGTCTGCTTATTGTAAATATCTTGTACTTGTTTGAACACCTTTTCATGTCAAAGTTGGCCTCTGTGCTTTTTCATTGTTGGAAAGACTCTTTCTTGCACTGAGGTCTGCTTATTGTGAATATCTTGTACTTGTTTGAACACCTATTAATGTCAAAGTTGGCCTCTGTGCTTATCAGTGTTAGAAAGACTCTTTCTTGCACTGAGGTCTGCTTATTGTGAATATATTGTACTTGTTTTTATACCTTTTAATGTCAAAGTTGGCCTCTGTGCTTATCAGTGTTAGAAAGACTCTTTCTTGCACTGAGGTCTGCTTATTGTAAATATCTTGTACTTGTTTTTACACCTTTTCATGTCAAAGTTGGCCTCTGAGCTTTTTCATTGTTGGAAAGACTCTTTCTTGCACTGAGGTCTGCTTATTGTAAATATCTTGTACTTGATTTTACACCTTTTAATGTCAAAGTTGGCCTCTGTGCTTTTTCAGTGTTGGAAAGACTCTTTCTTGCACTGAGGTCTGCTTATTGTAAATATCTTGTACTTGTTTGAAGACCTTTTAATGTTAAAGTTGGCCTCTGTGCTTTTTCAGTGTTAGAAAGACTCTTTCTTGCACTGAGGTCTGCTTATTGTAAATATCTTGTACTTGTTTTTACACCTTTTAATGTCAAAGTTGGCCTCTGTGCTTGTCAGTGTTGGAAAGACTCTTTCTTGCACTAAGGTCTGCTTATTGTAAATATCTTGTACTTGTTTGAACACCTTTTAATGTCAAAGTTGGCCTCTGTGCTTATCAGTGTTGGAAAGACTCTTTCTTGCACTAAGGTCTGCTTATTGTAAATATCTTGTACTTGTTTGAACACCTTTTCATGTCAAAGTTGGCCTCTGTGCTTTTTCTGTGTTGGAAAGACTCTTTCTTGCACTGAGGTCTGCTTATTGTAAATATCTTGTACTTGTTTTTACACCTTTTAATGTCAAAGTTGGCCTCTGTGCTTATCAGTGTTGGAAAGACTCTTTCTTGCACTAAGGTCTGCTTATTGTAAATATCTTGTACTTGTTTGAACACCTTTTCATGTCAAAGTTGGCCTCTGTGCTTGTCAGTGTTGGAAAGACTCTTTCTTGCACTAAGGTCTGCTTATTGTAAATATCTTGTACTTGTTTGAACACCTTTTCATGTCAAAGTTGGCCTCTGTGCTTGTCAGTGTTGGAAAGACTCTTTCTTGCACTAAGGTCTGCTTATTGTAAATATCTTGTACTTGTTTGAACACCTTTTCATGTCAAAGTTGGCCTCTGTGCTTGTCAGTGTTGGAAAGACTCTTTCTTGCACTAAGGTCTGCTTATTGTAAATATCTTGTACTTGTTTGAACACCTTTTCATGTCAAAGTTGGCCTCTGTGCTTATCAGTGTTGGAAAGACTCTTTCTTGCACTAAGGTCTGCTTATTGTAAATATCTTGTACTTGTTTTTACACCTTTTAATGTCAAAGTTGGCCTCTGTGCTTTTTCAGTGTTGGAAAGACTCTTTCTTGCACTGAGGTCTGCTTATTGTAAATATCTTGTACTTGTTTTTACACCTTTTCATGTCAAAGTTGGCCTCTGTGCTTTTTCATTGTTGGAAAGACTCTTTCTTGCACTGAGGTCTGCTTATTGTAAATATCTTGTACTTGTTTGAACACCTTTTAATGTCAAAGTTGGCCTCTGTGCTTCTGCAGTGTTAGAAAGATTCTTTCTTGCACTGAGGTCTGGTTATTGTAAATATCTTGTACTTGTTTTTACACCTTTTCATGTCAAAGTTGGCCTCTGTGTTTTTTCAGTGTTGAAAAGATTCTTTCTTGCACTGAGGTCTGCTTATTGTAAATATCTTGTACTTGTTTTTACACCTTTTCATGTCAAAGTTGGCCTCTGTGTTTTTTCAGTGTTGAAAAGATTCTTTCTTGCACTGAGGTCTGCTTTTTGTAAATATCTTGTACTTGTTTGAACACCTTTTCATGTCAAAGTTGGCCTCTGTGCTTTTTCAGTGTTGGAAAGACTCTTTCTTGCACTGAGGTCTGCTTTTTGTAAATATCTTGTACTTGTTTGAACACCTTTTAATGTCAAAGTTGGCCTCTGTGCTTTTTCAGTGTTGGAAAAACTCTTTCTTGCACTGAGGTCTGCTTTTTGTAAGTATCTTGTACTTGTTTTTACACCTTTTCATGTCAAAGTTGGCCTCTGTGCTTGTCAGTGTTGGAAAGACTCTTTCTTGCACTGAGGTCTGCTTATTGTAAATATCTTGTACTTGTTTGAACACCTTTTAATGTCAAAGTTGGCCTCTGTGCTTGTCAGTGTTGGAAAGACTCTTTCTTGCACTGACGTCTGTTTATTGTAATATCTTGTACTTGATTTTACACCTTTTAATGTCAAAGTTGGCCTCTGTGCTTTTTCAGTGTTGGAAAGACTCTTTCTTGCACCGAGGTCTGCTTATTGTAAATATCTTGTACTTGTTTTTACACCTTTTAATGTCAAAGTTGGCCTCTGTGCTTATCAGTGTTGGAAAGACTCTTTCTTGCACTGAGGTCTGCTTATTGTAAATATCTTGTACTTGATTTTTACACCTTTTCATGTCAAAGTTGGCCTCTGTGCTTTTTCAGTGTTGGAAAGACTCTTTCTTGCACTGAGGTCTGCTTATTGTGAATATATTGTACTTGTTTTTATACCTTTTAATGTCAAAGTTGGCCTCTGTGCTTATCAGTGTTGGAAAGGCTCTTTCTTGCACTGAGGTCTGCTTATTGTAAATATCTTGTACTTGTTTTTACACCTTTTCATGTCAAAGTTGGCCTCTGTGCTTTTTCATTGTTGGAAATACTCTTTCTTGCACTGAGGTCTGCTTATTGTAAATATCTTGTACTTGTTTGAACACCTTTTCATGTCAAAGTTGGCCTCTGTGCTTTTTCATTGTTGGAAATACTCTTTCTTGCACTGAGGTCTGCTTATTGTAAATATCTTGTACTTGTTTGAACACCTTTTCATGTCAAAGTTGGCCTCTGTGCTTTTTCATTGTTGGAAAGACTCTTTCTTGCACTGAGGTCTGCTTATTGTGAATATCTTGTACTTGTTTGAACACCTATTAATGTCAAAGTTGGCCTCTGTGCTTATCAGTGTTAGAAAGACTCTTTCTTGCACTGAGGTCTGCTTATTGTGAATATATTGTACTTGTTTTTATACCTTTTAATGTCAAAGTTGGCCTCTGTGCTTATCAGTGTTGGAAAGGCTCTTTCTTGCACTGAGGTCTGCTTATTGTAAATATCTTGTACTTCTTTTTACACCTTTTAATGTCAAAGTTGGCCTCTGTGCTTTTTCAGTGTTGGAAAGACTCTTTCTTGCACTGAGGTCTGCTTATTGTAAATATCTTGTACTTGTTTTTACACCTTTTAATGTCAAAGTTGGCCTCTGTGCTTTTTCAGTGTTGGAAAGACTCTTTCTTGCACTGAGGTCTGCTTATTGTAAATATCTTGTACTTGATTTTTACACCTTTTCATGTCAAAGTTGGCCTCTGTGCTTATCAGTGTTGGAAAGACTCTTTCTTGCACTGAGGTCTGCTTATTGTAAATATCTTGTACTTGTTTTTACACCTTTTAATGTCAAAGTTGGCCTCTGTGCTTTTTCAGTGTTGGAAAGACTCTTTCTTGCACTGAGGTCTGCTTATTGTAAATATCTTGTACTTGATTTTTACACCTTTTAATGTCAAAGTTGGCCTCTGTGCTTTTTCAGTGTTGGAAAGACTCTTTCTTGCACTGAGGTCTGCTTATTGTAAATATCTTGTACTTGTTTGAACACCTTTTCATGTCAAAGTTGGCCTCTGTGCTTATCAGTGTTGGAAAGACTCTTTCTTGCACTGAGGTCTGCTTATTGTAAATATCTTGTACTTGTTTGAACACCTTTTAATGTCAAAGTTGGCCTCTGTGCTTATCAGTGTTGGAAAGACTCTTTCTTGCACTGAGGTCTGCTTATTGTAAATATCTTGTACTTGTTTTTACACCTTTTAATGTCAAAGTTGGCCTCTGTGCTTTTTCAGTGTTGGAAAGACTCTTTCTTGCACTGAGGTCTGCTTATTGTAAATATCTTGTACTTGTTTTTACACCTTTTAATGTCAAAGTTGGCCTCTGTGCTTATCAGTGTTGGAAAGACTCTTTCTTGCCCTAAGGTCTGCTTATTGTAAATATCTTGTACTTGTTTTTACACCTTTTAATGTCAAAGTTGGCCTCTGTGCTTGTCAGTGTTGGAAAGACTCTTTCTTGCACTAAGGTCTGCTTATTGTAAATATCTTGTACTTGTTTTTACACCTTTTAATGTCAAAGTTGGCCTCTGTGCTTATCAGTGTTGGAAAGGCTCTTTCTTGCACTGAGGTCTGCTTATTGTAAATATCTTGTACTTGATTTTTACACCTTTTCATGTCAAAGTTGGCCTCTGTGCTTTTTCATTGTTGGAAAGACTCTTTCTTGCACTGAGGTCTGCTTATTGTGAATATCTTGTACTTGTTTGAACACCTATTAATGTCAAAGTTGGCCTCTGTGCTTATCAGTGTTAGAAAGACTCTTTCTTGCACTGAGGTCTGCTTATTGTGAATATATTGTACTTGTTTTTATACCTTTTAATGTCAAAGTTGGCCTCTGTGCTTATCAGTGTTGGAAAGACTCTTTCTTGCACTGAGGTCTGCTTATTGTAAATATCTTGTACTTGATTTTTACACCTTTTCATGTCAAAGTTGGCCTCTGTGCTTTTTCATTGTTGGAAATACTCTTTCTTGCACTGAGGTCTGCTTATTGTAAATATCTTGTACTTGTTTGAACACCTATTAATGTCAAAGTTGGCCTCTGTGCTTATCAGTGTTAGAAAGACTCTTTCTTGCACTGAGGTCTGCTTATTGTAAATATCTTGTACTTGTTTGAACACCTATTAATGTCAAAGTTGGCCTCTGTGCTTTTTCATTGTTGGAAATACTCTTTCTTGCACTGAGGTCTGCTTATTGTAAATATCTTGTACTTGATTTTTACACCTTTTCATGTCAAAGTTGGCCTCTGTGCTTTTTCAGTGTTGGAAAGACTCTTTCTTGCACTGAGGTCTGCTTATTGTAAATATCTTGTACTTGTTTTTACACCTTTTAATGTCAAAGTTGGCCTCTGTGCTTATCAGTGTTGGAAAGACTCTTTCTTGCACTAAGGTCTGCTTATTGTAAATATCTTGTACTTGTTTTTACACCTTTTAATGTCAAAGTTGGCCTCTGTGCTTGTCAGTGTTGGAAAGACTCTTTCTTGCACTGAGGTCTGCTTATTGTAAATATCTCGTACTTGATTTTTACACCTTTTCATGTCAAAGTTGGCCTCTGTGCTTTTTCATTGTTGGAAATACTCTTTCTTGCACTGAGGTCTGCTTATTGTAAATATCTTGTACTTGTTTGAACACCTATTAATGTCAAAGTTGGCCTCTGTGCTTATCAGTGTTAGAAAGACTCTTTCTTGCACTGAGGTCTGCTTATTGTAAATATCTTGTACTTGTTTGAACACCTATTAATGTCAAAGTTGGCCTCTGTGCTTATCAGTGTTAGAAATACTCTTTCTTGCACTGAGGTCTGCTTATTGTAAATATCTTGTACTTGATTTTTACACCTTTTCATGTCAAAGTTGGCCTCTGTGCTTTTTCAGTGTTGGAAAGACTCTTTCTTGCACTGAGGTCTGCTTATTGTAAATATCTTGTACTTGATTTTTACACCTTTTCATGTCAAAGTTGGCCTCTGTGCTTTTTCAGTGTTGGAAATACTCTTTCTTGCACTGAGGTCTGCTTATTGTAAATATCTTGTACTTGATTTTTACACCTTTTCATGTCAAAGTTGGCCTCTGTGCTTATCAGTGTTGGAAAGGCTCTTTCTTGCACTGAGGTCTGCTTATTGTAAATATCTTGTACTTGTTTTTACACCTTTTCATGTCAAAGTTGGCCTCTGTGCTTTTTCATTGTTGGAAATACTCTTTCTTGCACTGAGGTCTGCTTATTGTAAATATCTTGTACTTGTTTGAACACCTTTTCATGTCAAAGTTGGCCTCTGTGCTTTTTCATTGTTGGAAATACTCTTTCTTGCACTGAGGTCTGCTTATTGTAAATATCTTGTACTTGTTTGAACACCTTTTCATGTCAAAGTTGGCCTCTGTGCTTTTTCATTGTTGGAAAGACTCTTTCTTGCACTGAGGTCTGCTTATTGTGAATATTTTGTACTTGTTTGAACACCTATTAATGTCAAAGTTGGCCTCTGTGCTTATCAGTGTTAGAAAGACTCTTTCTTGCACTGAGGTCTGCTTATTGTGAATATATTGTACTTGTTTTTATACCTTTTAATGTCAAAGTTGGCCTCTGTGCTTATCAGTGTTAGAAAGACTCTTTCTTGCACTGAGGTCTGCTTATTGTAAATATCTTGTACTTGTTTTTACACCTTTTCATGTCAAAGTTGGCCTCTGAGCTTTTTCATTGTTGGAAAGACTCTTTCTTGCACTGAGGTCTGCTTATTGTAAATATCTTGTACTTGATTTTACACCTTTTAATGTCAAAGTTGGCCTCTGTGCTTTTTCAGTGTTGGAAAGACTCTTTCTTGCACTGAGGTCTGCTTATTGTAAATATCTTGTACTTGTTTGAAGACCTTTTAATGTTAAAGTTGGCCTCTGTGCTTTTTCAGTGTTAGAAAGACTCTTTCTTGCACTGAGGTCTGCTTATTGTAAATATCTTGTACTTGTTTTTACACCTTTTAATGTCAAAGTTGGCCTCTGTGCTTTTTCAGTGTTAGAAAGACTCTTTCTTGCACTGAGGTCTGCTTATTGTAAATATCTTGTACTTGTTTTTACACCTTTTAATGTCAAAGTTGGCCTCTGTGCTTGTCAGTGTTGGAAAGACTCTTTCTTGCACTAAGGTCTGCTTATTGTAAATATCTTGTACTTGTTTGAACACCTTTTAATGTCAAAGTTGGCCTCTGTGCTTATCAGTGTTGGAAAGACTCTTTCTTGCACTAAGGTCTGCTTATTGTAAATATCTTGTACTTGTTTGAACACCTTTTCATGTCAAAGTTGGCCTCTGTGCTTTTTCTGTGTTGGAAAGACTCTTTCTTGCACTGAGGTCTGCTTATTGTAAATATCTTGTACTTGTTTTTACACCTTTTAATGTCAAAGTTGGCCTCTGTGCTTATCAGTGTTGGAAAGACTCTTTCTTGCACTAAGGTCTGCTTATTGTAAATATCTTGTACTTGTTTGAACACCTTTTCATGTCAAAGTTGGCCTCTGTGCTTGTCAGTGTTGGAAAGACTCTTTCTTGCACTAAGGTCTGCTTATTGTAAATATCTTGTACTTGTTTGAACACCTTTTCATGTCAAAGTTGGCCTCTGTGCTTGTCAGTGTTGGAAAGACTCTTTCTTGCACTAAGGTCTGCTTATTGTAAATATCTTGTACTTGTTTGAACACCTTTTCATGTCAAAGTTGGCCTCTGTGCTTATCAGTGTTGGAAAGACTCTTTCTTGCACTAAGGTCTGCTTATTGTAAATATCTTGTACTTGTTTTTACACCTTTTAATGTCAAAGTTGGCCTCTGTGCTTTTTCAGTGTTGGAAAGACTCTTTCTTGCACTGAGGTCTGCTTATTGTAAATATCTTGTACTTGTTTGAACACCTTTTCATGTCAAAGTTGGCCTCTGTGCTTATCAGTGTTGGAAAGACTCTTTCTTGCACTGAGGTCTGCTTATTGTAAATATCTTGTACTTGTTTTTACACCTTTTAATGTCAAAGTTGGCCTCTGTGCTTTTTCAGTGTTGGAAAGACTCTTTCTTGCACTGAGGTCTGCTTATTGTAAATATCTTGTACTTGATTTTTACACCTTTTAATGTCAAAGTTGGCCTCTGTGCTTCTGCAGTGTTAGAAAGATTCTTTCTTGCACTGAGGTCTGCTTATTGTAAATATCTTGTACTTGTTTGAACACCTTTTAATGTCAAAGTTGGCCTCTGTGCTCATCAGTGTTGGAAAGACTCTTTCTTGCACTGAGGTCTGCTTATTGTAAATATCTTGTACTTGTTTGAACACCTTTTAACGTCAAAGTTGGCCTCTGTGCTTTTTCAGTGTTGGAAAGACTCTTTCTTGCACTGAGGTCTGCTTATTGTAAATATCTTGTACTTGTTTGAACACCTTTTAATGTCAAAGTTGGCCTCTGTGCTCATCAGTGTTGGAAAGACTCTTTCTTGCACTGAGGTCTGCTTATTGTAAATATCTTGTACTTGTTTGAACACCTTTTAACGTCAAAGTTGGCCTCTGTGCTTTTTCAGTGTTGGAAAGACTCTTTCTTGCACTGAGGTCTGCTTATTGTAAATATCTTGTACTTGTTTTTACACCTTTTCATGTCAAAGTTGGCCTCTGTGCTTTTTCATTGTTGGAAAGACTCTTTCTTGCACTGAGGTCTGCTTATTGTAAATATCTTGTACTTGTTTGAACACCTTTTAATGTCAAAGTTGGCCTCTGTGCTTCTGCAGTGTTAGAAAGATTCTTTCTTGCACTGAGGTCTGGTTATTGTAAATATCTTGTACTTGTTTTTACACCTTTTCATGTCAAAGTTGGCCTCTGTGTTTTTTCAGTGTTGAAAAGATTCTTTCTTGCACTGAGGTCTGCTTATTGTAAATATCTTGTACTTGTTTTTACACCTTTTCATGTCAAAGTTGGCCTCTGTGTTTTTTCAGTGTTGAAAAGATTCTTTCTTGCACTGAGGTCTGCTTTTTGTAAATATCTTGTACTTGTTTGAACACCTTTTCATGTCAAAGTTGGCCTCTGTGCTTTTTCAGTGTTGGAAAGACTCTTTCTTGCACTGAGGTCTGCTTTTTGTAAATATCTTGTACTTGTTTGAACACCTTTTAATGTCAAAGTTGGCCTCTGTGCTTTTTCAGTGTTGGAAAAACTCTTTCTTGCACTGAGGTCTGCTTTTTGTAAGTATCTTGTACTTGTTTTTACACCTTTTCATGTCAAAGTTGGCCTCTGTGCTTGTCAGTGTTGGAAAGACTCTTTCTTGCACTGAGGTCTGCTTATTGTAAATATCTTGTACTTGTTTGAACACCTTTTAATGTCAAAGTTGGCCTCTGTGCTTGTCAGTGTTGGAAAGACTCTTTCTTGCACTGACGTCTGTTTATTGTAATATCTTGTACTTGATTTTACACCTTTTAATGTCAAAGTTGGCCTCTGTGCTTTTTCAGTGTTGGAAAGACTCTTTCTTGCACTGAGGTCTGCTTATTGTAAATATCTTGTACTTGTTTGAACACCTTTTCATGTCAAAGTTGGCCTCTGTGCTTGTCAGTGTTGGAAAGACTCTTTCTTGCACTGAGGTCTGCTTATTGTAAATATCTTGTACTTGTTTGAACACCTTTTCATGTCAAAGTTGGCCTCTGTGCTTATCAGTGTTGGAAAGACTCTTTCTTGCACTGAGGTCTGCTTATTGTAAATATCTTGTACTTGTTTGAACACCTTTTAATGTCAAAGTTGGCCTCTGTGCTTATCAGTGTTGGAAAGACTCTTTCTTGCACTGAGGTCTGCTTATTGTAAATATCTTGTACTTGTTTTTACAACTTTTCATGTCAAAGTTGGCCTCTGTGCTTTTTCAGTGTTGGAAAGGCTCTTTCTTGCACTGAGGTCTGCTTATTGTAAATATCTTGTACTTGTTTGAACACCTTTTCATGTCAAAGTTGGCCTCTGTGCTTTTTCAGTGTTGGAAAGACTCTTTCTTGCACCGAGGTCTGCTTATTGTAAATATCTTGTACTTGTTTGAACACCTTTTCATGTCAAAGTTGGCCTCTGTGCTTATCAGTGTTGGAAAGACTCTTTCTTGCACTGAGGTCTGCTTATTGTAAATATCTTGTACTTGTTTGAACACCTTTTAATGTCAAAGTTGGCCTCTGTGCTTATCAGTGTTGGAAAGACTCTTTCTTGCACTGAGGTCTGCTTATTGTAAATATCTTGTACTTGTTTTTACAACTTTTCATGTCAAAGTTGGCCTCTGTGCTTTTTCAGTGTTGGAAAGGCTCTTTCTTGCACTGAGGTCTGCTTATTGTAAATATCTTGTACTTGTTTGAACACCTTTTCATGTCAAAGTTGGCCTCTGTGCTTGTCAGTGTTGGAAAGACTCTTTCTTGCACTGAGGTCTGCTTATTGTAAATATCTTGTACTTGTTTGAACACCTTTTCATGTCAAAGTTGGCCTCTGTGCTTTTTCAGTGTTGGAAAGACTCTTTCTTGCACTGAGGTCTGCTTATTGTAAATATCTTGTACTTGTTTTTACACCTTTTAATATCAAAGTTGGCCTCTGTGCTTCTGCAGTGTTGGAAAGACTCTTTCTTGCACTGAGGTCTGCTTATTGTAAATATCTTGTACTTGTTTTTACACCTTTTAATGTCAAAGTTGGCCTCTGTGCTTCTGCAGTGTTGGAAAGACTCTTTCTTGCACTGAGGCCTGCTTATTGTAAATATCTTGTACTTGTTTTTACACCTTTTAATGTCAAAGTTGGCCTCTGTGCTTTTTCAGTGTTGGAAAGACTCTTTCTTGCACTGAGGTCTGCTTATTGTAAATATCTTGTACTTGTTTTTACACCTTTTAATGTCAAAGTTGGCCTCTGTGCTTCTGCAGTGTTAGAAAGACTCTTTCTTGCACTGAGGTCTGCTTATTGTAATATCTTGTACTTGATTTTATACCTTTTAATGTCAAAGTTGGCCTCTGTGCTTTTTCAGTGTTGGAAAGACTCTTTCTTGCACTGAGGTCTGTTTATTGTAATATCTTGTACTTGATTTTACACCTTTTAATGTCAAAGTTGGCCTCTGTGCTTTTTCAGTGTTGGAAAGACTCTTTCTTGCACTGACGTCTGTTTATTGTAATATCTTGTACTTGATTTTACACCTTTTAATGTCAAAGTTGGCCTCTGTGCTTTTTCAGTGTTGGAAAGACTCTTTCTTGCACTGACGTCTGCTTATTGTAAATATCTTGTACTTGTTTTTACACCTTTTCATGTCAAAGTTGGCCTCTGTGCTTTTTCATTGTTGGAAAGACTCTTTCTTGCACTGAGGTCTGTTTATTGTAATATCTTGTACTTGATTTTACACCTTTTAATGTCAAAGTTGGCCTCTGTGCTTTTTCAGTGTTGGAAAGACTCTTTCTTGCACTGACGTCTGTTTATTGTAATATCTTGTACTTGATTTTACACCTTTTAATGTCAAAGTTGGCCTCTGTGCTTTTTCAGTGTTGGAAAGACTCTTTCTTGCACTGAGGTCTGCTTATTGTAAATATCTTGTACTTGTTTGAACACCTTTTAATGTCAAAGTTGGCCTCTGTGCTTATCAGTGTTGGAAAGACTCTTTCTTGCACCGAGGTCTGCTTATTGTAAATATCTTGTACTTGTTTTTACACCTTTTAATGTCAAAGTTGGCCTCTGTGCTTTTTCAGTGTTGGAAAGACTCTTTCTTGCACTGACGTCTGTTTATTGTAATATCTTGTACTTGATTTTACACCTTTTAATGTCAAAGTTGGCCTCTGTGCTTTTTCAGTGTTGGAAAGACTCTTTCTTGCACTGAGGTCTGCTTATTGTAAATATCTTGTACTTGTTTGAACACCTTTTAATGTCAAAGTTGGCCTCTGTGCTTTTTCATTGTTGGAAAGACTCTTTCTTGCACTGAGGTCTGTTTATTGTAATATCTTGTACTTGATTTTACACCTTTTAATGTCAAAGTTGGCCTCTGTGCTTTTTCAGTGTTGGAAAGACTCTTTCTTGCACTGAGGTCTGCTTATTGTAAATATCTTGTATTTCTTTTTACACCTTTTAATGTCAAAGTTGGCCTCTGTGCTTTTTCAGTGTTGGAAAGACTCTTTCTTGCACTGAGGTCTGCTTGTACTCTTACTTATTGGTTTTCATTATGTGAATAACTTGAAAATCTTAGCTCAAACAGCTGCAAAACCTGTTTGCCCAGCACGGGGATATTGAATTCTATAAGATAAAGCCATGAATACGTATATCTGAATCTTCTATCAAAAGTTACACCGATTTATATGAGGTTTTGCAAAAACGCTTTCTTTCGCCAAGACAGTGCGTTTCTGACGATTACATGCATTTGAATGGGGAACTCGCACGAAACAAAGTATAGGTTTTCATTATGTGAATAACTTGAAAATCTTAGCTCAAACAGCTGTAAAACCCGTTTGCCCAGCACGGGGATATTGAAGTCTATAAGCTAAAGCCATAAATATGTGTGTCTGAGTCTTCTATCAAAAGTTACAGCTATTTATATGAAGTTGATGAAAAACGCTTTATTTCGCCAAGACAGTGCGTTTCTGACGATTACATGCATTTGAATGGGGAACTCGCACGAAACAAAGTATAGATTTTCATTATGTGAATAACTTGAAAATCTTAGCTCAAACAGCTGCAAAACCTGTTTGCCCAGCACGGGGATATTGAATTCTATAGTATAAACGCCATAAATACGTATTTCTGAGTCTTCTATCAGAAGTTACACCCATTTATATGAAGTTGTGCAAAAACGCTTTATTTCGCCAAGACAGTGCGTTTCTCACTGTTAGATGCATTTGAATGGGGAACTCGCACGAAACAAAGTATAGGTTTTCATTATGTGACTATTTTTAAAATCTTAGCTCACACAGCTTTAAAACCTGTTTGCCCAGCACGGGGATATTGAAGTCTATAAGATAAAGCCATAAACATGTGTATCCGAGTCTTCTATCAAAAGTTACAGCTATTTATATGAAGCTGTGCAAAAACGCTTTATTTCGCCAAGACAGTGCTTTTCTGACGATTACATGCATTTGAATGGGGAACTCGCACGAAACAAAGTATAGGTTTTCATTATGTGAATAACTTGAAAATCTTAGCTCAAACAGCTGCAAAACCTGTTTGCCCAGCACGGGGATATTGAATTCTATAAGATAAAGCCATGAATACGTATATCTGAATCTTCTATCAAAAGTTACACCGATTTATATGAAGTTGTGCAAAAACGCTTTATTTCGCCAAGACAGTGCGTTTCTGACGATTACATGCATTTGAATGGGGAACTCGCACGAAACAAAGTATAGGTTTTCATTATGTGAATAACTTGAAAATCTTAGCTCAAACAGCTGCAAAACCCGTTTGCCCAGCATGGGGATATTGAATTCTATAAGATAAAGCCATAAATATGTGAGTCTGAATCTTCTATCAGAAGTTACACCAATTTATATGAAGTTGATGAAAAACGCTTTATTTCGCCAAGACAGTGCGTTTCTGACGATTACATGCATTTGAATGGGGAACTCGCACGAAACAAAGTATAGGTTTTCATTATGTGAATATCTTGAAAATCTTAGCTCAAACAGCTGCAAAACCCGTTTGCCCAGCATGGGGATATTGAATTCTATAAGATAAAGCCATAAATATGTGAGTCTGAATCTTCTATCAGAAGTTACACCAATTTATATGAAGTTGATGAAAAACGCTTTATTTCGCCAAGACAGTGCGTTTCTGACGATTACATGCATTTGAATGGGGAACTCGCACGAAACAAAGTATAGGTTTTCATTATGTGAATAACTTGAAAATCTTAGCTCAAACAGCTGCAAAACCTGTTTTCCCAGCACGGGGATATTGAATTCTATAAGATAAAGCCATAAATATGTGAGTCTGAATCTTCTATCAGAAGTTACACCAATTTATATGAAGTTGATGAAAAACGCTTTATTTCGCCAAGACAGTGCGTTTCTGACGATTACATGCATTTGAATGGGGAACTCGCACGAAACAAAGTATAGGTTTTCATTATGTGAATAACTTGAAAATCTTAGCTCAAACAGCTGCAAAACCCGTTTGCCCAGCATGGGGATATTGAATTCTATAAGATAAAGCCATAAATATGTGAGTCTGAATCTTCTATCAGAAGTTACACCAATTTATATGAAGTTGATGAAAAACGCTTTATTTCGCCAAGACAGTGCGTTTCTGACGATTACATGCATTTGAATGGGGAACTCGCACGAAACAAAGTATAGGTTTTCATTATGTGAATAACTTGAAAATCTTAGCTCAAACAGCTGCAAAACCTGTTTTCCCAGCACGGGGATATTGAATTCTATAAGATAAAGCCATAAATATGTGAGTCTGAATCTTCTATCAGAAGTTACACCAATTTATATGAAGTTGATGAAAAACGCTTTATTTCGCCAAGACAGTGCGTTTCTGACGATTACATGCATTTGAATGGGGAACTCGCACGAAACAAAGTATAGGTTTTCATTATGTGAATAACTTGAAAATCTTAGCTCAAACAGCTGCAAAACCCGTTTGCCCAGCACGGGGATATTGAATTCTATAAGATAAAGCCATAAATATGTATTTCTGAGTCTTCTATCAAAAGTTACAGCTGTCTTTATGAAGACCATAAAAAACGCTTTATTTCACCACGTTAGCGCGTTTCTGACGATTACATGCATTTGAATGGGGAACTCGCACGAAACAAAGTATAGGTTTTCATTATGTGACTATTTTTAAAATCTTAGCTCACACAGCTTTAAAACCTGTTTGCCCAGCACGGGGATATTGAATTCTATAAGATAAAGCCATAAATATGTATTTCTAAGCCTTCTATCAAAAGTTACAGCTGTCTTTATGAAGACCATGAAAAACGCTTTATTACACCACGTTAGTGCGTTTCTGACGATTACATGCATTTGAATGGGGAACTCGCACGAAACAAAGTATAGGTTTTCATTATGTGAATAACTTGAAAATCTTAGCTCAAACAGCTGCAAAACCCGTTTGCCCAGCACAGGGATATTGAATTCTATAAGATAAAGCCATAAATATGTATTTCTGAGTCTTCTATCAAAAGTTACAGCTGTCTTTATGAAGACCATAAAAAACGCTTTATTTCACCACGTTAGCGCGTTTCTGACGATTACATGCATTTGAATGGGGAACTCGCACGAAACAAAGTATAGGTTTTCATTATGTGAATAACTTGAAAATCTTAGCTCAAACAGCTGCAAAACCCGTTTGCCCAGCACGGGGATATTGAATTCTATAAGATAAAGCCATAAATATGTATTTCTGAGTCTTCTATCAAAAGTTACAGCTGTCTTTATGAAGACCATAAAAAACGCTTTATTTCACCACGTTAGCGCGTTTCTGACGATTACATGCATTTGAATGGGGAACTCGCACGAAACAAAGTATAGGTTTTCATTATGTGACTATTTTTAAAATCTTAGCTCACACAGCTTTAAAACCTGTTTGCCCAGCACGGGGATATTGAATTCTATAAGATAAAGCCATAAATATGTATTTCTAAGCCTTCTATCAAAAGTTACAGCTGTCTTTATGAAGACCATGAAAAACGCTTTATTACACCACGTTAGTGCGTTTCTGACGATTACATGCATTTGAATGGGGAACTCGCACGAAACAAAGTATAGGTTTTCATTATGTGAATAACTTGAAAATCTTAGCTCAAACAGCTGCAAAACCCGTTTGCCCAGCACAGGGATATTGAATTCTATAAGATAAAGCCATAAATATGTATTTCTGAGTCTTCTATCAAAAGTTACAGCTGTCTTTATGAAGACCATAAAAAACGCTTTATTTCACCACGTTAGCGCGTTTCTGACGATTACATGCATTTGAATGGGGAACTCGCACGAAACAAAGTATAGGTTTTCATTATGTGAATAACTTGAAAATCTTAGCTCAAACAGCTGCAAAACCTGTTTGCCCAGCACGGGGATATTGAATTCTATAAGATAAAGCCATGAATACGTATATCTGAATCTTCTATCAAAAGTTACACCGATTTATATGAAGTTGTGCAAAAACGCTTTATTTCGCCAAGACAGTGCGTTTCTGACGATTACATGCATTTGAATGGGGAACTCGCACGAAACAAAGTATAAGTTTTCATTATGTGAATAACTTGGAAATCTTAGCTCAAACAGCTGCAAAACCTGTTTGCCCAGCACGGGGATATTGAATTCTATAAGATAAAGCCATGAATACGTATATCTGAATCTTCTATCAAAAGTTACACCGATTTATATGAAGTTGATGAAAAACGCTTTATTTCGCCAAGACAGTGCGTTTCTGACGATTACATGCATTTGAATGGGGAACTCGCACGAAACAAAGTATAGGTTTTCATTATGTGAATAACTTGAAAATCTTAGCTCAAACAGCTGCAAAACCTGTTTGCCCAGCACGGGGATATTGAATTCTATAAGATAAAGCCATGAATACGTATATCTGAATCTTCTATCAAAAGTTACACCGATTTATATGAAGTTGTACAAAAACGTCTTCTTTCGCCAAGACAGTGCGTTTCTCACTGTTACATGCATTTGAATGGGGAACTCGCATGAAACAAAGTATAGGTTTTCATTATGTGAATAACTTGAAAATCTTAGCTCAAACAGCTGCAAAACCTGTTTGCCCAGCACGGGGATATTGAATTCTATAAGATAAAGCCATGAATACGTATATCTGAATCTTCTATCAAAAGTTACACCCATTTATATGAAGTTGTGCAAAAACGCTTTATTTCGCCAAGACAGTGCGTTTCTGACGATTACATGCATTTGAATGGGGAACTCGCACGAAACAAAGTATAGGTTTTCATTATGTGAATAACTTGAAAATCTTAGCTCAAACAGCTGCAAAACCCGTTTGCCCAGCACGGGGATATTGAATTCTATAGTATAAACGCCATAAATATGTATTTCTGAGTCTTCTATCAAAAGTTACAGCTGTCTTTATGAAGACCATGAAAAACGTTTTATTTCACCACGTTAGTGCGTTTCTGACGATTACATGCATTTGAATGGGGAACTCGCACGAAACAAAGTATAGGTTTTCATTATGTGAATAACTTGAAAATCTTAGCTCAAACAGCTGCAAAACCCGTTTGCCCAGCACGGGGATATTGAATTCTATAAGATAAAGCCATAAACATGTATTTCTGAGTCTTCTATCAAAAGTTACAGCTGTCTTTATGAAGACCATGAAAAACGTTTTATTTCACCACGTTAGTGCGTTTCTGACGATTACATGCATTTGAATGGGGAACTCGCACGAAACAAAGTATAGGTTTTCATTATGTGAATAACTTGAAAATCTTAGCTCAAACAGCTGCAAAACCTGTTTGCCCAGCACGGGGATATTGAATTCTATAAGATAAAGCCATGAATACGTATATCTGAATCTTCTATCAAAAGTTACACCGATTTATATGAAGTTGTACAAAAACGTCTTCTTTCGCCAAGACAGTGCGTTTCTCACTGTTACATGCATTTGAATAGGGAACTCGCATGAAACAAAGTATAGGTTTTCATTATGTGAATAACTTGAAAATCTTAGCTCAAACAGCTGCAAAACCTTTTTGCCCAGCACGGGGATATTGAATTCTATAAGATAAAGCCATAAATATGTATTTCTGAGTCTTCTATCAAAAGTTACAGCTGTCTTTATGAAGACCATGAAAAACGTTTTATTTCACCACGTTAGTGCGTTTCTGACGATTACATGCATTTGAATGGGGAACTCGCACGAAACAAAGTATAGGTTTTCATTATGTGAATAACTTGGAAATCTTAGCTCAAACAGCTGCAAAACCTGTTTGCCCAGCACGGGGATATTGAATTCTATAAGATAAAGCCATGAATACGTATATCTGAATCTTCTATCAAAAGTTACACCGATTTATATGAAGTTGTGCAAAAACGCTTTATTTCACCACGTTAGTGCGTTTCTGACTATTAGATGCATTTGAATGGCGTTCTCGCCCGACACAAAGTATAGGTATTCATTTTGTGAATAACTTGAAAATCTTAGCTCAAACAGCTGCAAAACCCGTTTGCCCAGCACGGGGATATTGAATTCTATAAGATAAAGCCATAAATATGTATTTCTGAGTCTTCTATCAAAAGTTACAGCTGTCTTTATGAAGACCATGAAAAAGGCTTTATTTCACCACGTTAGTGCGTTTCTCGCTATTACATGCATTTGAATGGAGTTTTCGCCCGACACAAAGTATAGGTTTTCATTATGTGAATAACTTGAAAATCTTAGCTCAAACAGCTGCAAAAACCGCTTGCTCAACACGGGGATATTGAATTCTATCACGCAAATGCATTTGAATGGCGTTCTCGCCCGACACAAAGTCGGGGATATTGAATTCTAGAAGATAAAGCCATAAATATGTATTTCTGGGTTTAAGTTACAGCTGTCTTTATGAAGACCATGAAAAAGGCTTTATTTCACCACGTTAGTGCGTTTCTCGCTATTACATGCATTTGAATGGAGTTCTTGCCCGACACAAAGTATTGGTTTTCATTATGTGAATAACTTGAAAATCTTAGCTCAAACAGCTGCAAAACCTGTTTGCCCAGCAACAAAAACAGAAACAAATCAATCTTTATAAAAAAAATGGTACGATAAGGGCATCTGGTCAGTGATGCATTTGTTAAATGATAGAGGTAAAATTTTATTAGAAGATTTCACCACCAATTATAATCTGTAAATAAATAACAAAGAATTTCAAAAAATTACTAAGGCTATCCCTCAAAACATTCTTTGTACAGCATATAATCTTTGTCAAAACCCTGACTATAGATCCCCTGACCTCCCTGAACTCTTGGTAAATGGGCATAACATTACAGCTAACAGTCTAAAAAACTCCCAAATTAGGGAATTATTTACTAATGTTTTTCCCTTATAGATCCAATCCAAATTCCATCTCACATCTGTTCTCCGGTGATCAAAAAGAGATCAGAAAAAATTACCTAAAACTTCCCATTCCTCCCAAAGTTAAGGAGGTCCACTACAAAATACTCTCTGGTATTTACCCTTCCAAAGAATTTCTCAGACGTCGCTTTGCTATTGATAATAATTCTTGCTCTTTTTGTGATGGGGATATTGAATCAACAGAACATTTATTTTATGATTGTATATTCTGTAAAGCCCCTTGGAACGATGTGCACTACTGGCACTTTCCAAAGATTCCAAACTTACTTGAATTTTCTAAAAATGATATTATCTTTGGTTCTCTAAGAAAAGAAAAGAAGCTTGAAAATGTTTTAAATGTAATAATTATTATGGGGAAATTCGTCATTCACAAATGTCGTTTTCTGAAAACTTTTCACAAAGAACTCTGCCTCTTCCTCTCATCTGTTAAATTTATTGACAAAAAACAAGCTCTGGTCCTGAATCATATGATTATTGAACTAGATCTGCAAGAAATCCCTAAAGCATAATGTCTTTTTTTTTTTTTTGTGTGTGTCATGATCCTGGGTCCTTTTGACCCAGCGTTTTGTGTTTTCTCTTCGCGATTTTGGTTCTGTTCTCTAATTGGTGTTTACCCTGTTCCCCCCCGTGTGTTCCTGTTTTATTGTGAAGGTCTGTGTCTTATGTGAGTGTTTTCAGTTTGCCTCCCTGGTCTCGTCATGTTAATCACTCCCAGCTGTGTCTCCCACCTGTGTGTAATCTCCCTGTGTTCTGAGTGTATTTAAGTTGTATTTTCTGTCTTGGTAATCGCTGGTTTGTCTGTGTTGTTTCCCCTCGGTCTCCCTGCGTCTCCCCGTATGTATTTCTCCGGACCTCCCTGCATCCTCATTCTGGTTTGTCTTATTAGTTTACCCAGTTTAGGTTTCCGGTTTCATGTTTTGTCGCCACCGCTGTTTGTACTTACACCCCTGTAAATAAACACTCACCTGCACCAGAGCTGCCGCCTTTTGGGTCCTTACTACAAATCCACACGGCTTGCCCCGCAAACCGTGACAGTTTGTTTGCTTTGATTCTGTTTGGGGTTTGATTTTATTTTTATTTTTTTTGTTGTTGTTTGTACTTCCTGTTCATTATCTATCTTTTATGGCTGTATCCCAATTCAGGGTCTGCAGCCTTAAAGTACGCATTTCAAGGCCGATTACGTCACAGCGGCACGCCGAAGGCTGTCCCAATTCAAAGGCTGCTCAAAATGCGGCCCTGAAATGCGTCCTTCATTTCCCTGAATTTTAAGGACGTGACGATGTAGACTTCGTGGCCCAACATATCCCAGAATGCATAGCGCGGCGGTGGGTGTGGATAATTTTGCTGGAAAAAAAACGGCGGATGGGGGTGCCCGAAGAGTAAACTTTAAGTAAGTACTGAATATTGATAGGTTTTTAGCTTGAACCCATCCGCTGGAACGTTGAAGACAATATAATTACACTGCAAAGCAAGATACGAGTAGGCAAAGTTCTTCATGTTATTCGTGCACGGGAGAAAACCGAAGAGGCGCCGTTCCCTCGCCTGACCCCAGTTGCTCTCGTCCGCTCTCCCGTACCACTGTTCTTTTATTGAGGTTACATGAATATGCATAGGTTCATTAACATATGACGTCTACATAGGTATACATGTGAACAAAGAATACTGTGTGTGTGTGTGTGTGTGTGTGTGTGTGTGTGTGTGTGTGTGTGAGGTCAAGGTGTGACCCTGTGAAGACTCCCCAAACGCTGGTGCCAGGAGCGGGTCCATCTGAACAAAAGGCTCTTATACTTAAACAGATATACGTGTGTTTGCTATACCATATATCAACAAGAGAAGATACGACCTCTCCTAGGAGGTGTGATCTACGCCAGAACACTCTGTAGAGGGAGTGAACGCACTCCCCCTTCATGCTACACAGAGCTGTTACAGACCTCCTAGGATGAGACATTCTTTCAATCTACAATTGATTATACACCTCTAAGCATATATGGTTAAATATTTCTAAGCATAAATGACAATGAACAATACAAATCTAACATTTCCCCCCTTTTTGACCTTTATGCTTGAAAAGTTCCCAGTTATGAATACTTCATGTCTGACAGTTTCAATGCAAACATTTTTATACACAGCATATGTCAATCACCTTAAATTACTGAAAAAGTACACAGTTTAACAAATGTATTAGCAGTTATCCCATTACTCATTGATCTCATCCAATGGCAAACTGCATCCTACAAACAAACAAAGAAATTGTTAATTCAATAGTGAAAATAAGAAAGTAACATTTTCAAAAATATCTCAGCTTGGTGATGCTTCCTCCGGGTGTGCACATCACATGTCTCTCTGCAGAGTGGTTTGAGTTCTGCAGGGCGTCAGTAATGTCTCTTCCAGTTGTTTCCATCATTGTCCATAGGACCAGAGTCCAAATGTATGTAGAATAGACATTCAAACATACCAGTTGGTTTTGTTGTTTGTCAACATGGGTCTCAGCTATCATGAAAGCTGCAGACCTCTCAGCACTCTAGTTTTATGGCCTCTACCTTCGTCTTGTGAGGGGAATATTTATGAATCCTCCACTGTCCACGCTCTGCAGAAAAACCTCTCTGTGGAAAGGGTGCTGGGTTCCGTTATCTTACTGCTGTTGTGATCCCAGCAGCCTTCAGAGTGTCATCGTATGCACAGTATAGTGGCACAGCATTAGGTGATGTTCATAGGAAACTGCTGTCATCACCACCATAGCTTCCGGTTCCTGTGCTTTCACAGAATCATGATGTCATCCTTAGATTCCCTCTGCGTTGTCGATGGAGCTTGGCACGCTCCCCTCATCCCTCGAGTTTACATGTTCTAACGCTGCTGAAGGTTTAAGGCAGAGCACGTCGTACACCTTAGTTGTCTTCCTCAGCATCAATATTGAATCTTTCATTTTATTTAAAATCTTGCTGTGGGAAGTCTCCTCTTGATCTCCTGGAAGCTCAGTAGCACAGCTCTCTGTGTGATGTCTGCTGTGCTGAAGATGATCTCTGATCCTCCTGAAGTCTCTCTCCTGGCCTCAGCTCCCATCTTGTGGACGATCCTCTCAGGCACTCCTTCTCGTCACGCATAGTCCTGATTTTGGGCCTGCTGGACCTGTCTCAAAACACTCAGCTTCTCTGCCTTCCTCCTGGTTCAGCTGATTCAGCCGTCACGCCTCGCACTTGGTTGCCCTAGAGTTGATCAGAGGCTGGAGGTTGAAGTGCGAGCTTACCCTACGGGGGCTCAATCAGCACTCCCCCCTCACCACTGAAACAACCAAGTGTGAGATTTCTCTATTGTGCTGTCTTGAGGGTGCTGGGGTTTCCTGGAACCTCGACCTCTTTGCAGTGGCTCTGATAAGTTTGCAGGCAGTTTCATGGTCCTTGCTGTGGCTCCGAGGTCTGATCTCATGATGGGCCCCCAACCAGCTCGACCTTTGACCTCAACCACTGCCTGGGCTGTCAGTTATGCCTGGAATGGTTCTCGCTTCTCACTGGGCCTCTGAAGATTCCTCAGGAGATTACTGCTGCACCTGTATTTCCTTGCTAGGAGGAAAAACTTCTATTTGGAGAGCATGTCAACAATCATCAAACCACATTCTTTAGTTCAGTGAACTTCACTTATAGGCCATCAAAGCCTCATCTGAACATGGATGCACCACTTGCATAGGTTTAATACCTGTAAATAAACGGTTAATCACACAAATCACTGCAACAATAATAGAAAACATTGTTTAATGTTAATTCCTGGACCCCACCTCTTGACGCATGGACACTCTCATGCGTCAACTCACCAAACCTGGATCCCTGTCATAAAGAAAAAGGTTAGCTAGATCATGTCCCAGGCAACATCAGGGCATCTCCGCTGGAGTAGCTCCGTAACCCTGCAATAAAAGATGTTAGCGTGTTTTGCATATTAAGTTTGCTTAACACCTGGCTCTGCCAGGAGCCTGCATACACACCATCATGGCCTGGAAACAAGATCTGGAAATGAAATCAAACTTCACACTTGTAAACAATTGTATCATAAGAACAATAAGCATTCAACATCAGCAAGACAAGTGTCATGTGCAGGTTTTCTCAAATCAGTAAACTACAATTATTTCCATAAGTCGCCTCGGACATGGATAATCCCATGTACTCAGGCAACATTAACGTAATCGGTGACTGCTCTTAAGCAAAGTCACTCCGCTCATATATTACTATGGGCTCAAAGTGGCCAGCTAAGAGCCCATATTCAACTTTTCCATAAACACTGCATCTCCTATCTGTTTTTCTCATGTCACTTGTCCGCTTCCGCTGAATCTTCCACATGCAGTCTCAGAAAAACAAACATTAGCAATACACATTGACTGTGGTCAGACGCAGGTCAGACACAGGTCAACAGGTTCCAGAGGTGCCATAAAAAAGACCATAAAATCAACCATCCATTGCTGTGGAAAGAATGTTATTCATATCATCAAAGTAACCGTCACATTTTCCCAAAAACACAGTGTAACAGCATCACCACTCATAACCTATAAACACAGTTTTCTTCACACATAAACCCAGAAATCCTGTAGTAGGAAAAAACATCAACCAGTTGTCCTGGTATAAATCGCATCATCAATTCACATGAAGAACTGGCATGCTGTAAGAATGTAAAAGAAATGCAAATGTTAGCGCTGCGCAGACGTATTGTCACGGAGGAGCAGGGAGGACTCGGCGCAGACTGAAATCTCAGAAAAACAGGTTTATTTACACACTCCAGGTGCACTATATACAGGTGAAGGAGAAGGGGGCCAGGGTTCCCAGGGGTGCAGAGAGGAGTCGGGAAAAGCGTCCAGAGTCTCCAAACCAAGCACGAGAAATCTGCATACAGAGAACAAGAGTTAGCACAGAACTTTCACGGACAGAGCTCAAAACTGGCTGAGGCTAAAGTAGCACTGACGAGCGTTACTCAATAGTCCAGCGGCGAGGTGCTCTCAGTCACTGCCTTAAGTAGCGGGAGCAAACAAGGTGAGGAGCCACAGGTGATTGCCTACAGGTGGTGGAGGCCGGGAGCTCACAATGAGCTCCGCCCAGGCAGCGAGCAGAGAGAGAGGAGAGAGAGAATAGACAAAACATAACATGTAGCCACACAGGGCCAGCCGAGCAGGCACGGGGACCATGACACGTATACACACTTTCTCACAGTTTCCTCTGTGAGCAACACAAGGTAGTGAATAACACCCCTGGTAGATGCACAGACACAGAAAGTGGCACTTAAAAGGTTAAATGATCACGCAACCTCGAATGTTGCTGTCATCTTCCGCTCCCGTAAAAGGAAACACACATAGATTCATCTGCACCTTTGTCAAGTGGGGTTTAACTTCACACAGTCGTGTTACATCAGTAAAGTCTTGTCAGCTTTTGTCAGCATTTACCAGTCAGTCAGTTTTTTTTTCTTTCACTCATTCATTCATGCATTCTTTCTTTGCTGATAGTGGAACCTATCGTCGCATTTAGTTTCCACTTCCAGCAAAATGACGTCATCTCAAAAAGAAAAAGAACTTTAGATCGGATTACATCGCTGAATCCTTTTTAGGCCGGGGCTTTCATTTAATATTGTCCCAATAAGTGGCTTTCTCCAGAGCCCATTTTAATGTGGAGAAAACTCACTTGTAACGGCTTTCTCGACAGGTCGTATAGCACTTTTAATTCCCGACGTGCAGATCTGCTTAAAGAAAAGAAATAGACAAACAAAATCAGTGCCTGTTCAAAAGATAAAAATGAAAAAATAACAGAGATTATCAAACCAAACTCTCAGTGCACTGTAAAAGTATCAAAATAAAAAGGCCTTGTTAAGTCATGACACAAACTCCTCATCAACTTCACAACAGGAGAAGAATCATCAGCTAGATTCACTCCAAACCAACCATCAGCTGCACAACACACAACATAACCCTAATGTCATATTAGCTATGAGTTTAATCACCAGGTCTGTGCTCTTCACTCATTTAGGCCACAGATCTATTTTATTCAATTTTTCCTTTTTCCCTTCATCATAAAACATGTGACATGCTGTCATGCACTTCACAAAAGAAGTTTGTTCTGACGTATTCAGAGTTGTGTATCTAAATACAGGATTTACTCGCACATCAAAACAGGAAACTCAGTGTTTTAGTGTCTCCACACAACACACAACAAACTCCAACACATCTCATTCACTCGTGCTAGAATTCAATCACCTTTCATTAATCTAAGAACGATCAACTAATTTGCATATCAGATATTAACCCACTAAGTTGACAGGACGACAGAAATGCATGTTCAAAATAGTATCACAAAAGACAATTTCCCTCATACAGTAAATTACTTGTGCTGCATCAATCAAGCAGGAAGCTTCTCCCAATTTACTATATTAACAACTAAATTTATTGTCTGATCACTGGTTGGTCAAACCAGAATCTTTTTTCCCACAAAAGTTAAACTGTTGTCCTGCAACCTAGAGAGTCAATTTTTTGCATTGGATAAATTCAGTGTTTGATAACAAGTGTCTGCTAAATTGACACTATTTTAACACTGATGAAAGATAACAAGCTAATTTTCATTGCATGGGTGTTTGTGTTATTAGGCAGGTTTAATGCATGTCTGTGGAGCTGCATCTCCAGCAGAGCATGTTCTTAAACCTGCCTTTCCTACACACTTCTCTACTATTATTTAATCATTTCTTAACTAATGTGCTATGAGTCTTCATGAGTTATTTTGTGTTTGGAATTGTTAGTAGGGTTAATGCATGTTCTGCTTGTTTGTGTGATTTTGTATGTTTCTATTTTCGCAGTGTTTCAGACTCCTTCACAATTTTCCAACTTAAGCAGTCAGTTTTCTTTTCCCCAGGTTTGCTAACCCAAATTTTGATTTCCCACATTAAATAATTCCTATGTGTTCTCACCTAGTCTTCTCACTCTGTTGTCCTCTCACTCTGTTGTCCTCTCCCACTTCAACAGTCCAACAGCTGGCAGTTCTCCTTCAGCTTTGTCCTGTGTTTCACTGTCTCTTCTTGCCATTTTACTCCACAGGTGGCAAATGTCAAACTCCAACAGTCTCCTCAGTTCTCCTCAAATGTTCTTGTCACATGCACAGTGAAGTTTCAGCTTGTTGTAAACACAGTGCCATTCATCCGATCAGTCAGGATGATGGGTTTGCTCTTCTTCTCTGATGCTGTTTGTCCGCACTGCTGCTTTTGCTGGGACTCTTTGTTCAGGACTTTGCTGCTGTCTCTTTATCTGCCATGTTATTGCTCTTTGGAGCTGCATTCGTTATCTTCAGGGAGGAGTGAGCACTTGCTTGTGAGGTTGAGAGACACATACACATTGCGCTTTAAATAAGTCAGCCAGAAACTTGGCCTGCATGTTTCCAATGATGTTAAACTATAACTCTCTTCCGACTGCTGCATGTGGAAAATTGATTCAGGTCTGCTTTTCACCTGAAAGTGACAAACTAAGACATTTTCATTATTATCATCACTGCTTAATCAACACACATCTCTCTCTCTCTCTCTCTCTCTCTCTGTGTTTTTGTGAACAATCCTTTCTTAAAAGCAGAAAATGAAATTGTGGTTGTTTTTGGCTGATCAACACAAAACCTTTTCCCTATGATTATTTTTCATCTACAATATAAATTCTTTCTCTTTTTCATCTGCATAAATAAATCACATGGCTGATGATACCATGGTGATCCATAAATATGATCACCAGTTTATTTAATTATTTTTAACCCAACAAAACAAATAAACAAAAACATGATGCTGATGCTACACACACACGAGTCAAGGTGCAGGAAAACTGCTCACGGAAACGCTGCACACTCATAGCTCTGTTTCCCTCTCTTTGAGTAGTTCTCAGACAGCTCTTGATCTGATAATGTGTAGCTTGCTCATCAGCTCAGAGGAAAAAACCCCGCAACGCAACATCACGCAGTAGTTGCATGCTCTGCCCACAGCGGCAAAGTCTTACACTTTCATATTCAATACAGCTTCTCCATCATGTACTTTTAGATGTGCCATACAGGGTTCAGCATATTAGTTGTTTTCACAGGTGTGCTGTATATCTCAACAACGGCTCATAATAAGACGACAGTCTTTCACACAGAACAAGTGCCTCTATGCACTTCATTAGTTCAAATATTTGCCTATATCACTTCACCTCATATGTCATTGTACTGAATTTGAGCAACCACAAGCTTAATGTAGATTACTTTTAACAACTATCCACCTCAATTACGTCTATGGTCTGGCACACAGGCTGTTGTCGATCAGGGCAAGCTAAAGAGTTAACATTTTGTGTCAGCAAGGGGGTGGGGGAAAGCCATTCACCACAGCACATCTCAAGTGCTGCTGATGTGGCAGGCCTTCTCCACACGCTCTTCAAGGCTGGTGTGTTTTCTGAAAACTTCTCTCTCATCTTTATTTAAATACTTTGTGCTGCCAGGAGCAAAGTCCAGCACAAACGTCTGTCTCCCTCCGACTCACTCTTGGTTGCTTAGAAACCCATGATAATAACAACAGTCAGTGTCACAGACCACGTGTTCTGCTCCGCACACACTCACACACAACAACAACAAAAACGACGATGACAACAATGACAACAACACAAAATAGGCCTATTGTCCAGCACAATCTGGACCCTGCGGAACTTCTCAACACCCCACTGAGCGGTGGAGAACTCACTACAGTACCCCACACAGCGGTCTGTATTTCGCCCCACTAAGACGGCGAACAAAAAAAAGTTCGAACTGCGCAACTCTGCGACTTAATGCTTCTGTACAAAAAACCCCACTGAGCGGCTTTGTACATCGCCCCACTTAGACGGCAAATTTTAGCCCCACTGAGCGGCCACGGACAACTCCCCACTGAGCGGCGAAGACGTACAAACAATTTTATCCCCACTGAGCGGCCACGGACAACGCCCCACTGAGCGGCGAAGACGTACAGTTATAGAGTTGGACTCTAAACTTACTCGGTGTTGCTTAGCGTGTAATATCAGCCTCGAACAGCTGGTGTGATTATGCGAACGTGCACCCGGTCAAATCCTTCTGCTCACCGGACCTGGAGTACCTGATGATTAAGTGCCGGCCATTCTGGCTACCGAGGGAATTTACAGCAGTGATTATTACGGCTGTTTACATACCCCCACAAGCCGACACTGACCGTGCACTCAGGGAACTGTACAGCGTGATCAGCAGTGAGGAAACCGCACACCCAGAGGCAGCGTTTATCACAGCCGGAGACTTTAATAAGGGAAACCTGAAGAAAGTCTCACCAAAACTCCATCAACACATCCTTTTTAACACACGTGGAAACCGGCTACTCGACCACTGTTACACCTCTTTCCGGGATGCGTACAAAGCCCTCCCCCGCGCCCCATTCGGCCAATCAGATCACTGCTCCATCCTGCTCCTGCCCGCCTACAGGCAGAAGCTGAAACAGGAAGCTCCAACCCGGAGGGCGGTGCACTGTTGGACGGACCAATCGGAGTCTGCGCTGCGGGACTGTTTTGATCACGCGGACTGGGAAATGTTTCACGTGGCCGCCAGAGACATTGATGAGTACACAGACTCAGTCTGTGGATTTATCAGGAAATGCGTGGAAGATGTCGTCCCATCCAGAACAGTTAAATCCTTCCCAAATCAAAAACCCTGGATTAACAGAGATGTTCGCGCGGCACTGGCGGCACGGAACACCGCCTTTGCCTCCGCGAACACATCGGACTACAAACACGCACATTACCAACTCCGGAAGACGATCAAAGCAGCCAAACGTGAGTACAGGGACAGGGTGGAGCAACAGTTTGACAACCCTCGGAGTATGTGGCAGGGACTAAACACGATCACAGACTTTAGAGGGAAACCATCCTGTGTGAGGATCTAAACGTATTCTACGCTAGATTCGACGCAGCGAACACCATGAGACCGGACAGTGTGCGCACCGCGGATGACGTCAGTGCGCACACTGTGTCTGAGGAGGATGTGCGGAAGTGCTTCAGGAAGGTGAACGCGCGCAAAGCTACTGGTCCGGACGGGATTCCCGGCCGCGTCCTCAAGTCATGCGCGGCTCAGCTGGCTGGAGTGTTCACACACATCTTCAACCTTTCCCTCTCTCTGTCTGTAGTCCCAGCCTGCTTCAAAATGGCCACCATCGTCCCTGTACCCAAATCCTCCACCATCTCCTCATTGAACGACTGGCGACCTGTAGCCCTGACCCCCATCGTAAGCAAATGCTTCGAGAAGCTGGTCAGGGACTTCATCTGCTCTGCACTACCCGACTCACTGGACCCTCTACAGTTTGCATACCGCCACAACAGGTCCACTGATGATGCCATAGCCCTGACACTACACACTGCCCTGTCACACCTGGAGAAGAGAGACACGTATGTGAGAATGCTGTTTGTAGATTACAGCTCAGCATTCAATACCATCGTTCCCTCGAAGCTGGACAGGAAACTGCAGGATCTAGGACTGAGCAGCTCCCTCTGCAGCTGGATCCTTAGCTTCCTGTCTGACAGACGCCAGGTGGTCAGACTGGGCAGCATCACCTCATCCCCCATCACACTGAACACTGGTGCTCCACAGGGGTGTGTACTGAGCCCTCTCCTGTACTCACTCTACACCTACGACTGCACAGCCACTAACAACTCCAACATCATTGTGAAGTTTGCGGACGACACTACAGTGGTGGGTCTTATCACCAACGGTGATGAGACGGCTTACAGGGAGGAGGTCAGCGCCCTGACCCACTGGTGTCAAGACAACCATCTCACCCTCAACGTCGCAAAGACAAAGGAGTTGATAGTGGACTTCCGGAGGTGCAGAGAAGTACACACCCCCATCACCATCAACGGCGCTGCTGTGGAGAGAGTGAGCAGCTTCCGGTTCCTTGGAGTACATCTGGCTGAGGATCTTACGTGGTCAGTACACACAAACAAAACAGTGAAGAAGGCGCAGCAGCGCCTCTTCTTTCTCAGGAGACTAAAAGATTCGGCATGAGCCCCCGCATCCTCAGGACCTTCTATCACTGTGCCATTGAGAGCATCCTCACTGGATGCATCACCACCTGGTATGGCAACAGCACCGCCTACAACTGCAAAGCTCTCCAGCGAGTAGTGCGGTGCTCTGAACGGATAATTGGAGGTGAGCTTCCCTCCCTCCAAGACATCTACAGGAAGCGCTGCCTGAGGAAAGCGGGGAGGATCATCAAGGACTCCAGTCACCCCAGCCATAAACTGTTCAGACTGCTTCCATCAGGAAGGAGGTTCTGCAGCATCCGGTCCCGTACCAGCAGCCTGAGAGACAGCTTTTTCCATCAGGCCATCAGACTGCTGAACACGTCATAGACACCTCAGCTTCACTACTGGAACTTCAACATTATGCACTCCACACTGTATATAAATGCCACTTGTTTTGCACATATTCAACTCTGTATATTTTATATATTTTATTATTATTATTATTATTATTATTTTTTTTTTTTTTACTATTTAATTTGTAAAAATGTGTATACACACACACACACACACACACACACACACACACACACACACACACACACACACACACGTAGGAAAATATTTAGTATACACATCCAGAAATGCATATACTATTATATATTGTACATATATTTATTAGTTTCAGGTTGGCCATTCTTGTATTTTGCTCGTTTGTGTTGTTGTGTTTGCACATCTCTGTTGCTTGTGGGGCTCGCACACAAGAATTTCACTCGCATGTGCTGTGCCAGTGTGCCTGCACATGTGATGTGACAATAAAAGTGATTTGATTTGATTTGATTTGAATCCCGCCGATCGTCATTCATCGAGGAGAAAAGACAGACAGCGAATCCACAGGAACTTCCTGGCTGACGTCAGTCTTTCAGCGTGCCTCTCCTCCCCTCGGTGAATGCGATTCCAGGGCTCCGGCATCGAAGGACCAATTAATGATAGGTTTTTAGCTTGAACCCATCCGCTGGAACGTTGAAGACAATATAATTACACTGCAAAGCAAGACACGAGTAGGCAAAGTTCTTCATGTTATTCGTGCACGGGAGAAAACCGAAGAGGCGCCGTTCCCTCGCCTGACCCCAGTTGCTCTCGTCCGCTCTCCCGTACCACTGTTCTTTTATTGAGGTTACATGAATATGCATAGGTTCATTAACATATGACGTCTACATAGGTATACATGTGAACAAAGAATACTGTGTGTGTGTGTGTGTGTGTGTGTGTGTGTGTGTGTGTGTGTGTGTGTGTGTGTGTGTGTGTGTGTGTGTGTGAGGTCAAGGTGTGACCCTGTGAAGACTCCCCAAACGCTGGTGCCAGGAGCGGGTCCATCTGAACAAAAGGCTCTTATACTTAAACAGATATACGTGTGTTTGCTATACCATATATCAACAAGAGAAGATACGACCTCTCCTAGGAGGTGTGATCTACGCCAGAACACTCTGTAGAGGGAGTGAACGCACTCCCCCTTCATGCTACACAGAGCTGTTACAGACCTCCTAGGATGAGACATTCTTTCAATCTACAAATGATTATACACCTCTAAGCATATATGGTTAAATATTTCTAAGCATAAATGACAATGAACAATACAAATCTAACAAATATTATGTCACTTATTTATGTGCAAATGTTTAATAACGAAGAACATTAAAACATTACTGTTGGCCACATGTCGGCAAAGTTATGTGACATTAGTGACGTTTGTACTAACTTTGTTTTAAAGCCTTTACTTTAAAATATACGCCGTTCAATAGCTGAGCTTAATCTTACAGAGAATGATCAAAGCTCATGTAGAAACAAACAAACAAATGAACAAAAGATTTTCTCCTTCATTTCTGTCACACAAAGTTGTATGACACGTTTCCAGCTGTTAGTATCATGGTTGCTAGGCAACCTGGGCAGCACAACGGAGGCTAGACCATCCCATTTCACAAGCCTCGCACTTCCAGCCTTAGCGGTCTTTGAGTACGCGGCCCTTGAGGATCGTTGAGGCTGCGTACTTTAAGGCTGCAGACCCTGAATTGGGATACAGCCTATATGCTGGAATTCAGCCTTTTCTGATACTATTTCATGTTGGGAAAATAGAATCTTTGTAGAGATTGCCATAATTGTTGTACATTTCTGTGCAAATAATAATAATAAAAAAAAAAAAAAACATCCTTAAAATTCAGGGAAATGAAGGACGCATTTGAGGGCCGCATTTCGAGCAGCCTTCAAATTGGGACAGCCTTCGGCGCGCCGCTGTGACGTAATCGGCCTTAAAATGCAGCCTTTAAGGCTGCAGACCCTGAATTGGGATACAGCCATAGAGCAAACGAATCACTCAGGACTCACTAACCCACTCCCTCCTGGCTCACAGCTTCTTCTTCTTCTTGGTTGGCAACCAATGTTAAGGCGCATTACCGCCCCCTGGCTCACAGCTCAGTGGACATTTAGATGAGAAAATATATATTTGACACATTTAACGAAAATACTAATAAAATAAAAATAAACAAAATAAATGTTTATTAAGCAATTTTGATAGGAAATTGCTTAGTTTTAGAAATGTTTTTGCTGTTTTTTGCTCTATAAAATAGTTTTAGTTTTAGAATCACTCATCTTAGCAGTAGGATATACATGAAAATGTACATTTTTGCACTCTCTGGTCAACTGACTCAGTGAATCAAATGACTCAAAAAACCAGATTCACTTTGGTGAGTGACTCATTAAAACTCGATTCAGTAAAAAGAATCAAATTTACCATCACTACTTTCGACCAAAACAGGCGCAGCTTGATGACATCATCAATATGCGCTATCGCGATAGAGCGGTATAGTCAAAATCTCTATCGTTGGCCAAATTTATATCGTTTTTATCGTATATCGTTTATATCGCCCACCCCTAATGTATATAAAAACATATCAGAGAGGGGAAACAAATTGGCCCAGCCACTGCTACAGATATGCGGACGACACCTGGGTCAAAATCAAAACTCAAGAAGTATCCTTCACTGCAAACATCAACGCTGTGGATAAAAACATAAAGTTCGCCAGGGAAGACACAAAGAATAACTGTTTGCCAATCCTGGACTGTGCCGTGCACATTGAAGGGAATGGAAACCTCAACATTAAAGTTTACCGGAAGCCCACACATACACATTCACAGACACATATAGACTAGTACCTCCTCTTTTACTCCCACCACCCTCTGGAACACAAACGTGGAGTAATCCGGACCCTACAACACCAGGCAAAAATATTCCTTCTAAGCCTGAAGAGAAAAAGAAGGAACACACACATGTAAAGAAAGCTCTTAAAACATGTGGTTATCTTAATTGGGCTTTTATCAAGTCAGTAAAGATGCACAGAAAAGAAGATCAGGCACCAACTAAGGAGGATAAGAAGAACAAGTGGAACAAAATTGCCATCCCCTATGTAGCAGGTTTATCAGAGAAACTCAGGAGAGTTTTTTCCAAGCACGACATCCCAGCTTACTTCAGACCCAGCAACACACTCAGACAAAAACTGGTTCATCCCAAAGACAAAACCCCCAAACACAAACTTGACAACGTAGTGTATGATGTACAGTGTCGCGAGAAATGCTCAGACCTCTACATTGGAGAGACTAAACAGCCACTTCAGAATTCAGAATACGTTACTCTCATTGAGTTTTATGCAAGTAGAGGTGACATAGGCTGCGAGATTGAGACACAGGTATCAGAACCTCTTAATGCGTGTTTTGTTTGCGTTTCCACCGGCGTGGAATTACCAAAAATAGAGAGGGCATAGCCGAACATATGAAACAGGAAAGACCGCCGTGTAATCCATTTATTTCAACAAAGTAACTGTATTCTGAATACCACCTTTTTAAATGGTAACTGTAACAGAAAAGTTACTCATATTTTGTATTTTAAATACATAACTTTGGTGCATGTATTCTGTTACTTCCCAACACTGCCATAGTATATAATGGATTTCTTCTCCACAACCATGGCATGTCTGCAGCTTAAACTGTCAGACAAGAGAGAAAAAGTCTCTGTTTGTGACAAAGAAGGCCACAGAAAAAAGAGTGAATCAGCTATTCGAAACAACAAAATTGATGCTATCTCAGAGAGAACAGACAACCTTTAACCATCTTCAGCATTATGTCAAAAATGCTGATGAAACCAGAGCTGAAAAACTCCTGCACTTCTGCACTGGGTCTTCTGTCATCTGTGTTGACAAAATTCTCACGTGCTTTAATGCTGAAACTGGGCTCAACAGAAAGCCTGTTGCTCACACCTGTGGAGCTACCCTTGAAGTACCATGCACTGACAGTTCTTATCCTGAATTTTGCACCGAGTTTGTCCTTTCCAGCAATTACTTTGAAATGCACATCATTTGAACTTGATGGGAGTACTAATGGTTACAGATGTAAATGTTATAATTATCCCTGAGTTCATATATTCTGTCTTTTTTTATTTGTCATTGAAGGATTTGATGCATTCATCGATATAGTGAGCTGTCATCAAGTTAATTTTCTAATGGTTTAGTTGTCTGTTACATCAGATTTCATAAGGACTGTTTACTTTTTAAAATGCTTTGAAAATGACTGCATGTTTCAGTTCTGTTGAAACCAGGTTTGAGGTTAGCATTAAAGGGACAGCTCGCATCAAAATCAACTGTACATATTGTCATTGTTTTGCCTTAGCTTTTGTTTTTACTCCTGCCATCAGCCCAAATAAAGGCTCGCTTTTGTTTAAAGTTCAGTTTCTCTCACTGTCTGCTTTTGGGTCTAGCGTACCCCGCCGTAACACACATTTTCCTTTGGCCTGCTGTTTATCCGCTTAAATTGTTTTGGTGTGAGTTGCCCAGTTTTGGGAGATATTAGCTGTAGAGATGTCTTCCTTCTGTTAAATATAATAAAACTAGATGGTGCTTGCCTTGTGGTATAACAGCTAAGGAACCCATGAAAAACAGGTCAGCTGAAGGGGAAACCAGTGATTTTATATCCAGTCACACTGTCATACCCCTTGTAGCTGCCCACTCTGAATTACCACTCATGAGCCAGAGAGCTTCGACTGATGCAACTTTATTCTCTCCTCTTTTAAACCACCGACAATGTGGCACTGTGAAAACTATAAAGATGCACAGACAAATGCCATTAAAACATTTAAGTAGAAAGTGCAGAAATGTTCACATTTTACTATATAGAAAATTATTTTGATGAACTCAATGATGACATTGACATCAATCAATAGCTTTTAAACAATTTATGTTACAGCATTTAATAAAATGAATTAAAGACAACCTTCTGTCTCCTAAATACATAAACAATCGTTTGCAATCATTAACAGGGACTAGAAAGAGAGAGCATATTTCTCCTGTTTTGGCTTCCCTCCATTGGCTTCCTGTTAATCCAGAATTGAATTCAAAATCCTGCTCCTCACATACAAGGTCTTAAATAATCAGGCCCCATCTTATCTTAATGACCTTGTAGTACCAGTATCAGATACATGGTTTTGCATGAGTATTTCCTTTTTGGAAATACTGTGTGTCCAAATTTTTGACTATTGGGCGAATGACTCCATTAGAATCACTACAGGCCCTGGAACTTCAGGTCGGGGGCTTTGACTCCTGACCAGGATGTCTGTGTCCAGACCCCTCATACTAGCCAAGCCTACCTCAGGTATGTGCAAGAGAGAGAGGGGGGACTAGAAAAAGAGAACACATTGGTTCACTCCAATACAGCACTTCACTCTCAGACTGCAGACTTAACCAGGGTATTAAAAAGTAGAATGGGAGGCAGAGCCTACAGCTTCCAAGCCTTCTTTGGAACCAGCTCCCAGATTAGATTTGGGAGACCCTTTCTACTTTCAAGATTAGACTTAAAACTTTCCTTTTTGATAAAGGATTTTAGCTGGATCAGGTGACCCTTAATCCTCCTTTAGTTACCCTACTAAAGGCTAGATACACTTCAGATACACTTCAGCCTAGGCTGCTGAAGTGTATCTTCTTCACTCCATTTTGCATCTAATCAATAGCTATTATTCATATCTTGCTCTCTTCCACAGTGTGTCCTTTTTCCTGTCTTCCTCTCCTCATCTCCAACCAGTCAGCAGATGGCCGCCCCTCCCTGAGACTGGTTCTGCCAGAGGTTTCTTTCTGCTTAAAGGGAGTTTTCCTTCTCACTGTCACCAAATGCTTGCTCCTCCTTGCTCATAGCAGTTTGTTTTATTGTTGGGGGTTAAAAGGATACCTTACAATATGAAGTCCCTTGATGCAACTGTTGTTTTTGATTTAGTCATATAACTATAACTCAATTAAATTGAACTGGATTGAATACACAATATTTTCTAGCCTGATAAGCATCACAAGTCTTTAGTCTTTAGAAATTTAGTTTGTGCCTTCCATGAACTAATGTTCTTTGAATAAAAACAAAGCCCTTCTTATTTCACCTTCCAATTAACTGTAAATAAAGCAGGTTCACACGTTTCTGTCATTCTCTGATATGAATTACTGGACCATTTTCTGAAATAAACATATACATTACGTATACATGTTTTTTTATTTTCTTTTATCTAGTTTATAACCTGTGTTGAAATTGTATCATGTCTCTTTCTATTTTACTTGAATCAGCCCATTGCGATTCAACTGTGACAAACAAACAATTTGAACTGACACAAAAAACCCTGGTATTTAAACAGTAAAAAACATTGTACGATAGCATGACCGCAGTAACAATCACAGGACAGAAAAAAAAATCTAGCATCCTAGCTGACTGTCTGTCTGACATCCTGGCTGAAGTGAAAAGTTCCAGTGATTCAGGGGATAAAATAAATTCCAATCAGGCGGTTGGAAAATCTGTGTTCCCAATCACTGGGTTGCGTGGCTCTTTCTTGTGGGATTGGTGGGGGTCCGGGGGTGTTGGACTGGTTGTCTTGCGCCTGTGGGGGTGGGACTTGGTGCCCAGGTTGGGCTGGCTGGTGCCCCGCATGGGCTTTGGATGTGTTTGCAGTCCCTTAGTTTCTGCAGTATTCTGGGCCTTTCTCTCTGGGTGCTCTTAATACATCGGGATGTACTGACCTGATGATTGGACCCCCATAGAAGCTTTGGACCCTAATGCAGACTTTCATGCATGTTTTTCACACTGCAGATTGTTCTCGACTTCTTGGTCTTTGCTATTGGTTGCAACCAAACTGGGGCTTCTCAACTCTTTGTTATGATGTTTGTGTTCCAGTGATTTGGGCGATCTCGATCGAGGTGGAGATGTTCTCACAGCACAAGTGATCACTCTACCTGATGTTATGTACACTAGCTTGAATGTTTGGTTTTCTTGTCTCATCAGGGTGCATGTTCAGGGGTGTGGTTATTATGAAGATTGCTGTCACAACTTCACAAATGTGCACACATACACACACACCCACACAAGGGGAGAAAAAAGGGGACAGGGTGCTGAAAGTGATGGTTTAGAATCATATTAACTGTCAGATGCCTCAACCTGTAGATGATAGTGAGACATGAGCCATGACATGTGAGCCTAGTAGCACAAGTTACCCTTTAATACATCCTGCAACACCTTGACCACCCGGGAACTTATGCCAGGGTCCTGTTTGTGGACTTTAGTTCGGCTTTTAACACCATTGTGCCTGAACTTCTTTCCTCCAAACTCTCCCAGCTCAGCGTGTCACCAGCTACCTGTCAGTGGATCACCAGCTTCCTGACAGACAGAAAGCAACAAGTGAGGCTGGGGGAGATCACCTCTGAAACTCGGTCCCTCAGTATTGGTGCCCCTCAAAGATGTGTCCTCTCACCACTACTGTTCTCCCTCTACACTAACGACTGCACCTCCAAGAACTCGGCTGTCAAACTCCTAAAGTTTGCAGATGACACCACTGTCATTGGCCTCATTCAAGATGGTGATGAGTCTGCATACCGGCAGGAAGTTGAGCAGCTGGTACTCTGGTGCAGTCAGCACAATCTGGAGCTGAACACTCTTAAGACTGTAGAGATGACAGTGGACTTCAGGAGACATCTCTCAACTCTGCTCCCCCTCACCATATCAGACAGCCCTGTGTCAACTGTGAAGACCTTCAAGTTCCTGGGTACAACCATCTCCCAGGACCTGAAGTGGGAGACCAACATCAACTCCATCCTCAAAACGACCCAGCAGAGGATGTACTTCCTGAGACAACTGGGGAAGTACAGTCTTCCACAGGAGCTGCTGATCCAGTTCTACACTGCGGTCATTGAGTCTGTCCTGTGCTCCTCCATCACAGTCTGGTATGGAGCAGCCACTAAACAGGACAGGAGCAGACTGCAGCGGACTGTACGGGCAGCAGAAAGGATCATCGGCACGCCCCTGCCCTCCATCCAGGATCTGTACCTCTCAAGAACCAGGAAACGGGCAGGGAAAATCATCACAGACCCCTCACACCCTGCACACAGACTTTTTGATCTGCTGCCCTCTGGCAGACGGTACAGAAGCCTGCAGACCAGGACCACCCGACACAGGAACAGTTTCTTTCCCCTCGCCATCTCCCTTCTTAACAGTTTACCTGTCACCAGTGTTGGGTAAGTTGCTTTAAAATAGTAACTTAGTTACATTACTAGTTACTTCTCTCAAAAGTAACTCAGTTACTTCAAGTTACTCGTTACTTTCAAAGTAACTAGTTACTAGGGAAAGTAACTTTGGTTTTACTCAGAATTCTCTTGTTAATGTGTTTCTTCCATAACTTTGCCAGTCTTCTAGCTTGCTTACTTGCCACAAGTGCACTGTGCCACCTACCAATAGAAAGGAAAAGATAATGTGCATATTTCCACGAGAGAAATCCCACGCCTGGACCGTTGTTGACCGCCGCCATGATTCTAGCCTACGTCACAGCGTCATGTGCGCCTTTTACATCCAACACAAAAACTGCAGTCGTGGTGCTTTTGATTGTACTCAGAACTCGGAAATTCTGCCTTCTGAATAGGAAGATGTAGGTAACACCAGACTGCAGATGAGCTACATACAGGGCTGGACTGGGACAAAAAAATCGTCCCGGGCATTTTGATTAGAGACTGGCCGCCATTATAGCAAAAATCATAAAGCCTTTGAATGAAAACAAACACTGCTGTGACAGTGATGTTCACTGTTTTGATGGTATATATGTATCAATCTATCAATCGTTTGTTGTAAGATTCAGATAATTATTTTTTAAAAGCGAGACATTTTAAATGAGAATAAGAAAGAAAAGTATTTCTTTGTGCCCCCCTTTCCCTGTTAGTGCCCTACATGCCCCCCCTGGCCACACTTTGCTAGACCCGCCCCTGCACAGTTATCAGCTGTCAGCTACTTAGAAAAGGATCCTGGGGTTATTAGTCTCTCAGAAACAGCTCATAACTTCCCTTCAACTCATCCATGTCACCTAAAGGGTAAACCTGTTTCTCCATCACCTGTTCAGCTCTGATGATTCAGTAAGGACATCTCCTGGTTTCATCTTCATGTTTCCCTCTCACCAGATAACCAAACCATATCATGACCAGCAGCTTTTTTGCAGCTGTGGCTCCAGCAAACATCAGCTGATACTAGAAATTAATATTAAATAAATTCTAACAACAGCTGATCAAGCTTAAACGTGCTGCTGTTGTTTAGCGCGACATCCGCTGGTTTCCTCTTTCTGCGCAAAGTGAGCGATAAACAAACAAGAGAGCCGATCAGCTGATCATTGATCAGTTTTCATGACTGAAGTAGAAACGGGAGAGGGAGGGGGAGAGAATGAAAGAAGAAGAGGCAGCTGTGCAGCGAAGACACAGAATAACTCCAGCTTTGTGTCTTTTTCATTGTAGCTGAATTACGGGACAAACTGTTCCTTTTCACCTCAATAAGAAACGCGTAACATTTTCTCTGAATACCAGACGAGACGGTTGGCAACTCTAATAACTTATGAACAAAATAAAGTTCAACATCATTAACTTCATAGCACCACCCAGCTGTATAGAAACTCCGTCATGCTAGCTAGCACGCAGTACGGAAAAAGTCAGAATAGCGAAAATAAACTCCACCTAAACTTGGTTTATATCTGACCCAGAGAGACTGCAGGGCCCTATTTCAGGAAGCCGGTTTAGTGGAAAAACTGAGTAAGTATACCCTGAGTTAACGAAAACTCTGGGTTTTCGGTTTCACAAAGCGAGTTCAGCTGAAGCCTGAGTGAGTCACTATGACGACACACGCCGTGAAGCTAACCTGCCCCCTAGCAGGTTTACTACAACTAACCCTGACTGTCCCCGCCTCTTTGTCGGAAACCTGACAGTAGGAAGTGTCGGACATGGCGTGCCCCGTCCTTGAAGAGCCAGTAGATCGTGAAGCCCAAATTCTCCGCAGAGCTCTCCGCCGGGAGAGAGTGATCAGAGCGCGTTTGGACATTTTATCATTTCCTGATGATTTTCTGTGCGAACGTTACCGTTTCTCAGCACAATCTATAAGTTATGTGAATAACATCCTCAGGCCATATATTACGCATGTGACACATCGCGGACATGCTCTCAGTTCATTACGTATTATCTGTATTGCACTTCGGTTTTTTGCAAACGGGAGCTTTCTGTATAATATTGGTGACGCTGAGCACGTTTCCAAGGCTACCGTCTGTCGGGCAGTCAGGAATGTTACAGTTGCACTGAAACGTCTCCTGTACTCGTTTGTGTTCCCCGGTCATAGACCCACAAGATTTATCAAAGAGGGATTCCACAAAATTGCAGGTATCAGGATGACCAAAACTTAATTTATGATGTGGTGATACTTGGACTACTACTTAAATTGTACATTTATTTTCAGGGTTCCCAGGCGTGATTGGCTGTACAGATGGCACTCACATTCCAATCATTGCTCCTTCAGTAAATGAAGGAGACTATGTGAACAGGAAGTCTTTCCACAGCATTAATGTACAGGTACATAGTTCCCTGTAGCATTTCAAACTAACAAATCATTTCATTATAGTAATGGATGCTAATTTGTGTTCTCTGCACTGTGAAGATCATATATGATGCTGCCAACATTATCACAAATGTGGAAGCCAAGCGGCCAGGGTCTGTCCATGACTCACAAATATTCCGTGAATGTACACTGAGCACAAAATTTGGACATGGTGAGTTGAGAATACTTTAAAATATATAAAGACCAATTGCTTCAGGGACATTTGAACTGAAGTGTATCCTTCTGTCTTAGGAGAGTTCACTGGCTACTTGCTTGGTGATAGGGGGTATCCATGTTTACCCTATTTGCTTACCCCTTACCCTGACCCTGAACCGGGCCCACAGCAGCGATATAATCTGGCTAATTGCAGGACAAGAGCCAGAATTGAAATGACTATCGGAATGCTTAAGGCCCGGTTCCAGTGCCTGCAAAGACTCAGGGTCACCCCAGAAAGGGCATGTGACATTATTGTGGCATGTGTGATTCTTCACAACATTGCCACAATTAGAGGAGAACACTGTCCTTCTGAACCAGACATCAGCAGTGATCCAAACCATGAACATCCTGACCCTCCCACGGACATACAAGATGGAAGCGCAGTCAGAGACACCATATGTCACAATCATTTCCTTTGACCCATCACCTCAACATGTTGAAAGAAGAATAAACAGATTTTTTGTTCAACTGGCTTTATTGGTCACCTGTGTTTCCTGTACACAAAGTATTAAAAGATGTACACCTCATAAAGTGTCTCTGTTGCTTCCTCCTCCGTAACAGCTGTCAATGTTTCTTCATTATTTTCCTGTAGTAAAGAAATAAACAACATTGCTGTTCTACTGTAAACTCATCTAATCTGTGGAGTATTACTCACAACTGCATGTTGGTCTGGCTCAACAGGAGGCTGCACCAGATGCAGTACACCATCACCATCAACTGATAGAATATGAGGTTTATACAGGTCACTTATAACTTACAAGGGACCAAATGGCAATTAACAAACATACCAATCACCTTACACTTCATTGTCATTATGCTCTCAAAGACAACCAAGACTGAGGGAAGGCAAAATCAGTCGGAAAATTACTTCACTACAAAATAATCCATTATGGTGAAGAGTTTATCAGATGAATGAGTGGCACTGCAAAGGTGACTGTGAAGAAAGGATGTATGCACATCATGTATTATTTTGAATTTACCCCCTATGTAGGCACTTGTGTCTTGCGGGGTTATTGACTCAGAGGATGTCCCCGCAGAGATGCCTTCGGCCACAGGGCGCCCACTGTTTTGGCTGAGGGCCAACTGCTCAGCCTCTGTGTAGTGGTGGTGGAGGACCCCCACCTGTTTTTCGGGCCTCCGCTTTTTTTCTGTTGGCTATAACGGGCCACATTTGAGCATACAGAGTAAGCAAATATGTACTTGTAATGTGCTCAGATAATTTCAATAAGTGCTTACAGAAAGAAAATTAATGTAGCCTCTAACTGCAATTGATTTACATGGGACAAACAGACCAAGCACTGTGGCTCATAATACAATACCTGTTTGGACTATATTTTTATATTTCATTTTTACTTGCTGCCAGGCACGTTTGGGGCCTGTTGGGTTGCACCTGCGCTCACATCACATCACAAAATAAAATGTATAAAATAACAAATAAAATAACATATGATAAAATAACGTGTTAAATGGGTGGAAATCCCTAGATCAATGTTTATATTAACACTCACGCATTGACTCTGTCGGCTATGTTTTGCCATGCATGCTCCCTTTCTTTTGCAGCTGTGGCTGTGTTACTTTTTTCCGCGGAATTTGCATGTTATCGGCATATGCTGCCATCAGAATTTCGGCCTCAAGCGCTGTGACATACATTGACCGCGCCTTCTTTCCCTCCGTCTCCATGGTGACTCGCTTAATCTGTGCTCCGCTTATCAGGGCTTTATGTATCCTCGTGCGCGCGCTTCACTTGGGGTTAAAGCAACTCCGCGTTGACTGAACTAATTGTTATCAGCCTTTCTGAAACCGAATATTCCGAGTTGGACAGTTCGGGGTTACTCAACCCTGCGTATCGTTTTTCACTCTGAGTTTTCTAAACCGGCTTCCTGAAATAGGGCCCAGGTCATAACTTCTTACCTGAAGTTCAGTTCACACTTGGACCTGCGGCCGCCTCGGGTCTCTTTTCCTTCTGCGTCCCTTTTCCTTCATCCACCTGCTGGCCTCCACCACTTGCTAATGTTACTGAATCTGTGGAAGCTCCGCGACAGCCACCACACGAAGTAACGAGTAACGACCCTATCTAAATCCCAGTAACGACTAACGCGTTCCTGATTTTGGCATAATAACTAGTTACCGTGCTCGTTACCACAATAATAACGTAGTTACTGTAACGCGTTATTTAATAACGCGTTAGTCCCAACACTGCCTGTCACACTGCTCCCACTGCCAGACTGCAGCTGCACCTTATGTACATTTTGTAGTATTCATTCCACCTCATTCATTTCTGTATTTTATGTATATAAGTTTAGATTCGTTATTTAAAGTTGGTTTACACAGCTTTGTGTATGTATGTGCAATGTGTGTATATATAGACACGTGTGTGTGTGTGTGTGTGTGTGTGTGTGTGTGTGTGTGTGTGTGTGTGTGTGTGTGTGTGTGTGTGTGTGTGTGTGTGTGTGTGTGATTTCCATTGCTGTGCTTGAGAGCCACCATCTACCGGAACCAAATTCCCTGTATGTGTCTGCACATATACTTGGCCAATAAACACGATTCTGATTCTGATTAATTCTTTTCTGAGGCCCCCGCAAAGAAAAAGGAAAAAATGTCATCATCAACATGTTTTTCTGAATATGAGAAATGTTCCCCTTCCCCACACCCAAGACTCCAAAAAAGGCAGAGGATCCTAGTTTTAGAATGACAGGCTTGAAGCTAATTTGATTTTTTAACATTGTCCATGGTTCATATGTTTTCAGAAATGTTTCTTTTAATTATATTACTCATTATGTGAGCTGCCTACTTCAGAGTGAGTCCTTGCACATGCTATTGGGTTTTTATTGTGCGTGCCTTTGTATGTTTGTATGAGGCAAACCATATATCATTTTACGCTTTGTTTCAGAAATTAAATGAAAAATAAATGCACATTACATTTTTGTGTCTGATTTTTTTTTTTTTGCTCTACATTAGACCTACATTTTTTTTTTTGCAGTATGCTTACCAGTCAGTAATGTTTTGGTTAAACTATAAAAGCATTTGTGTCTAAGTCTTAAAACGATGGTGAAATGTTTTAATTCTTTAAACACAGAGTCAAATTGACTGCTGACTCACTTTATATCCTGACATATGATTGAGATGGTTTTCATTATTTTATCATCTCTTGCACAAGTGAGTCTGTGTTATGTCATGTGAAAAGCCTTAACTTTTTTGACAGTAGAGACTTGAGAATGATGTTGCTCATATGAAAAGTGCATAAAAATGATCAGAAATAACAGAGTAAAAAAAACAACAACAACATTCTTCCAAATGGTGTTCACTAACATTTAACACAACAGCACCCTCTAGTGGAAGCGCTTGTCATTTCAAACTGTTCAAGAGGCGCTAGATTGTGGACAATGTTATACCAAAAATAAACAAACAAAACCAAAACAAACAACTTCAGATTTAAAGATTTTCCGTTTAAAAGCAAAGCAATAGTTTGTCAGCATTATTTTAAAATATATTCTCTCATACTCTTTTATATTCTCTGTTGAAATTGTTGCCTTTTTGACAGACACCAGTGAAGTAAACTGAAGTAACTGAAGTAAAGTATTCTGCAGGCTCCCCCCCCCCCCCCAGCACTTTAGAAACTACAATCTTTGTGTGTTTACTAATAAACGACTGTGTTTGATTCTCTGAATTAAAAACTGGCTGCTGATTAAATGTTGTAACAAGAAATACAAACATTGGCTAATTTTTCCGTTAATGTAATATTGCAGATTTAAAAAGTTGCACTTATTTATAGTGAGAATAGAATTCATCATTAAAATGAAATTCAGAATAGAATAACAATCATAGCTAAAATTTCAAAGCATGTAAAAATATATGGTCTCGATGTAAAATGGTGTTATGGTATTTTTTTACAGATCCATTTCATAGAAGCTGTACATGAAATATCATTCCAAGTCCTCTGGTCTGCAGCTCTTATATGCACACAGTCTTCTTCACCATGCCGTGAGCCTCCATTATTGGGTTCATTTTTTGCCCAGTTCCTGATAGGACAATTAACAATAAAGGTGTTTAATGAGGATAAAAAATTAAATATGACACTCCTGACTCTACAGCTCTTTAGCTGAATGTTAAGAGAATTTTTATTTTAGTTAAATCATTAAAGTATAATCAAGTAGAAACAAGTATGCCTTATAATCAAGTGTTTATATATTTTCACACGGTAAAGCTTACTGTTGAAAAGAACACAATGTATTCCTTGCTTAAGTGTGTGAGATGTTTGACAAAGACAGGACATATACATGCATTCTTTACTTCAGTGTCTGCGATGTCAGATAAGCATGAATACTGCTGTGTCGTTGTTTTTCAGTTTGTGTGCAGAAGTTAGATAGCTAAGACAATGCCTGAGCTCTCCCCTCTTCAGTTGAAAGAGGAAGTATTATGTAACCCATTTTGCCTTATAAATAAAGCGAGTAAACGGTGCTCGGTGTGTTAGTCTGCTCAGAGACTCTCACCCGTGCGCACGTCTTTGAAACTCTGAGTCGGTCTGCCAGTGTCTCATTTCTCTCTTACTGTGTTTGAACAAATTGTCAACCCTTGACATTTAATTGGTCCTTCGTAGCCGGAGAACTGACTGTTATTTTAACGTCTAGTTTTCCACAGACGGTCTCCATCGGATCCTGACGTCGTGACGCCTGCGCTGGAAGAAATCTGATCAGTAAAACGAAAAACCCGGGAACGTGAATTCGATCTCCGGTCAGCGTTCGGCCTTCACGGCTCCAGGACCCGATGAGCACCGGATCTTAAAACGCAGCGCCACAGTAGAGGTGAATATGACACGCATTCCACCAAGCGCTAAAATACGTTGATATTGAGATTTTCCTTTAAGTAGTGTGTAAACCTAGGTACGCCGACAGATCTCAGTGTCCATGCGGGACTAAGAAGACGACAGGCAAGAGCGAAATTCTAGAAAAATCGCTATTAAAAGTTCCGGTCGCTCTGGGAGTGGCTGCAACGGAACAGGTTTCCGGTCACTCAAGAAGAGTGGCTGAAGGTGAAGGTGTTACACAAATAAATAGGCCTACGGAAAATCTCAATAAAAATCATAGAAACGCGCTTTGTTTGTGAGGAGTGAGTTGTTTTTACGACCCAATACGCGGTCGAACCACTTCTCAAACTGTTTTCCTGTGTACACTCACGTATTGGTAAAGGTGGAAAAAAGGGTTGTGCTTCATCACGTAAAATTGATAACCGCTCTCTCAATTAGTGGGAGAGTAGAAGGCTGTTATCGAAAACCCATTCTCACTTTTTCATGCCAAAGAAGGTGTCACAGTTCTGACGTAATTAGTTCAAAATGGGTAACTCTAAAACTAAAGTAAAATTAACAGCAGATGAAGGATGGTTGGAAAAAAACTGTCCAAATGCAGGAAGAGTCAGTGCAAATAGGTGGAGAAATCCACATAAAATTTATTGCCCAGCCTGGCAAGGCAAATGCAATCAAGAATCAATAACTGCTTTAAAGGCTGCTTTACAAAAAGAATTATTTGAGGAAAAGAGCCAAAAGAAAAAAGCAAAACGCTTAGCAGAATGGCACCTTTTCAAGGCGTGGATGGTAGAAAACGATAAACGCATTGCTAAACGTGCCCAAAAGCAGGAAACTAAAGATAAACAGAAAACTGCAGGAGAAGAAAAACCGTACCCCCCTCCTTATGCTCTTCAGCCTGCACAGCCTGCAGCAGCTGCACCTAACCTTACGTCAGCACTTCCTGTAAGCTCTCCTCACAAACCTTTTGTTTCAAATCCCTATATGGAGGCCAGACAACAACTTGATCTTATGACTAAGCATGGTCATTCCAAAAAAACAGAAATTGTAGGTCAGTTTCCAATGGTAGCCTTATCTAACCCCAGGTACGGTCAACCCACTGGTCCCCCAGACGCCCAAGGAGTCATACCAGTAGACGGTGAGCCTTTAATTTATGCATTCCGACCCTGGTCTCATAAAGACAGAGAGAATGTACTAAAAGATGTGCCACCCCTTAAAGAAGGCTTCCGGCCGTGGCGAGATGCAGTGGAATTGATCCGTCAGGGGTGGGGTTTAAATGGTCATGAGATGCATCAAGTTTTTCAAGATTTATTAGGTTTAAGTCTTCCTAGAGCTAGAGGTCAATTTACAGGAAATGATTTAAACGGTGACGTGTTGGGGCCAGACACTCCCCAATTAATACAGGAGCTTAATAACTTGTATGGCAGAATAGAAGTTATTTTAGCCCCAAGGCCAGATTATGGAAAGATAGGAGAGTGCAAACAAAAGGAAGGAGAGACAGCATCAGACTATTTGGATCGCCTACGCCCAGTTTTCAGACAAAACTCAGGGCTAAATTATGATGCCGATCCACTGTCTGCTTTTCAACAACAATTAAAAAATGCCTTCCTAAATGGTCTACTGCCTAAGATAAAAGCACATGTAGACAAACACTGGGTCACTCAAAATACAGGAACCTTGCCTGAAGCCCTACAATATGCTGAGCATGCAGTCAAAATTCAAAAACAAAAAGAAAAAACAGAAGGAGTTTTCATGATTGATCCAGAGACAGGCTTTATAGCCTTCTCAGGACAGCAACACACGGCAGGTTTTAAGCAAAGTAGGGGAAAGCAAAAAGCAGGACAAAGAAGAGATAGAAGAGATATGAGATGTTATAACTGTGGTAAAATCGGGCACTTTGCTCGAAACTGTAGAAATGTAAGCCAAGAACAGGAAGGTGGAGATGACAGGCGCAGACGCCGTGATGAATGACTAGCACAAGAAAAGGGAAGTGAAACAAGTGAAGGGGAAGTTTACAACATTGAACAACTGCTGTTAGGCTCAGAAGCAAAGCCCACCGTTATAGTGCACGTTAACGGGGTCCCAATAAAATTCCTTTGCGACACAGGTGCTTGTAAAACTGTCCTAACAGTAGAAGTCCCAAATTTAACCTCTTCAAAAGATACCTTAATCGTGAAATCAGCCTCAGGACATGTGACAAAACAGCATCTAACCGACCCCCTTTTTATGTCACATAGAGATAGTGGCCGTGCCTGCAAAAATCAGTGCATCTATGATCCATCTTGTCCACTAAATTTGTTAGGAAGAGATGCTTTAACAAAATTAAAAATAGGAGTTTTTCCTGAAGAAAGTGGCATGAAAGCCAGACTCCTACTCTCTGAAAGTCAGAGCCAAACTGAAGATATTTTTGTTTGTGAAGGTTTAGGTGAGCCAAATTATTACTGGGCCTTAGATTTACCAAAACTTGAACCATTAGAGGCCAAAGCTAATATGTACTTACCTGAGCACTCACATAGACAGGACCCAGCAAAATATCACAACACCTTGTGGTATAAATATGTCCCAGGTCCAGACAAAATTTATGATCAACAAGTGCACAGACTAGGACCGCAAAAACTAGTCCTACAACACCTGTATGTGACACAGAGTGGTAATGCAGTATGCTCAGTGTTACAGACAGATGCAGTGCAGCGCTTAAATAAGATATGCAACCCTCATGTATCTGTTGCACGCAACGACCAAACGCCTTGGTCTGAGTTAGGCACAGTGCTGAGAAATGTAGAAATGGACAGATATGACAAAATAGAGTGTGAGGACTGGCAAAAAGGCCGTAGAACTGGGTGCATGAGGCTAACGCTGTGTTGGCCGGTGACAGCCACACCAGCCACACATTTAGCCACAACAGAGCAAGATGAATGACAAGTATTAACAATTGAAGCACATCCAGAACTAGAGAAGCTGCCACAAATATTATGGTCTCAAGGACCCACGGATGTAGGCCTAATAAAAGGAGCAGATCCAGTAGTGGTGAAAACTACAACCTCATATAGGCCTGTAAAACCACAATATCCCTTGAGTGCAGAGGCAAAAGAAGGTATCAGACCAGTCATAGCAGAGATGCAAAAAGCAGGTATTCTCGTGAAAACTAATGAAGCCACGTGTAATACACCAATTTTTCCAGTAAAAAAGGCTAATACAGGAAAATATCGCTTAGTTCATGATCTAAGAGCAATAAATGAGGTAACAGAGCAGATACCTCCAGTGGTTGCAAATCCACACACAATTCTAAATCAAGTAACACCAAAAGAACGGTGGTTCTCTGTAATAGACTTGTCCAATGCCTTCTTCTCCGTACCTCTGCACCCTGACTCACAGAAGTTATTCGGATTCACCTTTGACAATCAAAAGTATACTTATACAAGGTTGCCTCAGGGATTCCAGAATAGCCCAACTCTGTATGCAGAGGCTTTGAGAAAATCAATGTCATCTTGTACGCTCCCTGCCCCAGGGCAGTTCTTGTTGTATGTAGATGATATATTGATCACAGGCCATACAAAAGATGAGTGCAAAGAAAACACATTAACAGTTTTGCAACATCTCGCAGAGCAAGGCCATAAAGTGTCACAGCATAAACTGCAATTGTGGAGCCAGGAAGTAACATACCTTGGCCACAAATTGACAGGACAAGGCAGGCAGCTGTTAGAGAGCAGAAAGATAGCAGTCCAAAATGCCCCAAAACCAGTAACTAAACAACAAATGATGAGTTTTTTAGGACTGTGCAATTTCTGTAGATGCTGGATTCCAGAATACGCATTACTAGCTCAACCACTACAGAACCTCATTTATGGTAAAGATCTAGCATTAAAAGACAAAGTACAATGGACTCCAGAAGCAGAAAAAGCTTTCGTTGATTTGAAAATAGCACTGCAGACATGTACCGTCTTAGCATTACCAGACTATGGAAAACCTTTCGTTCTCCATGTTGATGGTGCAGGAGGGTATATGAAAGCAGTCTTAACTCAAGCTTTTGGAGAAAAACAACGTCCATTAGCTTTCTACTCATGCAAACTTGACTCTGTAGCTGCTGGATTACCTACCTGTGTTCAGGCATGCGCAGCAGCAGCAGAGGCAGTTAAAAAATGTGCAGACATTGTTCTAGGACATAAATTGATCATCAAAGTCCCACATGCAGTGACCTCTATTTTGCTCCAAGCGAACCTCTCTTTCCTCACGCATGCAAGACAACTTTCTTATGTGGGGATTCTACTTACACAATCACACATAAAAATAGAGAAGTGTGGCCAGCTAAACCCAAGTACACTTTTGCCGACTTCTCTGGACGGAGAACAACACTGTTGCATTCAAAAATTAGAGGAAGATACAAAACCTCGCACTGATATATACAGCTCCCCCCAGAGCAGTTTCAGTAATGTTTTTGTGGACGGCTCAGCGTCAAAAGACATTCACGGTAGAAATTGTGTGGGTTATGCGGTCACAACTGTTGATAAAGTGATAGAAGCAAAAGCTCTCAGCTCCTCAAACTCTGCTCAAAGCGCAGAACTAACCGCAGTCATCAGAGCATGTACTTTATATAAGGGTCAAAGTGTTAATGTTTACACAGACAGTCAATATGTCTATTCAGCAGTTCATCATTTCGCTAAAATATGGCATAACAGAGGAATGACAACTTCCTCAGGCAACACAGTTCAACATGCAAACCTTCTAAAAAAGCTATTAGAAGTAATAACGTTGCCAAAAGAATTAGCACTATGCAAATGTGCAGCTCATCAAAAGGATGACACAGAAATTACGAGAGGAAATAACTTTGCTGACAAAGCAGCAAAAGCAGCTGCAGAAAAACAAATTGATGTTTTAACAACAGAAACCATAGATCTAATACCTTTAGAAATACTAGCAGATGCACAGAAAACAGCATCGCTGAGTGAACAAAAATCTTGGGTGAAAGATGGAGCAGAATTAAAAGACAACCTTATGATGTGTAATGGCAAACCAGTGCTTCCAAAATCTTTGCATAGAACTGCTGCTTTAGTGACACATGGGAAAACTCATGTGTCATCAGGAGGGATGATTAATATTCTTAATAAACAATTCTATACAAAAAATTTTGAAAGTTCAGCACAAGAGTTTATCAGAACATGTATGATTTGCCAAAGACACAACGCACAGGGAAATCTACGTCCAAAGCGAGGGCATTTCCCTATACCACCGCATCCATTTCACACTGTCCACATGGATTTCATAGAATTAAATGAATCACAATCCTCCAAATATGCACTTGTGATAATTGATGTATTTTCCAAGTGGCCAGAAATATACCCAGTGAAAAAAGCAGATGCAATATCAGTAGCAAAATGTCTATGTAATCATTTTATTCCAACGTACGGTATTCCATCTCTGATAAGATCAGACAATGGCACACATTTTGTAAATGAAGTAATAAGTAAAGTTTCTGAAGCTTTAGGCTTCAGCATAAAACATCACTGTTCTTATCATCCACAAAGTGCAGGATTAGTCGAGAGAACTAACGGCACAATTAAACAAAGGTTGAGGAAATGTATGGAAGAGACTAAAAAACCTTGGCCTGAATGTCTAAGCTTGGTTAAATTATGGATGAGAATAACTCAAGGAACAGGTGGTCTAACGCCATTTGAAATCGTACATGGCAGACATTTTCCACTCCCCATAATGAGTGAGCCAATTAATAAATCTATTGCAGAAACAACAATGGCAGAATGGATGACAAAACTATTTGAGAATAAAGAAGTGAGATTAAGCAATCAACTGCCGAGTGACTTTTCTTCAGTTTCTTGCAGGTTGAACCCCGGTGATTGGATTCTGATTAAAGTCCTCCAGCGGAAAAACTGGAGTGCTCCAAAGTGGGAAGGTCCCTTCCAGGTGCTACTTACCACACCCACAGCGTGTAAGATAGCCGAACGAGTTTCGTGGATTCATCAATCCCACGTGAAGAAAGTGTTTGCACCACAATAAGACGCCGGTTCCCCTGACTCTTACGTGAACCCCTGCTGGAGGACAGGGCTGAACGGGTTTCCCGCCCTGTGCTTCCTCGGCAGTGCTACTCACGTGGGAGCTCGGGTGTGCCTGGTCGCCCTGAAGATCAGACTGACCTATCCCACCGAAGAGCAGAACCAATAATAACACCAGGGACGCCTGAATAAAATCTCAACAAGATGACTGAGGAAAACAACCTGATAAATCCAGAAGAAGAACCAGCTTCAGAATCAATGCTAGCACCAGTTCCAGCCCCAAAGCTGTTGTGCTTGGGCGCTTGTGACATCAAACGAAAACTACTCATGTGCTACATATTCTGTCTAATGGCTATCCTCCTGATGACGACACTCTTTTGGTTGATGCCCAGTGGAACCCACAAGACAGTACCAATTATTCTCCGACCTAAGAGGTGGACCCACGACAACTCGCACCTGAAGGAGATAGACAAAGAACACAACCACTCGTGGCTGAACAATGCATGGTACCGGTATGTCCATGACAGAGTGCACAGAGAAGACAATGCCGCAAACTGCTATGTCTGCTCACATATGCCCACGACAGCACTCCATGCCACAGTGTATGGAAAACCCCCAACCAAGGCTGAAGCACTCTGCATATATGACAAAGCCATTACCGGGACCTGCTCATCACCAGGAAAACCTGTGATGGTGATAGGTGGATCCATAAAGGACCAAAACAGCAACACATGCCACAACACTACACAATATATAGTCCCACAGAGTGTAAAGTCTTTAATCTACAACATAACAAACTGCACCCACCAGTACCCAAATATAAACTACACCTGCAATGAAGCCTACTGGGTGCATATAAACGTCAGCCATAGAAAACTGAAATCATTCTCAGTTGTTTTGCCACCTGACATACAACACCCAGTGTGCTTTAACTTCACAGGAGCAACCGGACAAACAGGTACGCCCCAGGGTCTGAAGAAATTAGGACAAAACCGAAACTGCTCCATGATCCTGGCGGCACCAGATTGGGATGGCATCGGCTCATCGACAGGTACATACTGGGTACAGGGCGCAGCTTGGGCGTGTGGCCTGAAAGTCTATTTCATGCTGCCACCAAACAGCACCGGACTCTGTGCCCCTGTTCTGGTATCTGACCACACCTTTAAGATGTCAGTGAACAGCAACACCAGAGCTAAACGTAGCACAGGCCTCAAGCCCCATGATCCATATCTTGGTTCTGATGTACCAGATGACTTCAAACTCTGGACCAAGAGCCAGAAGGTAATACACGCTTTGTTTCCATGGATAGGAGTAGGGAAACACGCACTACGGATAGAAACCCTGGACTATCGTTTTGGATTATTTTTAAATGCTTCAACCCGCATTAATCAAGGACAGAATGAAGAAATTGATGCAATTCGCATCACTGTCATGCAGCACCGAGTGGCTTTAGACATCATTCTCGCAGAGAAAGGTGGTCTCTGCGTATTGTTTAACACTACATGTTGTACCTACATACCTGATAACATCCATTCATTAAACATGACAAATGCTTTGAATGTTTTGAAACAACTGAGAGACGCTCAGCAGCAGGACTACGTTACCGATACTCAAGGTTGGTGGGACTGGCTGCTGAGCGGCTCTTGGAAATCTCTACTGATTAAAGGCCTGTTGGCCCTTTTCAGTGTGATGTTACTATTTTGCCTTTTCATTGCTTGTATTATCCCATGTCTGAGAAGCATAATGACAAACATGTTCAAGCGTATGTTAGGAAACCATGTCTTGGCTCAGTCAGTTATGGAGGATCCCTATCGTCAGTATGGTATGCTGAGTGTGGGAGAGAGAGAAGAAAATCTCTATGACAATCTTGACAAGCTTGTTGTTTAATTATTTCACTGGATGACGTGCAAGTTGAAAATGTGACTAACAAGTGACTATGCATTGAGTAAAACATGTGAAATATATTAACATCAGGAGGGAATGTTAAGAGAATTTTTATTTTAGTTAAATCATTAAAGTATAATCAAGTAGAAACAAGTATGCCTTATAATCAAGTGTTTATATATTTTCACACGGTAAAGCTTACTGTTGAAAAGAACACAATGTATTCCTTGCTTAAGTGTGTGAGATGTTTGACAAAGACAGGACATATACATGCATTCTTTACTTCAGTGTCTGCGATGTCAGATAAGCATGAATACTGCTGTGTCGTTGTTTTTCAGTTTGTGTGCAGAAGTTAGATAGCTAAGACAATGCCTGAGCTCTCCCCTCTTCAGTTGAAAGAGGAAGTATTATGTAACCCATTTTGCCTTATAAATAAAGCGAGTAAACGGTGCTCGGTGTGTTAGTCTGCTCAGAGACTCTCACCCGTGCGCACGTCTTTGAAACTCTGAGTCGGTCTGCCAGTGTCTCATTTCTCTCTTACTGTGTTTGAACAAATTGTCAACCCTTGACACTGTAGGAAAAATTGAGGTAAACAAATGCTTTTCTTAGGACATAGTTATGGAAGAAATAAGCCTACACAGAGTACAGCAAAGTCAAACACACTATTCCAGATAAAAATAATGCAGTGTATTAATGTGGTGGTTAGCACTGTTGCCTAGGTTTAAATCTATTGGCTACCAGAGTCCTCTCTGTGCGCAGTTTGCATTTTCTCTGCCTATGTGAGTTCTCTGTCACTTCCTCCCACAGTCCAAAGATGTGTGCTATCTTAATAGAGGAGAAAATGGATAGATGTCATGAAATATTTAAAACATTATAACTGAGTTCTTCTGTCAGCATGTGCCTAAAAGAAGTCAGTACAATCCATCTTTAAAGTTCTGCTCTTATTTTGGCTCATCCTACTGACATGTAGTCTAAGGAAATTGGAAAGAAAAGTGTCTGGACTTCTTTGAGTTTCTTGAAGACGTTTCACCTCTCATCCGAGAAGCTTCTTCAGTTCTAAGGTCAAATGGTGGAGAGTCCCAGATTTGCCATCACCAGTGTGTGAATGTGTGTGTGAATGGGTGGATGACTGGATATGTAAAGCGCTTTGGGGGACTACATTGGAGAGACCAAACAGCTACTTCACAAGCGCATGGCACAACACAGAAGAGCCACCTCCACAGGACAAGACTCAGCAGTCCATCTGCATCTAAAGGTCAAAGGTCACACTTTTGAGGATGCCAATGTTCACATTTTGGACAGAGAGGACAGATGGTTTGAAAGAGGAGTGAAAGAAGCATCTATGTCCACTGTGAGCGACCATCTTTGAACAGAGGCGGGGGTTTACGACACCAACTGTCTGCCATTCATAATCCAGTTTTGAGATTCTTCCCAGACGCCTCAACGCCCGCTCACATCCTGGGCCATCTGATCTCAAGAAATCACATGATAGGGTGGGGCCAGGTTTCACTATGAGCTCACCCGAAACCCTGGCTGATTGTGACCCACACCCATTTCCATACCTTGGCTCATGTGATTAGGTAGAGGATCATCAGGAGGTCCTTTTGTCCCTCTTTGGGGGGAAACTCCAACTGGGTTTAAATCTGGGACTCTCCACCATTTGACCTTAGAACTGAAGAAGCTTCTCGGATAAGAGGTGAAATGTCTTCAAGCAACTCAAAGAAGTCCAGACACTTTTCTTTCCAATTTCCTTAGACTACATGTCAGTAGGATGAGCCAAAATAAGAGCAGAACTTTAAAGATGGATTGTACTGACTTCTTTTGGGCACATGCTGATGACCTGGATGACTGAGAACCTTCACAGACCTACTGACATGTAAGCTCTATGTTCATGAGAAAACATCTGCTAGAAATTCAGTAAAAGTAATAAACTGAACCACAGTAAAGACTTACGCCAGAGTGAGTGGAGTTCCATCTACCCATTTCCACAGTCCCTCCATTCCATAGTCAGTCAAACCAATCCAAGTGTTATCGTTGATGATTGTAGCGAGAAAGTTCTGTTTAACATGCAAAAAAAAAATTTGTTTATTTTTTAAACAGAATTTAGGGTGTGCTGTTTTTTTGAAGAAAATTCTCAATTTCTTTGACACATTTCTCACAATCAGGTAAATATTTTTTCCTTCAGTGCAATGAGCTAACAGGAACCTGAAAACTAACACATGTCACATCAAGGTGGAGAACCAGTGTGTACATCACATTCATCTTCTGCTTTTTTACATTCTGTTGTCTTTTTCTGCCTCCACACATCACGTTTCTGATTGTTCCGTCGTTAGCTGGCTGACTGCATAAAATATTTATCTAAGCAGACTTGAGGTTTCAATAAGTCATATGTACATTCACAGAAAAGTACAGATTGAGAGGCACCCTGAACCAAAACGGATACTGCAGCATTCTGCAGTGCCATGCAATACCCTCTGGTATGCACCTAGTTGGTCAGGGGTTCATCCTAAAGCAAGATAACGATCCAAAACATGAGTCCAAGCTATCCCAGAACTACCTCAATAAAAAATAACATGATGGTAAACTTAAAAACATGGAGTGGCCAGCACAGTCTGCAGACTTAAACTCCATAAAGCTGGTTGGGGATGAACTGGACAGAAGAGTGAAAGCAAAGCACCTACAAGTGCCTGTTTGATATAACGATGTGGATCGGATGGCAATATGAAAACGTCTATTGTTTCAAATTATGCTATCGCTTGTTTTGTGGTGTTGCAAAATAAACTGTTAACGGCAATATTTTATCATTTTGATGGTTTCTTAAAGTTCTCTCTTTCACTTATATTTAAATTAACCACACTACGGACGGAGAACCGACTGTTTTTATGCGTTGTAGTTAGCAACAACATGGGTAAAACCGTCACGTGGCTCTGCCGTCTGCTTGTTTGTTTTCCACATAAACCTTTCACAATAAAGCTGAAGATCCTATTGAGATTTTTCAAAATGAATCACATGAAATAGTATGCAGAGTGTTTACAGACGAGAAGCTAAAAAGAGCCGTCAGGTGCTAAAAAAATAAACCTTAGAACAGGCTCTTGCCAGCAGCACGTTGTGTAATAAATACAAAGAAAATTGCGGCCGTTTCAACTTTTGCAACAGTCAGTCCAGCTGAAAACACTTCACCCAAGTCGGGTTGCCCGAGCTTCACAGAATTTACAGAAAATGTTACATTTTTGTGATTTATATCGTTGGATGATAAATGTCTTATACCGGGATATGAGATTTTGGTCATATCGTACAGATACAACAGTTGTATCTGCCAAATGAGGCTACTTCGATGAGTCTAGAGTTTAGAATACATTTTGATTCTGTGATTTCTTTTTTCACTCAATTGCTTATTTGTGCTATGCTTTCATTTAAGACTACAATGAGACATTAAATAGCACAATTTTTAATAAACAACTAGAAAAAATGTGTGTTCTAAAACGTTTGACTGGTAGTATATATATATATATATATATATATATATATATATATATATATATATATGAAAACACCCAGCACGCCCCTGCGGGCGGTTTATCCTTCAAGCTCGGGTCCTCTACCAGAGGCCTGGGAGCTTGAGGGTCCTGCGCAGTATCTTAGCTGTTCCCAGGACTGCGCTCTTCTGGACAGAGATCTCCGATGTTATTCCCGGGATCTGCTGGAGCCACTCGCCTAGCTTGGGAGTCACCGCACCTAGTGCTCCGATTACCACGGGGACCACCGTTACCTTCACCCTCCACATCCTCTCGAGCTCTTCTCTGAGCCCTTGGTATTTCTCCAGCTTCTCGTGTTCCTTCTTCCTGATATTGCTGTCATTCGGAACCGCTACATCGATCACTACGGCCGTCTTCTTCTGTTTGTCTACCACCACTATGTCCGGTTGGTTAGCCACCACCATTTTGTCCGTCTGTATCTGGAAGTCCCACAGGATCTTAGCTCGATCCTATATATATATATATATATATATATATATATATATATATATATATATATATATATATATATATATATATATATATATATATATATATATATATATATATATATATATATATATACATATATATATATATATATATATACACATACTGTACCTGTTCTTCAGAGTTCTTCATCACCACCAGATCTGCCCCTTTGCCTCTACAGTCCTGTCTAGCTTCACCCCAGTTACCAGATCTTACAGAGAGGAAATAACAACTACCACTGAATATGCTCCATCCTGTGGGACACGTTTTTTCTGGAAGAAACATCAAACAAGAAACATCAAACAGTAGTTTTAATAGTTATTAACAGTACCTATTACTTATTATGTTAATATAAATTAGTTTTATATTAACATATTTTGTCAGTTAGATCAACTAAACATCACATGTCCTGCTGGAGAATCAAGATAAAACAAATTGTGTCATAAAATAAAATTGTGAAAGCACTAGAACCAAATTGTTTGTGTGCTCATTTTGATGAAGGATGTGACAGATCTAAGTTACCAGTGTTACACACCACACTTTTCACATATTTTTCAGCCTCACATTTGAAAAAAAGCAGTCCTACATATTTATTTAATATGTGGATTGAAGGACATATCCAGGTCAAAAATCACTCCAAGGTTCCCCACAGTGTTACTGGAGACAAAAATAATGCCATCCAGAGTAAGCATTTGGTTAGCTATCGTATTTCTAATCTTTTTAGGGCCAAGGACAATAACCTCAGTTTTATCTCAATATAGACGGAGAAAAATTAGAGTTTATCCAGGTCTTTATGTCTTTAAGACATCCCTGCAGGTTAACTAATTGATGTGTGTTATCTGGCTTCATGGATAGATAAAGTCAGGTGTCATATGTATAGCCATGAAAATGCATGCTATGCTTTCTAATGATACTGCCTAAGGAAAGCTTGTATAATGTAAACAGAATTGGTCCTAGCACTGAACCCTGTGTATAAAGAGGACTCTCCATTTGCATCTCCTCCTGTGGCCAGTTTATTATCCCAGAAGGGTATCTGACAACCAGCAGGGCATAGGCTTGATTGCTTATATCTTGTTCTTCCTGTTCAGCTGACTCCTCAGGACAAGCCTTACTCTCTGCAGTTATTTGGTTGCGGTTTTCCAAGAGGCCTCTTCGTGTTTCCCATTTTCCTGTGGGATTCTCAGGTACTTGTAGCGGTCCACAATGTCTGCAGCACTGACTTCTGGTAGTGCAATCCCCTCATTTCTAACTACCTTCCCTCTCTTTGTTACCTTCCGACTACACAGGCTTATGCAGAATAGCAGTGGAGTCACAGCATCTCTTTGGTAAATCTCGCACTTGATGATGACTTGTACAGTTTGCTTGAAGTTGGCCTGTAGTGTTGTTCTCCACATCTCCACTGAATTCCTGATGAAGGCTCTTAGGGTCCTGGTGGTTCTGGGCATTATAAGATCCATTTGTGAGGCATTGAGTTTATTGGCTTTCTTGCAGTTAATCCAAGAGATGCAAAGGTTGGTCAGCCTGGTCTTGCCGTATTGAGTTACTGCTTTTTTTCCTAACAGTTAGCTAAGACTGTGAGTCTTTGCTTGGCACGCAGTTTTTAGTCAGGTATGGACACCTAGTTGTACTTCTTAGGAACCCCTCTCTTCATCACTCCTTTCAGCTGTTCTCATAGTGGGCTAACTTCTGTCTGTCTAACTCTCTGTGGTTTCAGTGATGGTTACAGTAGGCATTATGCATAATGCTAAATTCACATCTTCAAATAGACTTTTGGAGAGTACTTCACATACTAATGGTAATCAGCCACTGAGGCACTGAGGGTCCAGGTTTCCACCATAGCCCTGATCTTCTTGTAACACAAAAGGACCTGACGCACATAGCATTGCAAGTTTTCAAATGTTTATTTGCAGTGTTTTTCTTGTTCCTTTCGTCTGCATGGATTTCCAGCTTCAGATCGGCACACACCTCACAGTTCTCTTGTCAGGTCCCGCCGACCTACTCAAGTAGGGAAGGCATGATTAGATGATGGAGACCATCATCATGACCTGCACTGATCTGACACCACGCCATAAACACATTGCTTCACCCCTCCCCTGCAGCTGGGCCACAAACCACACACACACTCTTCTCCTTCAGGTGCTCTCATATTCCACACCTTGAATGCACCAGTTGTTCTTGGGGCTTGGAGTGTCAGTCTCGGAGTGTGGGGATTATGATATCTCCATCCTGACCTGACATCCCGGTTCCCTCTCTCCATAGCGTTTGTGTTTTACCTTGTAAATCTCTAGTTGTGATAGCAGGTGCTTTTTCTAGTTGTTCAAATACTTAGCTAGTAGTTGTTTTGATTTTAAACTAGATGTCTTTTCTTTTTGTGTAGTACTCTTTCCAAAGTCAGTACGATTTTGATAAAAGTAGAAAACTATTTGATATTCGTCTTAAATTAATGTTGAAAAGAAAAAAAAAGTTTTGATTATCTGAGTGTCTTTGTTGTGAATCTGTGTTATGAACAATGCCTTAACTGTTCTGAGGTCTGCATTAACAGTGGCGAGGCAACGAGACTTTCCAGCATGACCCACCGTAAGGAAGAGGCAGTAACAGTTTGACTGAAAACTGTCAGAGATTTACAGTTAACAAACAGTCAGGTGAGTAAACAACACTGAGACACTTGAGATTGATAATGTGCGGCACGGGTGAATCTCAGACAGAGAGACACACCGAACTGCAGTATTCGTTTACTTTTATAGGTTACATCGTCAATATGCAAATATAATCACATTTCCTGTTACGCAGGTCCTGATGCTGTCTGTGTGTAAGCTGTGTGTGTGTGTGTGTGTGTGTGTGTGTGTGTGTCATAAAGTGTGTGTGCTACAAGTCAATTTCTAAGAATAAGATAATGCAAGTCAACTTCTGCGGATGTGTATTTCTGTACTCATCTCTTGCGGTAAATGTCACAGAGTCACAGGGTCAGCTTCCTGTTTCAACAGAAAACTGTGTCTGGTGAAATATGTGAACATAAGTATAACATAACATTTGAAGCATAATCAAATAAAACATTAAAAACTCCCTGACAAAAACGATAGGTTATTTTGGCATTTCATCCTTATTATTGAAATAGTATTTAAACTTCATTCATCAGAATTTCAACTTTATCCTCAAAATTTTAGATTTAAATATAAAAATTCAAAAATTCTATTCATTAAGGCACAAAGAGACAAGGACTTTTCACAATACCTGGAAAGTGAATCCTTGTTTTTCATTATTAACTTTTACAAACACACACAAGTAATTTCAACAGGAAATACACATACTCACTCTGCTTTGACAAACTCTGAAGCCGTTCCAACTCATTTGCCTTTTCAGCAAGGTTGGCCTGCAGAAGGTCTCTCTCCTCAGTCATGGAGGAAAGCTTGTTTCCGGTACTGGACAGATTTGCCTTAAGAAGGTCTCTCTCTTCAGTCATGGAGGAAAGCTTGTTTCCGGTACTGGACAGATTTGCCTTAAGAAGGTCTCTCTCTTCAGTCATGGAGGAAAGCTTGTTTCCGGTACTGGACAGATTTGCCTTAAGAAGGTCTCTCTCTTCAGTCATGGAGGAAAGTTTGTTTCCGGTAGTGGACAGACTTGCCTTAAGAAGGTCTCTCTCCTCAGTCATGGAAGAAAGTTTACTACTCACAGCTGAGACATCTGCAGCTGAATCATGAACTAAAATAATTGGAGATGCATGTTTTTGAGACACAGAAAAAAGCTTGTGCATAAATTTTTATAGTTTTTAGACCAAAACTAAAGTATTTCAAATTTGCCTGTAGGCAATGAAAAATGTTCTTAAACTGATATTTATGATAGTGTACTCTATGGGAGAGTATGAGTGTGTGTGTGTCACAGTTCATTCAACATGGTCTGAAACCATCCAAAATACAAAGTTCGAGACATTTTATTCTGTTCATATGTGGGCTCATGAGTGTTAGAATCAGACTCACAGTAAACACCAAGGGTGATGAGTCCGATTAGCAGGAAAAAACTCAGCAGGCCCAAACAGGGAATCACACCTGAGTGGAAACTCCTCTTATAGTTCCTTGGACCTGAAAAGAGAAACAAACACTAATGAAGTGGAAAATAGTTATGACTGATGATAAAAATATGTCTACTCTGTTTCTTACCTGTGCAGTTTTTTGCATTGTCAAATTTGTCATACTCAGTATTCATATAAATTTCCTCCATCATTTGTTAGAATGCCAGATATTCCTGAGATGGTCAGCTCTGCAGAACAGGCCAGCAATACTGTGAATGCGTCATTAGTTTCAATTTCTTCTCTTAATAACTTTAGGGGAACTAAACTTATCACAGTAATAGCTGGGCGATGTGAAAAGAAACAAAAGTATTTTTTTTTCTGAGGAACTTTCAGTTCCCTAATACAAACCAAAAGTGATGGGAAACAAGCTAACACTGTGGGAATTAGAAGATTCTTCATGTGAATCGTTATACAAGTTGCACATTTTGCAAAACACAAGTGGAAACTTAGTCACATAGTTTTGATGACACCATTTTTGCTGCTGCAAACCGCACCAAGGTTTTTCTAGTGCACTAAAATTCAAGCACGAAGGGAGAATTGAGAAGAATACAGAAGTACAAATACTTGATTTTGCACAACAGAGCAGATGAATAAACACAGGGTAACACACATATAAAACAGTGGAGGAAGGTGCACACAATTAAAAAAAAAATCTGAAAGAGATAGGAGACTGCAAGGTGACTTTGGAAATCAATTAGAGGAAGCGAGTGAAGACAGAGGCCAGATTTAAATGATGGAAGCTGAAAACGTATGAATATTGCGAAGAATTCAGGGAGGAGCTGAGACAGGTTCTGGGTAATAATGAAGGGTTACCAAATGACTCAGGGATTAGAGTATAAATGGTGGTTGTGGTGTAGAGAGAGGAAACAAAACAAGAAAACCTGGTGATGGAATTAAAATGCCCTTTGAGGAATTTGCCCAGACAGACTTTTTCCAAAGGCAACTGGATGCTACCAGGAAGAGGTCAGAGGAAAGGATGGAGGAAAAGAGGAAAAGGCCAGAAACCCAACTAACAGGCCGCCTCTGCAGGTTCTGCCACATGAACCTGAAACAGGGCCCAAATAGCCCACATGTTCGCACGGGCTTCCCTGGAGTGGCAGGGAAATATATCTACTGCCCTTCAAAAGTGCAATCTCTGCACAGGCACAAGGGCATGGCCAAGGAGATTACCTGGAAGGAGTTTCAGGAGTCTCCTTTCTACGAGGCAGAGAGACAAAGATGGGTGGAAGAAAAAAGGAAATAGGGGAGAAACTGTTGATATTGTACATAAGATAGTTTTGTTCTAGTTTTGTAGTGTTTATTTTGTTTAAATAAATAAAAACTGATTGTAAATATAAAAATGTAAATAAATTGTGTTCTGTAAAAATAGCAGCACAGCTCTCTTCTTTATAACCTCTTAGAGTTCACCTGTATGTTTACATATCTGTGTAAGCTTACCATCAGGTAATCAGTTTTAAGAAGCTGTGAGTGCTGCCCTGAAAGCTTACATATTATTTCTAAATCACTTCATGTAATGATAACAAGCCATCCTTTCTCTAGTGAGGCCTCACAGCTTTTATCTTTAAAATCTTTCTGGTTGATTTATATCATTAGAAACATGACTGCTGTCTTTTATCTGTGTGACTGTACAGCCTGTTTCAGACATGACAACCAGACAGTGTATGAAGTTATCTTTAATACACGCAGCACAGCTGGAGATTGTCCAGACACTTTCTCACTAATATTTTTGGTTTAGGTATAGTTCATTTCTGGCTTGAAGCTTATCTACAAAAGCAGTTCAATAAGGAGAGATCATGTGGTAAAACCGAACATGATTTATTGAGATACAGAAATAAATGTAACTGTTAGGCAGTTAGACTTCAATGACCCATCATAGCAGAAGAAATCTCAGCAGGGACAGGATTTTACACAAGCCACCTTTTGCAGTCAAGCGTGGGTGAGAGTCTCCTACATTTTTATCTTGTACTTGTTTTTACACCTTTTAATGTCAAAGTTGGTCTCTGTGATTTTTCAGTGTTGGAAAGACTCTTTCTTGCACTGAGGTCTGCTTGTTAAATAAAAAAGTGTAAAATTAAATTTCAATAAACTAACCATAATGCCAGCTCATATGCTCTTAACGCTGCATCTTTAACTCTTTTACAGGATTTGCAGTCTTCTGATTCCTGATGAGTTCCGTAAGTGACAAGCTTACTGACTGTGTTTACTCTTCTGTGTATTAGGTATTAGGAGTAGGTACGGGTGCAGGGGAAGGCTGTGTCCTGGCTGACTCTATTCATGAAAAATATAATCTGTGTTACAACAAGATTGAAATTGAGACTCAGCATTGTTTCCCAATTTTCCAAACCCATATGAACTGTAGCCTCAGCTTTCTGTGCTTAGCTGACAGGAGGGATAGCAGAACAGATGTGTTATAAATTTTTGAGCAATGTCCTTGTACAATATTTAAGCTGCTTGTAAAGTGAAGAAAGTAGACACTTTAATCAGCCCACTCCTACAACCTGAAATGTGTGAAAGTCTAAATATTTATCAGAGGGGCTCACTAAAGATGATTTCAACAGGACAAAACTGCTTAAACTACTTCAATCTCCCACTGTGACCACTGGTGCAGGGCAGGATGAGGGTTTGAAGGTCAGTTCCTGCTATTGCAGCATCACTGAGTGTCTATCTTAAGATAAACATCATTTATTTTTGAGGTCGGTTTTGATCAAGAACATAAGTATAGCCTGCATGAAACAACCAGAGCAGGAGGTTCAATCAAGAACACATATGACATATGACACATATCTGCTTGACACGAAAGCAGTGCACACTGAACTCAGGTAACATTTGTTATTAGAGGAGGTCAAAAAGTGTGTCAGTGAGAAATATCCATCAAAAGCATGATTTACACTAGCTGCAGCTCACAGTCAGCAACTCATCAGTTTTGTTGTTCAAACCAAACAAGAATTTTTCACATCACGTTGTCCTGCAGGAACTCACCGGATCACCTCTCCAGCACTTTGATCCCAAGACAGGAATACAATATGCAGAGTTAGTTTAATTGATTGGAATTCAGCTGTCATCTTCAGAGTGTTTCATTTGATAAAGTTAAGAACGAGAAATCAAGTGGTCAGAGCTATCATGGTGATATTCAGGGTCAGATTCTGTGCTAGTGCAAAACCTTCTTTTGGCCTGAAAAAGCTGCTGTGGGGTTTACAACAGAGGAGCAATTGAAAGCCTGCAGGTCAAATTAGCGTCAGGATGCATTTGCAAAAATGTTTCGTGTGAGTAGAAAGTTCTCTGGGTGATCCAACCGTGCGTTAGTTGATATACAAACATGCAATGAGAACATTTCAGTAATTAGCTGTTAAGTGTCACCCAAACATGAGGAGGCCAGTGAAGGAGCCAGTGACGGTTTAACAAAAAGAATACAGTGTGAGTGCAGGTTTACATGTTTCTCTCTGAGAAAAAGAGACGTCGATGTGTTTCTATTAGTGTGAAATCCTTTTTAGAAATTAGGCACTGTGTGAGGTCATTTAGTAAGAGTCAGTGAATCTTTCACAGTTGTAAAACACATAAAAAGAAACAACATAAGTAACGTATGTTTTTTCCCGAGGGTGGTGGGGTAGGACTTCATGTGTGGGTGACTGAGAATGTCCATTTTATTAGATATGTTGTTGTAACTGTTTCAAAGTGAGTAATGCATGAATCTGCAATGATTTTTCTTCCTTAAAAGAGGACTGTGTACAGTGTCCATTTGTGTCTGTCTCCACGTTGGGTGATTGTGGAGTATTTGAATATGTGTGCATGAGGGTGGGAATGCCCGTTGGTGGCTGCGTGCGCCTGTTCGACTGTGTCTGTATGTCAGGTCGGTTACACTCCATGTCTCTGGGAACATCTCAGGCCCTCCAAGGTATGGAGGCCTATCTCGATTCACCACACTCCTTGCCGTTAGCTGATGCCCTCAGGCGTCGGTGTGTTGGTGGTTCTGGTGTCCGGGGCTGGGCGCTCAGGTATGTACCGGCTCACTCCCAGTGACTGCTTGGCGGGGTCTGGCACCCGTGGCTCCGTCAGGCCACTTCCGGGGGGTGGGGGGCTCTCAGTCCTCTGGCCTCTGGGCCTGTGGCTCAGGTCACTCTGGCACAGCTGTCTGCTGGCAGAGCCCACGGCCACATCACGGGCCCCCTGCGGCTTCTGCTCCGTGGCTGCTGGGTGACCTCTAATCTGGGGCTCTCCTCAGCGCTTCCCAGGAGGGTGGCATGGCTGCAACTCCGATAGTCCTCCTTGGGCTCTCACATTCTGGGGGCCTCTGGGTGTCTGGGGCCTGGATCTCCTCCATGCCTGCTACATGCACTGGGGGATAGACTATGGCTCCCTGTTAAATCCAGAATTGAATTCAAAATCCTGCTCCTCACATACAAGGTCTTAAATAATCAGGCCCCATCTTATCTTAATGACCTTGTAGTACCATATCACCCTATTAGAGCACTTCGCTCTCACACTGCAGGCTTACTTGTTGTTCCTAGAGTATTTAAAAGTAGAATGGGAGGCAGAGCCTTCAGTTTTATCTTTTGTCCTGTCTTCCTCTGCTCATCCCAACAGGTTGTGGCAGATGGCTGTCCCTTCCTCAGCCTGGTGCTACTGGAGGATTCTTTCTTTTAAAATGGAGTTTTTCCTTCCCACTGTTGCCAAAGCGCATGCTCATCAGAAATCATATGATTATTGGGTTTTTTCTGTATTTTTCTCTCATCCACATCAAAAGGAGCAGGTTAAAGTGGTTCTGGCATCTGACAAGGATTCCTCCTGGACGTCTCCCAGGTGAGGTGTACTGGACGAGCTCCCACCAGGAGGAGGCCCTGAATCAGACCCAAGACATGATGGAGTTCCCCTAGATAAGCTGGAGGAGGTGGGTGTGGAAAAGGAGGTCTGGAGTTCTCTGCTTAGGCTGCTGCCCCCACAACCCGGCCACAGATAAGTGAAATAAGTAGATCAAATATAACTTGGTGTTCTAAAGAATATTGTTGTTTCCTTGCAGGACACCAGGAGAGATGAGCCCTCCATCACAGATGGTGTGGTCACCTGCAGGTTCAAGGTCATTGCATCTCCAGCCCACATCTACTGCCACTGTACTTAAGGGAAGTTGGGACAATGTTAAAGACTTTCGTCAGACAATTGCATTTGGATGAGCTAAATTCATGACAGGCGCTCAAGCAGTAATGCCTCGACTGACAAACGAACATACCAAGCTTCTGTGTTGTTTGAGCCAGAGACTGCACTTGTGGATGAACAATAAAAACATTTTATATTTATTATATTAGTAATGTAACTTGCAATAAAAAGTTATGGGAAGCTTAAACTTAGTTTCAGAATAATTAAATCTGAGACTTTGTTTTATTGAAAAGTTATTAAAGTTTTAAAGTGTGTGACAAATAAAATAATAAATTATTAAGTAACACCAGCTACAATATTGGAAATATGTGTGTTGTTCAGCAGAACAGTGTCCAGTATGTTGGCTGAAATGCTTTAAATTTGAAAATAAAAGTTGGGCTGATTTTAACGCATTACAAGGAGTGTTTTAATTATTATTTTCTAAATAAGCAGTGTTTATATTACGTGTAATGAAATAAGTTCAAGGATAATAAAAGGTAATGAGATTTAATTGCATTCAACTTATGTGCAGCAAAACTAAAAATAAGTTACGGAAGTGTTCAAATAATATGTGTGCTTTTAAAAATGCTCGTCTATTTAAAGACTACACAATCTGTGTTAATTCTAATTATACCACAATCCCTTGCCTGTTGTGTTAAATATACATAAACAGTATGTGTTATCAGATGAAAGTACAAAACTCTCAAGAACCCCCCTCCTAAATTTCAGGTGGCATTTTAAAAACATGCCATGACATAACACACAGCTGCTATAATCATTCAGTGAGGTCAAATGTCAATTATAGTTATAGGTTCTTGCTATATGTTATAACATAAACACAGCACAGTTGTAAGAATAATAGTTTCTAGGTTCTAAGGCTTTTTGTCAGTTTAATAGTGAGCTTTACGAGACTCATTTTCGTGCCAAAGGCTCGCACAGGCCTAAGTTCCCTTATGACAACTAGAGCTGGAAACAAGACCTCAAGCGATCCTAAGGCTAATTAGCACGGCTAGCATTTAAAAAACATCTGTTAAATGTTGTCATTGCTAGCATATACCTGTATTACAGCATGGTAAGTAGCGAGAACGCAAAGTTTTTGTTACCTTTGAAAAGAAAAATGTGAAGCTATAATATTAGCATGAGCTATGCTAATGTTATTCACTGAAACAAACATCTCAGGTACTGACTTACTGCTTTCTAATATCTGTGTTTATTTCTGGATATACCTACATGGTTATTAGACATCCCACATAAAGGGTGACAAAGGCAGTAACTATAAATGACCATAACTTTACTGTAAATTACACTGATGGGCTCAGTTCATATAGTTATATCACGTGCACACGCATGTTAGCAACCGTAACCATGCAGGCTGTTGGTATATGAATGCTGCGCAAGGTTCCAGCTGTTCCTTTACACTTGCTCTTGGATTTGTCTTGACCTGCTCCAAGCTCAGCTTGTGGAAAGATAACTTTTGGAGAATATTTCTACAGAAAGCGGATTTTACTACAAAGCGACAACAACTACTGCATCTTTGGATCTTTTGTACTTGTGTTTCATCATAACAGCAAAGCTTGAAGATCGTGGACCCCGACTCGTCGACAGCCACCAGGTACATTTCAAAATTTCTTCAATTATTTCAAGAATCACTAGATGACTATAGTAATTTTACAGGTTCCAGTGTGAATATCACGTTTTAATGTGATCAAAATAAGTGTGTTCTAAGACTTTTCCTGGCAAATCGCTTTTATGCTTTAAATTTTCCAGGAGAGGTGTAGAATTTATTACCGACTGGTGTATGAATGTGAAAAAAGGTTTTACTTTGATTTGAAGCCTTCAAATTTGACACTTTTTTCCAATGAAATGGTTAAAATTAGCTTAAAATTCGTAAAATGCCCCCCTCCCCAAATATACATATGTATATGTGTATATCGGTTTCTATGGTAACAGCATCTCCTCACAATGTTAGGACATATAGGAGTAAACACACCAGGTCCCCTGTAGGTCCTGACATCATTTTCTTCTCAAAGGCTTCATTTGAATAAACTATAACTTTTTCCCAGCTACATATGCGATGATAAATAAAATAAAATGAAATAATATAAAAAAGAATATTAAAACATCAATCATAGTCAAAAATAATCATAAAGTCAAACTGTTACAAAAATGTGTTTTATTTTTAAAATTGTGTGTGGAGTTCTACTGCCTTTTTTGCATTAGCAATATTTAGGACATGGAATTGGTACATGGGGAGATTAAATGTTTCGTTATATTTTACATCGTTAATGAAAGAATTAAAAAAAATATGAGAATGAGCTGCTAAATTATTTATGGATTTTCTGCAGTATGCTATTCATGTCCAGTTCTTTACAAATCAGTACCTATTATCCATGACCTAGTCCAACGTAGTGTTTGCATAAAGGTTTAAAAAGAACAAATAAACAAAATGAATGTATACAAAATACAATACTGTTACCTTAAAAGTGTAGTGTGCACAGAGTGAGCTGCCTTGGCAGAGATTTGGATGCTTCACTTAATGATTGTGGACATAGTTGAAATCTTGTTTTCTTCTCACATGAACAAGTAAAGTGTCATTCAGTCTGATATGAATGTAGCCTGTAGCTTTAGCACTGGGTGCTTACTACATTCCTACTGTTATTTTAAACTTTGTTTCCTTACAGGCTGTCTTGACTACATTGTTGAACGTCCCAAGAACGAGACCTTTCTGAAGTCATCAGGATCCTTGATGACAGTCTCCTGAGCGCCATCTCTTCTGATGAAGCGTGGGACACTGATACCGTGCGTGTCAGTAAAGGTGAGTACATCGCCCTCTCATCCTCCCCCTCTTCTCATGAAGAACTGGATGCTGATGCGTGTCAGTGAAGTGGAAGGTGAGTACCCCCTCCCCACCTTGCTTTCTTGCACTGAGGTCTGCTTATTGTAAATATCTTGTACTTGTTTTTACACCTTTTAATGTCAAAGTTGGCCTCTGTGCTTTTTCAGTGTTGGAAAGACTCTTTCTTGCACTGAGGTCTGCTTATTGTAAATATCTTGTACTTGTTTGAACACCTTTTAATGTCAAAGTTGGCCTCTGTGATTTTTCAGTGTTGGAAAGACTCTTTCTTGCACTGAGGTCTGCTTATTGTAAATATCTTGTACTTGTTTTTACACCTTTTCATGTCAAAGTTCACCTCTGTGCTTATCAGTGTTAGAAAGACTCTTTCTTGAACCGAGGTCTGCTTATTGCAAATATCTTGTACTTGTTTTTACACCTTTTAATTTCAAAGTTGGCCTTTGTGCTTTTTCATTGGTGGAAAGACTCTTTCTTGCACTGAGGTCTGCTTATTGTAAATATATTGTGTTAACTTGTTATTTTCTGTTTTATCGCGAGAGTACTGTTGCCCGCGAAGGGTTGTTGTTGTTTTCCGTATGAAAAATGGCGGAATGAATAAAGCGCTGTGAATGAGAGTACGACGTCGTGTCTTTTGAGTTAACATTGGTAGCAGAGGATGGTTTCCAATTACAAAGTACCACCAAAGCTTGATGAAGCCAGGCCATACGAATGCTGGAAGAATGAAGTCAACATCTGGAGACGAGTTACGGAGCTGGATAAAAAGAAACAGGCACTCGCGGTGGTGCTGGGCCTCGAGGGAAGAGCCAGAGAAACGGCCATGGAGATACCCGCAGAAGATTTGGACAAAGATGACGGTATGGAAATACTGCTTGCAAAACTTGACGCGGTGTTTCAGAGAGAAGAGAAAGACCGCGCTTATGAAGCCTACTCGTGTTCTGACTCCATTGCAAAGAACCACAGCGTGTCCATGGCAGACTACATTATAGACTTTGAACAGCGTTATAACCGGATGAAAAAGTGGAGGAGTGTAACATTACTTTGTACACTAAAGCCTCAATGACAGACGCTGAAATTTTCCTGACTGAGGCACTGGGGTCAACCATTATTGATACTGCATGTACACGTACAGTTTGTGGTCAGAAGTGGCTAGATAGTTACATGCGTGACCTCAGCCAAGGCCAAGTAAACAAGCTGTTGCAATCAGAAACCCCCAGCTCCAGACCATTTCGCTTTGGGGATGGTATTGTAGTGTATTCCAGCAGAAAAGTGAAACTTCCAGCCAAAATTGGACAAACAAAATGTGACATTGAAAGTGAAGTAGTTCCTGTTGACATTCCACTACTACTGAGCAAAACGTCTCTCAAGAAAGCAGGGACTGTTCTAGACATGGAGAATGACAGTGTTGTCATGTTCAAGCAGCCTGTTCCTCTAGAGCTCACTAGTTCGGGACACTATTGCGTGGACATTAGAGATGAAAATACTACAGAAAGTTGCAATGAAAATGAAGTTCTCATGGTAACTGCTGAAATGTCTACAAAAGAGAAACAGAAAGTCCTTGTGAAACTTCATAAGCAGTTTGGTCATGCATCTGCAGAGAGGTTATTGAGGCTCATCCAAAGCTCTGGCAATACAGATAAACAATGTGCAGTTATTCTACAAGAGATAGTTCATGACTGTGACATTTGTCAGAAATATTGCAAAACCAAGCCGAGACCTGCTGTTGGTCTACCCCTGGCTTCTGAGTATAATGAGACAGTAGCGATGGATCTACATGAGCTGGAGCCCAATGTGTGGTACCTTCACATCATCGACCACTTCACACGCTTCAGTGCCGGCAGCATCGTAAAGACAAAGAAAGCTGCAGAGATCATCAACTCCTTCATTCACACCTGGATAAGCATTCACGGTGCCCCCAGACGGCTCTACACAGACAACGGCGGAGAGTTCAACAACACAGACATTCGGGACATGGCTGAAAACTTCAACATTGAGGTAAAAACAACGGCGGGGTATAGTCCCTGGAGCAACGGACTACTGGAGAGACATAACATGACACTTACAGAAATCCTCCTGAAGGTAAAAAAGGAACGTGGATGTGACTGGCACACTGCGCTAGACTGGGCCCTTATGGCCAAAAACAGTATGCTTAATGTACATGGTTATAGTCCACATCAACTTGTGTTTGGCCAAAACCCCAACCTTCCTTCTGTGTTGATGGATAAGCCACCTGCCTTAGAGGGCACCTCTAAGGCAGGTGGCAAGTGCAAGAGTAGCTGAACATATCTCAGCATTACATGCTTCCAGGAAAGCATTTACTGAGGCAGAGTGTTCAGAAAGGATCAGGAGAGCACTACGCAAACAACTTAGGCCTACAGATGACAAATATGAGGCAGGAGATAAAGTATACTACAAACGAGTCGACTGTACAGAGTGGAAGGGTCCAGGTGTAGTTATTGGGCAGGATGGAACTGTTGTATTTGTAAGACATGGGGGGACTCTTGTAAGAGTACACCAGTCAAGATTGACTAAAGTGGATTCACAGACTGGAGATAAACAAATACCACACAGTACTACTGATGATGACAACAAAGACGCAGTTGAAAATGATGACACTGACACACCCGATGGTGAACAGAGTATTAGTGAGGAAGAAGACATCACTATTGACAGAGAAACCAACACTACAGAAAACATGTCTGTCACACAAACTGCAAATGAGCCCTCTACACCCACTGATCACGTCTCTGCAAATGTAAAATTAAGATCAGGACAGCTGATTGCTTTTACCAACAGAGACAACGGTGTTCAACACACAGCCAGAGTGCTAGGCAGAGCGGGAAAAGCAAAAGGGCAATACAAAAACTGGTACAATGTGCAATATCTTGAGCATGATGGTAGTGAAGGTGAAAACAGAGATGCAGATGTACTCATAACAAAAGATATTTCCTTTGATTCTGCTAAGCAGCAGGAGATTGAGAGCTGGCAAAGTAATGGTGTGTTTGATGAAGTGAAAGACCTGGGTCAAAAATGTGTGTCTACTAGATGGGTCTGTACACTCAAAGAAACTACTAATGGTGTTGTCCCAAAGGCTCGACTTGTGGCACGGGGGTTTGAAGAGGTAAATACTAAAGAACTACAGAAAGACTCTCCAACATGTGCGTCTGAGTCCCTCAGACTGGTGCTAGCTGTGATATGTCAAAACAAGTGGAGAGTAAATTCAATGGACATTAAATCTGCCTTCTTGCAGGGAATGGAACTGTCAAGAGGCATCTATCTTCGTCCCCCACCTGAAGCTGGCAAGGACAATGTTCTATGGAAACTGAAAAAGTGTGTTTATGGACTTGCAGATGCTTCACTTTATTGGTACAATAAGGTCAAAGACATTATGCTCAAAACTGGTGGTAAAATATCACAGGTTGATCCTGCAGTGTTCTATTGGCAGAATGAACAATCTGAGGTTACAGGAGTGCTTGCATGTCACGTTGATGATTTCCTTTGGGCTGGTTCAAGTCACTTTGCAACTCATATCATTCCTGTACTGAAATCTACCTTCCTTGTGGGCCGTGAAGAACATGACAGCTTTTCTTATGTTGGTATGGACATTTGTACAGTTAATGATGTAATAGAGGTGCATCAACAACTTTACATTGACAACCTACAACCGGTTCAGTTACAAGCAGCACGGGCTGTACAGAGGGAGGCTTCCTTAAGTGAAACAGAACGTGAGCAACTCAGGTCAAAAATAGGACAGATTTTGTGGGTTGCCAAACAAACAAGGCCTGATGTTATGTTTGACACATGTAGCCTTGGATCTAATATCAAAGATGCAACTGTACAGTCTATTCATGAAGTGAACAAAGTAATCCGTAAACTTAAGGCAGAGAAAGTGACTCTTAAGTTTCAGCACTTGGGTAACAGTGAGGATCTGGCATTGGTTGTTTTCAGTGATGCTTCATTTGGCAACCTTCCTGATGGCGGTACTCAAGGAGGGGCATTAATCGTCCTTATGGGTAAAGGAGGAAAGTTTTGTCCTCTCTTCTGGCAGTCTAAAAAAATCAGGCGCGTGGTCAGAAGTACACTGGCAGGAGAAACTCTTGCCATGTCAGATGGAATAGACAGTGCAGTCTTCCTGGCAACACTTTTTTCTGAGCTTACAACTGGTAACACTGGTCTAAACGCTCTTCCTTTGATCTGTGTGACTGATAATCATTCCTTGTTTGATGCACTCAAGTCTACTAAGCAGGTTACAGAGAAGAGACTGGGGCTAGAAATGAGCAGCATTAAAGAGCTCATACAAGGCAAGAAAATCAGACAGGTTTGTTGGTCAGATTCAAAATCTCAACTTGCTGATTGTCTGACAAAAAAGGGAGTTTCACCTTTAACCCTTCTAAAGGCGCTAGATGAAGGACTCTGGATACTGTAATCCTTTGTTTACAAAGTTGTCTTTGCATTCAAATGTACCATTGTTTATTGTGTGCAATGATAGTATGCTTTAAGTAAAGCAAAGCACTTTTGAAAAAATTTTTTTTTTGTTTATATAAATATATACATATATGTATACAAATGTTTACAGGGGTGTGTTTATACTTTTATTTTATTTTATTTTAAGAAAGAGGGAGATTGTTAACTTGTTATTTTCTATTTTATCGCGAGAGTACTGTAGCCCGCGAAGGGTTGTTGTTGTTGTCCGTATGAAAAATGGCGGAACAAATAAAGCGCTGTGACTGAGAGTACGACGTCGTGTATTTTGAGTTAACACTTGTACTTGTTTTTACACCTTTTAATGTCAAAGTTGGTCTCTGTGATTTTTCAGTGTTGGAAAGACTCTTTCTTGCACTGAGGTCTGCTTATTGTAAATATCTTGTACTTGTTTGAACACCTTTTCATGTCAAAGTTGGCCTCTGTGCTTTTTCATTGTTGGAAAGACTCTTTCTTGCAATGAGGTCTGCTTATTGTAAATATCTTGTACTTGTTTGAACACCTTTTAATGTCAAAGTTGGCCTCTGTGCTTTTTCATTGTTGGAAAGACTCTTTCTTGCACTGAGGTCTGCTTATTGTAAATATCTTGTACTTGTTTTTACACCTTTTATGTCAAAGTTGGCCTCTGACCTTATCAGTGTTGGAAAGACTCTTTCTTGCACTGAGGTCTGCTTATTGTAAATATCTTGTACTTGTTTTTACACCTTTTAATGTCAAAGTTGGCCTCTGTGCTTATCAGTGTTGGAAAGACTCTTTCTTGCACTGAGGTCTGCTTATTGTAAATATCTTGTACTTGTTTTTACACCTTTTCATGTCAAAGTTGGCCTCTGTGCTTTTTCAGTGTTGGAAAGACTCTTTCTTGCACTGAGGTCTGCTTATTGTAAATATCTTGTACTTGTTTGAACACCTTTTCATGTCAAAGTTGGCCTCTGTGCTTTTTCAGTGTTGGAAAGACTCTTTCTTGCACTGAGGTCTGCTTATTGTAAATATCTTGTACTTGTTTGAACACCTTTTAATGTCAAAGTTGGCCTCTGTGCTTATCAGTGTTGGAAAGACTCTTTCTTGCACTGAGGTCTGCTTATTGTAAATATCTTGTACTTGTTTGAACACCTTTTAATGTCAAAGTTGGCCTCTGTGCTTTTCAGTGTTGGAAAGACTCTTTCTTGCACTGAGGTCTGCTTATTGTAAATATCTTGTACTTGTTTTTACACCTTTTAATGTCAAAGTTGGCCTCTGCGCTTCTGCAGTGTTGGAAAGACACTTTCTTGCACTGAGGTCTGCTTATTGTAAATATCTTGTACTTGTTTGAACACCTTTTCATGTCAAAGTTGGCCTCTGTGCTTTTTCAGTGTTTGAAAGACTCTTTCTTGCACTGAGGTCTGCTTATTGTAAATATCTTGTACTTGTTTGAACACCTTTTAATGTCAAAGTTGGCCTCTGTGCTTTTTCAGTGTTAGAAAGACTCTTTCTTGCACTGAGGTCTGCTTATTGTAAATATCTTGTACTTGATTTTACACCTTTTAATGTCAAAGTTGGCCTTTGTGCTTATCAGTGTTGGAAAGACTCTTTCTTGCACTGAGGTCTGCTTATTGTAAATATCTTGTACTTGTTTGAACACCTTTTCATGTCAAAGTTGGCCTCTGTGCTTGTCAGTGTTGGAAAGACACGTTTTTGCACTGAGGTCTGCTTATTGTAAATATCTTGTACTTGTTTGAACACCTTTTAATGTCAAAGTTGGCCTCTGTGCTTTTTCCGTGTTGGAAAGACTCTTTCTTGCACTGAGGTCTGCTTATTGTTAATATCTTGTACTTGTTTTTACACCTTTTCATGTCAAAGTTGGCCTCTGTGCTTTTTCAGTGTTGGAAAGACTCTTTCTTGCACTGAGGCCTGCTTATTGTAAATATCTTGTACTTGTTTTTACACCTTTTAATGTCAAAGTTGGCCTCTGACCTTATCAGTGTTGGAAAGACTCTTTCTTGCACTGAGGTCTGCTTATTGTAAATATCTTGTACTTGTTTTTACACCTTTTCATGTCAAAGTTGGCCTCTGACCTTATCAGTGTTGGAAAGACTCTTTCTTGCACTGAGGTCTGCTTATTGTAAATATCTTGTACTTGTTTGAACACCTTTTCATGTCAAAGTTGGCCTCTGTGCTTGTCAGTGTTGGAAAGACACGTTTTTGCACTGAGGTCTGCTTATTGTAAATATCTTGTACTTGTTTGAACACCTTTTAATGTCAAAGTTGGCCTCTGTGCTTTTTCCGTGTTGGAAAGACTCTTTCTTGCACCGAGGTCTGCTTATTGTAAATATCTTGTACTTGTTTGAACACCTTTTAATGTCAAAGTTGGCCTCTGTGCTTTTTCCGTGTTGGAAAGACTCTTTCTTGCACTGAGGTCTGCTTATTGTTAATATCTTGTACTTGTTTTTACACCTTTTCATGTCAAAGTTGGCCTCTGTGCTTTTTCCGTGTTGGAAAGACTCTTTCTTGCACCGAGGTCTGCTTATTGTTAATATCTTGTACTTGTTTTTACACCTTTTCATGTCAAAGTTGGCCTCTGTGCTTTTTCAGTGTTGGAAAGACTCTTTCTTGCACTGAGGTCTGCTTATTGTAAATATCTTGTACTTGTTTTTACACCTTTTAATGTCAAAGTTGGCCTCTGTGCTTATCAGTGTTGGAAAGACTCTTTCTTGCACTGAGGTCTGCTTATTGTAAATATCTTGTACTTGTTTGAACACCTTTTAATGTCAAAGTTGGCCTCTGTGCTTTTTCAGTGTTGGAAAGACTCTTTCTTGCACTGAGGTCTGCTTATTGTAAATATCTTGTACTTGTTTGAACACCTTTTAATGTCAAAGTTGGCCTCTGTGCTTTTTCAGTGTTGGAAAGACTCTTTCTTGCACTGAGGTCTGCTTATTGTAAATATCTTGTACTTGTTTGAACACCTTTTCATGTCAAAGTTGGCCTCTGTGCTTTTTCAGTGTTGGAAAGACTCTTTCTTGCACTGAGGTCTGCTTATTGTAAATATCTTGTACTTGTTTGAACACCTTTTAATGTCAAAGTTGGCCTCTGTGCTTTTTCAGTGTTGAAAAGACTCTTTCTTGCACTGAGGTCTGCTTATTGTAAATATCTTGTACTTGTTTGAACACCTTTTAATGTCAAAGTTGGCCTCTGTGCTTATCAGTGTTGGAAAGACTCTTTCTTGCACTAAGGTCTGCTTATTGTAAATATCTTGTACTTTTTTTTACACCTTTTAATGTCAAAGTTGGCCTCTGCGCTTCCTCAGTGTTAGAAAGACTCTTTCTTGCACTGAGGTCTGCTTATTGTAAATATCTTGTACTTGTTTGAACACCTTTTAATGTCAAAGTTGGCCTCTGTGCTTATCAGTGTTGGAAAGACTCTTTCTTGCACTAAGGTCTGCTTATTGTAAATATCTTGTACTTTTTTTTACACCTTTTAATGTCAAAGTTGGCCTCTGCGCTTCCTCAGTGTTAGAAAGACTCTTTCTTGCACTGAGGTCTGCTTATTGTAAATATCTTGTACTTGTTTGAACACCTTTTCATGTCAAAGTTGGCCTCTGTGCTTTTTCAGTGTTGGAAAGACTCTTTCTTGCACTGAGGTCTGCTTATTGTAAATATCTTGTACTTGTTTGAACACCTTTTAATGTCAAAGTTGGCCTCTGTGCTTTTTCAGTGTTGGAAAGACTCTTTCTTGCACTGAGGTCTGCTTATTGTAAATATCTTGTACTTGTTTGAACACCTTTTAATGTCAAAGTTGGCCTCTGTGCTTATCAGTGTTAGAAAGACTCTTTCTTGCACTGAGGTCTGCTTATTGTAAATATCTTGTACTTGTTTGAACACCTTTTCATGTCAAAGTTGGCCACTGTGCTTATCAGTGTTGGAAAGACTCTTTCTTGCACTGAGGTCTGCTTATTGTAAATATCTTGTACTTGTTTGAACACCTTTTAATGTCAAAGTTGGCCTCTGTGCTTTTTCAGTGTTGGAAAGACTCTTTCTTGCACTGAGGTCTGCTTATTGTAAATATCTTGTACTTGTTTGAACACCTTTTAATGTCAAAGTTGGCCTCTGTGCTTATCAGTGTTGGAAAGACTCTTTCTTGCACTGAGGTCTGCTTATTGTAAATATCTTGTACTTGTTTGAACACCTTTTCATGTCAAAGTTGGCCTCTGTGCTTGTCAGTGTTGGAAAGACACGTTTTTGCACTGAGGTCTGCTTATTGTAAATATCTTGTACTTGTTTTTACACCTTTTAATGTCAAAGTTGGCCTCTGTGCTTTTTCCGTGTTGGAAAGACTCTTTCTTGCACTGAGGTCTGCTTATTGTAAATATCTTGTACTTGTTTTTACACCTTTTCATGTCAAAGTTGGCCTCTGAGCTTATCAGTGATGGAAAGACTCTTTCTTGCACCGAGGTCTGCTTATTGTAAATACCTTGTACTTGTTTTTACACCTTTTCATGTCAAAGTTGGCCTCTGAGCTTATCAGTGATGGAAAGACTCTTTCTTGCACCGAAGTCTGCTTATTGTAAATATCTTGTACTTGTTTTTACACCTTTTCATGTCAAAGTTGGCCTCTGTGCTTATCAGTGTTGGAAAGACTCTTTCTTGCACTGAGGTCTGCTTTTTGTAAATATCTTGTACTTGTTTTTACACCTTTTCATGTCAAAGTTGGCCTCTGTGCTTTTTCAGTGTTGGAAAGACTCTTTCTTGCACTGAGGTCTGCTTATTGTAAATATCTTGTACTTGTTTGAACACCTTTTAATGTCAAAGTTGGCCTCTGTGCTTATCAGTGTTGGAAAGACTCTTTCTTGCACTGAGGTCTGCTTATTGTAAATATCTTGTACTTGTTTGAACACCTTTTAATGTCAAAGTTGGCCTCTGAGCTTATCAGTGTTGGAAAGACTCTTTCTTGCACCGAAGTCTGCTTATTGTAAATATCTTGTACTTGTTTTTACACCTTTTCATGTCAAAGTTGGCCTCTGAGCTTATCAGTGATGGAAAGACTCTTTCTTGCACCGAGGTCTGCTTATTGTAAATACCTTGTACTTGTTTTTACACCTTTTCATGTCAAAGTTGGCCTCTGAGCTTATCAGTGATGGAAAGACTCTTTCTTGCACCGAAGTCTGCTTATTGTAAATATCTTGTACTTGTTTTTACACCTTTTCATGTCAAAGTTGGCCTCTGTGCTTATCAGTGTTGGAAAGACTCTTTCTTGCACTGAGGTCTGCTTTTTGTAAATATCTTGTACTTGTTTTTACACCTTTTCATGTCAAAGTTGGCCTCTGTGCTTTTTCAGTGTTGGAAAGACTCTTTCTTGCACTGAGGTCTGCTTATTGTAAATATCTTGTACTTGTTTGAACACCTTTTAATGTCAAAGTTGGCCTCTGTGCTTATCAGTGTTGGAAAGACTCTTTCTTGCACTGAGGTCTGCTTATTGTAAATATCTTGTACTTGTTTGAACACCTTTTAATGTCAAAGTTGGCCTCTGTGCTTATCAGTGTTGGAAAGACTCTTTCTTGCACCGAGGTCTGCTTATTGTAAATATCTTGTACTTGTTTGAACACCTTTTAATGTCAAAGTTGGCCTCTGTGCTTTTTCAGTGTTGGAAAGACTCTTTCTTGCACTGAGGTCTGCTTATTGTAAATATCTTGTACTTGTTTGAACACCTTTTCATGTCAAAGTTGGCCTCTGTGCTTTTCAGTGTTGGAAAGACTCTTTCTTGCACTGAGGTCTGCTTATTGTAAATATCTTGTACTTGTTTGAACACCTTTTCATGTCAAAGTTGGCCTCTGTGCTTTTTCAGTGTTGGAAAGACTCTTTCTTGCACTGAGGTCTGCTTATTGTAAATATCTTGTACTTGTTTGAACACCTTTTAATGTCAAAGTTGGCCTCTGCGCTTCCTCAGTGTTAGAAAGACTCTTTCTTGCACTGAGGTCTGCTTATTGTAAATATCTTGTACTTGTTTGAACACCTTTTCATGTCAAAGTTGGCCTCTGTGCTTGTCAGTGTTGGAAAGACACGTTTTTGCACTGAGGTCTGCTTATTGTAAATATCTTGTACTTGTTTGAACACCTTTTAATGTCAAAGTTGGCCTCTGTGCTTCTGCAGTGTTGGAAAGACTCTTTCTTGCACTGAGGTCTGCTTATTGTAAATATCTTATACTTGTTTGAACACCTTTTAATGTCAAAGTTGGCCTCTGCGCTTCCTCAGTGTTAGAAAGACTCTTTCTTGCACTGAGGGCTGCTTATTGTAAATATCTTGTACTTGTTTGAACACCTTTTCATGTCAAAGTTGGCCTCTGTGCTTGTCAGTGTTGGAAAGACACGTTTTTGCACTGAGGTCTGCTTATTGTAAATATCTTGTACTTGTTTGAACACCTTTTAATGTCAAAGTTGGCCTCTGTGCTTTTTCAGTGTTGAAAAGACTCTTTCTTGCACTGAGGGCTGCTTATTGTAAATATCTTGTACTTGTTTTTACACCTTTTAATGTCAAAGTTGGCCTCTGTGCTTTTTCAGTGTTGGAAAGACTCTTTCTTGCACTGAGGGCTGCTTATTGTAAATATCTTGTACTTGTTTGAACACCTTTTAATGTCAAAGTTGGCCTCTGCGCTTCCTCAGTGTTAGAAAGACTCTTTCTTGCACTGAGGTCTGCTTATTGTAAATATCTTGTACTTGTTTTTACACCTTTTCATGTCAAAGTTGGCCTCTGTGCTTGTCAGTGTTGGAAAGACTCTTTCTTGCACTGAGGTCTGCTTATTGTAAATATCTTGTACTTGTTTGAACACCTTTTAATGTCAAAGTTGGCCTCTGTGCTTTTTCAGTGTTGGAAAGACTCTTTCTTGCACTGAGGTCTGCTTATTGTAAATATCTTGTACTTGTTTGAACACCTTTTAATGTCAAAGTTGGCCTCTGTGCTTTTTCAGTGTTGAAAAGACTCTTTCTTGCACTGAGGTCTGCTTATTGTAAATATCTTGTACTTGTTTGAACACCTTTTAATGTCAAAGTTGGCCTCTGTGCTTTTTCAGTGTTGAAAAGACTCTTTCTTGCACTGAGGTCTGCTTATTGTAAATATCTTGTACTTGATTTTACACCTTTTAATGTCAAAGTTGGCCTCTGCGCTTCTGCAGTCTTAGAAAGACTCTTTCTTGCACTGAGGTCTGCTTATTGTAAATATCTTGTACTTGTTTGAACACCTTTTCATGTCAAAGTTGGCCTCTGTGCTTATCAGTGTTGGAAAGACTCTTTCTTGCACTGAGGTCTGCTTATTGTAAATATCTTGTACTTGATTTTACACCTTTTAATGTCAAAGTTGGCCTCTGTGCTTTTTCAGTGTTGGAAAGACTCTTTCTTGCACTGAGGTCTGCTTATTGTGAATATCTTGTACTTGTTTGAACACCTATTAATGTCAAAGTTGGCCTCTGTGCTTTTTCAGTGTTGAAAAGACTCTTTCTTGCACTGAGGTCTGCTTATTGTAAATATCTTGTACTTGTTTGAAGACCTTTTAATGTTAAAGTTGGCCTCTGTGCTTTTTCCGTGTTGGAAAGACTCTTTCTTGCACTGAGGTCTGCTTATTGTAAATATCTTGTACTTGATTTTACACCTTTTAATGTCAAAGTTGGCCTTTGTGCTTATCAGTGTTGGAAAGACTCTTTCTTGCACTGAGGTCTGCTTATTGTAAATATCTTGTACTTGATTTTACACCTTTTAATGTCAAAGTTGGCCTCTGTGCTTGTCAGTGTTGGAAAGACTCTTTCTTGCACTAAGGTCTGCTTATTGTAAATATCTTGTACTTGTTTTTACACCTTTTAATGTCAAAGTTGGCCTCTGTGCTTTTTCAGTGTTGGAAAGACTCTTTCTTGCACTGAGGTCTGCTTATTGTAAATATCTTGTACTTGTTTGAACACCTTTTCATGTCAAAGTTGGCCTCTGTGCTTATCAGTGTTAGAAAGACTCTTTCTTGCACTGAGGTCTGCTTATTGTAAATATCTTGTACTTGTTTGAAGACCTTTTAATGTTAAAGTTGGCCTCTTTGGTTTTTCAGTGTTGGAAAGACTCTTTCTTGCACTGAGGTCTGCTTTTTGTAAATATCTTGTACTTGTTTTTACACCTTTTCATGTCAAAGTTGGCCTCTGTGCTTTTTCAGTGTTGGAAAGACTCTTTCTTGCACTGAGGTCTGCTTATTGTAAATATCTTGTACTTGTTTGAACACCTTTTAATGTCAAAGTTGGCCTCTGTGCTTATCAGTGTTGGAAAGACTCTTTCTTGCACTGAGGTCTGCTTATTGTAAATATCTTGTACTTGTTTGAACACCTTTTCATGTCAAAGTTGGCCTCTGTGCTTGTCAGTGTTGGAAAGACTCTTTCTTGCACTGAGGTCTGCTTATTGTGAATATATTGTACTTGTTTTTATACCTTTTAATGTCAAAGTTGGCCTCTGTGCTTCAGCAGTGTTAGAAAGACTCTTTCTTGCACTGAGGTCTGCTTATTGTAAATATCTTGTACTTGTTTGAAGACCTTTTAATGTCAAAGTTGGCCTCTTTGGTTTTTCAGTGTTGAAAAGACTCTTTCTTGCACTGAGGGCTGCTTATTGTAAATATCTTGTACTTGATTTTACACCTTTTAATGTCAAAGTTGGCCTCTGTGCTTTTTCAGTGTTGGAAAGACTCTTTCTTGCACTGAGGTCTGCTTATTGTAAATATCTTGTACTTGTTTTTACACCTTTTCATGTCAAAGTTGGCCTCTGTGCTTCTGCAGTGTTAGAAAGACTCTTTCTTGCACTGAGGTCTGCTTATTGAAAATATCTTGTACTTGTTTGAACACCTTTTCATGTCAAAGTTGGCCTCTGTGCTTTTTCAGTGTTGGAAAGACTCTTTCTTGCACTGAGGTCTGCTTTTTGTAAATATCTTGTACTTGATTTTACACCTTTTAATGTCAAAGTTGGCCTTTGTGCTTTTTCAGTGTTGGAAAGACTCTTTCTTGCACTGAGGTCTGCTTATTGTTAATATCTTGTACTTGTTTGAACACCTTTTAATGTCAAAGTTGGCCTCTGTGCTTTTTCCGTGTTGGAAAGACTCTTTCTTGCACTGAGGTCTGCTTTTTGTAAATATCTTGTACTTGATTTTACACCTTTTAATGTCAAAGTTGGCCTTTGTGCTTTTTCAGTGTTGGAAAGACTCTTTCTTGCACTGAGGTCTGCTTATTGTTAATATCTTGTACTTGTTTTTACACCTTTTAATGTCAAAGTTGGCCTCTGTGCTTTTTCCGTGTTGGAAAGACTCTTTCTTGCACCGAGGTCTGCTTATTGTAAATATCTTGTACTTGATTTTACACCTTTTAATGTCAAAGTTGGCCTTTGTGCTTTTTCAGTGTTGGAAAGACTCTTTCTTGCACTGAGGTCTGCTTATTGTTAATATCTTGTACTTGTTTGAACACCTTTTAATGTCAAAGTTGGCCTCTGTGCTTTTTCAGTGTTGGAAAGACTCTTTCTTGCACTGAGGTCTGCTTATTGTAAATATCTTGTACTTGTTTGAACACCTTTTAATGTCAAAGTTGGCCTCTGTGCTTTTTCAGTGTTGGAAAGACTCTTTCTTGCACTGAGGTCTGCTTATTGTAAATATCTTGTACTTGTTTGAACACCTTTTAATGTCAAAGTTGGCCTCTGTGCTTATCAGTGTTAGAAAGACTCTTTCTTGCACTGAGGTCTGCTTATTGTTAATATATTGTACTTGTTTTTATACCTTTTAATGTCAAAGTTGGCCTCTGTGCTTTTTCCGTGTTGGAAAGACTCTTTCTTGCACTGAGGGCTGCTTATTGTAAATATCTTGTACTTGTTTGAACACCTTTTCATGTCAAAGTTGGCCTCTGTGCTTCTGCAGTGTTGGAAAGACTCTTTCTTGCACTGAGGTCTGCTTATTGTGAATATCTTGTACTTGTTTGAACACCTATTAATGTCAAAGTTGGCCTCTGTGCTTATCAGTGTTGGAAAGACTCTTTCTTGCACTGAGGTCTGCTTATTGTAAATATCTTGTACTTGTTTGAACACCTTTTCATGTCAAAGTTGGCCTCTGTGCTTTTTCCGTGTTGGAAAGACTCTTTCTTGCACTGAGGTCTGCTTATTGTAAATATCTTGTACTTGTTTGAAGACCTTTTAATGTTAAAGTTGGCCTCTTTGCTTTTTCCGTGTTGGAAAGACTCTTTCTTGCACTGAGGTCTGCTTATTGTAAATATCTTGTACTTGATTTTACACCTTTTAATGTCAAAGTTGGCCTTTGTGCTTATCAGTGTTGGAAAGACTCTTTCTTGCACTGAGGTCTGCTTATTGTAAATATCTTGTACTTGGTTGAACACCTTTTCATGTCAAAGTTGGCCTCTGTGCTTATCAGTGTTGGAAAGACTCTTTCTTGCACTGAGGGCTGCTTATTGTAAATATCTTGTACTTGTTTGAAGACCTTTTAATGTTAAAGTTGGCCTCTTTGCTTTTTCCGTGTTGGAAAGACTCTTTCTTGCACTGAGGTCTGCTTATTGTAAATATCTTGTACTTGATTTTACACCTTTTAATGTCAAAGTTGGCCTCTGTGCTTATCAGTGTTGGAAAGACTCTTTCTTGCACTGAGGGCTGCTTATTGTAAATATCTTGTACTTGTTTGAAGACCTTTTAATGTTAAAGTTGGCCTCTTTGCTTTTTCCGTGTTGGAAAGACTCTTTCTTGCACTGAGGGCTGCTTATTGTAAATATCTTGTACTTGTTTGAAGACCTTTTAATGTTAAAGTTGGCCTCTTTGCTTTTTCCGTGTTGGAAAGACTCTTTCTTGCACTGAGGTCTGCTTATTGTAAATATCTTGTACTTGTTTTTACACCTTTTAATGTCAAAGTTGGCCTCTGTGCTTTTTCAGTGTTGGAAAGACTCTTTCTTGCACTGAGGTCTGCTTATTGTAAATATCTTGTACTTGATTTTACACCTTTTAATGTCAAAGTTGGCCTCTGCGCTTCTGCAGTGTTAGAAAGACTCTTTCTTGCACTGAGGTCTGCTTATTGTAAATATCTTGTACTTGTTTGAACACCTTTTAATGTCAAAGTTCACCTCTGTGCTTATCAGTGTTAGAAAGACTCTTTCTTGCACTGAGGTCTGCTTATTGTAAATATCTTGTACTTGTTTGAACACCTTTTAATGTCAAAGTTGGCCTCTGTGCTTATCAGTGTTAGAAAGACTCTTTCTTGCACTGAGGTCTGCTTTTTGTAAATATCTTGTACTTGTTTTTACACCTTTTAATGTCAAAGTTGGCCTCTGTGCTTTTTCAGTGTTGGAAAGACTCTTTCTTGCACTGAGGTCTGCTTATTGTAAATATCTTGTACTTGATTTTACACCTTTTAATGTCAAAGTTGGCCTCTGCGCTTCTGCAGTGTTAGAAAGACTCTTTCTTGCACTGAGGTCTGCTTATTGTAAATATCTTGTACTTGTTTGAACACCTTTTAATGTCAAAGTTGGCCTCTGTACTTTTTCCGTGTTGGAAAGACTCTTTCTTGCACTGAGGTCTGCTTATTGTAAATACCTTGTACTTGTTTTTACACCTTTTCATGTCAAAGTTGGCCTCTGAGCTTATCAGTGATGGAAAGACTCTTTCTTGCACTGAGGTCTGCTTATTGTAAATATCTTGTACTTGTTTGAACACCTTTTAATGTCAAAGTTGGCCTCTGTGCTTATCAGTGTTAGAAAGACTCTTTCTTGCACTGAGGTCTGCTTATTGTAAATATCTTGTACTTGTTTGAACACCTTTTAATGTCAAAGTTGGCCTCTGCGCTTCCTCAGTGTTAGAAAGACTCTTTCTTGCAATGAGGTCTGCTTATTGTAAATATCTTGTACTTGTTTGAACACCTTTTAATGTCAAAGTTGGCCTCTGTGCTTTTCAGTGTTGGAAAGACTCTTTCTTGCACTGAGGTCTGCTTATTGTAAATATCTTGTACTTGGTTGAACACCTTTTAATGTCAAAGTTGGCCTCTGTGCTTATCAGTGTTGGAAAGACTCTTTCTTGCACTGAGGTCTGTTTATTGTAAATATCTTGTACTTGTTTTTACACCTTTTAATGTCAAAGTTGGCCTCTGCGCTTCCTCAGTGTTAGAAAGACTCTTTCTTGCACTGAGGTCTGCTTATTGTAAATATCTTGTACTTGTTTGAACACCTTTTCATGTCAAAGTTGGCCTCTGTGCTTTTCAGTGTTGGAAAGACTCTTTCTTGCACTGAGGTCTGCTTATTGTAAATATCTTGTACTTGTTTGAACACCTTTTAATGTCAAAGTTGGCCTCTGTGCTTTTTCAGTGTTGGAAAGACTCTTTCTTGCACTGAGGTCTGCTTATTGTAAATATCTTGTACTTGTTTGAACACCTTTTAATGTCAAAGTTGGCCTCTGCGCTTCTGCAGTGTTAGAAAGACTCTTTCTTGCACTGAGGTCTGCTTATTGTAAATATCTTGTACTTGTTTGAACACCTTTTAATGTCAAAGTTGGCCTCTGTGCTTTTTCAGTGTTGGAAAGACTCTTTCTTGCACTGAGGTCTGCTTATTGTTAATATATTGTACTTGTTTTTATACCTTTTAATGTCAAAGTTGGCCTCTGTGCTTTTTCCGTGTTGGAAAGACTCTTTCTTGCACTGAGGTTTGCTTGTTGTAAATATCTTGTACTTGTTTTTACACCTTTTCATGTCAAAGTTGGCCTCTGTGCTTATCAGTGTTGGAAAGACTCTTTCTTGCACTGAGGTCTGCTTATTGTAAATATCTTGTACTTGTTTGAACACCTTTTAATGTCAAAGTTGGCCTCTGTGCTTATCAGTGTTAGAAAGACTCTTTCTTGCACTGAGGTCTGCTTATTGTTAATATATTGTACTTGTTTTTATACCTTTTAATGTCAAAGTTGGCCTCTGTGCTTTTTCCGTGTTGGAAAGACTCTTTCTTGCACTGAGGGCTGCTTATTGTAAATATCTTGTACTTGTTTGAACACCTTTTCATGTCAAAGTTGGCCTCTGTGCTTATCAGTGTTGGAAAGGCTCTTTCTTGCACTGAGGTCTGCTTATTGTTAATATATTGTACTTGTTTTTATACCTTTTAATGTCAAAGTTGGCCTCTGTGCTTTTTCCGTGTTAGAAAGACTCTTTCTTGCACTGAGGGCTGCTTATTGTAAATATCTTGTACTTGATTTTTACACCTTTTCATGTCAAAGTTGGCCTCTGTGCTTTTTCAGTGTTGGAAAGACTCTTTCTTGCACTGAGGTCTGCTTATTGTAAATATCTTGTACTTGATTTTACACCTTTTAATGTCAAAGTTGGCCTCTGTACTTTTTCCGTGTTGGAAAGACTCTTTCTTGCACTGAGGTCTGCTTATTGTAAATACCTTGTACTTGTTTTTACACCTTTTCATGTCAAAGTTGGCCTCTGAGCTTATCAGTGATGGAAAGACTCTTTCTTGCACTGAGGTCTGCTTATTGTAAATATCTTGTACTTGTTTGAACACCTTTTAATGTCAAAGTTGGCCTCTGTGCTTATCAGTGTTAGAAAGACTCTTTCTTGCACTGAGGTCTGCTTATTGTAAATATCTTGTACTTGTTTGAACACCTTTTAATGTCAAAGTTGGCCTCTGCGCTTCCTCAGTGTTAGAAAGACTCTTTCTTGCACTGAGGTCTGCTTATTGTAAATATCTTGTACTTGTTTGAACACCTTTTCATGTCAAAGTTGGCCTCTGTGCTTTTTCATTGTTGGAAAGACTCTTTCTTGCACTGAGGGCTGCTTATTGTAAATATCTTGTACTTGTTTGAACACCTTTTAATGTCAAAGTTGGCCTCTGTGCTTATCAGTGTTGGAAAGACTCTTTCTTGCACTGAGGGCTGCTTATTGTAAATATCTTGTACTTGTTTTTACACCTTTTAATGTCAAAGTTGGCCTCTGTGCTTTTTCAGTGTTGGAAAGACTCTTTCTTGCACTGAGGGCTGCTTATTGTAAATATCTTGTACTTGTTTGAACACCTTTTAATGTCAAAGTTGGCCTCTGTGCTTTTCAGTGTTGGAAAGACTCTTTCTTGCACTGAGGTCTGCTTATTGTAAATATCTTGTACTTGTTTGAACACCTTTTAATGTCAAAGTTGGCCTCTGCGCTTCCTCAGTGTTAGAAAGACTCTTTCTTGCACTAAGGTCTGCTTATTGTAAATATCTTATACTTGTTTTTACACCTTTTCATGTCAAAGTTGGCCTCTGTGCTTTTCAGTGTTGGAAAGACACGTTTTTGCACTGAGGTCTGCTTATTGTAAATATCTTGTACTTGTTTTTACACCTTTTCATGTCAAAGTTGGCCTCTGTGCTTGTCAGTGTTGGAAAGACTCTTTCTTGCACTGAGGTCTGCTTATTGTAAATATCTTGTACTTGTTTGAACACCTTTTAATGTCAAAGTTGGCCTCTGTGCTTTTTCAGTGTTAGAAAGACTCTTTCTTGCACTGAGGTCTGCTTATTGTAAATATCTTGTACTTGTTTGAACACCTTTTCATGTCAAAGTTGGCCTCTGTGCTTTTTCAGTGTTAGAAAGACTCTTTCTTGCACTGAGGTCTGCTTATTGTAAATATCTTGTACTTGATTTTTACACCTTTTCATGTCAAAGTTGGCCTCTGTGCTTTTTCAGTGTTGGAAAGACTCTTTCTTGCACTGAGGTCTGCTTATTGTAAATATCTTGTACTTGTTTGAACACCTTTTAATGTCAAAGTTGGCCTCTGTGCTTATCAGTGTTGAAAAGACTCTTTCTTGCACTAAGGTCTGCTTATTGTAAATATCTTGTACTTGTTTGAACACCTTTTAATGTCAAAGTTGGCCTCTGCGCTTCTGCAGTGTTAGAAAGACTCTTTCTTGCACTGAGGTCTGCTTATTGTAAATATCTTGTACTTGTTTGAACACCTTTTCATGTCAAAGTTGGCCTCTGTGCTTTTTCAGTGTTAGAAAGACTCTTTCTTGCACTGAGGTCTGCTTATTGTAAATATCTTGTACTTGATTTTTACACCTTTTCATGTCAAAGTTGGCCTCTGTGCTTTTTCAGTGTTGGAAAGACTCTTTCTTGCACTGAGGTCTGCTTATTGTAAATATCTTGTACTTGTTTTTACACCTTTTCATGTCAAAGTTGGCCTCTGTGCTTATCAGTGTTAGAAAGACTCTTTCTTGCACTGAGGTCTGCTTATTGTTAATATATTGTACTTGTTTTTATACCTTTTAATGTCAAAGTTGGCCTCTGTGCTTTTTCCGTGTTGGAAAGACTCTTTCTTGCACTGAGGGCTGCTTATTGTAAATATCTTGTACTTGTTTGAACACCTTTTCATGTCAAAGTTGGCCTCTGTGCTTATCAGTGTTGGAAAGGCTCTTTCTTGCACTGAGGTCTGCTTATTGTTAATATATTGTACTTGTTTTTATACCTTTTAATGTCAAAGTTGGCCTCTGTGCTTTTTCCGTGTTAGAAAGACTCTTTCTTGCACTGAGGGCTGCTTATTGTAAATATCTTGTACTTGATTTTTACACCTTTTCATGTCAAAGTTGGCCTCTGTGCTTTTTCAGTGTTGGAAAGACTCTTTCTTGCACTGAGGTCTGCTTATTGTAAATATCTTGTACTTGATTTTACACCTTTTAATGTCAAAGTTGGCCTCTGTACTTTTTCCGTGTTGGAAAGACTCTTTCTTGCACTGAGGTCTGCTTATTGTAAATACCTTGTACTTGTTTTTACACCTTTTCATGTCAAAGTTGGCCTCTGAGCTTATCAGTGATGGAAAGACTCTTTCTTGCACTGAGGTCTGCTTATTGTAAATATCTTGTACTTGTTTGAACACCTTTTAATGTCAAAGTTGGCCTCTGTGCTTATCAGTGTTAGAAAGACTCTTTCTTGCACTGAGGTCTGCTTATTGTAAATATCTTGTACTTGTTTGAACACCTTTTAATGTCAAAGTTGGCCTCTGCGCTTCCTCAGTGTTAGAAAGACTCTTTCTTGCACTGAGGTCTGCTTATTGTAAATATCTTGTACTTGTTTGAACACCTTTTCATGTCAAAGTTGGCCTCTGTGCTTTTTCATTGTTGGAAAGACTCTTTCTTGCACTGAGGGCTGCTTATTGTAAATATCTTGTACTTGTTTGAACACCTTTTAATGTCAAAGTTGGCCTCTGTGCTTATCAGTGTTGGAAAGACTCTTTCTTGCACTGAGGGCTGCTTATTGTAAATATCTTGTACTTGTTTTTACACCTTTTAATGTCAAAGTTGGCCTCTGTGCTTTTTCAGTGTTGGAAAGACTCTTTCTTGCACTGAGGGCTGCTTATTGTAAATATCTTGTACTTGTTTGAACACCTTTTAATGTCAAAGTTGGCCTCTGTGCTTTTCAGTGTTGGAAAGACTCTTTCTTGCACTGAGGTCTGCTTATTGTAAATATCTTGTACTTGTTTGAACACCTTTTAATGTCAAAGTTGGCCTCTGCGCTTCCTCAGTGTTAGAAAGACTCTTTCTTGCACTAAGGTCTGCTTATTGTAAATATCTTATACTTGTTTTTACACCTTTTCATGTCAAAGTTGGCCTCTGTGCTTTTCAGTGTTGGAAAGACACGTTTTTGCACTGAGGTCTGCTTATTGTAAATATCTTGTACTTGTTTTTACACCTTTTCATGTCAAAGTTGGCCTCTGTGCTTGTCAGTGTTGGAAAGACTCTTTCTTGCACTGAGGTCTGCTTATTGTAAATATCTTGTACTTGTTTGAACACCTTTTAATGTCAAAGTTGGCCTCTGTGCTTTTTCAGTGTTAGAAAGACTCTTTCTTGCACTGAGGTCTGCTTATTGTAAATATCTTGTACTTGTTTGAACACCTTTTCATGTCAAAGTTGGCCTCTGTGCTTTTTCAGTGTTAGAAAGACTCTTTCTTGCACTGAGGTCTGCTTATTGTAAATATCTTGTACTTGATTTTTACACCTTTTCATGTCAAAGTTGGCCTCTGTGCTTTTTCAGTGTTGGAAAGACTCTTTCTTGCACTGAGGTCTGCTTATTGTAAATATCTTGTACTTGTTTGAACACCTTTTAATGTCAAAGTTGGCCTCTGTGCTTATCAGTGTTGAAAAGACTCTTTCTTGCACTAAGGTCTGCTTATTGTAAATATCTTGTACTTGTTTGAACACCTTTTAATGTCAAAGTTGGCCTCTGCGCTTCTGCAGTGTTAGAAAGACTCTTTCTTGCACTGAGGTCTGCTTATTGTAAATATCTTGTACTTGTTTGAACACCTTTTCATGTCAAAGTTGGCCTCTGTGCTTTTTCAGTGTTAGAAAGACTCTTTCTTGCACTGAGGTCTGCTTATTGTAAATATCTTGTACTTGATTTTTACACCTTTTCATGTCAAAGTTGGCCTCTGTGCTTTTTCAGTGTTGGAAAGACTCTTTCTTGCACTGAGGTCTGCTTATTGTAAATATCTTGTACTTGTTTTTACACCTTTTCATGTCAAAGTTGGCCTCTGTGCTTCTGCAGTGTTGGAAAGACTCTTTCTTGCACTGAGGTCTGCTTATTGTGAATATCTTGTACTTGTTTGAACACCTATTAATGTCAAAGTTGGCCTCTGTGCTTATCAGTGTTGGAAAGACTCTTTCTTGCACTGAGGTCTGCTTATTGTAAATATCTTGTACTTGTTTGAACACCTTTTCATGTCAAAGTTGGCCTCTGTGCTTCTGCAGTGTTGGAAAGACTCTTTCTTGCACTGAGGTCTGCTTATTGTAAATATCTTGTACTTGGTTGAACACCTTTTAATGTCAAAGTTGGCCTCTGTGCTTATCAGTGTTGGAAAGACTCTTTCTTGCACTGAGGTCTGCTTATTGTAAATATCTTGTACTTGTTTTTACACCTTTTAATGTCAAAGTTGGCCTCTGCGCTTCCTCAGTGTTAGAAAGACTCTTTCTTGCACTGAGGTCTGCTTATTGTAAATATCTTGTACTTGTTTGAACACCTTTTCATGTCAAAGTTGGCCTCTGTGCTTTTCAGTGTTGGAAAGACTCTTTCTTGCACTGAGGTCTGCTTATTGTAAATATCTTGTACTTGTTTGAACACCTTTTAATGTCAAAGTTGGCCTCTGTGCTTTTTCAGTGTTGGAAAGACTCTTTCTTGCACTGAGGTCTGCTTATTGTAAATATCTTGTACTTGTTTGAACACCTTTTAATGTCAAAGTTGGCCTCTGCGCTTCTGCAGTGTTAGAAAGACTCTTTCTTGCACTGAGGTCTGCTTATTGTAAATATCTTGTACTTGTTTGAACACCTTTTAATGTCAAAGTTGGCCTCTGTGCTTTTTCAGTGTTGGAAAGACTCTTTCTTGCACTGAGGTCTGCTTGTTGTAAATATCTTGTACTTGTTTGAACACCTTTTAATGTCAAAGTTGGCCTCTGTGCTTTTTCAGTGTTGGAAAGACTCTTTCTTGCACTGAGGTCTGTTTATTGTTAATATATTGTACTTGTTTTTATACCTTTTAATGTCAAAGTTGGCCTCTGTGCTTTTTCCGTGTTGGAAAGACTCTTTCTTGCACTGAGGTTTGCTTGTTGTAAATATCTTGTACTTGTTTTTACACCTTTTCATGTCAAAGTTGGCCTCTGTGCTTATCAGTGTTGGAAAGACTCTTTCTTGCACTGAGGTCTGCTTATTGTAAATATCTTGTACTTGTTTGAACACCTTTTAATGTCAAAGTTGGCCTCTGTGCTTATCAGTGTTAGAAAGACTCTTTCTTGCACTGAGGTCTGCTTATTGTTAATATATTGTACTTGTTTTTATACCTTTTAATGTCAAAGTTGGCCTCTGTGCTTTTTCCGTGTTGGAAAGACTCTTTCTTGCACTGAGGGCTGCTTATTGTAAATATCTTGTACTTGTTTGAACACCTTTTCATGTCAAAGTTGGCCTCTGTGCTTATCAGTGTTGGAAAGGCTCTTTCTTGCACTGAGGTCTGCTTATTGTTAATATATTGTACTTGTTTTTATACCTTTTAATGTCAAAGTTGGCCTCTGTGCTTTTTCCGTGTTAGAAAGACTCTTTCTTGCACTGAGGGCTGCTTATTGTAAATATCTTGTACTTGATTTTTACACCTTTTCATGTCAAAGTTGGCCTCTGTGCTTTTTCAGTGTTGGAAAGACTCTTTCTTGCACTGAGGTCTGCTTATTGTAAATATCTTGTACTTGATTTTACACCTTTTAATGTCAAAGTTGGCCTCTGTACTTTTTCCGTGTTGGAAAGACTCTTTCTTGCACTGAGGTCTGCTTATTGTAAATACCTTGTACTTGTTTTTACACCTTTTCATGTCAAAGTTGGCCTCTGAGCTTATCAGTGATGGAAAGACTCTTTCTTGCACTGAGGTCTGCTTATTGTAAATATCTTGTACTTGTTTGAACACCTTTTAATGTCAAAGTTGGCCTCTGTGCTTATCAGTGTTAGAAAGACTCTTTCTTGCACTGAGGTCTGCTTATTGTAAATATCTTGTACTTGTTTGAACACCTTTTAATGTCAAAGTTGGCCTCTGCGCTTCCTCAGTGTTAGAAAGACTCTTTCTTGCACTGAGGTCTGCTTATTGTAAATATCTTGTACTTGTTTGAACACCTTTTAATGTCAAAGTTGGCCTCTGTACTTTTTCCGTGTTGGAAAGACTCTTTCTTGCACTGAGGTCTGCTTATTGTAAATACCTTGTACTTGTTTTTACACCTTTTCATGTCAAAGTTGGCCTCTGAGCTTATCAGTGATGGAAAGACTCTTTCTTGCACTGAGGTCTGCTTATTGTAAATATCTTGTATTTGTTTGAACACCTTTTAATGTCAAAGTTGGCCTCTGTGCTTATCAGTGTTAGAAAGACTCTTTCTTGCACTGAGGTCTGCTTATTGTAAATATCTTGTACTTGTTTGAACACCTTTTAATGTCAAAGTTGGCCTCTGCGCTTCCTCAGTGTTAGAAAGACTCTTTCTTGCAATGAGGTCTGCTTATTGTAAATATCTTGTACTTGTTTGAACACCTTTTAATGTCAAAGTTGGCCTCTGTGCTTTTCAGTGTTGGAAAGACTCTTTCTTGCACTGAGGTCTGCTTATTGTAAATATCTTGTACTTGGTTGAACACCTTTTAATGTCAAAGTTGGCCTCTGTGCTTATCAGTGTTGGAAAGACTCTTTCTTGCACTGAGGTCTGCTTATTGTAAATATCTTGTACTTGTTTTTACACCTTTTAATGTCAAAGTTGGCCTCTGCGCTTCCTCAGTGTTAGAAAGACTCTTTCTTGCACTGAGGTCTGCTTATTGTAAATATCTTGTACTTGTTTGAACACCTTTTCATGTCAAAGTTGGCCTCTGTGCTTTTCAGTGTTGGAAAGACTCTTTCTTGCACTGAGGTCTGCTTATTGTAAATATCTTGTACTTGTTTGAACACCTTTTAATGTCAAAGTTGGCCTCTGTGCTTTTTCAGTGTTGGAAAGACTCTTTCTTGCACTGAGGTCTGCTTATTGTAAATATCTTGTACTTGTTTGAACACCTTTTAATGTCAAAGTTGGCCTCTGCGCTTCTGCAGTGTTAGAAAGACTCTTTCTTGCACTGAGGTCTGCTTATTGTAAATATCTTGTACTTGTTTGAACACCTTTTAATGTCAAAGTTGGCCTCTGTGCTTTTTCAGTGTTGGAAAGACTCTTTCTTGCACTGAGGTCTGGTTGTTGTAAATATCTTGTACTTGTTTGAACACCTTTTAATGTCAAAGTTGGCCTCTGTGCTTTTTCAGTGTTGGAAAGACTCTTTCTTGCACTGAGGTCTGCTTATTGTTAATATATTGTACTTGTTTTTATACCTTTTAATGTCAAAGTTGGCCTCTGTGCTTTTTCCGTGTTGGAAAGACTCTTTCTTGCACTGAGGTTTGCTTGTTGTAAATATCTTGTACTTGTTTTTACACCTTTTCATGTCAAAGTTGGCCTCTGTGCTTATCAGTGTTGGAAAGACTCTTTCTTGCACTGAGGTCTGCTTATTGTAAATATCTTGTACTTGTTTGAACACCTTTTAATGTCAAAGTTGGCCTCTGTGCTTATCAGTGTTAGAAAGACTCTTTCTTGCACTGAGGTCTGCTTATTGTTAATATATTGTACTTGTTTTTATACCTTTTAATGTCAAAGTTGGCCTCTGTGCTTTTTCCGTGTTGGAAAGACTCTTTCTTGCACTGAGGGCTGCTTATTGTAAATATCTTGTACTTGTTTGAACACCTTTTCATGTCAAAGTTGGCCTCTGTGCTTATCAGTGTTGGAAAGGCTCTTTCTTGCACTGAGGTCTGCTTATTGTTAATATATTGTACTTGTTTTTATACCTTTTAATGTCAAAGTTGGCCTCTGTGCTTTTTCCGTGTTAGAAAGACTCTTTCTTGCACTGAGGTCTGCTTATTGTAAATATCTTGTACTTGATTTTTACACCTTTTCATGTCAAAGTTGGCCTCTGTGCTTTTTCAGTGTTGGAAAGACTCTTTCTTGCACTGAGGTCTGCTTATTGTAAATATCTTGTACTTGATTTTACACCTTTTAATGTCAAAGTTGGCCTCTGTACTTTTTCCGTGTTGGAAAGACTCTTTCTTGCACTGAGGTCTGCTTATTGTAAATACCTTGTACTTGTTTTTACACCTTTTCATGTCAAAGTTGGCCTCTGAGCTTATCAGTGATGGAAAGACTCTTTCTTGCACTGAGGTCTGCTTATTGTAAATATCTTGTACTTGTTTGAACACCTTTTAATGTCAAAGTTGGCCTCTGCGCTTCCTCAGTGTTAGAAAGACTCTTTCTTGCACTGAGGTCTGCTTATTGTAAATATCTTGTACTTGTTTGAACACCTTTTCATGTCAAAGTTGGCCTCTGTGCTTTTTCATTGTTGGAAAGACTCTTTCTTGCACTGAGGGCTGCTTATTGTAAATATCTTGTACTTGTTTGAACACCTTTTAATGTCAAAGTTGGCCTCTGTGCTTATCAGTGTTGGAAAGACTCTTTCTTGCACTGAGGTCTGCTTATTGTAAATATCTTGTACTTGTTTTTACACCTTTTAATGTCAAAGTTGGCCTCTGTGCTTTTTCAGTGTTGGAAAGACTCTTTCTTGCACTGAGGGCTGCTTATTGTAAATATCTTGTACTTGTTTGAACACCTTTTAATGTCAAAGTTGGCCTCTGTGCTTTTCAGTGTTGGAAAGACTCTTTCTTGCACTGAGGTCTGCTTATTGTAAATATCTTGTACTTGTTTGAACACCTTTTAATGTCAAAGTTGGCCTCTGTGCTTATCAGTGTTAGAAAGACTCTTTCTTGCACTGAGGTCTGCTTATTGTAAATATCTTGTACTTGTTTGAACACCTTTTAATGTCAAAGTTGGCCTCTGCGCTTCCTCAGTGTTAGAAAGACTCTTTCTTGCACTGAGGTCTGCTTATTGTAAATATCTTGTACTTGTTTGAACACCTTTTCATGTCAAAGTTGGCCTCTGTGCTTTTTCATTGTTGGAAAGACTCTTTCTTGCACTGAGGGCTGCTTATTGTAAATATCTTGTACTTGTTTGAACACCTTTTAATGTCAAAGTTGGCCTCTGTGCTTATCAGTGTTGGAAAGACTCTTTCTTGCACCGAGGGCTGCTTATTGTAAATATCTTGTACTTGTTTTTACACCTTTTAATGTCAAAGTTGGCCTCTGTGCTTTTTCAGTGTTGGAAAGACTCTTTCTTGCACTGAGGGCTGCTTATTGTAAATATCTTGTACTTGTTTGAACACCTTTTAATGTCAAAGTTGGCCTCTGTGCTTTTCAGTGTTGGAAAGACTCTTTCTTGCACTGAGGTCTGCTTATTGTAAATATCTTGTACTTGTTTGAACACCTTTTAATGTCAAAGTTGGCCTCTGCGCTTCCTCAGTGTTAGAAAGACTCTTTCTTGCACTAAGGTCTGCTTATTGTAAATATCTTATACTTGTTTTTACACCTTTTCATGTCAAAGTTGGCCTCTGTGCTTTTCAGTGTTGGAAAGACACGTTTTTGCACTGAGGTCTGCTTATTGTAAATATCTTGTACTTGTTTTTACACCTTTTCATGTCAAAGTTGGCCTCTGTGCTTGTCAGTGTTGGAAAGACTCTTTCTTGCACTGAGGTCTGCTTATTGTAAATATCTTGTACTTGTTTGAACACCTTTTAATGTCAAAGTTGGCCTCTGTGCTTTTTCAGTGTTAGAAAGACTCTTTCTTGCACTGAGGTCTGCTTATTGTAAATATCTTGTACTTGTTTGAACACCTTTTCATGTCAAAGTTGGCCTCTGTGCTTTTTCAGTGTTAGAAAGACTCTTTCTTGCACTGAGGTCTGCTTATTGTAAATATCTTGTACTTGATTTTTACACCTTTTCATGTCAAAGTTGGCCTCTGTGCTTTTTCAGTGTTGGAAAGACTCTTTCTTGCACTGAGGTCTGCTTATTGTAAATATCTTGTACTTGTTTGAACACCTTTTAATGTCAAAGTTGGCCTCTGTGCTTATCAGTGTTGAAAAGACTCTTTCTTGCACTAAGGTCTGCTTATTGTAAATATCTTGTACTTGTTTGAACACCTTTTAATGTCAAAGTTGGCCTCTGCGCTTCTGCAGTGTTAGAAAGACTCTTTCTTGCACTGAGGTCTGCTTATTGTAAATATCTTGTACTTGTTTGAACACCTTTTCATGTCAAAGTTGGCCTCTGTGCTTTTTCAGTGTTAGAAAGACTCTTTCTTGCACTGAGGTCTGCTTATTGTAAATATCTTGTACTTGATTTTTACACCTTTTCATGTCAAAGTTGGCCTCTGTGCTTTTTCAGTGTTGGAAAGACTCTTTCTTGCACTGAGGTCTGCTTATTGTAAATATCTTGTACTTGTTTTTACACCTTTTCATGTCAAAGTTGGCCTCTGTGCTTCTGCAGTGTTGGAAAGACTCTTTCTTGCACTGAGGTCTGCTTATTGTGAATATCTTGTACTTGTTTGAACACCTATTAATGTCAAAGTTGGCCTCTGTGCTTATCAGTGTTGGAAAGACTCTTTCTTGCACTGAGGTCTGCTTATTGTAAATATCTTGTACTTGTTTGAACACCTTTTCATGTCAAAGTTTGCCTCTGTGCTTCTGCAGTGTTGGAAAGACTCTTTCTTGCACTGAGGTCTGCTTATTGTAAATATCTTGTACTTGGTTGAACACCTTTTAATGTCAAAGTTGGCCTCTGTGCTTATCAGTGTTGGAAAGACTCTTTCTTGCACTGAGGTCTGCTTATTGTAAATATCTTGTACTTGTTTTTACACCTTTTAATGTCAAAGTTGGCCTCTGCGCTTCCTCAGTGTTAGAAAGACTCTTTCTTGCACTGAGGTCTGCTTATTGTAAATATCTTGTACTTGTTTGAACACCTTTTAATGTCAAAGTTGGCCTCTGTGCTTTTTCAGTGTTGGAAAGACTCTTTCTTGCACTGAGGTCTGCTTATTGTAAATATCTTGTACTTGTTTGAACACCTTTTAATGTCAAAGTTGGCCTCTGCGCTTCTGCAGTGTTAGAAAGACTCTTTCTTGCACTGAGGTCTGCTTATTGTAAATATCTTGTACTTGGTTGAACACCTTTTAATGTCAAAGTTGGCCTCTGTGCTTTTTCAGTGTTGGAAAGACTCTTTCTTGCACTGAGGTCTGCTTGTTGTAAATATCTTGTACTTGTTTGAACACCTTTTAATGTCAAAGTTGGCCTCTGTGCTTTTTCAGTGTTGGAAAGACTCTTTCTTGCACTGAGGTCTGCTTATTGTTAATATATTGTACTTGTTTTTATACCTTTTAATGTCAAAGTTGGCCTCTGTGCTTTTTCCGTGTTGGAAAGACTCTTTCTTGCACTGAGGTTTGCTTGTTGTAAATATCTTGTACTTGTTTTTACACCTTTTCATGTCAAAGTTGGCCTCTGTGCTTATCAGTGTTGGAAAGACTCTTTCTTGCACTGAGGTCTGCTTATTGTAAATATCTTGTACTTGTTTGAACACCTTTTAATGTCAAAGTTGGCCTCTGTGCTTATCAGTGTTAGAAAGACTCTTTCTTGCACTGAGGTCTGCTTATTGTTAATATATTGTACTTGTTTTTATACCTTTTAATGTCAAAGTTGGCCTCTGTGCTTTTTCCGTGTTGGAAAGACTCTTTCTTGCACTGAGGGCTGCTTATTGTAAATATCTTGTACTTGTTTGAACACCTTTTCATGTCAAAGTTGGCCTCTGTGCTTATCAGTGTTGGAAAGGCTCTTTCTTGCACTGAGGTCTGCTTATTGTTAATATATTGTACTTGTTTTTATACCTTTTAATGTCAAAGTTGGCCTCTGTGCTTTTTCCGTGTTAGAAAGACTCTTTCTTGCACTGAGGGCTGCTTATTGTAAATATCTTGTACTTGATTTTACACCTTTTAATGTCAAAGTTGGCCTCTGTGCTTTTTCAGTGTTGGAAAGACTCTTTCTTGCACTGAGGTCTGCTTATTGTAAATACCTTGTACTTGTTTTTACACCTTTTCATGTCAAAGTTGGCCTCTGAGCTTATCAGTGATGGAAAGACTCTTTCTTGCACTGAGGTCTGCTTATTGTAAATATCTTGTACTTGTTTGAACACCTTTTAATGTCAAAGTTGGCCTCTGTGCTTATCAGTGTTAGAAAGACTCTTTCTTGCACTGAGGTCTGCTTATTGTAAATATCTTGTACTTGTTTGAACACCTTTTAATGTCAAAGTTGGCCTCTGCGCTTCCTCAGTGTTAGAAAGACTCTTTCTTGCACTGAGGTCTGCTTATTGTAAATATCTTGTACTTGTTTGAACACCTTTTCATGTCAAAGTTGGCCTCTGTGCTTTTTCATTGTTGGAAAGACTCTTTCTTGCACTGAGGGCTGCTTATTGTAAATATCTTGTACTTGTTTGAACACCTTTTAATGTCAAAGTTGGCCTCTGTGCTTATCAGTGTTGGAAAGACTCTTTCTTGCACTGAGGGCTGCTTATTGTAAATATCTTGTACTTGTTTTTACACCTTTTAATGTCAAAGTTGGCCTCTGTGCTTTTTCAGTGTTGGAAAGACTCTTTCTTGCACTGAGGGCTGCTTATTGTAAATATCTTGTACTTGTTTGAACACCTTTTAATGTCAAAGTTGGCCTCTGTGCTTTTCAGTGTTGGAAAGACTCTTTCTTGCACTGAGGTCTGCTTATTGTAAATATCTTGTACTTGTTTGAACACCTTTTAATGTCAAAGTTGGCCTCTGCGCTTCCTCAGTGTTAGAAAGACTCTTTCTTGCACTAAGGTCTGCTTATTGTAAATATCTTATACTTGTTTTTACACCTTTTCATGTCAAAGTTGGCCTCTGTGCTTTTCAGTGTTGGAAAGACACGTTTTTGCACTGAGGTCTGCTTATTGTAAATATCTTGTACTTGTTTTTACACCTTTTCATGTCAAAGTTGGCCTCTGTGCTTGTCAGTGTTGGAAAGACTCTTTCTTGCACTGAGGTCTGCTTATTGTAAATATCTTGTACTTGTTTGAACACCTTTTAATGTCAAAGTTGGCCTCGGTGCTTTTTCAGTGTTAGAAAGACTCTTTCTTGCACTGAGGTCTGCTTATTGTAAATATCTTGTACTTGTTTGAACACCTTTTCATGTCAAAGTTGGCCTCTGTGCTTTTTCAGTGTTAGAAAGACTCTTTCTTGCACTGAGGTCTGCTTATTGTAAATATCTTGTACTTGATTTTTACACCTTTTCATGTCAAAGTTGGCCTCTGTGCTTTTTCAGTGTTGGAAAGACTCTTTCTTGCACTGAGGTCTGCTTATTGTAAATATCTTGTACTTGTTTGAACACCTTTTAATGTCAAAGTTGGCCTCTGTGCTTATCAGTGTTGAAAAGACTCTTTCTTGCACTAAGGTCTGCTTATTGTAAATATCTTGTACTTGTTTGAACACCTTTTAATGTCAAAGTTGGCCTCTGCGCTTCTGCAGTGTTAGAAAGACTCTTTCTTGCACTGAGGTCTGCTTATTGTAAATATCTTGTACTTGTTTGAACACCTTTTCATGTCAAAGTTGGCCTCTGTGCTTTTTCAGTGTTAGAAAGACTCTTTCTTGCACTGAGGTCTGCTTATTGTAAATATCTTGTACTTGATTTTTACACCTTTTCATGTCAAAGTTGGCCTCTGTGCTTTTTCAGTGTTGGAAAGACTCTTTCTTGCACTGAGGTCTGCTTATTGTAAATATCTTGTACTTGTTTTTACACCTTTTCATGTCAAAGTTGGCCTCTGTGCTTCTGCAGTGTTGGAAAGACTCTTTCTTGCACTGAGGTCTGCTTATTGTGAATATCTTGTACTTGTTTGAACACCTATTAATGTCAAAGTTGGCCTCTGTGCTTATCAGTGTTGGAAAGACTCTTTCTTGCACTGAGGTCTGCTTATTGTAAATATCTTGTACTTGTTTGAACACCTTTTCATGTCAAAGTTGGCCTCTGTGCTTCTGCAGTGTTGGAAAGACTCTTTCTTGCACTGAGGTCTGCTTATTGTGAATATCTTGTACTTGTTTGAACACCTATTAATGTCAAAGTTGGCCTCTGTGCTTATCAGTGTTGGAAAGACTCTTTCTTGCACTGAGGTCTGCTTATTGTAAATATCTTGTACTTGTTTTTACACCTTTTCATGTCAAAGTTGGCCTCTGTGCTTTTTCCGTGTTGGAAAGACTCTTTCTTGCACTGAGGTCTGCTTATTGTAAATATCTTGTACTTGTTTGAAGACCTTTTAATGTTAAAGTTGGCCTCTTTGCTTTTTCCGTGTTGGAAAGACTCTTTCTTGCACTGAGGTCTGCTTATTGTAAATATCTTGTACTTGATTTTACACCTTTTAATGTCAAAGTTGGCCTCTGTGCTTATCAGTGTTGGAAAGACTCTTTCTTGCACTGAGGTCTGCTTATTGTAAATATCTTGTACTTGTTTGAACACCTTTTCATGTCAAAGTTGGCCTCTGTGCTTATCAGTGTTGGAAAGACTCTTTCTTGCACTGAGGGCTGCTTATTGTAAATATCTTGTACTTGTTTGAAGACCTTTTAATGTTAAAGTTGGCCTCTTTGCTTTTTCCGTGTTGGAAAGACTCTTTCTTGCACTGAGGTCTGCTTATTGTAAATATCTTGTACTTGATTTTACACCTTTTAATGTCAAAGTTGGCCTCTGTGCTTATCAGTGTTGGAAAGACTCTTTCTTGCACTGAGGGCTGCTTATTGTAAATATCTTGTACTTGTTTGAACACCTTTTAATGTCAAAGTTGGCCTCTGTGCTTTTTCATTGTTGGAAAGACTCTTTCTTGCACTGAGGTCTGCTTATTGTAAATATCTTGTACTTGTTTGAACACCTTTTCATGTCAAAGTTGGCCTCTGTGCTTATCAGTGTTGGAAAGACTCTTTCTTGCACTGAGGTCTGCTTATTGTAAATATCTTGTACTTGTTTTTACACCTTTTCATGTCAAAGTTGGCCTCTGTGCTTCTGCAGTGTTAGAAAGACTCTTTCTTGCACTGAGGTCTGCTTATTGTAAATATCTTGTACTTGTTTGAAGACCTTTTAATGTTAAAGTTGGCCTCTTTGCTTTTTCAGTGTTGGAAAGACTCTTTCTTGCACTGAGGTCTGCTTATTGTAAATATCTTGTACTTGTTTGAACACCTTTTAATGTCAAAGTTGGCCTCTGTGCTTATCAGTGTTGAAAAGACTCTTTCTTGCACTAAGGTCTGCTTATTGTAAATATCTTGTACTTGTTTGAACACCTTTTAATGTCAAAGTTGGCCTCTGCGCTTCTGCAGTGTTAGAAAGACTCTTTCTTGCACTGAGGTCTGCTTATTGTAAATATCTTGTACTTGTTTGAACACCTTTTCATGTCAAAGTTGGCCTCTGTGCTTTTTCAGTGTTAGAAAGACTCTTTCTTGCACTGAGGTCTGCTTATTGTAAATATCTTGTACTTGATTTTTACACCTTTTCATGTCAAAGTTGGCCTCTGTGCTTTTTCAGTGTTGGAAAGACTCTTTCTTGCACTGAGGTCTGCTTATTGTAAATATCTTGTACTTGTTTTTACACCTTTTCATGTCAAAGTTGGCCTCTGTGCTTCTGCAGTGTTAGAAAGACTCTTTCTTGCACTGAGGTCTGCTTATTGTGAATATCTTGTACTTGTTTGAACACCTATTAATGTCAAAGTTGGCCTCTGTGCTTATCAGTGTTGGAAAGACTCTTTCTTGCACTGAGGTCTGCTTATTGTAAATATCTTGTACTTTTTTGAACACCTTTTCATGTCAAAGTTGGCCTCTGTGCTTCTGCAGTGTTGGAAAGACTCTTTCTTGCACTGAGGTCTGCTTATTGTAAATATCTTGTACTTGATTTTACACCTTTTAATGTCAAAGTTGGCCTTTGTGCTTATCAGTGTTGGAAAGACTCTTTCTTGCACTGAGGTCTGCTTATTGTAAATATCTTGTACTTGTTTGAACACCTTTTCATGTCAAAGTTGGCCTCTGTGCTTATCAGTGTTGGAAAGACTCTTTCTTGCACTGACGGCTGCTTATTGTAAATATCTTGTACTTGTTTGAAGACCTTTTAATGTTAAAGTTGGCCTCTTTGCTTTTTCCGTGTTGGAAAGACTCTTTCTTGCACTGAGGTCTGCTTATTGTAAATATCTTGTACTTGATTTTACACCTTTTAATGTCAAAGTTGGCCTCTGTGCTTATCAGTGTTGGAAAGACTCTTTCTTGCACTGAGGGCTGCTTATTGTAAATATCTTGTACTTGTTTGAAGACCTTTTAATGTCAAAGTTGGCCTCTGTGCTTATCAGTGTTGGAAAGACTCTTTCTTGCACTGAGGTCTGCTTATTGTAAATATCTTGTACTTGTTTGAACACCTTTTCATGTCAAAGTTGGCCTCTGTGCTTATCAGTGTTGGAAAGACTCTTTCTTGCACTGAGGTCTGCTTATTGTAAATATCTTGTACTTGTTTTTACACCTTTTCATGTCAAAGTTGGCCTCTGTGCTTCTGCAGTGTTAGAAAGACTCTTTCTTGCACTGAGGTCTGCTTATTGTAAATATATTGTACTTGTTTTTATACCTTTTAATGTCAAAGTTGGCCTCTGTGCTTATCAGTGTTGGAAAGGCTCTTTCTTGCACTAAGGTCTGCTTATTGTAAATATCTTGTACTTGTTTGAACACCTTTTAATGTCAAAGTTGGCCTCTGTGATTTTTCAGTGTTGGAAAGACTCTTTCTTGCACTGAGGTCTGCTTATTGTTAATATATTGTACTTGTTTTTATACCTTTTAATGTCAAAGTTGGCCTCTGTGCTTATCAGTGTTAGAAAGACTCTTTCTTGCACTGAGGTCTGCTTATTGTAAATATCTTGTACTTGTTTGAAGACCTTTTAATGTTAAAGTTGGCCTCTTTGGTTTTTCAGTGTTGGAAAGACTCTTTCTTGCACTGAGGTCTGCTTATTGTAAATATCTTGTACTTGTTTGAACACCTTTTAATGTCAAAGTTGGCCTCTGTGCTTTTTCAGTGTTGGAAAGACTCTTTCTTGCACTGAGGTCTGCTTATTGTAAATACCTTGTACTTGTTTGAACACCTTTTAATGTCAAAGTTGGCCTCTGTGCTTTTTCATTGTTGAAAAGACTCTTTCTTGCACTGAGGTCTGCTTATTGTAAATATCTTGTACTTGTTTGAACACCTTTTAATGTCAAAGTTGGCCTCTGTGCTTATCAGTGTTGGAAAGACTCTTTCTTGCACTGAGGTCTGCTTATTGTAAATATCTTGTACTTGTTTGAAGACCTTTTAATGTCAAAGTTGGCCTCTGTGCTTCTGCAGTGTTAGAAAGACTCTTTCTTGCACTGAGGGCTGCTTATTGTAAATATCTTGTACTTGTTTGAAGACCTTTTCATGTCAAAGTTGGCCTCTGTGCTTCTGCAGTGTTAGAAAGACTCTTTCTTGCACTGAGGGCTGCTTATTGTAAATATCTTGTACTTGTTTGAAGACCTTTTAATGTTAAAGTTGGCCTCTTTGCTTTTTCCGTGTTGGAAAGACTCTTTCTTGCACTAAGGTCTGCTTATTGTAAATATCTTGTACTTGTTTTTACACCTTTTCATGTCAAAGTTGGCCTCTGTGCTTATCAGTGTTGGAAAGGCTCTTTCTTGCACTGAGGTCTGCTTATTGTAAATATCTTGTACTTGTTTGAACACCTTTTCATGTCAAAGTTGGCCTCTGTGCTTTTTCAGTGTTGGAAAGACTCTTTCTTGCACTGAGGTCTGCTTATTGTAAATATCTTGTACTTGATTTTTACACCTTTTCATGTCAAAGTTGGCCTCTGTGCTTTTTCCGTGTTGGAAAGACTCTTTCTTGCACCGAAGTCTGCTTATTGTAAATATCTTGTACTTGATTTTACACCTTTTAATGTCAAAGTTGGCCTCTGTGCTTTTTCCGTGTTGGAAAGACTCTTTCTTGCACTGAGGCCTGCTTATTGTAAATATCTTGTACTTGTTTGAACACCTTTTCATGTCAAAGTTGGCCTCTGTGCTTATCAGTGTTGGAAAGACTCTTTCTTGCACTGAGGTCTGCTTATTGTAAATATCTTGTACTTGTTTTTACACCTTTTAATGTCAAAGTTGGCCTCTGTGCTTATCAGTGTTGGAAAGACTCTTTCTTGCACTGAGGTCTGCTTATTGTAAATATCTTGTACTTGTTTGAAGACCTTTTAATGTCAAAGTTGGCCTCTGTGCTTTTTCCGTGTTGGAAAGACTCTTTCTTGCACTGAGGTCTGCTTATTGTAAATATCTTGTACTTGTTTGAACACCTTTTAATGTCAAAGTTGGCCTTTGTGCTTATCAGTGTTGGAAAGACTCTTTCTTGCACTGAGGTCTGCTTATTGTAAATATCTTGTACTTGATTTTACACCTTTTCATGTCAAAGTTGGCCTCTGTGCTTGTCAGTGTTGGAAAGACTCTTTCTTGCACTGAGGTCTGCTTATTGTAAATATCTTGTACTTGTTTGAACACCTTTTAATGTCAAAGTTGGCCTCTGTGCTTATCAGTGTTGGAAAGACTCTTTCTTGCACTGAGGTCTGCTTATTGTAAATATCTTGTACTTGTTTGAAGACCTTTTAATGTTAAAGTTGGCCTCTTTGCTTTTTCCGTGTTGGAAAGACTCTTTCTTGCACTGAGGTCTGCTTATTGTAAATATCTTGTACTTGATTTTACACCTTTTAATGTCAAAGTTGGCCTTTGTGCTTATCAGTGTTGGAAAGACTCTTTCTTGCACTGAGGTCTGCTTATTGTAAATATCTTGTACTTGTTTGAACACCTTTTCATGTCAAAGTTGGCCTCTGTGCTTATCAGTGTTGGAAAGACTCTTTCTTGCACTGAGGTCTGCTTATTGTAAATATCTTGTACTTGTTTTTACACCTTTTCATGTCAAAGTTGGCCTCTGTGCTTCTGCAGTGTTAGAAAGACTCTTTCTTGCACTGAGGTCTGCTTATTGTAAATATCTTGTACTTGTTTGAAGACCTTTTAATGTTAAAGTTGGCCTCTTTGCTTTTTCCGTGTTGGAAAGACTCTTTCTTGCACTGAGGTCTGCTTATTGTAAATATCTTGTACTTGTTTTTACACCTTTTAATGTCAAAGTTGGCCTCTGTGCTTCTGCAGTGTTGGAAAGACTCTTTCTTGCACTGAGGTCTGCTTATTGTAAATATCTTGTACTTGTTTGAACACCTTTTAATGTCAAAGTTGGCCTCTGTGCTTTTTCAGTGTTGGAAAGACTCTTTCTTGCACTGAGGTCTGCTTATTGTAAATATCTTGTACTTGTTTTTACACCTTTTAATGTCAAAGTTGGCCTCTGTGCTTTTTCAGTGTTGGAAAGACTCTTTCTTGCACTGAGGTCTGCTTATTGTAAATATCTTGTACTTGATTTTTACACCTTTTCATGTCAAAGTTGGCCTCTGTGCTTTTTCCGTGTTGGAAAGACTCTTTCTTGCACCGAAGTCTGCTTATTGTAAATATCTTGTACTTGATTTTACACCTTTTAATGTCAAAGTTGGCCTCTGTGCTTTTTCCGTGTTGGAAAGACTCTTTCTTGCACTGAGGCCTGCTTATTGTAAATATCTTGTACTTGTTTGAACACCTTTTCATGTCAAAGTTGGCCTCTGTGCTTATCAGTGTTGGAAAGACTCTTTCTTGCACTGAGGTCTGCTTATTGTAAATATCTTGTACTTGTTTTTACACCTTTTAATGTCAAAGTTGGCCTCTGTGCTTATCAGTGTTGGAAAGACTCTTTCTTGCACTGAGGTCTGCTTATTGTAAATATCTTGTACTTGTTTGAAGACCTTTTAATGTCAAAGTTGGCCTCTGTGCTTTTTCCGTGTTGGAAAGACTCTTTCTTGCACTGAGGTCTGCTTATTGTAAATATCTTGTACTTGATTTTACACCTTTTAATGTCAAAGTTGGCCTTTGTGCTTATCAGTGTTGGAAAGACTCTTTCTTGCACTGAGGTCTGCTTATTGTAAATATCTTGTACTTGATTTTACACCTTTTCATGTCAAAGTTGGCCTCTGTGCTTGTCAGTTTTGGAAAGACTCTTTCTTGCACTGAGGTCTGCTTATTGTAAATATCTTGTACTTGTTTGAACACCTTTTAATGTCAAAGTTGGCCTCTGTGCTTATCAGTGTTGGAAAGACTCTTTCTTGCACTGAGGTCTGCTTATTGTAAATATCTTGTACTTGTTTGAAGACCTTTTAATGTTAAAGTTGGCCTCTTTGCTTTTTCCGTGTTGGAAAGACTCTTTCTTGCACTGAGGTCTGCTTATTGTAAATATCTTGTACTTGATTTTACACCTTTTAATGTCAAAGTTGGCCTTTGTGCTTATCAGTGTTGGAAAGACTCTTTCTTGCACTGAGGTCTGCTTATTGTAAATATCTTGTACTTGTTTGAACACCTTTTCATGTCAAAGTTGGCCTCTGTGCTTATCAGTGTTGGAAAGACTCTTTCTTGCACTGAGGTCTGCTTATTGTAAATATCTTGTACTTGTTTTTACACCTTTTCATGTCAAAGTTGGCCTCTGTGCTTCTGCAGTGTTAGAAAGACTCTTTCTTGCACTGAGGTCTGCTTATTGTAAATATCTTGTACTTGTTTGAAGACCTTTTAATGTTAAAGTTGGCCTCTTTGCTTTTTCCGTGTTGGAAAGACTCTTTCTTGCACTGAGGTCTGCTTATTGTAAATATCTTGTACTTGTTTTTACACCTTTTAATGTCAAAGTTGGCCTCTGTGCTTATCAGTGTTGGAAAGACTCTTTCTTGCACTGAGGTCTGCTTATTGTAAATATCTTGTACTTGTTTGAACACCTTTTAATGTCAAAGTTGGCCTCTGTGCTTTTTCAGTGTTGGAAAGACTCTTTCTTGCACTGAGGTCTGCTTATTGTAAATATCTTGTACTTGTTTTTACACCTTTTAATGTCAAAGTTGGCCTCTGTGCTTATCAGTGTTGGAAAGACTCTTTCTTGCACTAAGGTCTGCTTATTGTAAATATCTTGTACTTGTTTGAACACCTTTTAATGTCAAAGTTGGCCTCTGTGCTTATCAGTGTTAGAAAGACTCTTTCTTGCACTGAGGTCTGCTTATTGTAAATATCTTGTACTTGTTTGAAGACCTTTTAATGTTAAAGTTGGCCTCTTTGCTTTTTCAGTGTTGGAAAGACTCTTTCTTGCACTGAGGTCTGCTTATTGTAAATATCTTGTACTTGTTTGAACACCTTTTAATGTCAAAGTTGGCCTCTGTGCTTTTTCATTGTTGGAAAGACTCTTTCTTGCACTGAGGTCTGCTTATTGTAAATATATTGTACTTGTTTTTATACCTTTTAATGTCAAAGTTGGCCTCTGTGCTTATCAGTGTTGGAAAGGCTCTTTCTTGCACTAAGGTCTGCTTATTGTAAATATCTTGTACTTGTTTGAACACCTTTTAATGTCAAAGTTGGCCTCTGTGATTTTTCAGTGTTGGAAAGACTCTTTCTTGCACTGAGGTCTGCTTATTGTTAATATATTGTACTTGTTTTTATACCTTTTAATGTCAAAGTTGGCCTCTGTGCTTATCAGTGTTAGAAAGACTCTTTCTTGCACTGAGGTCTGCTTATTGTAAATATCTTGTACTTGTTTGAAGACCTTTTAATGTTAAAGTTGGCCTCTTTGGTTTTTCAGTGTTGGAAAGACTCTTTCTTGCACTGAGGTCTGCTTATTGTAAATATCTTGTACTTGTTTGAACACCTTTTAATGTCAAAGTTGGCCTCTGTGCTTTTTCATTGTTGAAAAGACTCTTTCTTGCACTGAGGTCTGCTTATTGTAAATATCTTGTACTTGTTTGAACACCTTTTAATGTCAAAGTTGGCCTCTGTGCTTATCAGTGTTGGAAAGACTCTTTCTTGCACTGAGGTCTGCTTATTGTAAATATCTTGTACTTGTTTGAAGACCTTTTAATGTCAAAGTTGGCCTCTGTGCTTCTGCAGTGTTAGAAAGACTCTTTCTTGCACTGAGGGCTGCTTATTGTAAATATCTTGTACTTGTTTGAAGACCTTTTCATGTCAAAGTTGGCCTCTGTGCTTCTGCAGTGTTAGAAAGACTCTTTCTTGCACTGAGGGCTGCTTATTGTAAATATCTTGTACTTGTTTGAAGACCTTTTAATGTTAAAGTTGGCCTCTTTGCTTTTTCCGTGTTGGAAAGACTCTTTCTTGCACTGAGGTCTGCTTATTGTAAATATCTTGTACTTGTTTGAAGACCTTTTCATGTCAAAGTTGGCCTCTGTGCTTCTGCAGTGTTAGAAAGACTCTTTCTTGCACTGAGGGCTGCTTATTGTAAATATCTTGTACTTGTTTGAAGACCTTTTAATGTTAAAGTTGGCCTCTTTGCTTTTTCCGTGTTGGAAAGACTCTTTCTTGCACTAAGGTCTGCTTATTGTAAATATCTTGTACTTGTTTTTACACCTTTTCATGTCAAAGTTGGCCTCTGTGCTTATCAGTGTTGGAAAGGCTCTTTCTTGCACTGAGGTCTGCTTATTGTAAATATCTTGTACTTGTTTGAACACCTTTTCATGTCAAAGTTGGCCTCTGTGCTTTTTCAGTGTTGGAAAGACTCTTTCTTGCACTGAGGTCTGCTTATTGTAAATATCTTGTACTTGATTTTTACACCTTTTCATGTCAAAGTTGGCCTCTGTGCTTTTTCCGTGTTGGAAAGACTCTTTCTTGCACCGAGGTCTGCTTATTGTAAATATCTTGTACTTGATTTTACACCTTTTAATGTCAAAGTTGGCCTCTGTGCTTTTTCCGTGTTGGAAAGACTCTTTCTTGCACTGAGGTCTGCTTATTGTAAATATCTTGTACTTGATTTTACACCTTTTAATGTCAAAGTTGGCCTCTGTGCTTTTTCCGTGTTGGAAAGACTCTTTCTTGCACTGAGGCCTGCTTATTGTAAATATCTTGTACTTGTTTGAACACCTTTTCATGTCAAAGTTGGCCTCTGTGCTTATCAGTGTTGGAAAGACTCTTTCTTGCACTGAGGTCTGCTTATTGTAAATATCTTGTACTTGTTTTTACACCTTTTAATGTCAAAGTTGGCCTCTGTGCTTATCAGTGTTGGAAAGACTCTTTCTTGCACTGAGGTCTGCTTATTGTAAATATCTTGTACTTGTTTGAAGACCTTTTAATGTCAAAGTTGGCCTCTGTGCTTTTTCCGTGTTGGAAAGACTCTTTCTTGCACTGAGGTCTGCTTATTGTAAATATCTTGTACTTGATTTTACACCTTTTAATGTCAAAGTTGGCCTTTGTGCTTATCAGTGTTGGAAAGACTCTTTCTTGCACTGAGGTCTGCTTATTGTAAATATCTTGTACTTGATTTTACACCTTTTCATGTCAAAGTTGGCCTCTGTGCTTGTCAGTGTTGGAAAGACTCTTTCTTGCACTGAGGTCTGCTTATTGTAAATATCTTGTACTTGTTTGAAGACCTTTTAATGTTAAAGTTGGCCTCTTTGCTTTTTCAGTGTTGGAAAGACTCTTTCTTGCACTGAGGTCTGCTTATTGTAAATATCTTGTACTTGTTTGAACACCTTTTAATGTCAAAGTTGGCCTCTGTGCTTTTTCATTGTTGGAAAGACTCTTTCTTGCACTGAGGTCTGCTTATTGTAAATATATTGTACTTGTTTTTATACCTTTTAATGTCAAAGTTGGCCTCTGTGCTTATCAGTGTTGGAAAGGCTCTTTCTTGCACTAAGGTCTGCTTATTGTAAATATCTTGTACTTGTTTGAACACCTTTTAATGTCAAAGTTGGCCTCTGTGATTTTTCAGTGTTGGAAAGACTCTTTCTTGCACTGAGGTCTGCTTATTGTTAATATATTGTACTTGTTTTTATACCTTTTAATGTCAAAGTTGGCCTCTGTGCTTATCAGTGTTAGAAAGACTCTTTCTTGCACTGAGGTCTGCTTATTGTAAATATCTTGTACTTGTTTGAAGACCTTTTAAAGTTAAAGTTGGCCTCTTTGGTTTTTCAGTGTTGGAAAGACTCTTTCTTGCACTGAGGTCTGCTTATTGTAAATATCTTGTACTTGTTTGAACACCTTTTAATGTCAAAGTTGGCCTCTGTGCTTTTTCAGTGTTGGAAAGACTCTTTCTTGCACTGAGGTCTGCTTATTGTAAATATCTTGTACTTGTTTGAACACCTTTTAATGTCAAAGTTGGCCTCTGTGCTTATCAGTGTTGGAAAGACTCTTTCTTGCACTGAGGTCTGCTTATTGTAAATATCTTGTACTTGTTTGAACACCTTTTAATGTCAAAGTTGGCCTCTGTGCTTTTTCATTGTTGAAAAGACTCTTTCTTGCACTGAGGTCTGCTTATTGTAAATATCTTGTACTTGTTTGAACACCTTTTAATGTCAAAGTTGGCCTCTGTGCTTATCAGTGTTGGAAAGACTCTTTCTTGCACTGAGGTCTGCTTATTGTAAATATCTTGTACTTGTTTGAAGACCTTTTAATGTCAAAGTTGGCCTCTGTGCTTCTGCAGTGTTAGAAAGACTCTTTCTTGCACTGAGGGCTGCTTATTGTAAATATCTTGTACTTGTTTGAACACCTTTTCATGTCAAAGTTGGCCTCTGTGCTTCTGCAGTGTTAGAAAGACTCTTTCTTGCACTGAGGGCTGCTTATTGTAAATATCTTGTACTTGTTTGAAGACCTTTTAATGTTAAAGTTGGCCTCTTTGCTTTTTCCGTGTTGGAAAGACTCTTTCTTGCACTAAGGTCTGCTTATTGTAAATATCTTGTACTTGTTTTTACACCTTTTCATGTCAAAGTTGGCCTCTGTGCTTATCAGTGTTGGAAAGGCTCTTTCTTGCACTGAGGTCTGCTTATTGTAAATATCTTGTACTTGTTTGAACACCTTTTCATGTCAAAGTTGGCCTCTGTGCTTTTTCAGTGTTGGAAAGACTCTTTCTTGCACTGAGGTCTGCTTATTGTAAATATCTTGTACTTGATTTTTACACCTTTTCATGTCAAAGTTGGCCTCTGTGCTTTTTCCGTGTTGGAAAGACTCTTTCTTGCACCGAAGTCTGCTTATTGTAAATATCTTGTACTTGATTTTACACCTTTTAATGTCAAAGTTGGCCTCTGTGCTTTTTCCGTGTTGGAAAGACTCTTTCTTGCACTGAGGCCTGCTTATTGTAAATATCTTGTACTTGTTTGAACACCTTTTCATGTCAAAGTTGGCCTCTGTGCTTATCAGTGTTGGAAAGACTCTTTCTTGCACTGAGGTCTGCTTATTGTAAATATCTTGTACTTGTTTTTACACCTTTTAATGTCAAAGTTGGCCTCTGTGCTTATCAGTGTTGGAAAGACTCTTTCTTGCACTGAGGTCTGCTTATTGTAAATATCTTGTACTTGTTTGAAGACCTTTTAATGTCAAAGTTGGCCTCTGTGCTTTTTCCGTGTTGGAAAGACTCTTTCTTGCACTGAGGTCTGCTTATTGTAAATATCTTGTACTTGATTTTACACCTTTTAATGTCAAAGTTGGCCTTTGTGCTTATCAGTGTTGGAAAGACTCTTTCTTGCACTGAGGTCTGCTTATTGTAAATATCTTGTACTTGATTTTACACCTTTTCATGTCAAAGTTGGCCTCTGTGCTTGTCAGTGTTGGAAAGACTCTTTCTTGCACTGAGGTCTGCTTATTGTAAATATCTTGTACTTGTTTGAACACCTTTTAATGTCAAAGTTGGCCTCTGTGCTTATCAGTGTTGGAAAGACTCTTTCTTGCACTGAGGTCTGCTTATTGTAAATATCTTGTACTTGTTTGAAGACCTTTTAATGTTAAAGTTGGCCTCTTTGCTTTTTCCGTGTTGGAAAGACTCTTTCTTGCACTGAGGTCTGCTTATTGTAAATATCTTGTACTTGATTTTACACCTTTTAATGTCAAAGTTGGCCTTTGTGCTTATCAGTGTTGGAAAGACTCTTTCTTGCACTGAGGTCTGCTTATTGTAAATATCTTGTACTTGTTTGAACACCTTTTCATGTCAAAGTTGGCCTCTGTGCTTCTGCAGTGTTAGAAAGACTCTTTCTTGCACTGAGGTCTGCTTATTGTGAATATATTGTACTTGTTTTTATACCTTTTAATGTCAAAGTTGGCCTCTGTGCTTATCAGTGTTGGAAAGGCTCTTTCTTGCACTGAGGTCTGCTTATTGTAAATATCTTGTACTTGTTTTTACACCTTTTCATGTCAAAGTTGGCCTCTGTCCTTATCAGTGTTGGAAAGGCTCTTTCTTGCACTGAGGTCTGCTTTTTGTAAATATCTTGTACTTGTTTTTACACCTTTTCATGTCAAAGTTGGCCTCTGTGCTTATCAGTGTTGGAAAGACTCTTTCTTGCACTGAGGTCTGCTTATTGTAAATATCTTGTACTTGTTTGAACACCTTTTAATGTCAAAGTTGGCCTCTGTGCTTTTCAGTGTTGGAAAGACTCTTTCTTGCACCGAGGTCTGCTTATTGTAAATATCTTGTACTTGTTTGAACACCTTTTAATGTCAAAGTTGGCCTCTGTGCTTTTTCAGTGTTGGAAAGACTCTTTCTTGCACTGAGGTCTGCTTATTGTAAATATCTTGTACTTATTTGAACACCTTTTAATGTCAAAGTTGGCCTCTGTGCTTTTTCAGTGTTGGAAAGACTCTTTCTTGCACTGAGGTCTGCTTATTGTAAATATCTTGTACTTGTTTTTACACCTTTTAATGTCAAAGTTGGCCTCTGCGCTTCCTCAGTGTTGGAAAGACTCTTTCTTGCACTGAGGTCTGCTTATTGTAAATATCTTGTACTTGTTTGAACACCTTTTAATGTCAAAGTTGGCCTCTGTGCTTTTCAGTGTTGGAAAGACTATTTCTTGCACTGAGGTCTGCTTATTGTAAATATCTTGTACTTGTTTGAACACCTTTTAATGTCAAAGTTGGCCTCTGTGCTTTTTCAGTGTTGGAAAGACTCTTTCTTGCACTGAGGTCTGCTTATTGTAAATATCTTGTACTTGTTTGAACACCTTTTAATGTCAAAGTTGGCCTCTGTGCTTTTTCAGTGTTGAAAAGACTCTTTCTTGCACTGAGGTTTGCTTATTGTAAATATCTTGTACTTGTTTTTACACCTTTTCATGTCAAAGTTGGCCTCTGTGCTTATCAGTGTTGGAAAGACTCTTTCTTGCACTGAGGTCTGCTTATTGTAAATATCTTGTACTTATTTGAACACCTTTTAATGTCAAAGTTGGCCTCTGTGCTTTTTCAGTGTTGGAAAGACTCTTTCTTGCACTGAGGTCTGCTTATTGTAAATATCTTGTACTTGTTTGAACACCTTTTAATGTCAAAGTTGGCCTCTGCGCTTCTGCAGTGTTAGAAAGACTCTTTCTTGCACTGAGGTCTGCTTATTGTAAATATCTTGTACTTGTTTGAACACCTTTTAATGTCAAAGTTGGCCTCTGTGCTTTTTCAGTGTTGAAAAGACTCTTTCTTGCACTGAGGTCTGCTTATTGTAAATATCTTGTACTTGATTTTACACCTTTTTATGTCAAAGTTGGCCTCTGTGCTTATCAGTGATGGAAAGACTCTTTCTTGCACTGAGGTCTGCTTATTGTAAATATCTTGTACTTGTTTTTACACCTTTTCATGTCAAAGTTGGCCTCTGTGCTTATCAGTGTTGGAAAGACTCTTTCTTGCACTGAGGTCTGCTTATTGTAAATATCTTGTACTTGTTTGAACACCTTTTAATGTCAAAGTTGGCCTCTGTGCTTATCAGTGTTGGAAAGACTCTTTCTTGCACTGAGGTCTGCTTATTGTAAATATCTTGTACTTGTTTTTACACCTTTTCATGTCAAAGTTGGCCTCTGTGCTTCTGCAGTGTTAGAAAGACTCTTTCTTGCACTGAGGTCTGCTTATTGTAAATATCTTGTACTTGTTTTTACACCTTTTCATGTCAAAGTTGGCCTCTGTGCTTCTGCAGTGTTAGAAAGACTCTTTCTTGCACTGAGGTCTGCTTATTGTAAATATCTTGTACTTGTTTGAAGACCTTTTAATGTTAAAGTTGGCCTCTTTGCTTTTTCCGTGTTGGAAAGACTCTTTCTTGCACTGAGGTCTGCTTATTGTAAATATCTTGTACTTGTTTTTACACCTTTTAATGTCAAAGTTGGCCTCTGTGCTTCTGCAGTGTTGGAAAGACTCTTTCTTGCACTGAGGTCTGCTTATTGTAAATATCTTGTACTTGTTTGAACACCTTTTAATGTCAAAGTTGGCCTCTGTGCTTTTTCAGTGTTGGAAAGACTCTTTCTTGCACTGAGGTCTGCTTATTGTAAATATCTTGTACTTGTTTTTACACCTTTTAATGTCAAAGTTGGCCTCTGTGCTTTTTCAGTGTTGGAAAGACTCTTTCTTGCACTGAGGTCTGCTTATTGTAAATATCTTGTACTTGATTTTTACACCTTTTCATGTCAAAGTTGGCCTCTGTGCTTTTTCCGTGTTGGAAAGACTCTTTCTTGCACCGAAGTCTGCTTATTGTAAATATCTTGTACTTGATTTTACACCTTTTAATGTCAAAGTTGGCCTCTGTGCTTTTTCCGTGTTGGAAAGACTCTTTCTTGCACTGAGGCCTGCTTATTGTAAATATCTTGTACTTGTTTGAACACCTTTTCATGTCAAAGTTGGCCTCTGTGCTTATCAGTGTTGGAAAGACTCTTTCTTGCACTGAGGTCTGCTTATTGTAAATATCTTGTACTTGTTTTTACACCTTTTAATGTCAAAGTTGGCCTCTGTGCTTATCAGTGTTGGAAAGACTCTTTCTTGCACTGAGGTCTGCTTATTGTAAATATCTTGTACTTGTTTGAAGACCTTTTAATGTCAAAGTTGGCCTCTGTGCTTTTTCCGTGTTGGAAAGACTCTTTCTTGCACTGAGGTCTGCTTATTGTAAATATCTTGTACTTGATTTTACACCTTTTAATGTCAAAGTTGGCCTTTGTGCTTATCAGTGTTGGAAAGACTCTTTCTTGCACTGAGGTCTGCTTATTGTAAATATCTTGTACTTGATTTTACACCTTTTCATGTCAAAGTTGGCCTCTGTGCTTGTCAGTGTTGGAAAGACTCTTTCTTGCACTGAGGTCTGCTTATTGTAAATATCTTGTACTTGTTTGAACACCTTTTAATGTCAAAGTTGGCCTCTGTGCTTATCAGTGTTGGAAAGACTCTTTCTTGCACTGAGGTCTGCTTATTGTAAATATCTTGTACTTGTTTGAAGACCTTTTAATGTTAAAGTTGGCCTCTTTGCTTTTTCCGTGTTGGAAAGACTCTTTCTTGCACTGAGGTCTGCTTATTGTAAATATCTTGTACTTGATTTTACACCTTTTAATGTCAAAGTTGGCCTTTGTGCTTATCAGTGTTGGAAAGACTCTTTCTTGCACTGAGGTCTGCTTATTGTAAATATCTTGTACTTGTTTGAACACCTTTTCATGTCAAAGTTGGCCTCTGTGCTTATCAGTGTTGGAAAGACTCTTTCTTGCACTGAGGTCTGCTTATTGTAAATATCTTGTACTTGTTTTTACACCTTTTCATGTCAAAGTTGGCCTCTGTGCTTCTGCAGTGTTAGAAAGACTCTTTCTTGCACTGAGGTCTGCTTATTGTAAATATCTTGTACTTGTTTGAAGACCTTTTAATGTTAAAGTTGGCCTCTTTGCTTTTTCCGTGTTGGAAAGACTCTTTCTTGCACTGAGGTCTGCTTATTGTAAATATCTTGTACTTGTTTTTACACCTTTTAATGTCAAAGTTGGCCTCTGTGCTTATCAGTGTTGGAAAGACTCTTTCTTGCACTGAGGTCTGCTTATTGTAAATATCTTGTACTTGTTTGAACACCTTTTAATGTCAAAGTTGGCCTCTGTGCTTTTTCAGTGTTGGAAAGACTCTTTCTTGCACTGAGGTCTGCTTATTGTAAATATCTTGTACTTGTTTTTACACCTTTTAATGTCAAAGTTGGCCTCTGTGCTTATCAGTGTTGGAAAGACTCTTTCTTGCACTAAGGTCTGCTTATTGTAAATATCTTGTACTTGTTTGAACACCTTTTAATGTCAAAGTTGGCCTCTGTGCTTATCAGTGTTAGAAAGACTCTTTCTTGCACTGAGGTCTGCTTATTGTAAATATCTTGTACTTGTTTGAAGACCTTTTAATGTTAAAGTTGGCCTCTTTGCTTTTTCAGTGTTGGAAAGACTCTTTCTTGCACTGAGGTCTGCTTATTGTAAATATCTTGTACTTGTTTGAACACCTTTTAATGTCAAAGTTGGCCTCTGTGCTTTTTCATTGTTGGAAAGACTCTTTCTTGCACTGAGGTCTGCTTATTGTAAATATATTGTACTTGTTTTTATACCTTTTAATGTCAAAGTTGGCCTCTGTGCTTATCAGTGTTGGAAAGGCTCTTTCTTGCACTAAGGTCTGCTTATTGTAAATATCTTGTACTTGTTTGAACACCTTTTAATGTCAAAGTTGGCCTCTGTGATTTTTCAGTGTTGGAAAGACTCTTTCTTGCACTGAGGTCTGCTTATTGTTAATATATTGTACTTGTTTTTATACCTTTTAATGTCAAAGTTGGCCTCTGTGCTTATCAGTGTTAGAAAGACTCTTTCTTGCACTGAGGTCTGCTTATTGTAAATATCTTGTACTTGTTTGAAGACCTTTTAATGTTAAAGTTGGCCTCTTTGGTTTTTCAGTGTTGGAAAGACTCTTTCTTGCACTGAGGTCTGCTTATTGTAAATATCTTGTACTTGTTTGAACACCTTTTAATGTCAAAGTTGGCCTCTGTGCTTTTTCATTGTTGAAAAGACTCTTTCTTGCACTGAGGTCTGCTTATTGTAAATATCTTGTACTTGTTTGAACACCTTTTAATGTCAAAGTTGGCCTCTGTGCTTATCAGTGTTGGAAAGACTCTTTCTTGCACTGAGGTCTGCTTATTGTAAATATCTTGTACTTGTTTGAAGACCTTTTAATGTCAAAGTTGGCCTCTGTGCTTCTGCAGTGTTAGAAAGACTCTTTCTTGCACTGAGGGCTGCTTATTGTAAATATCTTGTACTTGTTTGAAGACCTTTTCATGTCAAAGTTGGCCTCTGTGCTTCTGCAGTGTTAGAAAGACTCTTTCTTGCACTGAGGGCTGCTTATTGTAAATATCTTGTACTTGTTTGAAGACCTTTTAATGTTAAAGTTGGCCTCTTTGCTTTTTCCGTGTTGGAAAGACTCTTTCTTGCACTGAGGTCTGCTTATTGTAAATATCTTGTACTTGTTTGAAGACCTTTTCATGTCAAAGTTGGCCTCTGTGCTTCTGCAGTGTTAGAAAGACTCTTTCTTGCACTGAGGGCTGCTTATTGTAAATATCTTGTACTTGTTTGAAGACCTTTTAATGTTAAAGTTGGCCTCTTTGCTTTTTCCGTGTTGGAAAGACTCTTTCTTGCACTAAGGTCTGCTTATTGTAAATATCTTGTACTTGTTTTTACACCTTTTCATGTCAAAGTTGGCCTCTGTGCTTATCAGTGTTGGAAAGGCTCTTTCTTGCACTGAGGTCTGCTTATTGTAAATATCTTGTACTTGTTTGAACACCTTTTCATGTCAAAGTTGGCCTCTGTGCTTTTTCAGTGTTGGAAAGACTCTTTCTTGCACTGAGGTCTGCTTATTGTAAATATCTTGTACTTGATTTTTACACCTTTTCATGTCAAAGTTGGCCTCTGTGCTTTTTCCGTGTTGGAAAGACTCTTTCTTGCACCGAGGTCTGCTTATTGTAAATATCTTGTACTTGATTTTACACCTTTTAATGTCAAAGTTGGCCTCTGTGCTTTTTCCGTGTTGGAAAGACTCTTTCTTGCACTGAGGTCTGCTTATTGTAAATATCTTGTACTTGATTTTACACCTTTTAATGTCAAAGTTGGCCTCTGTGCTTTTTCCGTGTTGGAAAGACTCTTTCTTGCACTGAGGCCTGCTTATTGTAAATATCTTGTACTTGTTTGAACACCTTTTCATGTCAAAGTTGGCCTCTGTGCTTATCAGTGTTGGAAAGACTCTTTCTTGCACTGAGGTCTGCTTATTGTAAATATCTTGTACTTGTTTTTACACCTTTTAATGTCAAAGTTGGCCTCTGTGCTTATCAGTGTTGGAAAGACTCTTTCTTGCACTGAGGTCTGCTTATTGTAAATATCTTGTACTTGTTTGAAGACCTTTTAATGTCAAAGTTGGCCTCTGTGCTTTTTCCGTGTTGGAAAGACTCTTTCTTGCACTGAGGTCTGCTTATTGTAAATATCTTGTACTTGATTTTACACCTTTTAATGTCAAAGTTGGCCTTTGTGCTTATCAGTGTTGGAAAGACTCTTTCTTGCACTGAGGTCTGCTTATTGTAAATATCTTGTACTTGATTTTACACCTTTTCATGTCAAAGTTGGCCTCTGTGCTTGTCAGTGTTGGAAAGACTCTTTCTTGCACTGAGGTCTGCTTATTGTAAATATCTTGTACTTGTTTGAAGACCTTTTAATGTTAAAGTTGGCCTCTTTGCTTTTTCAGTGTTGGAAAGACTCTTTCTTGCACTGAGGTCTGCTTATTGTAAATATATTGTACTTGTTTTTATACCTTTTAATGTCAAAGTTGGCCTCTGTGCTTATCAGTGTTGGAAAGGCTCTTTCTTGCACTAAGGTCTGCTTATTGTAAATATCTTGTACTTGTTTGAACACCTTTTAATGTCAAAGTTGGCCTCTGTGATTTTTCAGTGTTGGAAAGACTCTTTCTTGCACTGAGGTCTGCTTATTGTTAATATATTGTACTTGTTTTTATACCTTTTAATGTCAAAGTTGGCCTCTGTGCTTATCAGTGTTAGAAAGACTCTTTCTTGCACTGAGGTCTGCTTATTGTAAATATCTTGTACTTGTTTGAAGACCTTTTAAAGTTAAAGTTGGCCTCTTTGGTTTTTCAGTGTTGGAAAGACTCTTTCTTGCACTGAGGTCTGCTTATTGTAAATATCTTGTACTTGTTTGAACACCTTTTAATGTCAAAGTTGGCCTCTGTGCTTTTTCAGTGTTGGAAAGACTCTTTCTTGCACTGAGGTCTGCTTATTGTAAATACCTTGTACTTGTTTGAACACCTTTTAATGTCAAAGTTGGCCTCTGTGCTTTTTCATTGTTGAAAAGACTCTTTCTTGCACTGAGGTCTGCTTATTGTAAATATCTTGTACTTGTTTGAACACCTTTTAATGTCAAAGTTGGCCTCTGTGCTTATCAGTGTTGGAAAGACTCTTTCTTGCACTGAGGTCTGCTTATTGTAAATATCTTGTACTTGTTTTTACACCTTTTAATGTCAAAGTTGGCCTCTGTGCTTCTGCAGTGTTAGAAAGACTCTTTCTTGCACTGAGGGCTGCTTATTGTAAATATCTTGTACTTGTTTGAAGACCTTTTAATGTTAAAGTTGGCCTCTTTGCTTTTTCCGTGTTGGAAAGACTCTTTCTTGCACTAAGGTCTGCTTATTGTAAATATCTTGTACTTGTTTTTACACCTTTTCATGTCAAAGTTGGCCTCTGTGCTTATCAGTGTTGGAAAGGCTCTTTCTTGCACTGAGGTCTGCTTATTGTAAATATCTTGTACTTGTTTGAACACCTTTTCATGTCAAAGTTGGCCTCTGTGCTTTTTCAGTGTTGGAAAGACTCTTTCTTGCACTGAGGTCTGCTTATTGTAAATATCTTGTACTTGATTTTTACACCTTTTCATGTCAAAGTTGGCCTCTGTGCTTTTTCCGTGTTGGAAAGACTCTTTCTTGCACCGAAGTCTGCTTATTGTAAATATCTTGTACTTGATTTTACACCTTTTAATGTCAAAGTTGGCCTCTGTGCTTTTTCCGTGTTGGAAAGACTCTTTCTTGCACTGAGGCCTGCTTATTGTAAATATCTTGTACTTGTTTGAACACCTTTTCATGTCAAAGTTGGCCTCTGTGCTTATCAGTGTTGGAAAGACTCTTTCTTGCACTGAGGTCTGCTTATTGTAAATATCTTGTACTTGTTTTTACACCTTTTAATGTCAAAGTTGGCCTCTGTGCTTATCAGTGTTGGAAAGACTCTTTCTTGCACTGAGGTCTGCTTATTGTAAATATCTTGTACTTGTTTGAAGACCTTTTAATGTCAAAGTTGGCCTCTGTGCTTTTTCCGTGTTGGAAAGACTCTTTCTTGCACTGAGGTCTGCTTATTGTAAATATCTTGTACTTGATTTTACACCTTTTAATGTCAAAGTTGGCCTTTGTGCTTATCAGTGTTGGAAAGACTCTTTCTTGCACTGAGGTCTGCTTATTGTAAATATCTTGTACTTGATTTTACACCTTTTCATGTCAAAGTTGGCCTCTGTGCTTGTCAGTGTTGGAAAGACTCTTTCTTGCACTGAGGTCTGCTTATTGTAAATATCTTGTACTTGTTTGAACACCTTTTAATGTCAAAGTTGGCCTCTGTGCTTATCAGTGTTGGAAAGACTCTTTCTTGCACTGAGGTCTGCTTATTGTAAATATCTTGTACTTGTTTGAAGACCTTTTAATGTTAAAGTTGGCCTCTTTGCTTTTTCCGTGTTGGAAAGACTCTTTCTTGCACTGAGGTCTGCTTATTGTAAATATCTTGTACTTGATTTTACACCTTTTAATGTCAAAGTTGGCCTTTGTGCTTATCAGTGTTGGAAAGACTCTTTCTTGCACTGAGGTCTGCTTATTGTAAATATCTTGTACTTGTTTGAACACCTTTTCATGTCAAAGTTGGCCTCTGTGCTTCTGCAGTGTTAGAAAGACTCTTTCTTGCACTGAGGTCTGCTTATTGTGAATATATTGTACTTGTTTTTATACCTTTTAATGTCAAAGTTGGCCTCTGTGCTTATCAGTGTTGGAAAGGCTCTTTCTTGCACTGAGGTCTGCTTATTGTAAATATCTTGTACTTGTTTTTACACCTTTTCATGTCAAAGTTGGCCTCTGTCCTTATCAGTGTTGGAAAGGCTCTTTCTTGCACTGAGGTCTGCTTTTTGTAAATATCTTGTACTTGTTTTTACACCTTTTCATGTCAAAGTTGGCCTCTGTGCTTATCAGTGTTGGAAAGACTCTTTCTTGCACTGAGGTCTGCTTATTGTAAATATCTTGTACTTGTTTGAACACCTTTTAATGTCAAAGTTGGCCTCTGTGCTTTTCAGTGTTGGAAAGACTCTTTCTTGCACCGAGGTCTGCTTATTGTAAATATCTTGTACTTGTTTGAACACCTTTTAATGTCAAAGTTGGCCTCTGTGCTTTTTCAGTGTTGGAAAGACTCTTTCTTGCACTGAGGTCTGCTTATTGTAAATATCTTGTACTTATTTGAACACCTTTTAATGTCAAAGTTGGCCTCTGTGCTTTTTCAGTGTTGGAAAGACTCTTTCTTGCACTGAGGTCTGCTTATTGTAAATATCTTGTACTTGTTTTTACACCTTTTAATGTCAAAGTTGGCCTCTGCGCTTCCTCAGTGTTGGAAAGACTCTTTCTTGCACTGAGGTCTGCTTATTGTAAATATCTTGTACTTGTTTGAACACCTTTTAATGTCAAAGTTGGCCTCTGTGCTTTTCAGTGTTGGAAACACTATTTCTTGCACTGAGGTCTGCTTATTGTAAATATCTTGTACTTGTTTGAACACCTTTTAATGTCAAAGTTGGCCTCTGTGCTTTTTCAGTGTTGGAAAGACTCTTTCTTGCACTGAGGTCTGCTTATTGTAAATATCTTGTACTTGTTTGAACACCTTTTAATGTCAAAGTTGGCCTCTGTGCTTTTTCAGTGTTGAAAAGACTCTTTCTTGCACTGAGGTTTGCTTATTGTAAATATCTTGTACTTGTTTTTACACCTTTTCATGTCAAAGTTGGCCTCTGTGCTTATCAGTGTTGGAAAGACTCTTTCTTGCACTGAGGTCTGCTTATTGTAAATATCTTGTACTTATTTGAACACCTTTTAATGTCAAAGTTGGCCTCTGTGCTTTTTCAGTGTTGGAAAGACTCTTTCTTGCACTGAGGTCTGCTTATTGTAAATATCTTGTACTTGTTTGAACACCTTTTAATGTCAAAGTTGGCCTCTGTGCTTATCAGTGTTAGAAAGACTCTTTCTTGCACTGAGGTCTGCTTATTGTTAATATATTGTACTTGATTTTTATACCTTTTAATGTCAAAGTTGGCCTCTGTGCTTTTTCAGTGTTAGAAAGACTCTTTCTTGCACTGAGGGCTGCTTATTGTAAATATCTTGTACTTGTTTGAAGACCTTTTAATGTTAAAGTTGGCCTCTTTGCTTTTTCCGTGTTGGAAAGACTCTTTCTTGCACTGAGGTCTGCTTATTGTAAATATCTTGTACTTGTTTGAAGACCTTTTCATGTCAAAGTTGGCCTCTGTGCTTCTGCAGTGTTAGAAAGACTCTTTCTTGCACTGAGGGCTGCTTATTGTAAATATCTTGTACTTGTTTGAAGACCTTTTAATGTTAAAGTTGGCCTCTTTGCTTTTTCCGTGTTGGAAAGACTCTTTCTTGCACTAAGGTCTGCTTATTGTAAATATCTTGTACTTGTTTTTACACCTTTTCATGTCAAAGTTGGCCTCTGTGCTTATCAGTGTTGGAAAGGCTCTTTCTTGCACTGAGGTCTGCTTATTGTAAATATCTTGTACTTGTTTGAACACCTTTTCATGTCAAAGTTGGCCTCTGTGCTTTTTCAGTGTTGGAAAGACTCTTTCTTGCACTGAGGTCTGCTTATTGTAAATATCTTGTACTTGATTTTTACACCTTTTCATGTCAAAGTTGGCCTCTGTGCTTTTTCCGTGTTGGAAAGACTCTTTCTTGCACCGAGGTCTGCTTATTGTAAATATCTTGTACTTGATTTTACACCTTTTAATGTCAAAGTTGGCCTCTGTGCTTTTTCCGTGTTGGAAAGACTCTTTCTTGCACTGAGGTCTGCTTATTGTAAATATCTTGTACTTGATTTTACACCTTTTAATGTCAAAGTTGGCCTCTGTGCTTTTTCCGTGTTGGAAAGACTCTTTCTTGCACTGAGGCCTGCTTATTGTAAATATCTTGTACTTGTTTGAACACCTTTTCATGTCAAAGTTGGCCTCTGTGCTTATCAGTGTTGGAAAGACTCTTTCTTGCACTGAGGTCTGCTTATTGTAAATATCTTGTACTTGTTTTTACACCTTTTAATGTCAAAGTTGGCCTCTGTGCTTATCAGTGTTGGAAAGACTCTTTCTTGCACTGAGGTCTGCTTATTGTAAATATCTTGTACTTGTTTGAAGACCTTTTAATGTCAAAGTTGGCCTCTGTGCTTTTTCCGTGTTGGAAAGACTCTTTCTTGCACTGAGGTCTGCTTATTGTAAATATCTTGTACTTGATTTTACACCTTTTAATGTCAAAGTTGGCCTTTGTGCTTATCAGTGTTGGAAAGACTCTTTCTTGCACTGAGGTCTGCTTATTGTAAATATCTTGTACTTGATTTTACACCTTTTCATGTCAAAGTTGGCCTCTGTGCTTGTCAGTGTTGGAAAGACTCTTTCTTGCACTGAGGTCTGCTTATTGTAAATATCTTGTACTTGTTTGAAGACCTTTTAATGTTAAAGTTGGCCTCTTTGCTTTTTCAGTGTTGGAAAGACTCTTTCTTGCACTGAGGTCTGCTTATTGTAAATATATTGTACTTGTTTTTATACCTTTTAATGTCAAAGTTGGCCTCTGTGCTTATCAGTGTTGGAAAGGCTCTTTCTTGCACTAAGGTCTGCTTATTGTAAATATCTTGTACTTGTTTGAACACCTTTTAATGTCAAAGTTGGCCTCTGTGATTTTTCAGTGTTGGAAAGACTCTTTCTTGCACTGAGGTCTGCTTATTGTTAATATATTGTACTTGTTTTTATACCTTTTAATGTCAAAGTTGGCCTCTGTGCTTATCAGTGTTAGAAAGACTCTTTCTTGCACTGAGGTCTGCTTATTGTAAATATCTTGTACTTGTTTGAAGACCTTTTAAAGTTAAAGTTGGCCTCTTTGGTTTTTCAGTGTTGGAAAGACTCTTTCTTGCACTGAGGTCTGCTTATTGTAAATATCTTGTACTTGTTTGAACACCTTTTAATGTCAAAGTTGGCCTCTGTGCTTTTTCAGTGTTGGAAAGACTCTTTCTTGCACTGAGGTCTGCTTATTGTAAATACCTTGTACTTGTTTGAACACCTTTTAATGTCAAAGTTGGCCTCTGTGCTTTTTCATTGTTGAAAAGACTCTTTCTTGCACTGAGGTCTGCTTATTGTAAATATCTTGTACTTGTTTGAACACCTTTTAATGTCAAAGTTGGCCTCTGTGCTTATCAGTGTTGGAAAGACTCTTTCTTGCACTGAGGTCTGCTTATTGTAAATATCTTGTACTTGTTTTTACACCTTTTAATGTCAAAGTTGGCCTCTGTGCTTCTGCAGTGTTAGAAAGACTCTTTCTTGCACTGAGGGCTGCTTATTGTAAATATCTTGTACTTGTTTGAAGACCTTTTAATGTTAAAGTTGGCCTCTTTGCTTTTTCCGTGTTGGAAAGACTCTTTCTTGCACTAAGGTCTGCTTATTGTAAATATCTTGTACTTGTTTTTACACCTTTTCATGTCAAAGTTGGCCTCTGTGCTTATCAGTGTTGGAAAGGCTCTTTCTTGCACTGAGGTCTGCTTATTGTAAATATCTTGTACTTGTTTGAACACCTTTTCATGTCAAAGTTGGCCTCTGTGCTTTTTCAGTGTTGGAAAGACTCTTTCTTGCACTGAGGTCTGCTTATTGTAAATATCTTGTACTTGATTTTTACACCTTTTCATGTCAAAGTTGGCCTCTGTGCTTTTTCCGTGTTGGAAAGACTCTTTCTTGCACCGAAGTCTGCTTATTGTAAATATCTTGTACTTGATTTTACACCTTTTAATGTCAAAGTTGGCCTCTGTGCTTTTTCCGTGTTGGAAAGACTCTTTCTTGCACTGAGGCCTGCTTATTGTAAATATCTTGTACTTGTTTGAACACCTTTTCATGTCAAAGTTGGCCTCTGTGCTTATCAGTGTTGGAAAGACTCTTTCTTGCACTGAGGTCTGCTTATTGTAAATATCTTGTACTTGTTTTTACACCTTTTAATGTCAAAGTTGGCCTCTGTGCTTATCAGTGTTGGAAAGACTCTTTCTTGCACTGAGGTCTGCTTATTGTAAATATCTTGTACTTGTTTGAAGACCTTTTAATGTCAAAGTTGGCCTCTGTGCTTTTTCCGTGTTGGAAAGACTCTTTCTTGCACTGAGGTCTGCTTATTGTAAATATCTTGTACTTGATTTTACACCTTTTAATGTCAAAGTTGGCCTTTGTGCTTATCAGTGTTGGAAAGACTCTTTCTTGCACTGAGGTCTGCTTATTGTAAATATCTTGTACTTGATTTTACACCTTTTCATGTCAAAGTTGGCCTCTGTGCTTGTCAGTGTTGGAAAGACTCTTTCTTGCACTGAGGTCTGCTTATTGTAAATATCTTGTACTTGTTTGAACACCTTTTAATGTCAAAGTTGGCCTCTGTGCTTATCAGTGTTGGAAAGACTCTTTCTTGCACTGAGGTCTGCTTATTGTAAATATCTTGTACTTGTTTGAAGACCTTTTAATGTTAAAGTTGGCCTCTTTGCTTTTTCCGTGTTGGAAAGACTCTTTCTTGCACTGAGGTCTGCTTATTGTAAATATCTTGTACTTGATTTTACACCTTTTAATGTCAAAGTTGGCCTTTGTGCTTATCAGTGTTGGAAAGACTCTTTCTTGCACTGAGGTCTGCTTATTGTAAATATCTTGTACTTGTTTGAACACCTTTTCATGTCAAAGTTGGCCTCTGTGCTTCTGCAGTGTTAGAAAGACTCTTTCTTGCACTGAGGTCTGCTTATTGTGAATATATTGTACTTGTTTTTATACCTTTTAATGTCAAAGTTGGCCTCTGTGCTTATCAGTGTTGGAAAGGCTCTTTCTTGCACTGAGGTCTGCTTATTGTAAATATCTTGTACTTGTTTTTACACCTTTTCATGTCAAAGTTGGCCTCTGTCCTTATCAGTGTTGGAAAGGCTCTTTCTTGCACTGAGGTCTGCTTTTTGTAAATATCTTGTACTTGTTTTTACACCTTTTCATGTCAAAGTTGGCCTCTGTGCTTATCAGTGTTGGAAAGACTCTTTCTTGCACTGAGGTCTGCTTATTGTAAATATCTTGTACTTGTTTGAACACCTTTTAATGTCAAAGTTGGCCTCTGTGCTTTTCAGTGTTGGAAAGACTCTTTCTTGCACCGAGGTCTGCTTATTGTAAATATCTTGTACTTGTTTGAACACCTTTTAATGTCAAAGTTGGCCTCTGTGCTTTTTCAGTGTTGGAAAGACTCTTTCTTGCACTGAGGTCTGCTTATTGTAAATATCTTGTACTTATTTGAACACCTTTTAATGTCAAAGTTGGCCTCTGTGCTTTTTCAGTGTTGGAAAGACTCTTTCTTGCACTGAGGTCTGCTTATTGTAAATATCTTGTACTTGTTTTTACACCTTTTAATGTCAAAGTTGGCCTCTGCGCTTCCTCAGTGTTGGAAAGACTCTTTCTTGCACTGAGGTCTGCTTATTGTAAATATCTTGTACTTGTTTGAACACCTTTTAATGTCAAAGTTGGCCTCTGTGCTTTTCAGTGTTGGAAACACTATTTCTTGCACTGAGGTCTGCTTATTGTAAATATCTTGTACTTGTTTGAACACCTTTTAATGTCAAAGTTGGCCTCTGTGCTTTTTCAGTGTTGGAAAGACTCTTTCTTGCACTGAGGTCTGCTTATTGTAAATATCTTGTACTTGTTTGAACACCTTTTAATGTCAAAGTTGGCCTCTGTGCTTTTTCAGTGTTGAAAAGACTCTTTCTTGCACTGAGGTTTGCTTATTGTAAATATCTTGTACTTGTTTTTACACCTTTTCATGTCAAAGTTGGCCTCTGTGCTTATCAGTGTTGGAAAGACTCTTTCTTGCACTGAGGTCTGCTTATTGTAAATATCTTGTACTTATTTGAACACCTTTTAATGTCAAAGTTGGCCTCTGTGCTTTTTCAGTGTTGGAAAGACTCTTTCTTGCACTGAGGTCTGCTTATTGTAAATATCTTGTACTTGTTTGAACACCTTTTAATGTCAAAGTTGGCCTCTGCGCTTCTGCAGTGTTAGAAAGACTCTTTCTTGCACTGAGGTCTGCTTATTGTAAATATCTTGTACTTGTTTGAACACCTTTTAATGTCAAAGTTGGCCTCTGTGCTTTTTCAGTGTTGAAAAGACTCTTTCTTGCACTGAGGTCTGCTTATTGTAAATATCTTGTACTTGATTTTACACCTTTTTATGTCAAAGTTGGCCTCTGTGCTTATCAGTGATGGAAAGACTCTTTCTTGCACTGAGGTCTGCTTATTGTAAATATCTTGTACTTGTTTTTACACCTTTTCATGTCAAAGTTGGCCTCTGTGCTTATCAGTGTTGGAAAGACTCTTTCTTGCACTGAGGTCTGCTTATTGTAAATATCTTGTACTTATTTGAACACCTTTTAATGTCAAAGTTGGCCTCTGTGCTTTTTCAGTGTTGGAAAGACTCTTTCTTGCACTGAGGTCTGCTTATTGTAAATATCTTGTACTTGTTTGAAGACCTTTTAATGTTAAAGTTGGCCTCTTTGCTTTTTCAGTGTTGGAAAGACTCTTTCTTGCACTGAGGTCTGCTTATTGTAAATATCTTGTACTTGTTTGAACACCTTTTAATGTCAAAGTTGGCCTCTGTGCTTTTTCATTGTTGGAAAGACTCTTTCTTGCACTGAGGTCTGCTTATTGTAAATATATTGTACTTGTTTTTATACCTTTTAATGTCAAAGTTGGCCTCTGTGCTTATCAGTGTTGGAAAGGCTCTTTCTTGCACTAAGGTCTGCTTATTGTAAATATCTTGTACTTGTTTGAACACCTTTTAATGTCAAAGTTGGCCTCTGTGATTTTTCAGTGTTGGAAAGACTCTTTCTTGCACTGAGGTCTGCTTATTGTTAATATATTGTACTTGTTTTTATACCTTTTAATGTCAAAGTTGGCCTCTGTGCTTATCAGTGTTAGAAAGACTCTTTCTTGCACTGAGGTCTGCTTATTGTAAATATCTTGTACTTGTTTGAAGACCTTTTAAAGTTAAAGTTGGCCTCTTTGGTTTTTCAGTGTTGGAAAGACTCTTTCTTGCACTGAGGTCTGCTTATTGTAAATATCTTGTACTTGTTTGAACACCTTTTAATGTCAAAGTTGGCCTCTGTGCTTTTTCAGTGTTGGAAAGACTCTTTCTTGCACTGAGGTCTGCTTATTGTAAATACCTTGTACTTGTTTGAACACCTTTTAATGTCAAAGTTGGCCTCTGTGCTTTTTCATTGTTGAAAAGACTCTTTCTTGCACTGAGGTCTGCTTATTGTAAATATCTTGTACTTGTTTGAACACCTTTTAATGTCAAAGTTGGCCTCTGTGCTTATCAGTGTTGGAAAGACTCTTTCTTGCACTGAGGTCTGCTTATTGTAAATATCTTGTACTTGTTTGAAGACCTTTTAATGTCAAAGTTGGCCTCTGTGCTTCTGCAGTGTTAGAAAGACTCTTTCTTGCACTGAGGGCTGCTTATTGTAAATATCTTGTACTTGTTTGAACACCTTTTCATGTCAAAGTTGGCCTCTGTGCTTCTGCAGTGTTAGAAAGACTCTTTCTTGCACTGAGGGCTGCTTATTGTAAATATCTTGTACTTGTTTGAAGACCTTTTAATGTTAAAGTTGGCCTCTTTGCTTTTTCCGTGTTGGAAAGACTCTTTCTTGCACTAAGGTCTGCTTATTGTAAATATCTTGTACTTGTTTTTACACCTTTTCATGTCAAAGTTGGCCTCTGTGCTTATCAGTGTTGGAAAGGCTCTTTCTTGCACTGAGGTCTGCTTATTGTAAATATCTTGTACTTGTTTGAACACCTTTTCATGTCAAAGTTGGCCTCTGTGCTTTTTCAGTGTTGGAAAGACTCTTTCTTGCACTGAGGTCTGCTTATTGTAAATATCTTGTACTTGATTTTTACACCTTTTCATGTCAAAGTTGGCCTCTGTGCTTTTTCCGTGTTGGAAAGACTCTTTCTTGCACCGAAGTCTGCTTATTGTAAATATCTTGTACTTGATTTTACACCTTTTAATGTCAAAGTTGGCCTCTGTGCTTTTTCCGTGTTGGAAAGACTCTTTCTTGCACTGAGGCCTGCTTATTGTAAATATCTTGTACTTGTTTGAACACCTTTTCATGTCAAAGTTGGCCTCTGTGCTTATCAGTGTTGGAAAGACTCTTTCTTGCACTGAGGTCTGCTTATTGTAAATATCTTGTACTTGTTTTTACACCTTTTAATGTCAAAGTTGGCCTCTGTGCTTATCAGTGTTGGAAAGACTCTTTCTTGCACTGAGGTCTGCTTATTGTAAATATCTTGTACTTGTTTGAAGACCTTTTAATGTCAAAGTTGGCCTCTGTGCTTTTTCCGTGTTGGAAAGACTCTTTCTTGCACTGAGGTCTGCTTATTGTAAATATCTTGTACTTGATTTTACACCTTTTAATGTCAAAGTTGGCCTTTGTGCTTATCAGTGTTGGAAAGACTCTTTCTTGCACTAAGGTCTGCTTATTGTAAATATCTTGTACTTGTTTGAACACCTTTTAATGTCAAAGTTGGCCTCTGTGATTTTTCAGTGTTGGAAAGACTCTTTCTTGCACTGAGGTCTGCTTATTGTTAATATATTGTACTTGTTTTTATACCTTTTAATGTCAAAGTTGGCCTCTGTGCTTATCAGTGTTAGAAAGACTCTTTCTTGCACTGAGGTCTGCTTATTGTAAATATCTTGTACTTGTTTGAAGACCTTTTAAAGTTAAAGTTGGCCTCTTTGGTTTTTCAGTGTTGGAAAGACTCTTTCTTGCACTGAGGTCTGCTTATTGTAAATATCTTGTACTTGTTTGAACACCTTTTAATGTCAAAGTTGGCCTCTGTGCTTTTTCAGTGTTGGAAAGACTCTTTCTTGCACTGAGGTCTGCTTATTGTAAATACCTTGTACTTGTTTGAACACCTTTTAATGTCAAAGTTGGCCTCTGTGCTTTTTCATTGTTGAAAAGACTCTTTCTTGCACTGAGGTCTGCTTATTGTAAATATCTTGTACTTGTTTGAACACCTTTTAATGTCAAAGTTGGCCTCTGTGCTTATCAGTGTTGGAAAGACTCTTTCTTGCACTGAGGTCTGCTTATTGTAAATATCTTGTACTTGTTTGAAGACCTTTTAATGTCAAAGTTGGCCTCTGTGCTTCTGCAGTGTTAGAAAGACTCTTTCTTGCACTGAGGGCTGCTTATTGTAAATATCTTGTACTTGTTTGAACACCTTTTCATGTCAAAGTTGGCCTCTGTGCTTCTGCAGTGTTAGAAAGACTCTTTCTTGCACTGAGGGCTGCTTATTGTAAATATCTTGTACTTGTTTGAAGACCTTTTAATGTTAAAGTTGGCCTCTTTGCTTTTTCCGTGTTGGAAAGACTCTTTCTTGCACTAAGGTCTGCTTATTGTAAATATCTTGTACTTGTTTTTACACCTTTTCATGTCAAAGTTGGCCTCTGTGCTTATCAGTGTTGGAAAGGCTCTTTCTTGCACTGAGGTCTGCTTATTGTAAATATCTTGTACTTGTTTGAACACCTTTTCATGTCAAAGTTGGCCTCTGTGCTTTTTCAGTGTTGGAAAGACTCTTTCTTGCACTGAGGTCTGCTTATTGTAAATATCTTGTACTTGATTTTTACACCTTTTCATGTCAAAGTTGGCCTCTGTGCTTTTTCCGTGTTGGAAAGACTCTTTCTTGCACCGAAGTCTGCTTATTGTAAATATCTTGTACTTGATTTTACACCTTTTAATGTCAAAGTTGGCCTCTGTGCTTTTTCCGTGTTGGAAAGACTCTTTCTTGCACTGAGGCCTGCTTATTGTAAATATCTTGTACTTGTTTGAACACCTTTTCATGTCAAAGTTGGCCTCTGTGCTTATCAGTGTTGGAAAGACTCTTTCTTGCACTGAGGTCTGCTTATTGTAAATATCTTGTACTTGTTTTTACACCTTTTAATGTCAAAGTTGGCCTCTGTGCTTATCAGTGTTGGAAAGACTCTTTCTTGCACTGAGGTCTGCTTATTGTAAATATCTTGTACTTGTTTGAAGACCTTTTAATGTCAAAGTTGGCCTCTGTGCTTTTTCCGTGTTGGAAAGACTCTTTCTTGCACTGAGGTCTGCTTATTGTAAATATCTTGTACTTGATTTTACACCTTTTAATGTCAAAGTTGGCCTTTGTGCTTATCAGTGTTGGAAAGACTCTTTCTTGCACTGAGGTCTGCTTATTGTAAATATCTTGTACTTGATTTTACACCTTTTCATGTCAAAGTTGGCCTCTGTGCTTGTCAGTGTTGGAAAGACTCTTTCTTGCACTGAGGTCTGCTTATTGTAAATATCTTGTACTTGTTTGAACACCTTTTAATGTCAAAGTTGGCCTCTGTGCTTATCAGTGTTGGAAAGACTCTTTCTTGCACTGAGGTCTGCTTATTGTAAATATCTTGTACTTGTTTGAAGACCTTTTAATGTTAAAGTTGGCCTCTTTGCTTTTTCCGTGTTGGAAAGACTCTTTCTTGCACTGAGGTCTGCTTATTGTAAATATCTTGTACTTGATTTTACACCTTTTAATGTCAAAGTTGGCCTTTGTGCTTATCAGTGTTGGAAAGACTCTTTCTTGCACTGAGGTCTGCTTATTGTAAATATCTTGTACTTGTTTGAACACCTTTTCATGTCAAAGTTGGCCTCTGTGCTTCTGCAGTGTTAGAAAGACTCTTTCTTGCACTGAGGTCTGCTTATTGTGAATATATTGTACTTGTTTTTATACCTTTTAATGTCAAAGTTGGCCTCTGTGCTTATCAGTGTTGGAAAGGCTCTTTCTTGCACTGAGGTCTGCTTATTGTAAATATCTTGTACTTGTTTTTACACCTTTTCATGTCAAAGTTGGCCTCTGTCCTTATCAGTGTTGGAAAGGCTCTTTCTTGCACTGAGGTCTGCTTTTTGTAAATATCTTGTACTTGTTTTTACACCTTTTCATGTCAAAGTTGGCCTCTGTGCTTATCAGTGTTGGAAAGACTCTTTCTTGCACCGAGGTCTGCTTATTGTAAATATCTTGTACTTGTTTGAACACCTTTTAATGTCAAAGTTGGCCTCTGTGCTTTTTCAGTGTTGGAAAGACTCTTTCTTGCACTGAGGTCTGCTTATTGTAAATATCTTGTACTTATTTGAACACCTTTTAATGTCAAAGTTGGCCTCTGTGCTTTTTCAGTGTTGGAAAGACTCTTTCTTGCACTGAGGTCTGCTTATTGTAAATATCTTGTACTTGTTTTTACACCTTTTAATGTCAAAGTTGGCCTCTGCGCTTCCTCAGTGTTGGAAAGACTCTTTCTTGCACTGAGGTCTGCTTATTGTAAATATCTTGTACTTGTTTGAACACCTTTTAATGTCAAAGTTGGCCTCTGTGCTTTTCAGTGTTGGAAAGACTATTTCTTGCACTGAGGTCTGCTTATTGTAAATATCTTGTACTTGTTTGAACACCTTTTAATGTCAAAGTTGGCCTCTGTGCTTTTTCAGTGTTGGAAAGACTCTTTCTTGCACTGAGGTCTGCTTATTGTAAATATCTTGTACTTGTTTGAACACCTTTTAATGTCAAAGTTGGCCTCTGTGCTTTTTCAGTGTTGAAAAGACTCTTTCTTGCACTGAGGTTTGCTTATTGTAAATATCTTGTACTTGTTTTTACACCTTTTCATGTCAAAGTTGGCCTCTGTGCTTATCAGTGTTGGAAAGACTCTTTCTTGCACTGAGGTCTGCTTATTGTAAATATCTTGTACTTATTTGAACACCTTTTAATGTCAAAGTTGGCCTCTGTGCTTTTTCAGTGTTGGAAAGACTCTTTCTTGCACTGAGGTCTGCTTATTGTAAATATCTTGTACTTGTTTGAACACCTTTTAATGTCAAAGTTGGCCTCTGCGCTTCTGCAGTGTTAGAAAGACTCTTTCTTGCACTGAGGTCTGCTTATTGTAAATATCTTGTACTTGTTTGAACACCTTTTAATGTCAAAGTTGGCCTCTGTGCTTTTTCAGTGTTGAAAAGACTCTTTCTTGCACTGAGGTCTGCTTATTGTAAATATCTTGTACTTGATTTTACACCTTTTTATGTCAAAGTTGGCCTCTGTGCTTATCAGTGATGGAAAGACTCTTTCTTGCACTGAGGTCTGCTTATTGTAAATATCTTGTACTTGTTTTTACACCTTTTCATGTCAAAGTTGGCCTCTGTGCTTATCAGTGTTGGAAAGACTCTTTCTTGCACTGAGGTCTGCTTATTGTAAATATCTTGTACTTGTTTGAACACCTTTTCATGTCAAAGTTGGCCTCTGTGCTTCTGCAGTGTTAGAAAGACTCTTTCTTGCACTGAGGGCTGCTTATTGTAAATATCTTGTACTTGTTTGAAGACCTTTTAATGTTAAAGTTGGCCTCTTTGCTTTTTCCGTGTTGGAAAGACTCTTTCTTGCACTGAGGTCTGCTTATTGTAAATATCTTGTACTTGATTTTACACCTTTTAATGTCAAAGTTGGCCTCTTTGCTTTTTCCGTGTTGGAAAGACTCTTTCTTGCACTGAGGTCTGCTTATTGTAAATATCTTGTACTTGATTTTACACCTTTTAATGTCAAAGTTGGCCTCTGTGCTTATCAGTGTTAGAAAGACTCTTTCTTGCACTGAGGTCTGCTTATTGTAAATATCTTGTACTTGATTTTACACCTTTTAATGTCAAAGTTGGCCTCTGTGCTTTTTCAGTGTTGGAAAGACTCTTTCTTGCACTGAGGTCTGCTTATTGTAAATATCTTGTACTTGTTTGAACACCTTTTAATGTCAAAGTTGGCCTCTGTGCTTATCAGTGTTAGAAAGACTCTTTCTTGGACTGAGGTCTGCTTATTGTGAATATATTGTACTTGTTTTTATACCTTTTCATGTCAAAGTTGGCCTCTGTGCTTATCAGTGTTGGAAAGGCTCTTTCTTGCACTGAGGTCTGCTTATTGTAAATATCTTGTACTTGTTTTTACACCTTTTCATGTCAAAGTTGGCCTCTGTGCTTATCAGAATCAGAATCAGAATCAGAATACTTTATTGATCCCTGGGGGAAATTATTTTTTGTTACAGTGCTCCATTTTAAACCAACATTAAGACAAGACAGACAATACGCTAACTAAGAATAGTACAATATATACATATATATACATACATACATACATACATAAGTCACTTATAAATAAATATTTGGAAAAGAAACGTGTAGTTGTAGCAGCAAACAGTGTGTTAAGTGGATGCGTTGTACAGGGAGATGGCCACAGGCAGGAATGATTTCCTGTGTCGTTCAGTGGTGCTTTTCGGTAATCTCAGTCTCTCACTGAACGAGCTCCTGTGACTGACCAACATGTCATGGAGTGGGTGGGAGGTGTTATCCAACATTGTCTTTATCTTGGACAGCATCCGCCTCTCCGACACCACCTTGAGGGAGTCCAGCTCCATCCCCACAACATTGCTGGCCTTACGGATCAGTTTATTAAGTCTGTTGGCATCTGCGACCCTCAGCCTGCTCCCCCAGCATGCAACAGCATAGAGGATCGCACTGGCCACCACAGACTCATAGAAAATCCTCAGCATTTTCTGGCAGATGTTGAAGGACCTCAGTCGCCTCAAAAAATAGAGACGACTCTGGCCCTTCCTGTAAAGTGCTGTGGTGTTTTTAGCCCAGTCCAGTTTATTGTCAATGTGTACTCCAAGGTATTTATAGTCCTCCACAATGTCAACACTGACCCCCTGGATTGAAACAGGGGTCAAGTGTTGGAAAGACTCTTTCTTGCACTGAGGTCTGCTTATTGTAAATATCTTGTACTTGTTTGAACACCTTTTAATGTCAAAGTTGGCCTCTGTGCTTATCAGTGTTAGAAAGACTCTTTCTTGCACTGAGGTCTGCTTATTGTAAATATCTTATACTTGTTTGAACACCTTTTCATGTCAAAGTTGGCCTCTGTGCTTGTCAGTGTTGGAAAGACACGTTTTTGCACTGAGGTCTGCTTATTGTAAATATCTTGTACTTGTTTGAACACCTTTTAATGTCAAAGTTGGCCTCTGTGCTTTTTCAGTGTTGGAAAGACTCTTTCTGCACTGAGGTCTGCTTATTGTAAATATCTTGTACTTGTTTGAACACCTTTTAATGTCAAAGTTGGCCTCTGTGCTTTTCAGTGTTGGAAAGACTCTTTCTTGCACTGAGGTCTGCTTATTGTAAATATCTTGTACTTGTTTGAACACCTTTTAATGTCAAAGTTGGCCTCTGCACTTCTGCAGTGTTAGAAAGACTCTTTCTTGCACTGAGGTCTGCTTATTGTAAATATCTTGTACTTGTTTGAACACCTTTTAATGTCAAAGTTAGCATCTGTGCTTTTTCAGTGTTGAAAAGACTCTTTCTTGCACTGAGGTCTGCTTATTGTAAATATCTTGTACTTGTTTTTACACCTTTTCATGTCAAAGTTGGCCTCTGTGCTTTTTCCGTGTTGGAAAGACTCTTTCTTGCACCGAAGTCTGCTTATTGTAAATATCTTGTACTTGTTTTTACACCTTTTCATGTCAAAGTTGGCCTCTGTGCTTATCAGTGTTGGAAAGACTCTTTCTTGCACTGAGGTCTGCTTATTGTAAATACCTTGTACTTGTTTGAACACCTTTTAATGTCAAAGTTGGCCTCTGTGCTTATCAGTGTTGGAAAGACTCTTTCTTGCACTGAGGTCTGCTTATTGTAAATATCTTGTACTTGTTTGAACACCTTTTAATGTCAAAGTTGGCCTCTGTGCTTATCAGTGTTGGAAAGACTCTTTCTTGCACTGAGGTCTGCTTATTGTAAATATCTTGTACTTGTTTGAACACCTTTTCATGTCAAAGTTGGCCTCTGTGCTTCTGCAGTGTTAGAAAGACTCTTTCTTGCACTGAGGTCTGCTTATTGTAAATATCTTGTACTTGTTTGAACACCTTTTAATGTCAAAGTTGGCCTCTGTGCTTATCAGTGTTGGAAAGACTCTTTCTTGCACTGAGGTCTGCTTATTGTAAATATCTTGTACTTGTTTGAACACCTTTTAATGTCAAAGTTGGCCTCTGTGCTTTTCAGTGTTGGAAAGACTATTTCTTGCACTGAGGTCTGCTTATTGTAAATATCTTGTACTTGTTTGAACACCTTTTAATGTCAAAGTTGGCCTCTGTGCTTTTTCAGTGTTGGAAAGACTCTTTCTTGCACTGAGGTCTGCTTATTGTAAATATCTTGTACTTGTTTGAACACCTTTTAATGTCAAAGTTGGCCTCTGTGCTTTTTCAGTGTTGAAAAGACTCTTTCTTGCACTGAGGTTTGCTTATTGTAAATATCTTGTACTTGTTTTTACACCTTTTCATGTCAAAGTTGGCCTCTGTGCTTATCAGTGTTGGAAAGACTCTTTCTTGCACTGAGGTCTGCTTATTGTAAATATCTTGTACTTATTTGAACACCTTTTAATGTCAAAGTTGGCCTCTGTGCTTTTTCCGTGTTGGAAAGACTCTTGATTGCACTGAGGTCTGCTTATTGTAAATATCTTGTACTTGTTTGAACACCTTTTAATGTCAAAGTTGGCCTCTGCGCTTCTGCAGTGTTAGAAAGACTCTTTCTTGCACTGAGGTCTGCTTATTGTAAATATCTTGTACTTGTTTGAACACCTTTTAATGTCAAAGTTGGCCTCTGTGCTTTTTCAGTGTTGAAAAGACTCTTTCTTGCACTGAGGTCTGCTTATTGTAAATATCTTGTACTTGATTTTACACCTTTTTATGTCAAAGTTGGCCTCTGTGCTTATCAGTGATGGAAAGACTCTTTCTTGCACTGAGGTCTGCTTATTGTAAATATCTTGTACTTGTTTTTACACCTTTTCATGTCAAAGTTGGCCTCTGTGCTTATCAGTGTTGGAAAGACTCTTTCTTGCACTGAGGTCTGCTTATTGTAAATATCTTGTACTTATTTGAACACCTTTTAATGTCAAAGTTGGCCTCTGTGCTTTTTCAGTGTTGGAAAGACTCTTTCTTGCACTGAGGTCTGCTTATTGTAAATATCTTGTACTTGTTTGAACACCTTTTAATGTCAAAGTTGGCCTCTGTGCTTCTGCAGTGTTAGAAAGACTCTTTCTTGCACTGAGGGCTGCTTATTGTAAATATCTTGTACTTGTTTGAAGACCTTTTAATGTTAAAGTTGGCCTCTTTGCTTTTTCCGTGTTGGAAAGACTCTTTCTTGCACTGAGGTCTGCTTATTGTAAATATCTTGTACTTGATTTTACACCTTTTAATGTCAAAGTTGGCCTCTTTGCTTTTTCCGTGTTGGAAAGACTCTTTCTTGCACTGAGGTCTGCTTATTGTAAATATCTTGTACTTGATTTTACACCTTTTAATGTCAAAGTTGGCCTCTGTGCTTATCAGTGTTGGAAAGACTCTTTCTTGCACTGAGGTCTGCTTATTGTAAATATCTTGTACTTGATTTTACACCTTTTAATGTCAAAGTTGGCCTCTGTGCTTTTTCAGTGTTGGAAAGACTCTTTCTTGCACTGAGGTCTGCTTATTGTAAATATCTTGTACTTGTTTGAACACCTTTTAATGTCAAAGTTGGCCTCTGTGCTTATCAGTGTTGGAAAGACTCTTTCTTGGACTGAGGTCTGCTTATTGTGAATATATTGTACTTGTTTTTATACCTTTTCATGTCAAAGTTGGCCTCTGTGCTTATCAGTGTTGGAAAGGCTCTTTCTTGCACTGAGGTCTGCTTATTGTAAATATCTTGTACTTGTTTTTACACCTTTTCATGTCAAAGTTGGCCTCTGTGCTTATCAGAATCAGAATCAGAATCAGAATACTTTATTGATCCCTGGGGGAAATTATTTTTTGTTACAGTGCTCCATTTTAAACCAACATTAAGACAAGACAGACAATACGCTAACTAAGAATAGTACAATATATACATATATATACATACATACATACATAAGTCACTTATAAATAAATATTTGGAAAAGAAACATGTGTAGTTGTAGCAGCAAACAGTGTGTTAAGTGGATGCGTTGTACAGGGAGATGGCCACAGGCAGGAATGATTTCCTGTGTCGTTCAGTGGTGCTTTTCGGTAATCTCAGTCTCTCACTGAACGAGCTCCTGTGACTGACCAACATGTCATGGAGTGGGTGGGAGGTGTTATCCAACATTGTCTTTATCTTGGACAGCATCCGCCTCTCCGACACCACCTTGAGGGAGTCCAGCTCCATCCCCACAACATTGCTGGCCTTACGGATCAGTTTATTAAGTCTGTTGGCATCTGCGACCCTCAGCCTGCTCCCCCAGCATGCAACAGCATAGAGGATCGCACTGGCCACCACAGACTCATAGAAAATCCTCAGCATTTTCTGGCAGATGTTGAAGGACCTCAGTCGCCTCAAAAAATAGAGACGACTCTGGCCCTTCCTGTAAAGTGCTGTGGTGTTTTTAGCCCAGTCCAGTTTATTGTCAATGTGTACTCCAAGGTATTTATAGTCCTCCACAATGTCAACACTGACCCCCTGGATTGAAACAGGGGTCAAGTGTTGGAAAGACTCTTTCTTGCACTGAGGTCTGCTTATTGTAAATATCTTGTACTTGTTTGAACACCTTTTAATGTCAAAGTTGGCCTCTGTGCTTATCAGTGTTAGAAAGACTCTTTCTTGCACTGAGGTCTGCTTATTGTAAATATCTTATACTTGTTTGAACACCTTTTCATGTCAAAGTTGGCCTCTGTGCTTGTCAGTGTTGGAAAGACACGTTTTTGCACTGAGGTCTGCTTATTGTAAATATCTTGTACTTGTTTGAACACCTTTTAATGTCAAAGTTGGCCTCTGTGCTTTTTCAGTGTTGGAAAGACTCTTTCTGCACTGAGGTCTGCTTATTGTAAATATCTTGTACTTGTTTGAACACCTTTTAATGTCAAAGTTGGCCTCTGTGCTTTTCAGTGTTGGAAAGACTCTTTCTTGCACTGAGGTCTGCTTATTGTAAATATCTTGTACTTGTTTGAACACCTTTTAATGTCAAAGTTGGCCTCTGCACTTCTGCAGTGTTAGAAAGACTCTTTCTTGCACTGAGGTCTGCTTATTGTAAATATCTTGTACTTGTTTGAACACCTTTTAATGTCAAAGTTAGCATCTGTGCTTTTTCAGTGTTGAAAAGACTCTTTCTTGCACTGAGGTCTGCTTATTGTAAATATCTTGTACTTGTTTTTACACCTTTTCATGTCAAAGTTGGCCTCTGTGCTTATCAGTGTTGGAAAGACTCTTTCTTGCACTGAGGTCTGCTTATTGTAAATATCTTGTACTTGTTTGAACACCTTTTAATGTCAAAGTTGGCCTCTGTGCTTATCAGTGTTGGAAAGACTCTTTCTTGCACTGAGGTCTGCTTATTGTAAATATCTTGTACTTGTTTGAACACCTTTTCATGTCAAAGTTGGCCTCTGTGCTTCTGCAGTGTTAGAAAGACTCTTTCTTGCACTGAGGTCTGCTTATTGTAAATATCTTGTACTTGTTTGAACACCTTTTAATGTCAAAGTTGGCCTCTGTGCTTATCAGTGTTGGAAAGACTCTTTCTTGCACTGAGGTCTGCTTATTGTAAATATCTTGTACTTGTTTTTACACCTTTTCATGTCAAAGTTGGCCTCTTTGCTTTTTCCGTGTTGGAAAGACTCTTTCTTGCACTGAGGTCTGCTTATTGTAAATATCTTGTACTTGTTTTTACACCTTTTCATGTCAAAGTTGGCCTCTGTGCTTATCAGTGTTGGAAAGGCTCTTTCTTGCACTGAGGTCTGCTTATTGTAAATATCTTGTACTTGTTTGAACACCTTTTAATGTCAAAGTTGGCCTCTGTGCTTATCAGTGTTAGAAAGACTCTTTCTTGCACTGAGGTCTGCTTATTGTAAATATCTTGTACTTGTTTTTACACCTTTTAATGTCAAAGTTGGCCTCTGTGCTTATCAGTGTTAGAAAGACTCTTTCTTGCACTGAGGTCTGCTTATTGTAAATATCTTGTACTTGTTTGAAGACCTTTTAATGTTAAAGTTGGCCTCTTTGCTTTTTCCGTGTTGGAAAGACTCTTTCTTGCACTGAGGTCTGCTTATTGTAAATATCTTGTACTTGATTTTTACACCTTTTCATGTCAAAGTTGGCCTCTGTGCTTTTTCAGTGTTGAAAAGACTCTTTCTTGCACTGAGGTCTGCTTATTGTAAATATCTTGTACTTGATTTTACAGCTTTTAATGTCAAAGTTGGCCTCTGTGCTTTTTCAGTGTTGGAAAGACTCTTTCTTGCACTGAGGTCTGCTTATTGTAAATATCTTGTACTTGTTTGAAGACCTTTTAATGTGAAAGTTGGCCTCTGTGCTTTTTCAGTGTTGGAAAGACTCTTTCTTGCACTGAGGTCTGCTTATTGTAAATATCTTGTACTTGTTTTTACACCTTTTCATGTCAAAGTTGGCCTCTGTGCTTATCAGTGTTGGAAAGACTCTTTCTTGCACTGAGGTCTGCTTATTGTAAATATCTTGTACTTGTTTGAACACCTTTTAATGTCAAAGTTGGCCTCTGTGCTTATCAGTGTTAGAAAGACTCTTTCTTGCACTGAGGTCTGCTTATTGTTAATATATTGTACTTGTTTTTATACCTTTTAATGTCAAAGTTGGCCTCTGTGCTTTTTCCGTGTTGGAAAGGCTCTTTCTTGCACTGAGGTCTGCTTATTGTAAATATCTTGTACTTGTTTGAAGACCTTTTAATGTTAAAGTTGGCCTCTTTGCTTTTTCCGTGTTGGAAAGACTCTTTCTTGCACTGAGGTCTGCTTATTGTAAATATCTTGTACTTGATTTTTACACCTTTTCATGTCAAAGTTGGCCTCTGTGCTTTTTCAGTGTTGAAAAGACTCTTTCTTGCACTGAGGTCTGCTTATTGTGAATATCTTGTACTTGTTTGAACACCTTTTAATGTCAAAGTTGGCCTCTGTGCTTATCAGTGTTAGAAAGACTCTTTCTTGCACTGAGGTCTGCTTATTGTAAATATCTTGTACTTGTTTTTTACACCTTTTCATGTCAAAGTTGGCCTCTGTGCTTTTTCAGTGTTGAAAAGACTCTTTCTTGCACTGAGGTCTGCTTATTGTGAATATCTTGTACTTGTTTGAACACCTTTTAATGTCAAAGTTGGCCTCTGTGCTTATCAGTGTTAGAAAGACTCTTTCTTGCACTGAGGTCTGCTTATTGTAAATATCTTGTACTTGTTTGAACACCTTTTAATGTCAAAGTTGGCCTCTGTGCTTTTCAGTGTTGGAAAGACTCTTTCTTGCACTGAGGTCTGCTTATTGTAAATATCTTGTACTTGTTTAAACACCTTTTAATGTCAAAGTTGGCCTCTGTGCTTGTCAGTGTTGGAAAGACACGTTTTTGCACTGAGGTCTGCTTATTGTAAATATCTTGTACTTGTTTGAACACCTTTTAATGTCAAAGTTGGCCTCTGTGCTTATCAGTGTTGGAAAGACTCTTTCTTGCACTGAGGTCTGCTTATTGTGAATATCTTGTACTTGTTTGAACACCTTTTCATGTCAAAGTTGGCCTCTGTGCTTGTCAGTGTTGGAAAGACTCTTTCTTGCACCGAGGTCTGCTTATTGTAAATATCTTGTACTTGTTTTTACACCTTTTCATGTCAAAGTTGGCCTCTGTGCTTTTTCCGTGTTGGAAAGACTCTTTCTTGCACCGAGGTCTGCTTATTGTAAATACCTTGTACTTGTTTTTACACCTTTTCATGTCAAAGTTGGCCTCTGAGCTTATCAGTGATGGAAAGACTCTTTCTTGCACTGAGGTCTGCTTATTGTAAATATCTTGTACTTGTTTTTACACCTTTTCATGTCAAAATTGGCCTCTGAGCTTATCAGTGATGGAAAGACTCTTTCTTGCACCGAAGTCTGCTTATTGTAAATATCTTGTACTTGTTTTTACACCTTTTCATGTCAAAGTTGGCCTCTGTGCTTATCAGTGTTGGAAAGACTCTTTCTTGCACTGAGGTCTGCTTATTGTAAATATCTTGTACTTGTTTGAACACCTTTTAATGTCAAAGTTGGCCTCTGTGCTTATCAGTGTTGGAAAGACTCTTTCTTGCACTGAGGTCTGCTTATTGTAAATATCTTGTACTTGTTTGAACACCTTTTAATGTCAAAGTTGGCCTCTGTGCTTTTTCCGTGTTGGAAAGACTCTTTCTTGCACTGAGGTCTGCTTATTGTAAATATCTTGTACTTGATTTTTACACCTTTTCATGTCAAAGTTGGCCTCTGTGCTTTTTCAGTGTTGAAAAGACTCTTTCTTGCACTGAGGTCTGCTTATTGTGAATATCTTGTACTTGTTTGAACACCTTTTAATGTCAAAGTTGGCCTCTGTGCTTATCAGTGTTGAAAAGACTCTTTCTTGCACCGAGGTCTGCTTATTGTAAATATCTTGTACTTGTTTGAAGACCTTTTAATGTTAAAGTTGGCCTCTTTGCTTTTTCCGTGTTGGAAAGACTCTTTCTTGCACTGAGGTCTGCTTATTGTAAATATCTTGTACTTGTTTTTATACCTTTTAATGTCAAAGTTGGCCTCTGTGCTTATCAGTGTTAGAAAGACTCTTTCTTGCACTGAGGTCTGCTTATTGTTAATATATTGTACTTGTTTTTATACCTTTTAATGTCAAAGTTGGCCTCTGTGCTTTTTCCGTGTTGGAAAGGCTCTTTCTTGCACTGAGGTCTGCTTATTGTAAATATCTTGTACTTGTTTGAAGACCTTTTAATGTTAAAGTTGGCCTCTTTGCTTTTTCCGTGTTGGAAAGACTCTTTCTTGCACTGAGGTCTGCTTATTGTAAATATCTTGTACTTGTTTTTTACACCTTTTCATGTCAAAGTTGGCCTCTGTGCTTTTTCAGTGTTGAAAAGACTCTTTCTTGCACTGAGGTCTGCTTATTGTGAATATCTTGTACTTGTTTGAACACCTTTTAATGTCAAAGTTGGCCTCTGTGCTTATCAGTGTTAGAAAGACTCTTTCTTGCACTGAGGTCTGCTTATTGTAAATATCTTGTACTTGTTTGAACACCTTTTAATGTCAAAGTTGGCCTCTGTGCTTATCAGTGTTGGAAAGACTCTTTCTTGCACTGAGGTCTGCTTATTGTAAATATCTTGTACTTGTTTGAACACCTTTTAATGTTAAAGTTGGCCTCTTTGCTTTTTCCGTGTTGGAAAGACTCTTTCTTGCACTGAGGTCTGCTTATTGTAAATATCTTATACTTGTTTTTTACACCTTTTCATGTCAAAGTTGGCCTCTGTGCTTTTTCAGTGTTGAAAAGACTCTTTCTTGCACTGAGGTCTGCTTATTGTGAATATCTTGTACTTGTTTGAACACCTTTTAATGTCAAAGTTGGCCTCTGTGCTTGTCAGTGTTGGAAAGACACGTTTTTGCACTGAGGTCTGCTTATTGTAAATATCTTGTACTTGTTTGAACACCTTTTAATGTCAAAGTTGGCCTCTGTGCTTATCAGTGTTGGAAAGACTCTTTCTTGCACTGAGGTCTGCTTATTGTGAATATCTTGTACTTGTTTGAACACCTTTTCATGTCAAAGTTGGCCTCTGTGCTTGTCAGTGTTGGAAAGACTCTTTCTTGCACCGAGGTCTGCTTATTGTAAATATCTTGTACTTGTTTTTACACCTTTTAATGTCAAAGTTGGCCTCTGTGCTTTTTCCGTGTTGGAAAGACTCTTTCTTGCACCGAGGTCTGCTTATTGTAAATATCTTGTACTTGTTTTTACACCTTTTCATGTCAAAATTGGCCTCTGAGCTTATCAGTGATGGAAAGACTCTTTCTTGCACCGAAGTCTGCTTATTGTAAATATCTTGTACTTGTTTTTAAACCTTTTCATGTCAAAGTTGGCCTCTGAGCTTATCAGTGATGGAAAGACTCTTTCTTGCACTGAGGTCTGCTTATTTTAAATATCTTGTACTTGTTTTTACACCTTTTCATGTCAAAGTTGGCCTCTGCACTTCTGCAGTGTTAGAAAGACTCTTTCTTGCACTGAGGTCTGCTTATTGTAAATATCTTGTACTTGTTTTTTACACCTTTTCATGTCAAAGTTGGCCTCTGTGCTTTTTCAGTGTTGAAAAGACTCTTTCTTGCACTGAGGTCTGCTTATTGTGAATATCTTGTACTTGTTTGAACACCTTTTAATGTCAAAGTTGGCCTCTGTGCTTATCAGTGTTAGAAAGACTCTTTCTTGCACTGAGGTCTGCTTATTGTAAATATCTTGTACTTGTTTGAACACCTTTTAATGTCAAAGTTGGCCTCTGTGCTTATCAGTGTTGGAAAGACTCTTTCTTGCACTGAGGTCTGCTTATTGTAAATATCTTGTACTTGTTTGAACACCTTTTAATGTTAAAGTTGGCCTCTTTGCTTTTTCCGTGTTGGAAAGACTCTTTCTTGCACTGAGGTCTGCTTATTGTAAATATCTTATACTTGTTTTTTACACCTTTTCATGTCAAAGTTGGCCTCTGTGCTTTTTCAGTGTTGAAAAGACTCTTTCTTGCACTGAGGTCTGCTTATTGTGAATATCTTGTACTTGTTTGAACACCTTTTAATGTCAAAGTTGGCCTCTGTGCTTGTCAGTGTTGGAAAGACACGTTTTTGCACTGAGGTCTGCTTATTGTAAATATCTTGTACTTGTTTGAACACCTTTTAATGTCAAAGTTGGCCTCTGTGCTTATCAGTGTTGGAAAGACTCTTTCTTGCACTGAGGTCTGCTTATTGTGAATATCTTGTACTTGTTTGAACACCTTTTCATGTCAAAGTTGGCCTCTGTGCTTGTCAGTGTTGGAAAGACTCTTTCTTGCACCGAGGTCTGCTTATTGTAAATATCTTGTACTTGTTTTTACACCTTTTAATGTCAAAGTTGGCCTCTGTGCTTTTTCCGTGTTGGAAAGACTCTTTCTTGCACCGAGGTCTGCTTATTGTAAATATCTTGTACTTGTTTTTACACCTTTTCATGTCAAAATTGGCCTCTGAGCTTATCAGTGATGGAAAGACTCTTTCTTGCACCGAAGTCTGCTTATTGTAAATATCTTGTACTTGTTTTTAAACCTTTTCATGTCAAAGTTGGCCTCTGAGCTTATCAGTGATGGAAAGACTCTTTCTTGCACTGAGGTCTGCTTATTTTAAATATCTTGTACTTGTTTTTACACCTTTTCATGTCAAAGTTGGCCTCTGCACTTCTGCAGTGTTAGAAAGACTCTTTCTTGCACTGAGGTCTGCTTATTGTAAATATCTTGTACTTGTTTGAACACCTTTTAATGTCAAAGTTAGCATCTGTGCTTTTTCAGTGTTGAAAAGACTCTTTCTTGCACTGAGGTCTGCTTATTGTAAATATCTTGTACTTGTTTTTACACCTTTTCATGTCAAAGTTGGCCTCTGTGCTTTTTCCGTGTTGGAAAGACTCTTTCTTGCACCGAAGTCTGCTTATTGTAAATATCTTGTACTTGTTTTTACACCTTTTCATGTCAAAGTTGGCCTCTGTGCTTATCAGTGTTGGAAAGACTCTTTCTTGCACTGAGGTCTGCTTATTGTAAATACCTTGTACTTGTTTGAACACCTTTTAATGTCAAAGTTGGCCTCTGTGCTTATCAGTGTTGGAAAGACTCTTTCTTGCACTGAGGTCTGCTTATTGTAAATATCTTGTACTTGTTTGAACACCTTTTAATGTCAAAGTTGGCCTCTGTGCTTATCAGTGTTGGAAAGACTCTTTCTTGCACTGAGGTCTGCTTATTGTAAATATCTTGTACTTGTTTGAACACCTTTTCATGTCAAAGTTGGCCTCTGTGCTTCTGCAGTGTTAGAAAGACTCTTTCTTGCACTGAGGTCTGCTTATTGTAAATATCTTGTACTTGTTTGAACACCTTTTAATGTCAAAGTTGGCCTCTGTGCTTATCAGTGTTGGAAAGACTCTTTCTTGCACTGAGGTCTGCTTATTGTAAATATCTTGTACTTGTTTGAACACCTTTTCATGTCAAAGTTGGCCTCTGTGCTTCTGCAGTGTTAGAAAGACTCTTTCTTGCACTGAGGGCTGCTTATTGTAAATATCTTGTACTTGTTTGAACACCTTTTAATGTCAAAGTTGGCCTCTTTGCTTTTTCCGTGTTGGAAAGACTCTTTCTTGCACTGAGGTCTGCTTATTGTAAATATCTTGTACTTGTTTTTACACCTTTTCATGTCAAAGTTGGCCTCTGTGCTTATCAGTGTTGGAAAGGCTCTTTCTTGCACTGAGGTCTGCTTATTGTAAATATCTTGTACTTGTTTGAAGACCTTTTAATGTTAAAGTTGGCCTCTTTGCTTTTTCCGTGTTGGAAAGACTCTTTCTTGCACTGAGGTCTGCTTATTGTAAATATCTTGTACTTGTTTTTACACCTTTTCATGTCAAAGTTGGCCTCTGTGCTTATCAGTGTTGGAAAGGCTCTTTCTTGCACTGAGGTCTGCTTATTGTAAATATCTTGTACTTGTTTGAAGACCTTTTAATGTTAAAGTTGGCCTCTTTGCTTTTTCCGTGTTGGAAAGACTCTTTCTTGCACTGAGGTCTGCTTATTGTAAATATCTTGTACTTGTTTGAACACCTTTTAATGTCAAAGTTGGCCTCTGTGCTTATCAGTGTTAGAAAGACTCTTTCTTGCACTGAGGTCTGCTTATTGTAAATATCTTGTACTTGTTTGAACACCTTTTAATGTCAAAGTTGGCCTCTGTGCTTATCAGTGTTGGAAAGGCTCTTTCTTGCACTGAGGTCTGCTTATTGTAAATATCTTGTACTTGTTTTTACACCTTTTCATGTCAAAGTTGGCCTCTGTGCTTATCAGTGTTAGAAAGACTCTTTCTTGCACTGAGGTCTGCTTATTGTAAATATCTTGTACTTGTTTTTACACCTTTTCATGTCAAAGTTGGCCTCTGTGCTTTTTCAGTGTTGAAAAGACTCTTTCTTGCACTGAGGTCTGCTTATTGTAAATATCTTGTACTTGATTTTACAGCTTTTAATGTCAAAGTTGGCCTCTGTGCTTTTTCAGTGTTGGAAAGACTCTTTCTTGCACTGAGGTCTGCTTATTGTAAATATCTTGTACTTGTTTGAAGACCTTTTAATGTCAAAGTTGGCCTCTGTGCTTTTTCCGTGTTGGAAAGACTCTTTCTTGCACTGAGGTCTGCTTATTGTAAATATCTTGTACTTGTTTTTACACCTTTTCATGTCAAAGTTGGCCTCTGTGCTTATCAGTGTTGGAAAGACTCTTTCTTGCACTGAGGTCTGCTTATTGTAAATATCTTGTACTTGTTTGAACACCTTTTAATGTCAAAGTTGGCCTCTGTGCTTATCAGTGTTAGAAAGACTCTTTCTTGCACTGAGGTCTGCTTATTGTTAATATATTGTACTTGTTTTTATACCTTTTAATGTCAAAGTTGGCCTCTGTGCTTTTTCCGTGTTGGAAAGGCTCTTTCTTGCACTGAGGTCTGCTTATTGTAAATATCTTGTACTTGATTTTTACACCTTTTCATGTCAAAGTTGGCCTCTGTGCTTTTTCAGTGTTGAAAAGACTCTTTCTTGCACTGAGGTCTGCTTATTGTGAATATCTTGTACTTGTTTGAACACCTTTTAATGTCAAAGTTGGCCTCTGTGCTTATCAGTGTTAGAAAGACTCTTTCTTGCACCGAGGTCTGCTTATTGTAAATATCTTGTACTTGTTTGAAGACCTTTTAATGTTAAAGTTGGCCTCTGTGCTTATCAGTGTTGGAAAGGCTCTTTCTTGCACTGAGGTCTGCTTATTGTAAATATCTTGTACTTGTTTGAACACCTTTTAATGTCAAAGTTGGCCTCTGTGCTTATCAGTGTTAGAAAGACTCTTTCTTGCACTGAGGTCTGCTTATTGTTAATATATTGTACTTGTTTTTATACCTTTTAATGTCAAAGTTGGCCTCTGTGCTTTTTTCGTGTTGGAAAGGCTCTTTCTTGCACTGAGGTCTGCTTATTGTAAATATCTTGTACTTGTTTGAAGACCTTTTAATGTTAAAGTTGGCCTCTTTGCTTTTTCCGTGTTGGAAAGACTCTTTCTTGCACTGAGGTCTGCTTATTGTAAATATCTTGTACTTGATTTTTACACCTTTTCATGTCAAAGTTGGCCTCTGTGCTTTTTCAGTGTTGAAAAGACTCTTTCTTGCACTGAGGTCTGCTTATTGTGAATATCTTGTACTTGTTTGAACACCTTTTAATGTCAAAGTTGGCCTCTGTGCTTATCAGTGTTTGAAAGACTCTTTCTTGCACTGAGGTCTGCTTATTGTAAATATCTTGTACTTGTTTGAACACCTTTTAATGTCAAAGTTGGCCTCTGTGCTTTTCAGTGTTGGAAAGACTCTTTCTTGCACTGAGGTCTGCTTATTGTAAATATCTTGTACTGTTTTGAACACCTTTTAATGTCAAAGTTGGCCTCTGCACTTCTGCAGTGTTAGAAAGACTCTTTCTTGCACTGAGGTCTGCTTATTGTAAATATCTTGTACTTGTTTGAACACCTTTTAATGTCAAAGTTGGCCTCTGTGCTTTTTCAGTGTTGAAAAGACTCTTTCTTGCACTGAGGTCTGCTTATTGTAAATATCTTGTACTTGTTTTTACACCTTTTCATGTCAAAGTTGGCCTCTGTGCTTATCAGTGTTGGAAAGACTCTTTCTTGCACTGAGGTCTGCTTATTGTAAATATCTTGTACTTGTTTGAACACCTTTTAATGTCAAAGTTGGCCTCTGTGCTTATCAGTGTTAGAAAGACTCTTTCTTGCACTGAGGTCTGCTTATTGTTAATATATTGTACTTGTTTTTATACCTTTTAATGTCAAAGTTGGCCTCTGTGCTTTTTCCGTGTTGGAAAGGCTCTTTCTTGCACTGAGGTCTGCTTATTGTAAATATCTTGTACTTGATTTTTACACCTTTTCATGTCAAAGTTGGCCTCTGTGCTTTTTCAGTGTTGAAAAGACTCTTTCTTGCACTGAGGTCTGCTTATTGTGAATATCTTGTACTTGTTTGAACACCTTTTAATGTCAAAGTTGGCCTCTGTGCTTATCAGTGTTAGAAAGACTCTTTCTTGCACCGAGGTCTGCTTATTGTAAATATCTTGTACTTGTTTGAAGACCTTTTAATGTTAAAGTTGGCCTCTGTGCTTATCAGTGTTGGAAAGGCTCTTTCTTGCACTGAGGTCTGCTTATTGTGAATATCTTGTACTTGTTTGAACACCTTTTAATGTCAAAGTTGGCCTCTGTGCTTATCAGTGTTAGAAAGACTCTTTCTTGCACTGAGGTCTGCTTATTGTTAATATATTGTACTTGTTTTTATACCTTTTAATGTCAAAGTTGGCCTCTGTGCTTTTTTCGTGTTGGAAAGGCTCTTTCTTGCACTGAGGTCTGCTTATTGTAAATATCTTGTACTTGTTTGAAGACCTTTTAATGTTAAAGTTGGCCTCTTTGCTTTTTCCGTGTTGGAAAGACTCTTTCTTGCACTGAGGTCTGCTTATTGTAAATATCTTGTACTTGATTTTTACACCTTTTCATGTCAAAGTTGGCCTCTGTGCTTTTTCAGTGTTGAAAAGACTCTTTCTTGCACTGAGGTCTGCTTATTGTGAATATCTTGTACTTGTTTGAACACCTTTTAATGTCAAAGTTGGCCTCTGTGCTTATCAGTGTTTGAAAGACTCTTTCTTGCACTGAGGTCTGCTTATTGTAAATATCTTGTACTTGTTTGAACACCTTTTAATGTCAAAGTTGGCCTCTGTGCTTTTCAGTGTTGGAAAGACTCTTTCTTGCACTGAGGTCTGCTTATTGTAAATATCTTGTACTTGTTTGAACACCTTTTAATGTCAAAGTTGGCCTCTGCACTTCTGCAGTGTTAGAAAGACTCTTTCTTGCACTGAGGTCTGCTTATTGTAAATATCTTGTACTTGTTTGAACACCTTTTAATGTCAAAGTTGGCCTCTGTGCTTTTTCAGTGTTGAAAAGACTCTTTCTTGCACTGAGGTCTGCTTATTGTAAATATCTTGTACTTGTTTTTACACCTTTTCATGTCAAAGTTGGCCTCTGTGCTTTTTCCGTGTTGGAAAGACTCTTTCTTGCACCGAAGTCTGCTTATTGTAAATATCTTGTACTTGTTTTTACACCTTTTCATGTCAAAGTTGGCCTCTGTGCTTATCAGTGTTGGAAAGACTCTTTCTTGCACTGAGGTCTGCTTATTGTAAATACCTTGTACTTGTTTGAACACCTTTTAATGTCAAAGTTGGCCTCTGTGCTTATCAGTGTTGGAAAGACTCTTTCTTGCACTGAGGTCTGCTTATTGTAAATATCTTGTACTTGTTTGAACACCTTTTAATGTCAAAGTTGGCCTCTGTGCTTATCAGTGTTGGAAAGACTCTTTCTTGCACTGAGGTCTGCTTATTGTAAATATCTTGTACTTGTTTGAACACCTTTTCATGTCAAAGTTGGCCTCTGTGCTTCTGCAGTGTTAGAAAGACTCTTTCTTGCACTGAGGTCTGCTTATTGTAAATATCTTGTACTTGTTTGAACACCTTTTAATGTCAAAGTTGGCCTCTGTGCTTATCAGTGTTGGAAAGACTCTTTCTTGCACTGAGGTCTGCTTATTGTAAATATCTTGTACTTGTTTGAACACCTTTTCATGTCAAAGTTGGCCTCTGTGCTTCTGCAGTGTTAGAAAGACTCTTTCTTGCACTGAGGGCTGCTTATTGTAAATATCTTGTACTTGTTTGAAGACCTTTTAATGTCAAAGTTGGCCTCTTTGCTTTTTCCGTGTTGGAAAGACTCTTTCTTGCACTGAGGTCTGCTTATTGTAAATATCTTGTACTTGTTTGAAGACCTTTTAATGTTAAAGTTGGCCTCTTTGCTTTTTCAGTGTTGGAAAGACTCTTTCTTGCACTGAGGTCTGCTTATTGTAAATATCTTGTACTTGTTTGAACACCTTTTAATGTCAAAGTTGGCCTCTGTGCTTATCAGTGTTAGAAAGACTCTTTCTTGCACTGAGGTCTGCTTATTGTAAATATCTTGTACTTGTTTGAACACCTTTTAATGTCAAAGTTGGCCTCTGTGCTTATCAGTGTTGGAAAGGCTCTTTCTTGCACTGAGGTCTGCTTATTGTAAATATCTTGTACTTGTTTTTACACCTTTTCATGTCAAAGTTGGCCTCTGTGCTTATCAGTGTTAGAAAGACTCTTTCTTGCACTGAGGTCTGCTTATTGTAAATATCTTGTACTTGTTTTTACACCTTTTCATGTCAAAGTTGGCCTCTGTGCTTTTTCAGTGTTGAAAAGACTCTTTCTTGCACTGAGGTCTGCTTATTGTAAATATCTTGTACTTGATTTTACAGCTTTTAATGTCAAAGTTGGCCTCTGTGCTTTTTCAGTGTTGGAAAGACTCTTTCTTGCACTGAGGTCTGCTTATTGTAAATATCTTGTACTTGTTTGAAGACCTTTTAATGTCAAAGTTGGCCTCTTTGCTTTTTCCGTGTTGGAAAGACTCTTTCTTGCACTGAGGTCTGCTTATTGTAAATATCTTGTACTTGTTTTTACACCTTTTCATGTCAAAGTTGGCCTCTGTGCTTATCAGTGTTGGAAAGACTCTTTCTTGCACTGAGGTCTGCTTATTGTAAATATCTTGTACTTGTTTTTACACCTTTTCATGTCAAAGTTGGCCTCTGTGCTTATCAGTGTTGAAAAGACTCTTTCTTGCACTGAGGTCTGCTTATTGTAAATATCTTGTACTTGTTTGAACACCTTTTAATGTCAAAGTTGGCCTCTGTGCTTATCAGTGTTAGAAAGACTCTTTCTTGCACTGAGGTCTGCTTATTGTTAATATATTGTACTTGTTTTTATACCTTTTAATGTCAAAGTTGGCCTCTGTGCTTTTTCCGTGTTGGAAAGGCTCTTTCTTGCACTGAGGTCTGCTTATTGTAAATATCTTGTACTTGATTTTTACACCTTTTCATGTCAAAGTTGGCCTCTGTGCTTTTTCAGTGTTGAAAAGACTCTTTCTTGCACTGAGGTCTGCTTATTGTGAATATCTTGTACTTGTTTGATCACCTTTTAATGTCAAAGTTGGCCTCTGTGCTTATCAGTGTTAGAAAGACTCTTTCTTGCACCGAGGTCTGCTTATTGTAAATATCTTGTACTTGTTTGAAGACCTTTTAATGTTAAAGTTGGCCTCTTTGCTTTTTCCGTGTTGGAAAGACTCTTTCTTGCACTGAGGTCTGCTTATTGTAAATATCTTGTACTTGTTTTTACACCTTTTAATGTCAAAGTTGGCCTCTGTGCTTATCAGTGTTAGAAAGACTCTTTCTTGCACTGAGGTCTGCTTATTGTTAATATATTGTACTTGTTTTTATACCTTTTAATGTCAAAGTTGGCCTCTGTGCTTTTTTCGTGTTGGAAAGGCTCTTTCTTGCACTGAGGTCTGCTTATTGTAAATATCTTGTACTTGTTTGAAGACCTTTTAATGTTAAAGTTGGCCTCTTTGTTTTTTCCGTGTTGGAAAGACTCTTTCTTGCACTGAGGTCTGCTTATTGTAAATATCTTGTACTTGATTTTTACACCTTTTCATGTCAAAGTTGGCCTCTGTGCTTTTTCAGTGTTGAAAAGACTCTTTCTTGCACTGAGGTCTGCTTATTGTGAATATCTTGTACTTGTTTGAACACCTTTTAATGTCAAAGTTGGCCTCTGTGCTTATCAGTGTTAGAAAGACTCTTTCTTGCACTGAGGTCTGCTTATTGTAAATATCTTGTACTTGTTTGAACACCTTTTAATGTCAAAGTTGGCCTCTGTGCTTTTCAGTGTTGGAAAGACTCTTTCTTGCACTGAGGTCTGCTTATTGTAAATATCTTGTACTTGTTTAAACACCTTTTAATGTCAAAGTTGGCCTCTGTGCTTGTCAGTGTTGGAAAGACACGTTTTTGCACTGAGGTCTGCTTATTGTAAATATCTTGTACTTGTTTGAACACCTTTTCATGTCAAAGTTGGCCTCTGTGCTTGTCAGTGTTGGAAAGACTCTTTCTTGCACCGAGGTCTGCTTATTGTAAATATCTTGTACTTGTTTTTACACCTTTTAATGTCAAAGTTGGCCTCTGTGCTTTTTCCGTGTTGGAAAGACTCTTTCTTGCACCGAGGTCTGCTTATTGTAAATACCTTGTACTTGTTTTTACACCTTTTCATGTCAAAGTTGGCCTCTGAGCTTATCAGTGATGGAAAGACTCTTTCTTGCACTGAGGTCTGCTTATTGTAAATATCTTGTACTTGTTTTTACACCTTTTCATGTCAAAATTGGCCTCTGAGCTTATCAGTGATGGAAAGACTCTTTCTTGCACCGAAGTCTGCTTATTGTAAATATCTTGTACTTGTTTTTACACCTTTTCATGTCAAAGTTGGCCTCTGTGCTTATCAGTGTTGGAAAGACTCTTTCTTGCACTGAGGTCTGCTTATTGTAAATATCTTGTACTTGTTTGAACACCTTTTAATGTCAAAGTTGGCCTCTGTGCTTATCAGTGTTGGAAAGACTCTTTCTTGCACTGAGGTCTGCTTATTGTAAATATCTTGTACTTGTTTGAACACCTTTTAATGTCAAAGTTGGCCTCTGTGCTTTTTCCGTGTTGGAAAGACTCTTTCTTGCACTGAGGTCTGCTTATTGTAAATATCTTGTACTTGATTTTTACACCTTTTCATGTCAAAGTTGGCCTCTGTGCTTTTTCCGTGTTGGAAAGACTCTTTCTTGCACTGAGGTCTGCTTATTGTAAATATCTTGTACTTGATTTTTACACCTTTTCATGTCAAAGTTGGCCTCTGTGCTTATCAGTGTTAGAAAGACTCTTTCTTGCACTGAGGTCTGCTTATTGTTAATATATTGTACTTGTTTTTATACCTTTTAATGTCAAAGTTGGCCTCTGTGCTTTTTCCGTGTTGGAAAGGCTCTTTCTTGCACTGAGGTCTGCTTATTGTAAATATCTTGTACTTGTTTTTACACCTTTTAATGTCAAAGTTGGCCTCTGTGCTTTTTCAGTGTTGAAAAGACTCTTTCTTGCACTGAGGTCTGCTTATTGTGAATATCTTGTACTTGTTTGAACACCTTTTAATGTCAAAGTTGGCCTCTGTGCTTATCAGTGTTGGAAAGACTCTTTCTTGCACTGAGGTCTGCTTATTGTAAATATCTTGTACTTGTTTTTACACCTTTTCATGTCAAAGTTGGCCTCTGTGCTTATCAGTGTTGGAAAGGCTCTTTCTTGCACTGAGGTCTGCTTATTGTAAATATCTTGTACTTGTTTGAACACCTTTTAATGTCAAAGTTGGCCTCTGTGCTTATCAGTGTTAGAAAGACTCTTTCTTGCACTGAGGTCTGCTTATTGTTAATATATTGTACTTGTTTTTATACCTTTTAATGTCAAAGTTGGCCTCTGTGCTTTTTCCGTGTTGGAAAGGCTCTTTCTTGCACTGAGGTCTGCTTATTGTAAATATCTTGTACTTGTTTGAAGACCTTTTAATGTTAAAGTTGGCCTCTTTGCTTTTTCCGTGTTGGAAAGACTCTTTCTTGCACTGAGGTCTGCTTATTGTAAATATCTTGTACTTGTTTTTTACACCTTTTCATGTCAAAGTTGGCCTCTGTGCTTTTTCAGTGTTGAAAAGACTCTTTCTTGCACTGAGGTCTGCTTATTGTGAATATCTTGTACTTGTTTGAACACCTTTTAATGTCAAAGTTGGCCTCTGTGCTTATCAGTGTTAGAAAGACTCTTTCTTGCACTGAGGTCTGCTTATTGTAAATATCTTGTACTTGTTTGAACACCTTTTAATGTCAAAGTTGGCCTCTGTGCTTTTTCAGTGTTGGAAAGACTCTTTCTTGTACTGAGGTCTGCTTATTGTAAATATCTTGTACTTGTTTGAACACCTTTTAATGTCAAAGTTGGCCTCTGTGCTTTTCAGTGTTGGAAAGACTCTTTCTTGCACTGAGGTCTGCTTATTGTAAATATCTTGTACTTGTTTAAACACCTTTTAATGTCAAAGTTGGCCTCTGTGCTTGTCAGTGTTGGAAAGACACGTTTTTGCACTGAGGTCTGCTTATTGTAAATATCTTGTACTTGTTTGAACACCTTTTAATGTCAAAGTTGGCCTCTGTGCTTATCAGTGTTGGAAAGACTCTTTCTTGCACCGAGGTCTGCTTATTGTAAATACCTTGTACTTGTTTTTACACCTTTTCATGTCAAAGTTGGCCTCTGAGCTTATCAGTGATGGAAAGACTCTTTCTTGCACTGAGGTCTGCTTATTGTAAATATCTTGTACTTGTTTGAACACCTTTTAATGTCAAAGTTGGCCTCTGTGCTTTTTCATTGTTGGAAAGACTCTTTCTTGCACTGAGGTCTGCTTATTGTAAATATCTTGTACTTGTTTGAACACCTTTTCATGTCAAAGTTGGCCTCTGTGCTTATCAGTGTTGGAAAGACTCTTTCTTGCACTGAGGTCTGCTTATTGTGAATATATTGTACTTGTTTTTATACCTTTTAATGTCAAAGTTGGCCTCTGTGCTTATCAGTGTTGGAAAGGCTCTTTCTTGCACTGAGGTCTGCTTATTGTAAATATCTTGTACTTGTTTTTACACCTTTTCATGTCAAAGTTGGCCTCTGTGCTTATCAGTGTTGGAAAGACTCTTTCTTGCACTGAGGTCTGCTTTTTGTAAATATCTTGTACTTGTTTTTACACCTTTTCATGTCAAAGTTGGCCTCTGTGCTTATCAGTGTTGGAAAGACTCTTTCTTGCACTGAGGTCTGCTTATTGTAAATATCTTATACTTGTTTGAACACCTTTTCATGTCAAAGTTGGCCTCTGTGCTTTTTCAGTGTTGGAAAGACTCTTTCTTGCACTGAGGTCTGCTTATTGTAAATATCTTGTACTTGTTTGAACACCTTTTAATGTCAAAGTTGGCCTCTGTGCTTTTTCAGTGTTGGAAAGACTCTTTCTTGCACTGAGGTCTGCTTATTGTAAATATCTTGTACTTGTTTTTACACCTTTTAATGTCAAAGTTGGCCTCTGCGCTTCCTCAGTGTTGGAAAGACTCTTTCTTGCACTGAGGTCTGCTTATTGTAAATATCTTGTACTTGTTTGAACACCTTTTAATGTCAAAGTTGGCCTCTGTGCTTTTTCAGTGTTGGAAAGACTCTTTCTTGCACTGAGGTCTGCTTATTGTAAATATCTTGTACTTGATTTTACACCTTTTCATGTCAAAGTTGGCCTCTGTGCTTATCAGTGATGGAAAGACTCTTTCTTGCACTGAGGTCTGCTTATTGTAAATATCTTGTACTTATTTGAACACCTTTTAATGTCAAAGTTGGCCTCTGTGCTTATCAGTGTTGGAAAGACTCTTTCTTGCACTGAGGTCTGCTTATTGTAAATATCTTGTACTTGTTTTTACACCTTTTCATGTCAAAGTTGGCCTCTGTGCTTATCAGTGTTGGAAAGGCTCTTTCTTGCACTGAGGTCTGCTTATTGTAAATATCTTGTACTTGTTTGAACACCTTTTAATGTCAAAGTTGGCCTCTGTGCTTATCAGTGTTAGAAAGACTCTTTCTTGCACTGAGGTCTGCTTATTGTTAATATATTGTACTTGTTTTTATACCTTTTAATGTCAAAGTTGGCCTCTGTGCTTTTTCCGTGTTGGAAAGGCTCTTTCTTGCACTGAGGTCTGCTTATTGTAAATATCTTGTACTTGTTTGAAGACCTTTTAATGTTAAAGTTGGCCTCTTTGCTTTTTCCGTGTTGGAAAGACTCTTTCTTGCACTGAGGTCTGCTTATTGTAAATATCTTGTACTTGTTTTTTACACCTTTTCATGTCAAAGTTGGCCTCTTTGCTTTTTCCGTGTTGGAAAGACTCTTTCTTGCACTGAGGTCTGCTTATTGTGAATATCTTGTACTTGTTTGAACACCTTTTAATGTCAAAGTTGGCCTCTGTGCTTATCAGTGTTAGAAAGACTCTTTCTTGCACTGAGGTCTGCTTATTGTAAATATCTTGTACTTGTTTGAACACCTTTTAATGTCAAAGTTGGCCTCTGTGCTTTTTCAGTGTTGGAAAGACTCTTTCTTGCACTGAGGTCTGCTTATTGTAAATATCTTGTACTTGTTTGAACACCTTTTAATGTCAAAGTTGGCCTCTGTGCTTTTCAGTGTTGGAAAGACTCTTTCTTGCACTGAGGTCTGCTTATTGTAAATATCTTGTACTTGTTTAAACACCTTTTAATGTCAAAGTTGGCCTCTGTGCTTGTCAGTGTTGGAAAGACACGTTTTTGCACTGAGGTCTGCTTATTGTAAATATCTTGTACTTGTTTGAACACCTTTTAATGTCAAAGTTGGCCTCTGTGCTTTTTCATTGTTGGAAAGACTCTTTCTTGCACTGAGGTCTGCTTATTGTAAATATCTTGTACTTGTTTGAACACCTTTTCATGTCAAAGTTGGCCTCTGTGCTTATCAGTGTTGGAAAGACTCTTTCTTGCACTGAGGTCTGCTTATTGTGAATATATTGTACTTGTTTTTATACCTTTTAATGTCAAAGTTGGCCTCTGTGCTTATCAGTGTTGGAAAGGCTCTTTCTTGCACTGAGGTCTGCTTATTGTAAATATCTTGTACTTGTTTTTACACCTTTTCATGTCAAAGTTGGCCTCTGTGCTTATCAGTGTTGGAAAGGCTCTTTCTTGCACTGAGGTCTGCTTTTTGTAAATATCTTGTACTTGTTTTTACACCTTTTCATGTCAAAGTTGGCCTCTGTGCTTATCAGTGTTGGAAAGACTCTTTCTTGCACTGAGGTCTGCTTATTGTAAATATCTTATACTTGTTTGAACACCTTTTCATGTCAAAGTTGGCCTCTGTGCTTGTCAGTGTTGGAAAGACACGTTTTTGCACTGAGGTCTGCTTATTGTAAATATCTTGTACTTGTTTGAACACCTTTTAATGTCAAAGTTGGCCTCTGTGCTTTTTCAGTGTTGGAAAGACTCTTTCTTGCACTGAGGTCTGCTTATTGTAAATATCTTGTACTTGTTTGAACACCTTTTAATGTCAAAGTTGGCCTCTGTGCTTTTTCAGTGTTGGAAAGACTCTTTCTTGCACTGAGGTCTGCTTATTGTAAATATCTTGTACTTGTTTTTACACCTTTTAATGTCAAAGTTGGCCTCTGCGCTTCCTCAGTGTTGGAAAGACTCTTTCTTGCACTGAGGTCTGCTTATTGTAAATATCTTGTACTTGTTTGAACACCTTTTAATGTCAAAGTTGGCCTCTGTGCTTTTCAGTGTTGGAAAGACTATTTCTTGCACTGAGGTCTGCTTATTGTAAATATCTTGTACTTGTTTGAACACCTTTTAATGTCAAAGTTGGCCTCTGTGCTTTTTCAGTGTTGGAAAGACTCTTTCTTGCACTGAGGTCTGCTTATTGTAAATATCTTGTACTTGATTTTACACCTTTTCATGTCAAAGTTGGCCTCTGTGCTTATCAGTGATGGAAAGACTCTTTCTTGCACTGAGGTCTGCTTATTGTAAATATCTTGTACTTATTTGAACACCTTTTAATGTCAAAGTTGGCCTCTGTGCTTATCAGTGTTGGAAAGACTCTTTCTTGCACTGAGGTCTGCTTATTGTAAATATCTTGTACTTATTTGAACACCTTTTAATGTCAAAGTTGGCCTCTGTGCTTTTTCAGTGTTGGAAAGACTCTTTCTTGCACTGAGGTCTGCTTATTGTAAATATCTTGTACTTGTTTGAACACCTTTTAATGTCAAAGTTGGCCTCTGTGCTTTTTCAGTGTTGAAAAGACTCTTTCTTGCACTGAGGTCTGCTTATTGTAAATATCTTGTACTTGATTTTACACCTTTTTATGTCAAAGTTGGCCTCTGTGCTTATCAGTGATGGAAAGACTCTTTCTTGCACTGAGGTCTGCTTATTGTAAATATCTTGTACTTATTTGAACACCTTTTAATGTCAAAGTTGGCCTCTGTGCTTTTTCAGTGTTGGAAAGACTCTTTCTTGCACTGAGGTCTGCTTATTGTAAATATCTTGTACTTGTTTTTACACCTTTTCATGTCAAAGTTGGCCTCTGTGCTTATCAGTGTTGGAAAGACTCTTTCTTGCACTGAGGTCTGCTTATTGTAAATATCTTGTACTTATTTGAACACCTTTTAATGTCAAAGTTGGCCTCTGTGCTTTTTCAGTGTTGGAAAGACTCTTTCTTGCACTGAGGTCTGCTTATTGTAAATATCTTGTACTTGTTTGAACACCTTTTAATGTCAAAGTTGGCCTCTGTGCTTATCAGTGTTGGAAAGACTCTTTCTTGCACTGAGGTCTGCTTATTGTAAATATATTGTACTTGTTTGAACACCTTTTCATGTCAAAGTTGGCCTCTTTGCTTCTGCAGTGTTAGAAAGACTCTTTCTTGCACTGAGGGCTGCTTATTGTAAATATCTTGTACTTGTTTGAAGACCTTTTAATGTTAAAGTTGGCCTCTTTGCTTTTTCCGTGTTGGAAAGACTCTTTCTTGCACTGAGGTCTGCTTATTGTAAATATCTTGTACTTGATTTTACACCTTTTAATGTCAAAGTTGGCCTCTTTGCTTTTTCCGTGTTGGAAAGACTCTTTCTTGCACTGAGGTCTGCTTATTGTAAATATCTTGTACTTGATTTTACACCTTTTAATGTCAAAGTTGGCCTCTGTGCTTTTTCAGTGTTAGAAAGACTCTTTCTTGCACTGAGGTCTGCTTATTGTAAATATCTTGTACTTGATTTTACACCTTTTAATGTCAAAGTTGGCCTCTGTGCTTTTTCAGTGTTGGAAAGACTCTTTCTTGCACTGAGGTCTGCTTATTGTAAATATCTTGTACTTGTTTGAACACCTTTTAATGTCAAAGTTGGCCTCTGTGCTTTTTCATTGTTGGAAAGACTCTTTCTTGCACTGAGGTCTGCTTATTGTAAATATCTTGTACTTGTTTGAACACCTTTTCATGTCAAAGTTGGCCTCTGTGCTTATCAGTGTTGGAAAGACTCTTTCTTGCACTGAGGTCTGCTTATTGTGAATATATTGTACTTGTTTTTATACCTTTTAATGTCAAAGTTGGCCTCTGTGCTTATCAGTGTTGGAAAGGCTCTTTCTTGCACTGAGGTCTGCTTATTGTAAATATCTTGTACTTGTTTTTACACCTTTTCATGTCAAAGTTGGCCTCTGTGCTTATCAGTGTTGGAAAGGCTCTTTCTTGCACTGAGGTCTGCTTTTTGTAAATATCTTGTACTTGTTTTTACACCTTTTCATGTCAAAGTTGGCCTCTGTGCTTATCAGTGTTGGAAAGGCTCTTTCTTGCACTGAGGTCTGCTTATTGTAAATATCTTATACTTGTTTGAACACCTTTTCATGTCAAAGTTGGCCTCTGTGCTTGTCAGTGTTGGAAAGACACGTTTTTGCACTGAGGTCTGCTTATTGTAAATATCTTGTACTTGTTTGAACACCTTTTAATGTCAAAGTTGGCCTCTGTGCTTTTTCAGTGTTGGAAAGACTCTTTCTTGCACTGAGGTCTGCTTATTGTAAATATCTTGTACTTGTTTTTACACCTTTTAATGTCAAAGTTGGCCTCTGCGCTTCCTCAGTGTTGGAAAGACTCTTTCTTGCACTGAGGTCTGCTTATTGTAAATATCTTGTACTTGTTTGAACACCTTTTAATGTCAAAGTTGGCCTCTGTGCTTTTCAGTGTTGGAAAGACTATTTCTTGCACTGAGGTCTGCTTATTGTAAATATCTTGTACTTGTTTGAACACCTTTTAATGTCAAAGTTGGCCTCTGTGCTTTTTCAGTGTTGGAAAGACTCTTTCTTGCACTGAGGTCTGCTTATTGTAAATATCTTGTACTTGATTTTACACCTTTTCATGTCAAAGTTGGCCTCTGTGCTTATCAGTGATGGAAAGACTCTTTCTTGCACTGAGGTCTGCTTATTGTAAATATCTTGTACTTATTTGAACACCTTTTAATGTCAAAGTTGGCCTCTGTGCTTATCAGTGTTGGAAAGACTCTTTCTTGCACTGAGGTCTGCTTATTGTAAATATCTTGTACTTATTTGAACACCTTTTAATGTCAAAGTTGGCCTCTGTGCTTTTTCAGTGTTGGAAAGACTCTTTCTTGCACTGAGGTCTGCTTATTGTAAATATCTTGTACTTGTTTGAACACCTTTTAATGTCAAAGTTGGCCTCTGTGCTTTTTCAGTGTTGAAAAGACTCTTTCTTGCACTGAGGTCTGCTTATTGTAAATATCTTGTACTTGATTTTACACCTTTTTATGTCAAAGTTGGCCTCTGTGCTTATCAGTGATGGAAAGACTCTTTCTTGCACTGAGGTCTGCTTATTGTAAATATCTTGTACTTATTTGAACACCTTTTAATGTCAAAGTTGGCCTCTGTGCTTTTTCAGTGTTGGAAAGACTCTTTCTTGCACTGAGGTCTGCTTATTGTAAATATCTTGTACTTGTTTTTACACCTTTTCATGTCAAAGTTGGCCTCTGTGCTTATCAGTGTTGGAAAGACTCTTTCTTGCACTGAGGTCTGCTTATTGTAAATATCTTGTACTTATTTGAACACCTTTTAATGTCAAAGTTGGCCTCTGTGCTTTTTCAGTGTTGGAAAGACTCTTTCTTGCACTGAGGTCTGCTTATTGTAAATATCTTGTACTTGTTTGAACACCTTTTAATGTCAAAGTTGGCCTCTGTGCTTATCAGTGTTGGAAAGACTCTTTCTTGCACTGAGGTCTGCTTATTGTAAATATATTGTACTTGTTTGAACACCTTTTCATGTCAAAGTTGGCCTCTTTGCTTCTGCAGTGTTAGAAAGACTCTTTCTTGCACTGAGGGCTGCTTATTGTAAATATCTTGTACTTGTTTGAAGACCTTTTAATGTTAAAGTTGGCCTCTTTGCTTTTTCCGTGTTGGAAAGACTCTTTCTTGCACTGAGGTCTGCTTATTGTAAATATCTTGTACTTGATTTTACACCTTTTAATGTCAAAGTTGGCCTCTTTGCTTTTTCCGTGTTGGAAAGACTCTTTCTTGCACTGAGGTCTGCTTATTGTAAATATCTTGTACTTGATTTTACACCTTTTAATGTCAAAGTTGGCCTCTGTGCTTTTTCAGTGTTAGAAAGACTCTTTCTTGCACTGAGGTCTGCTTATTGTAAATATCTTGTACTTGATTTTACACCTTTTAATGTCAAAGTTGGCCTCTGTGCTTTTTCAGTGTTGGAAAGACTCTTTCTTGCACTGAGGTCTGCTTATTGTAAATATCTTGTACTTGTTTTTATACCTTTTCATGTCAAAGTTGGCCTCTGTGCTTATCAGTGTTAGAAAGGCTCTTTCTTGCACTGAGGTCTGCTTATTGTAAATATCTTGTACTTGATTTTACACCTTTTAATGTCAAAGTTGGCCTCTGTGCTTTTTCAGTGTTAGAAAGACTCTTTCTTGCACTGAGGTCTGCTTATTGTAAATATCTTGTACTTGATTTTACACCTTTTAATGTCAAAGTTGGCCTCTGTGCTTTTTCAGTGTTGGAAAGACTCTTTCTTGCACTGAGGTCTGCTTATTGTAAATATCTTGTACTTGTTTGAACACCTTTTAATGTCAAAGTTGGCCTCTGTGCTTATCAGTGTTGGAAAGGCTCTTTCTTGCACTGAGGTCTGCTTATTGTAAATATCTTGTACTTGTTTTTACACCTTTTCATGTCAAAGTTGGCCTCTGTGCTTATCAGAATCAGAATCAGAATCAGAATCAGAATACTTTATTGATCCCTGGGGGAAATTATTTTTTGTTACAGTGCTCCATTTTAAACCAACATTAAGACAAGACAGACAATACGCTAACTAAGAATAGTACAATATATACATATATATACATACATACATACATAAGTCACTTATAAATAAATATTTGGAAAAGAAACATGTGTAGTTGTAGCAGCAAACAGTGTGTTAAGTGGATGCGTTGTACAGGGAGATGGCCACAGGCAGGAATGATTTCCTGTGTCGTTCAGTGGTGCTTTTCGGTAATCTCAGTCTCTCACTGAACGAGCTCCTGTGACTGACCAACATGTCATGGAGTGGGTGGGAGGTGTTATCCAACATTGTCTTTATCTTGGACAGCATCCGCCTCTCCGACACCACCTTGAGGGAGTCCAGCTCCATCCCCACAACATTGCTGGCCTTACGGATCAGTTTATTAAGTCTGTTGGCATCTGCGACCCTCAGCCTGCTCCCCCAGCATGCAACAGCATAGAGGATCGCACTGGCCACCACAGACTCATAGAAAATCCTCAGCATTTTCTGGCAGATGTTGAAGGACCTCAGTCGCCTCAAAAAATAGAGACGACTCTGGCCCTTCCTGTAAAGTGCTGTGGTGTTTTTAGCCCAGTCCAGTTTATTGTCAATGTGTACTCCAAGGTATTTATAGTCCTCCACAATGTCAACACTGACCCCCTGGATTGAAACAGGGGTCAAGTGTTGGAAAGACTCTTTCTTGCACTGAGGTCTGCTTATTGTAAATATCTTGTACTTGTTTGAACACCTTTTAATGTCAAAGTTGGCCTCTGTGCTTATCAGTGTTAGAAAGACTCTTTCTTGCACTGAGGTCTGCTTATTGTAAATATCTTATACTTGTTTGAACACCTTTTAATGTCAAAGTTGGCCTCTGTGCTTGTCAGTGTTGGAAAGACACGTTTTTGCACTGAGGTCTGCTTATTGTAAATATCTTGTACTTGTTTGAACACCTTTTAATGTCAAAGTTGGCCTCTGTGCTTTTTCAGTGTTGGAAAGACTCTTTCTGCACTGAGGTCTGCTTATTGTAAATATCTTGTACTTGTTTGAACACCTTTTCATGTCAAAGTTGGCCTCTGTGCTTTTCAGTGTTGGAAAGACTCTTTCTTGCACTGAGGTCTGCTTATTGTAAATATCTTGTACTTGTTTGAACACCTTTTAATGTCAAAGTTGGCCTCTGCACTTCTGCAGTGTTAGAAAGACTCTTTCTTGCACTGAGGTCTGCTTATTGTAAATATCTTGTACTTGTTTGAACACCTTTTAATGTCAAAGTTAGCATCTGTGCTTTTTCAGTGTTGAAAAGACTCTTTCTTGCACTGAGGTCTGCTTATTGTAAATATCTTGTACTTGTTTTTACACCTTTTCATGTCAAAGTTGGCCTCTGTGCTTTTTCCGTGTTGAAAAGACTCTTTCTTGCACTGAGGTCTGCTTATTGTAAATACCTTGTACTTGTTTGAACACCTTTTAATGTCAAAGTTGGCCTCTGTGCTTATCAGTGTTGGAAAGACTCTTTCTTGCACTGAGGTCTGCTTATTGTAAATATCTTGTACTTGTTTGAACACCTTTTAATGTCAAAGTTGGCCTCTGTGCTTATCAGTGTTGGAAAGACTCTTTCTTGCACTGAGGTCTGCTTATTGTAAATATCTTGTACTTGTTTGAACACCTTTTAATGTCAAAGTTGGCCTCTGTGCTTCTGCAGTGTTAGAAAGACTCTTTCTTGCACTGAGGTCTGCTTATTGTAAATATCTTGTACTTGTTTGAACACCTTTTAATGTCAAAGTTGGCCTCTGTGCTTATCAGTGTTGGAAAGACTCTTTCTTGCACTGAGGTCTGCTTATTGTAAATATCTTGTACTTGTTTTTACACCTTTTCATGTCAAAGTTGGCCTCTGTGCTTATCAGTGTTGGAAAGGCTCTTTCTTGCACTGAGGTCTGCTTATTGTAAATATCTTGTACTTGTTTGAAGACCTTTTAATGTTAAAGTTGGCCTCTTTGCTTTTTCCGTGTTGGAAAGACTCTTTCTTGCACTGAGGTCTGCTTATTGTAAATATCTTGTACTTGTTTTTACACCTTTTCATGTCAAAGTTGGCCTCTGTGCTTATCAGTGTTGGAAAGGCTCTTTCTTGCACTGAGGTCTGCTTATTGTAAATATCTTGTACTTGTTTGAACACCTTTTAATGTCAAAGTTGGCCTCTGTGCTTATCAGTGTTAGAAAGACTCTTTCTTGCACTGAGGTCTGCTTATTGTAAATATCTTGTACTTGTTTGAACACCTTTTAATGTCAAAGTTAGCATCTGTGCTTTTTCAGTGTTGAAAAGACTCTTTCTTGCACTGAGGTCTGCTTATTGTAAATATCTTGTACTTGTTTTTACACCTTTTCATGTCAAAGTTGGCCTCTGTGCTTATCAGTGTTGGAAAGACTCTTTCTTGCACTGAGGTCTGCTTATTGTAAATACCTTGTACTTGTTTGAACACCTTTTAATGTCAAAGTTGGCCTCTGTGCTTATCAGTGTTGGAAAGACTCTTTCTTGCACTGAGGTCTGCTTATTGTAAATATCTTGTACTTGTTTGAACACCTTTTAATGTCAAAGTTGGCCTCTGTGCTTATCAGTGTTGGAAAGACTCTTTCTTGCACTGAGGTCTGCTTATTGTAAATATCTTGTACTTGTTTGAACACCTTTTCATGTCAAAGTTGGCCTCTGTGCTTCTGCAGTGTTAGAAAGACTCTTTCTTGCACTGAGGTCTGCTTATTGTAAATATCTTGTACTTGTTTTTACACCTTTTCATGTCAAAGTTGGCCTCTGTGCTTATCAGTGTTGGAAAGGCTCTTTCTTGCACTGAGGTCTGCTTATTGTAAATATCTTGTACTTGTTTTTACACCTTTTCATGTCAAAGTTGGCCTCTGTGCTTATCAGTGTTGGAAAGGCTCTTTCTTGCACTGAGGTCTGCTTATTGTAAATATCTTGTACTTGTTTGAACACCTTTTAATGTCAAAGTTGGCCTCTGTGCTTATCAGTGTTAGAAAGACTCTTTCTTGCACTGAGGTCTGCTTATTGTAAATATCTTGTACTTGTTTGAACACCTTTTAATGTCAAAGTTGGCCTCTGTGCTTATCAGTGTTGGAAAGGCTCTTTCTTGCACTGAGGTCTGCTTATTGTAAATATCTTGTACTTGTTTTTACACCTTTTCATGTCAAAGTTGGCCTCTGTGCTTATCAGAATCAGAATCAGAATCAGAATACTTTATTGATCCCTGGGGGAAATTATTTTTTGTTACAGTGCTCCATTTTAAACCAACATTAAGACAAGACAGACAATACGCTAACTAAGAATAGTACAATATATACATATATATACATACATACATACATAAGTCACTTATAAATAAATATTTGGAAAAGAAACATGTGTAGTTGTAGCAGCAAACAGTGTGTTAAGTGGATGCGTTGTACAGGGAGATGGCCACAGGCAGGAATGATTTCCTGTGTCGTTCAGTGGTGCTTTTCGGTAATCTCAGTCTCTCACTGAACGAGCTCCTGTGACTGACCAACATGTCATGGAGTGGGTGGGAGGTGTTATCCAACATTGTCTTTATCTTGGACAGCATCCGCCTCTCCGACACCACCTTGAGGGAGTCCAGCTCCATCCCCACAACATTGCTGGCCTTACGGATCAGTTTATTAAGTCTGTTGGCATCTGCGACCCTCAGCCTGCTCCCCCAGCATGCAACAGCATAGAGGATCGCACTGGCCACCACAGACTCATAGAAAATCCTCAGCATTTTCTGGCAGATGTTGAAGGACCTCAGTCGCCTCAAAAAATAGAGACGACTCTGGCCCTTCCTGTAAAGTGCTGTGGTGTTTTTAGCCCAGTCCAGTTTATTGTCAATGTGTACTCCAAGGTATTTATAGTCCTCCACAATGTCAACACTGACCCCCTGGATTGAAACAGGGGTCAAGTGTTGGAAAGACTCTTTCTTGCACTGAGGTCTGCTTATTGTAAATATCTTGTACTTGTTTGAACACCTTTTAATGTCAAAGTTGGCCTCTGTGCTTATCAGTGTTAGAAAGACTCTTTCTTGCACTGAGGTCTGCTTATTGTAAATATCTTATACTTGTTTGAACACCTTTTCATGTCAAAGTTGGCCTCTGTGCTTGTCAGTGTTGGAAAGACACGTTTTTGCACTGAGGTCTGCTTATTGTAAATATCTTGTACTTGTTTGAACACCTTTTAATGTCAAAGTTGGCCTCTGTGCTTTTTCAGTGTTGGAAAGACTCTTTCTGCACTGAGGTCTGCTTATTGTAAATATCTTGTACTTGTTTGAACACCTTTTAATGTCAAAGTTGGCCTCTGTGCTTTTCAGTGTTGGAAAGACTCTTTCTTGCACTGAGGTCTGCTTATTGTAAATATCTTGTACTTGTTTGAACACCTTTTAATGTCAAAGTTGGCCTCTGCACTTCTGCAGTGTTAGAAAGACTCTTTCTTGCACTGAGGTCTGCTTATTGTAAATATCTTGTACTTGTTTGAACACCTTTTAATGTCAAAGTTAGCATCTGTGCTTTTTCAGTGTTGAAAAGACTCTTTCTTGCACTGAGGTCTGCTTATTGTAAATATCTTGTACTTGTTTTTACACCTTTTCATGTCAAAGTTGGCCTCTGTGCTTATCAGTGTTGGAAAGACTCTTTCTTGCACTGAGGTCTGCTTATTGTAAATATCTTGTACTTGTTTGAACACCTTTTAATGTCAAAGTTGGCCTCTGTGCTTATCAGTGTTGGAAAGACTCTTTCTTGCACTGAGGTCTGCTTATTGTAAATATCTTGTACTTGTTTGAACACCTTTTCATGTCAAAGTTGGCCTCTGTGCTTCTGCAGTGTTAGAAAGACTCTTTCTTGCACTGAGGTCTGCTTATTGTAAATATCTTGTACTTGTTTGAACACCTTTTAATGTCAAAGTTGGCCTCTGTGCTTATCAGTGTTGGAAAGACTCTTTCTTGCACTGAGGTCTGCTTATTGTAAATATCTTGTACTTGTTTTTACACCTTTTCATGTCAAAGTTGGCCTCTTTGCTTTTTCCGTGTTGGAAAGACTCTTTCTTGCACTGAGGTCTGCTTATTGTAAATATCTTGTACTTGTTTTTACACCTTTTCATGTCAAAGTTGGCCTCTGTGCTTATCAGTGTTGGAAAGGCTCTTTCTTGCACTGAGGTCTGCTTATTGTAAATATCTTGTACTTGTTTGAACACCTTTTAATGTCAAAGTTGGCCTCTGTGCTTATCAGTGTTAGAAAGACTCTTTCTTGCACTGAGGTCTGCTTATTGTAAATATCTTGTACTTGTTTTTACACCTTTTAATGTCAAAGTTGGCCTCTGTGCTTATCAGTGTTGGAAAGGCTCTTTCTTGCACTGAGGTCTGCTTATTGTAAATATCTTGTACTTGTTTTTACACCTTTTCATGTCAAAGTTGGCCTCTGTGCTTATCAGTGTTAGAAAGACTCTTTCTTGCACTGAGGTCTGCTTATTGTAAATATCTTGTACTTGTTTGAAGACCTTTTAATGTTAAAGTTGGCCTCTTTGCTTTTTCCGTGTTGGAAAGACTCTTTCTTGCACTGAGGTCTGCTTATTGTAAATATCTTGTACTTGATTTTTACACCTTTTCATGTCAAAGTTGGCCTCTGTGCTTTTTCAGTGTTGAAAAGACTCTTTCTTGCACTGAGGTCTGCTTATTGTAAATATCTTGTACTTGATTTTACAGCTTTTAATGTCAAAGTTGGCCTCTGTGCTTTTTCAGTGTTGGAAAGACTCTTTCTTGCACTGAGGTCTGCTTATTGTAAATATCTTGTACTTGTTTGAAGACCTTTTAATGTGAAAGTTGGCCTCTGTGCTTTTTCAGTGTTGGAAAGACTCTTTCTTGCACTGAGGTCTGCTTATTGTAAATATCTTGTACTTGTTTTTACACCTTTTCATGTCAAAGTTGGCCTCTGTGCTTATCAGTGTTGGAAAGACTCTTTCTTGCACTGAGGTCTGCTTATTGTAAATATCTTGTACTTGTTTGAACACCTTTTAATGTCAAAGTTGGCCTCTGTGCTTATCAGTGTTAGAAAGACTCTTTCTTGCACTGAGGTCTGCTTATTGTTAATATATTGTACTTGTTTTTATACCTTTTAATGTCAAAGTTGGCCTCTGTGCTTTTTCCGTGTTGGAAAGGCTCTTTCTTGCACTGAGGTCTGCTTATTGTAAATATCTTGTACTTGTTTGAAGACCTTTTAATGTTAAAGTTGGCCTCTTTGCTTTTTCCGTGTTGGAAAGACTCTTTCTTGCACTGAGGTCTGCTTATTGTAAATATCTTGTACTTGATTTTTACACCTTTTCATGTCAAAGTTGGCCTCTGTGCTTTTTCAGTGTTGAAAAGACTCTTTCTTGCACTGAGGTCTGCTTATTGTGAATATCTTGTACTTGTTTGAACACCTTTTAATGTCAAAGTTGGCCTCTGTGCTTATCAGTGTTAGAAAGACTCTTTCTTGCACTGAGGTCTGCTTATTGTAAATATCTTGTACTTGTTTTTTACACCTTTTCATGTCAAAGTTGGCCTCTGTGCTTTTTCAGTGTTGAAAAGACTCTTTCTTGCACTGAGGTCTGCTTATTGTGAATATCTTGTACTTGTTTGAACACCTTTTAATGTCAAAGTTGGCCTCTGTGCTTATCAGTGTTAGAAAGACTCTTTCTTGCACTGAGGTCTGCTTATTGTAAATATCTTGTACTTGTTTGAACACCTTTTAATGTCAAAGTTGGCCTCTGTGCTTTTCAGTGTTGGAAAGACTCTTTCTTGCACTGAGGTCTGCTTATTGTAAATATCTTGTACTTGTTTAAACACCTTTTAATGTCAAAGTTGGCCTCTGTGCTTGTCAGTGTTGGAAAGACACGTTTTTGCACTGAGGTCTGCTTATTGTAAATATCTTGTACTTGTTTGAACACCTTTTAATGTCAAAGTTGGCCTCTGTGCTTATCAGTGTTGGAAAGACTCTTTCTTGCACTGAGGTCTGCTTATTGTGAATATCTTGTACTTGTTTGAACACCTTTTCATGTCAAAGTTGGCCTCTGTGCTTGTCAGTGTTGGAAAGACTCTTTCTTGCACCGAGGTCTGCTTATTGTAAATATCTTGTACTTGTTTTTACACCTTTTCATGTCAAAGTTGGCCTCTGTGCTTTTTCCGTGTTGGAAAGACTCTTTCTTGCACCGAGGTCTGCTTATTGTAAATACCTTGTACTTGTTTTTACACCTTTTCATGTCAAAGTTGGCCTCTGAGCTTATCAGTGATGGAAAGACTCTTTCTTGCACTGAGGTCTGCTTATTGTAAATATCTTGTACTTGTTTTTACACCTTTTCATGTCAAAATTGGCCTCTGAGCTTATCAGTGATGGAAAGACTCTTTCTTGCACCGAAGTCTGCTTATTGTAAATATCTTGTACTTGTTTTTACACCTTTTCATGTCAAAGTTGGCCTCTGTGCTTATCAGTGTTGGAAAGACTCTTTCTTGCACTGAGGTCTGCTTATTGTAAATATCTTGTACTTGTTTGAACACCTTTTAATGTCAAAGTTGGCCTCTGTGCTTTTTCAGTGTTGGAAAGACTCTTTCTTGCACTGAGGTCTGCTTATTGTAAATATCTTGTACTTGTTTTTACACCTTTTAATGTCAAAGTTGGCCTCTGTGCTTTTTCCGTGTTGGAAAGACTCTTTCTTGCACTGAGGTCTGCTTATTGTAAATATCTTGTACTTGATTTTTACACCTTTTCATGTCAAAGTTGGCCTCTGTGCTTTTTCAGTGTTGAAAAGACTCTTTCTTGCACTGAGGTCTGCTTATTGTGAATATCTTGTACTTGTTTGAACACCTTTTAATGTCAAAGTTGGCCTCTGTGCTTATCAGTGTTGAAAAGACTCTTTCTTGCACCGAGGTCTGCTTATTGTAAATATCTTGTACTTGTTTGAAGACCTTTTAATGTTAAAGTTGGCCTCTTTGCTTTTTCCGTGTTGGAAAGACTCTTTCTTGCACTGAGGTCTGCTTATTGTAAATATCTTGTACTTGTTTTTATACCTTTTAATGTCAAAGTTGGCCTCTGTGCTTATCAGTGTTAGAAAGACTCTTTCTTGCACTGAGGTCTGCTTATTGTTAATATATTGTACTTGTTTTTATACCTTTTAATGTCAAAGTTGGCCTCTGTGCTTTTTCCGTGTTGGAAAGGCTCTTTCTTGCACTGAGGTCTGCTTATTGTAAATATCTTGTACTTGTTTGAAGACCTTTTAATGTTAAAGTTGGCCTCTTTGCTTTTTCCGTGTTGGAAAGACTCTTTCTTGCACTGAGGTCTGCTTATTGTAAATATCTTGTACTTGTTTTTTACACCTTTTCATGTCAAAGTTGGCCTCTGTGCTTTTTCAGTGTTGAAAAGACTCTTTCTTGCACTGAGGTCTGCTTATTGTGAATATCTTGTACTTGTTTGAACACCTTTTAATGTCAAAGTTGGCCTCTGTGCTTATCAGTGTTAGAAAGACTCTTTCTTGCACTGAGGTCTGCTTATTGTAAATATCTTGTACTTGTTTGAACACCTTTTAATGTCAAAGTTGGCCTCTGTGCTTATCAGTGTTAGAAAGACTCTTTCTTGCACTGAGGTCTGCTTATTGTAAATATCTTGTACTTGTTTGAACACCTTTTAATGTCAAAGTTGGCCTCTGCACTTCTGCAGTGTTAGAAAGACTCTTTCTTGCACTGAGGTCTGCTTATTGTAAATATCTTGTACTTGTTTGAACACCTTTTAATGTCAAAGTTAGCATCTGTGCTTTTTCAGTGTTGAAAAGACTCTTTCTTGCACTGAGGTCTGCTTATTGTAAATATCTTGTACTTGTTTGAACACCTTTTAATGTCAAAGTTGGCCTCTGTGCTTTTCAGTGTTGGAAAGACTCTTTCTTGCACTGAGGTCTGCTTATTGTAAATATCTTGTACTTGTTTAAACACCTTTTAATGTCAAAGTTGGCCTCTGTGCTTGTCAGTGTTGGAAAGACACGTTTTTGCACTGAGGTCTGCTTATTGTAAATATCTTGTACTTGTTTGAACACCTTTTAATGTCAAAGTTGGCCTCTGTGCTTATCAGTGTTGGAAAGACTCTTTCTTGCACTGAGGTCTGCTTATTGTGAATATCTTGTACTTGTTTGAACACCTTTTCATGTCAAAGTTGGCCTCTGTGCTTGTCAGTGTTGGAAAGACTCTTTCTTGCACCGAGGTCTGCTTATTGTAAATATCTTGTACTTGTTTTTACACCTTTTCATGTCAAAGTTGGCCTCTGTGCTTTTTCCGTGTTGGAAAGACTCTTTCTTGCACCGAGGTCTGCTTATTGTAAATATCTTGTACTTGTTTTTACACCTTTTCATGTCAAAGTTGGCCTCTGAGCTTATCAGTGATGGAAAGACTCTTTCTTGCACTGAGGTCTGCTTATTGTAAATATCTTGTACTTGTTTTTACACCTTTTCATGTCAAAATTGGCCTCTGAGCTTATCAGTGATGGAAAGACTCTTTCTTGCACCGAAGTCTGCTTATTGTAAATATCTTGTACTTGTTTTTACACCTTTTCATGTCAAAGTTGGCCTCTGTGCTTATCAGTGTTGGAAAGACTCTTTCTTGCACTGAGGTCTGCTTATTGTAAATATCTTGTACTTGTTTGAACACCTTTTAATGTCAAAGTTGGCCTCTGTGCTTATCAGTGTTGGAAAGACTCTTTCTTGCACTGAGGTCTGCTTATTGTAAATATCTTGTACTTGTTTGAACACCTTTTAATGTCAAAGTTGGCCTCTGTGCTTTTTCAGTGTTGGAAAGACTCTTTCTTGCACTGAGGTCTGCTTATTGTAAATATCTTGTACTTGTTTTTACACCTTTTAATGTCAAAGTTGGCCTCTGTGCTTTTTCCGTGTTGGAAAGACTCTTTCTTGCACTGAGGTCTGCTTATTGTAAATATCTTGTACTTGATTTTTACACCTTTTCATGTCAAAGTTGGCCTCTGTGCTTTTTCAGTGTTGAAAAGACTCTTTCTTGCACTGAGGTCTGCTTATTGTGAATATCTTGTACTTGTTTGAACACCTTTTAATGTCAAAGTTGGCCTCTGTGCTTTTTCAGTGTTGAAAAGACTCTTTCTTGCACCGAGGTCTGCTTATTGTAAATATCTTGTACTTGTTTGAAGACCTTTTAATGTCAAAGTTGGCCTCTTTGCTTTTTCCGTGTTGGAAAGACTCTTTCTTGCACTGAGGTCTGCTTATTGTAAATATCTTGTACTTGTTTTTATACCTTTTAATGTCAAAGTTGGCCTCTGTGCTTATCAGTGTTAGAAAGACTCTTTCTTGCACTGAGGTCTGCTTATTGTTAATATATTGTACTTGTTTTTATACCTTTTAATGTCAAAGTTGGCCTCTGTGCTTTTTCCGTGTTGGAAAGGCTCTTTCTTGCACTGAGGTCTGCTTATTGTAAATATCTTGTACTTGTTTGAAGACCTTTTAATGTTAAAGTTGGCCTCTTTGCTTTTTCCGTGTTGGAAAGACTCTTTCTTGCACTGAGGTCTGCTTATTGTAAATATCTTGTACTTGTTTTTTACACCTTTTCATGTCAAAGTTGGCCTCTGTGCTTTTTCAGTGTTGAAAAGACTCTTTCTTGCACTGAGGTCTGCTTATTGTGAATATCTTGTACTTGTTTGAACACCTTTTAATGTCAAAGTTGGCCTCTGTGCTTATCAGTGTTAGAAAGACTCTTTCTTGCACTGAGGTCTGCTTATTGTAAATATCTTGTACTTGTTTGAACACCTTTTAATGTCAAAGTTGGCCTCTGTGCTTATCAGTGTTGGAAAGACTCTTTCTTGCACTGAGGTCTGCTTATTGTAAATATCTTGTACTTGTTTGAACACCTTTTAATGTTAAAGTTGGCCTCTTTGCTTTTTCCGTGTTGGAAAGACTCTTTCTTGCACTGAGGTCTGCTTATTGTAAATATCTTGTACTTGTTTTTTACACCTTTTCATGTCAAAGTTGGCCTCTGTGCTTTTTCAGTGTTGAAAAGACTCTTTCTTGCACTGAGGTCTGCTTATTGTGAATATCTTGTACTTGTTTGAACACCTTTTAATGTCAAAGTTGGCCTCTGTGCTTGTCAGTGTTGGAAAGACACGTTTTTGCACTGAGGTCTGCTTATTGTAAATATCTTGTACTTGTTTGAACACCTTTTAATGTCAAAGTTGGCCTCTGTGCTTATCAGTGTTGGAAAGACTCTTTCTTGCACTGAGGTCTGCTTATTGTGAATATCTTGTACTTGTTTGAACACCTTTTCATGTCAAAGTTGGCCTCTGTGCTTGTCAGTGTTGGAAAGACTCTTTCTTGCACCGAGGTCTGCTTATTGTAAATATCTTGTACTTGTTTTTACACCTTTTCATGTCAAAATTGGCCTCTGAGCTTATCAGTGATGGAAAGACTCTTTCTTGCACCGAAGTCTGCTTATTGTAAATATCTTGTACTTGTTTTTAAACCTTTTCATGTCAAAGTTGGCCTCTGAGCTTATCAGTGATGGAAAGACTCTTTCTTGCACTGAGGTCTGCTTATTTTAAATATCTTGTACTTGTTTTTACACCTTTTCATGTCAAAATTGGCCTCTGAGCTTATCAGTGATGGAAAGACTCTTTCTTGCACCGAAGTCTGCTTATTGTAAATATCTTGTACTTGTTTTTACACCTTTTCATGTCAAAGTTGGCCTCTGTGCTTATCAGTGTTGGAAAGACTCTTTCTTGCACTGAGGTCTGCTTATTGTAAATATCTTGTACTTGTTTGAACACCTTTTAATGTCAAAGTTGGCCTCTGTGCTTATCAGTGTTGGAAAGACTCTTTCTTGCACTGAGGTCTGCTTATTGTAAATATCTTGTACTTGTTTGAACACCTTTTAATGTCAAAGTTGGCCTCTGTGCTTTTTCAGTGTTGGAAAGACTCTTTCTTGCACTGAGGTCTGCTTATTGTAAATATCTTGTACTTGTTTGAACACCTTTTAATGTCAAAGTTGGCCTCTGTGCTTATCAGTGTTAGAAAGACTCTTTCTTGCACTGAGGTCTGCTTATTGTTAATATATTGTACTTGTTTTTATACCTTTTAATGTCAAAGTTGGCCTCTGTGCTTTTTCCGTGTTGGAAAGGCTCTTTCTTGCACTGAGGTCTGCTTATTGTAAATATCTTGTACTTGTTTTTACACCTTTTAATGTCAAAGTTGGCCTCTGTGCTTATCAGTGTTGGAAAGACTCTTTCTTGCACTGGGGGCTGCTTATTGTTAATATATTGTACTTGTTTTTATACCTTTTAATGTCAAAGTTGGCCTCTGTGCTTTTTCCGTGTTGGAAAGACTCTTTCTTGCACTGAGGTCTGCTTATTGTAAATATCTTGTACTTGTTTTTTACACCTTTTCATGTCAAAGTTGGCCCCTGTGCTTTTTCAGTGTTGAAAAGACTCTTTCTTGCACTGAGGTCTGCTTATTGTGAATATCTTGTACTTGTTTGAACACCTTTTAATGTCAAAGTTGGCCTCTGTGCTTATCAGTGTTAGAAAGACTCTTTCTTGCACTGAGGTCTGCTTATTGTAAATATCTTGTACTTGTTTGAACACCTTTTAATGTCAAAGTTGGCCTCTGTGCTTATCAGTGTTGGAAAGACTCTTTCTTGCACTGAGGTCTGCTTATTGTAAATATCTTGTACTTGTTTGAACACCTTTTAATGTTAAAGTTGGCCTCTTTGCTTTTTCCGTGTTGGAAAGACTCTTTCTTGCACTGAGGTCTGCTTATTGTAAATATCTTGTACTTGTTTTTTACACCTTTTCATGTCAAAGTTGGCCTCTGTGCTTTTTCAGTGTTGAAAAGACTCTTTCTTGCACTGAGGTCTGCTTATTGTGAATATCTTGTACTTGTTTGAACACCTTTTAATGTCAAAGTTGGCCTCTGTGCTTGTCAGTGTTGGAAAGACACGTTTTTGCACTGAGGTCTGCTTATTGTGAATATCTTGTACTTGTTTGAACACCTTTTAATGTCAAAGTTGGCCTCTGTGCTTATCAGTGTTGGAAAGACTCTTTCTTGCACTGAGGTCTGCTTATTGTGAATATCTTGTACTTGTTTGAACACCTTTTCATGTCAAAGTTGGCCTCTGTGCTTGTCAGTGTTGGAAAGACTCTTTCTTGCACCGAGGTCTGCTTATTGTAAATATCTTGTACTTGTTTTTACACCTTTTCATGTCAAAGTTGGCCTCTGTGCTTTTTCCGTGTTGGAAAGACTCTTTCTTGCACCGAGGTCTGCTTATTGTAAATATCTTGTACTTGTTTTTACACCTTTTCATGTCAAAATTGGCCTCTGAGCTTATCAGTGATGGAAAGACTCTTTCTTGCACCGAAGTCTGCTTATTGTAAATATCTTGTACTTGTTTTTACACCTTTTCATGTCAAAGTTGGCCTCTGTGCTTATCAGTGTTGGAAAGACTCTTTCTTGCACTGAGGTCTGCTTATTGTAAATATCTTGTACTTGTTTGAACACCTTTTAATGTCAAAGTTGGCCTCTGTGCTTATCAGTGTTGGAAAGACTCTTTCTTGCACTGAGGTCTGCTTATTGTAAATATCTTGTACTTGTTTGAACACCTTTTAATGTCAAAGTTGGCCTCTGTGCTTATCAGTGTTAGAAAGACTCTTTCTTGCACTGAGGTCTGCTTATTGTTAATATATTGTACTTGTTTTTATACCTTTTAATGTCAAAGTTGGCCTCTGTGCTTTTTCCGTGTTGGAAAGACTCTTTCTTGCACTGAGGTCTGCTTATTGTTAATATATTGTACTTGTTTTTATACCTTTTAATGTCAAAGTTGGCCTCTGTGCTTATCAGTGTTGGAAAGACTCTTTCTTGCACTGGGGGCTGCTTATTGTAAATATATTGTACTTGTTTGAAGACCTTTTAATTTTAAAGTTGGCCTCTTTGCTTTTTCAGTGTTGGAAAGACTCTTTCTTGCACTGAGGGCTGCTTATTGTAAATATCTTGTACTTGTTTGAACACCTTTTCATGTCAAAGTTGGCCTCTGTGCTTCTGCAGTGTTAGAAAGACTCTTTCTTGCACTGAGGGCTGCTTATTGTAAATATCTTGTACTTGTTTGAAGACCTTTTAATGTTAAAGTTGGCCTCTTTGCTTTTTCCGTGTTGGAAAGACTCTTTCTTGCACTGAGGTCTGCTTATTGTAAATATCTTGTACTTGATTTTTACACCTTTTCATGTCAAAGTTGGCCTCTGTGCTTTTTCAGTGTTGAAAAGACTCTTTCTTGCACTGAGGTCTGCTTATTGTAAATATCTTGTACTTGATTTTACAGCTTTTAATGTCAAAGTTGGCCTCTGTGCTTTTTCAGTGTTGGAAAGACTCTTTCTTGCACTGAGGTCTGCTTATTGTAAATATCTTGTACTTGATTTTACAGCTTTTAATGTCAAAGTTGGCCTCTGTGCTTTTTCAGTGTTGGAAAGACTCTTTCTTGCACTGAGGTCTGCTTATTGTAAATATCTTGTACTTGTTTGAAGACCTTTTAATGTCAAAGTTGGCCTCTGTGCTTTTTCAGTGTTGGAAAGACTCTTTCTTGCACTGAGGTCTGCTTATTGTAAATATCTTGTACTTGTTTGAAGACCTTTTAATGTCAAAGTTGGCCTCTTTGCTTTTTCCGTGTTGGAAAGACTCTTTCTTGCACTGAGGTCTGCTTATTGTACATATCTTGTACTTGTTTTTACACCTTTTCATGTCAAAGTTGGCCTCTGTGCTTATCAGTGTTGGAAAGACTCTTTCTTGCACTGAGGTCTGCTTATTGTAAATATCTTGTACTTGTTTGAACACCTTTTAATGTCAAAGTTGGCCTCTGTGCTTATCAGTGTTAGAAAGACTCTTTCTTGCACTGAGGTCTGCTTATTGTTAATATCTTGTACTTGTTTTTTACACCTTTTCATGTCAAAGTTGGCCTCTGTGCTTTTTCAGTGTTGAAAAGACTCTTTCTTGCACTGAGGTCTGCTTATTGTGAATATCTTGTACTTGTTTGAACACCTTTTAATGTCAAAGTTGGCCTCTGTGCTTATCAGTGTTAGAAAGACTCTTTCTTGCACTGAGGTCTGCTTATTGTAAATATCTTGTACTTGTTTGAACACCTTTTAATGTCAAAGTTGGCCTCTGTGCTTTTCAGTGTTGGAAAGACTCTTTCTTGCACTGAGGTCTGCTTATTGTAAATATCTTGTACTTGTTTAAACACCTTTTAATGTCAAAGTTGGCCTCTGTGCTTGTCAGTGTTGGAAAGACACGTTTTTGCACTGAGGTCTGCTTATTGTAAATATCTTGTACTTGTTTGAACACCTTTTAATGTCAAAGTTGGCCTCTGTGCTTATCAGTGTTGGAAAGACTCTTTCTTGCACTGAGGTCTGCTTATTGTGAATATCTTGTACTTGTTTGAACACCTTTTCATGTCAAAGTTGGCCTCTGTGCTTGTCAGTGTTGGAAAGACTCTTTCTTGCACCGAGGTCTGCTTATTGTAAATATCTTGTACTTGTTTTTACACCTTTTCATGTCAAAGTTGGCCTCTGTGCTTTTTCCGTGTTGGAAAGACTCTTTCTTGCACCGAGGTCTGCTTATTGTAAATACCTTGTACTTGTTTTTACACCTTTTCATGTCAAAGTTGGCCTCTGAGCTTATCAGTGATGGAAAGACTCTTTCTTGCACTGAGGTCTGCTTATTGTAAATATCTTGTACTTGTTTTTACACCTTTTCATGTCAAAATTGGCCTCTGAGCTTATCAGTGATGGAAAGACTCTTTCTTGCACCGAAGTCTGCTTATTGTAAATATCTTGTACTTGTTTTTACACCTTTTAATGTCAAAGTTGGCCTCTTTGCTTTTTCCGTGTTGGAAAGACTCTTTCTTGCACTGAGGTCTGCTTATTGTAAATATCTTGTACTTGTTTTTTACACCTTTTCATGTCAAAGTTGGCCTCTGTGCTTTTTCAGTGTTGAAAAGACTCTTTCTTGCACTGAGGTCTGCTTATTGTGAATATCTTGTACTTGTTTGAACACCTTTTAATGTCAAAGTTGGCCTCTGTGCTTGTCAGTGTTGGAAAGACACGTTTTTGCACTGAGGTCTGCTTATTGTAAATATCTTGTACTTGTTTGAACACCTTTTAATGTCAAAGTTGGCCTCTGTGCTTATCAGTGTTGGAAAGACTCTTTCTTGCACTGAGGTCTGCTTATTGTGAATATCTTGTACTTGTTTGAACACCTTTTCATGTCAAAGTTGGCCTCTGTGCTTGTCAGTGTTGGAAAGACTCTTTCTTGCACCGAGGTCTGCTTATTGTAAATATCTTGTACTTGTTTTTACACCTTTTAATGTCAAAGTTGGCCTCTGTGCTTTTTCCGTGTTGGAAAGACTCTTTCTTGCACCGAGGTCTGCTTATTGTAAATATCTTGTACTTGTTTTTACACCTTTTCATGTCAAAATTGGCCTCTGAGCTTATCAGTGATGGAAAGACTCTTTCTTGCACCGAAGTCTGCTTATTGTAAATATCTTGTACTTGTTTTTAAACCTTTTCATGTCAAAGTTGGCCTCTGAGCTTATCAGTGATGGAAAGACTCTTTCTTGCACTGAGGTCTGCTTATTTTAAATATCTTGTACTTGTTTTTACACCTTTTCATGTCAAAATTGGCCTCTGAGCTTATCAGTGATGGAAAGACTCTTTCTTGCACCGAAGTCTGCTTATTGTAAATATCTTGTACTTGTTTTTACACCTTTTCATGTCAAAGTTGGCCTCTGTGCTTATCAGTGTTGGAAAGACTCTTTCTTGCACTGAGGTCTGCTTATTGTAAATATCTTGTACTTGTTTTTTACACCTTTTAATGTCAAAGTTGGCCTCTGTGCTTATCAGTGTTGGAAAGACTCTTTCTTGCACTGAGGTCTGCTTATTGTAAATATCTTGTACTTGTTTGAACACCTTTTAATGTCAAAGTTGGCCTCTGTGCTTTTTCAGTGTTGGAAAGACTCTTTCTTGCACTGAGGTCTGCTTATTGTAAATATCTTGTACTTGTTTGAACACCTTTTAATGTCAAAGTTGGCCTCTGTGCTTATCAGTGTTAGAAAGACTCTTTCTTGCACTGAGGTCTGCTTATTGTTAATATATTGTACTTGTTTTTATACCTTTTAATGTCAAAGTTGGCCTCTGTGCTTTTTCCGTGTTGGAAAGGCTCTTTCTTGCACTGAGGTCTGCTTATTGTAAATATCTTGTACTTGTTTTTACACCTTTTAATGTCAAAGTTGGCCTCTGTGCTTATCAGTGTTGGAAAGACTCTTTCTTGCACTGGGGGCTGCTTATTGTTAATATATTGTACTTGTTTTTATACCTTTTAATGTCAAAGTTGGCCTCTGTGCTTTTTCCGTGTTGGAAAGGCTCTTTCTTGCACTGAGGTCTGCTTATTGTAAATATCTTGTACTTGTTTGAAGACCTTTTAATGTTAAAGTTGGCCTCTTTGCTTTTTCCGTGTTGGAAAGACTCTTTCTTGCACTGAGGTCTGCTTATTGTAAATATCTTGTACTTGTTTTTTACACCTTTTCATGTCAAAGTTGGCCTCTGTGCTTTTTCAGTGTTGAAAAGACTCTTTCTTGCACTGAGGTCTGCTTATTGTGAATATCTTGTACTTGTTTGAACACCTTTTAATGTCAAAGTTGGCCACTGTGCTTGTCAGTGTTGGAAAGACACGTTTTTGCACTGAGGTCTGCTTATTGTGAATATCTTGTACTTGTTTGAACACCTTTTAATGTCAAAGTTGGCCTCTGTGCTTATCAGTGTTGGAAAGACTCTTTCTTGCACTGAGGTCTGCTTATTGTGAATATCTTGTACTTGTTTGAACACCTTTTCATGTCAAAGTTGGCCTCTGTGCTTGTCAGTGTTGGAAAGACTCTTTCTTGCACTGAGGTCTGCTTATTGTAAATATCTTGTACTTGTTTGAACACCTTTTAATGTCAAAGTTGGCCTCTGTGCTTATCAGTGTTGGAAAGACTCTTTCTTGCACTGAGGTCTGCTTATTGTAAATATCTTGTACTTGTTTGAACACCTTTTAATGTTAAAGTTGGCCTCTTTGCTTTTTCCGTGTTGGAAAGACTCTTTCTTGCACTGAGGTCTGCTTATTGTAAATATCTTGTACTTGTTTTTTACACCTTTTCATGTCAAAGTTGGCCTCTGTGCTTTTTCAGTGTTGAAAAGACTCTTTCTTGCACTGAGGTCTGCTTATTGTGAATATCTTGTACTTGTTTGAACACCTTTTAATGTCAAAGTTGGCCACTGTGCTTGTCAGTGTTGGAAAGACACGTTTTTGCACTGAGGTCTGCTTATTGTGAATATCTTGTACTTGTTTGAACACCTTTTAATGTCAAAGTTGGCCTCTGTGCTTATCAGTGTTGGAAAGACTCTTTCTTGCACTGAGGTCTGCTTATTGTGAATATCTTGTACTTGTTTGAACACCTTTTCATGTCAAAGTTGGCCTCTGTGCTTGTCAGTGTTGGAAAGACTCTTTCTTGCACCGAGGTCTGCTTATTGTAAATATCTTGTACTTGTTTTTACACCTTTTCATGTCAAAGTTGGCCTCTGTGCTTTTTCCGTGTTGGAAAGACTCTTTCTTGCACCGAGGTCTGCTTATTGTAAATATCTTGTACTTGTTTTTACACCTTTTCATGTCAAAATTGGCCTCTGAGCTTATCAGTGATGGAAAGACTCTTTCTTGCACCGAAGTCTGCTTATTGTAAATATCTTGTACTTGTTTTTACACCTTTTCATGTCAAAGTTGGCCTCTGTGCTTATCAGTGTTGGAAAGACTCTTTCTTGCACTGAGGTCTGCTTATTGTAAATATCTTGTACTTGTTTGAACACCTTTTAATGTCAAAGTTGGCCTCTGTGCTTATCAGTGTTGGAAAGACTCTTTCTTGCACTGAGGTCTGCTTATTGTAAATATCTTGTACTTGTTTGAACACCTTTTAATGTCAAAGTTGGCCTCTGTGCTTATCAGTGTTAGAAAGACTCTTTCTTGCACTGAGGTCTGCTTATTGTTAATATATTGTACTTGTTTTTATACCTTTTAATGTCAAAGTTGGCCTCTGTGCTTTTTCCGTGTTGGAAAGGCTCTTTCTTGCACTGAGGTCTGCTTATTGTAAATATCTTGTACTTGTTTTTACACCTTTTAATGTCAAAGTTGGCCTCTGTGCTTATCAGTGTTGGAAAGACTCTTTCTTGCACTGGGGGCTGCTTATTGTAAATATATTGTACTTGTTTGAAGACCTTTTAATTTTAAAGTTGGCCTCTTTGCTTTTTCAGTGTTGGAAAGACTCTTTCTTGCACTGAGGGCTGCTTATTGTAAATATCTTGTACTTGTTTGAACACCTTTTCATGTCAAAGTTGGCCTCTGTGCTTCTGCAGTGTTAGAAAGACTCTTTCTTGCACTGAGGGCTGCTTATTGTAAATATCTTGTACTTGTTTGAACACCTTTTCATGTCAAAGTTGGCCTCTGTGCTTCTGCAGTGTTAGAAAGACTCTTTCTTGCACTGAGGTCTGCTTATTGTAAATATCTTGTACTTGTTTTTAAACCTTTTCATGTCAAAGTTGGCCTCTGAGCTTATCAGTGATGGAAAGACTCTTTCTTGCACTGAGGTCTGCTTATTGTAAATATCTTGTACTTGTTTTTACACCTTTTCATGTCAAAATTGGCCTCTGAGCTTATCAGTGATGGAAAGACTCTTTCTTGCACCGAAGTCTGCTTATTGTAAATATCTTGTACTTGTTTTTACACCTTTTCATGTCAAAGTTGGCCTCTGTGCTTATCAGTGTTGGAAAGACTCTTTCTTGCACTGAGGTCTGCTTATTGTAAATATCTTGTACTTGTTTGAACACCTTTTAATGTCAAAGTTGGCCTCTGTGCTTATCAGTGTTGGAAAGACTCTTTCTTGCACTGAGGTCTGCTTATTGTAAATATCTTGTACTTGTTTGAACACCTTTTAATGTCAAAGTTGGCCTCTGTGCTTATCAGTGTTAGAAAGACTCTTTCTTGCACTGAGGTCTGCTTATTGTTAATATATTGTACTTGTTTTTATACCTTTTAATGTCAAAGTTGGCCTCTGTGCTTTTTCCGTGTTGGAAAGGCTCTTTCTTGCACTGAGGTCTGCTTATTGTAAATATCTTGTACTTGTTTTTACACCTTTTAATGTCAAAGTTGGCCTCTGTGCTTATCAGTGTTGGAAAGACTCTTTCTTGCACTGGGGGCTGCTTATTGTAAATATATTGTACTTGTTTGAAGACCTTTTAATTTTAAAGTTGGCCTCTTTGCTTTTTCAGTGTTGGAAAGACTCTTTCTTGCACTGAGGGCTGCTTATTGTAAATATCTTGTACTTGTTTGAACACCTTTTCATGTCAAAGTTGGCCTCTGTGCTTCTGCAGTGTTAGAAAGACTCTTTCTTGCACTGAGGGCTGCTTATTGTAAATATCTTGTACTTGTTTGAAGACCTTTTAATGTTAAAGTTGGCCTCTTTGCTTTTTCCGTGTTGGAAAGACTCTTTCTTGCACTGAGGTCTGCTTATTGTAAATATCTTGTACTTGTTTGAACACCTTTTCATGTCAAAGTTGGCCTCTGTGCTTTTTCAGTGTTGGAAAGACTCTTTCTTGCACTGAGGTCTGCTTTTTGTAAATATCTTGTACTTGTTTTTACACCTTTTAATGTCAAAGTTGGCCTCTGTGCTTATCAGTGTTGGAAAGACTCTTTCTTGCACCGAGGTCTGCTTATTGTAAATATCTTGTACTTGTTTGAACACCTTTTAATGTCAAAGTTGGCCTCTGTGCTTTTTCAGTGTTGGAAAGACTCTTTCTTGCACTGAGGTCTGCTTATTGTGAATATCTTGTACTTGTTTGAACATCTTTTAATGTCAAAGTTGGCCTCTGTGCTTATCAGTGTTGGAAAGACTCTTTCTTGCACCGAAGTCTGCTTATTGTAAATATCTTGTACTTGTTTTTACACCTTTTCATGTCAAAGTTGGCCTCTGTGCTTATCAGTGTTGGAAAGGCTCTTTCTTGCACTGAGGTCTGCTTATTGTAAATATCTTGTACTTGTTTGAACACCTTTTCATGTCAAAGTTGGCCTCTGTGCTTTTTCAGTGTTGGAAAGGCTCTTTCTTGCACTGAGGTCTGCTTATTGTAAATATCTTGTACTTGTTTGAACACCTTTTAATGTCAAAGTTGGCCTCTGTGCTTTTTCAGTGTTGGAAAGGCTCTTTCTTGCACTGAGGTCTGCTTATTGTAAATATCTTGTACTTGTTTGAACACCTTTTCATGTCAAAGTTGGCCTCTGTGCTTTTTCAGTGTTGGAAAGACTCTTTCTTGCACTGAGGTCTGCTTATTGTAAATATCTTGTACTTGTTTTTACACCTTTTAATGTCAAAGTTGGCCTCTGTGCTTATCAGTGTTGGAAAGACTCTTTCTTGCACCGAGGTCTGCTTATTGTAAATATCTTGTACTTGATTTTACACCTTTTAATGTCAAAGTTGGCCTTTGTGCTTTTTCAGTGTTGGAAAGACTCTTTCTTGCACTGAGGGCTGCTTATTGTAAATATCTTGTACTTGTTTGAACACCTTTTCATGTCAAAGTTGGCCTCTGTGCTTCTGCAGTGTTAGAAAGACTCTTTCTTGCACTGAGGGCTGCTTATTGTAAATATCTTGTACTTGTTTGAAGACCTTTTAATGTTAAAGTTGGCCTCTTTGCTTTTTCCGTGTTGGAAAGACTCTTTCTTGCACTGAGGTCTGCTTATTGTAAATATCTTGTACTTGTTTGAACACCTTTTAATGTCAAAGTTGGCCTCTGTGCTTTTTCAGTGTTGGAAAGACTCTTTCTTGCACTGAGGTCTGCTTATTGTGAATATCTTGTACTTGTTTGAACACCTTTTAATGTCAAAGTTGGCCTCTGTGCTTATCAGTGTTGGAAAGGCTCTTTCTTGCACTGAGGTCTGCTTATTGTAAATATCTTGTACTTGTTTTTACACCTTTTCATGTCAAAGTTGGCCTCTGTGCTTATCAGTGTTGGAAAGGCTCTTTCTTGCACTGAGGTCTGCTTATTGTAAATATCTTGTACTTGTTTGAACACCTTTTCATGTCAAAGTTGGCCTCTGTGCTTTTTCAGTGTTGAAAAGACTCTTTCTTGCACTGAGGTCTGCTTATTGTAAATATCTTGTACTTGTTTGAACACCTTTTCATGTCAAAGTTGGCCTCTGTGCTTTTTCAGTGTTGAAAAGACTCTTTCTTGCACTGAGGGCTGCTTATTGTAAATATCTTGTACTTGTTTTTACACCTTTTCATGTTAAAGTTGGCCTCTGTGCTTTTTCAGTGTTGGAAAGACTCTTTCTTGCACTGAGGTCTGCTTATTGTAAATATCTTGTACTTGATTTTTACACCTTTTCATGTCAAAGTTGGCCTCTGTGCTTTTTCCGTGTTGGAAAGACTCTTTCTTGCACCGAAGTCTGCTTATTGTAAATATCTTGTACTTGATTTTACACCTTTTAATGTCAAAGTTGGCCTCTGTGCTTTTTCCGTGTTGGAAAGACTCTTTCTTGCACTGAGGCCTGCTTATTGTAAATATCTTGTACTTGTTTGAACACCTTTTCATGTCAAAGTTGGCCTCTGTGCTTATCAGTGTTGGAAAGACTCTTTCTTGCACTGAGGTCTGCTTATTGTAAATATCTTGTACTTGTTTTTACACCTTTTAATGTCAAAGTTGGCCTCTGTGCTTTTTCCGTGTTGGAAAGACTCTTTCTTGCACTGAGGTCTGCTTATTGTAAATATCTTGTACTTGTTTGAACACCTTTTCATGTCAAAGTTGGCCTCTGTGCTTATCAGTGTTGGAAAGACTCTTTCTTGCACTGAGGTCTGCTTATTGTAAATATCTTGTACTTGTTTTTACACCTTTTAATGTCAAAGTTGGCCTTTGTGCTTATCAGTGTTGGAAAGACTCTTTCTTGCACTGAGGTCTGCTTATTGTAAATATCTTGTACTTGTTTGAAGACCTTTTAATGTTAAAGTTGGCCTCTTTGCTTTTTCCGTGTTGGAAAGACTCTTTCTTGCACTGAGGTCTGCTTATTGTAAATATCTTGTACTTGATTTTACACCTTTTAATGTCAAAGTTGGCCTTTGTGCTTATCAGTGTTGGAAAGACTCTTTCTTGCACTGAGGTCTGCTTATTGTAAATATCTTGTACTTGTTTGAAGACCTTTTAATGTTAAAGTTGGCCTCTTTGCTTTTTCCGTGTTGGAAAGACTCTTTCTTGCACTGAGGTCTGCTTATTGTAAATATCTTGTACTTGTTTGAACACCTTTTAATGTCAAAGTTGGCCTCTGTGCTTTTCAGTGTTGGAAAGACTCTTTCTTGCACTGAGGTCTGCTTATTGTAAATATCTTGTACTTGTTTAAACACCTTTTAATGTCAAAGTTGGCCTCTGTGCTTGTCAGTGTTGGAAAGACACGTTTTTGCACTGAGGTCTGCTTATTGTAAATATCTTGTACTTGTTTGAACACCTTTTAATGTCAAAGTTGGCCTCTGTGCTTATCAGTGTTGGAAAGACTCTTTCTTGCACTGAGGTCTGCTTATTGTGAATATCTTGTACTTGTTTGAACACCTTTTCATGTCAAAGTTGGCCTCTGTGCTTTTTCCGTGTTGGAAAGACTCTTTCTTGCACCGAGGTCTGCTTATTGTAAATACCTTGTACTTGTTTTTACACCTTTTCATGTCAAAGTTGGCCTCTGAGCTTATCAGTGATGGAAAGACTCTTTCTTGCACTGAGGTCTGCTTATTGTAAATATCTTGTACTTGTTTTTACACCTTTTCATGTCAAAATTGGCCTCTGAGCTTATCAGTGATGGAAAGACTCTTTCTTGCACCGAAGTCTGCTTATTGTAAATATCTTGTACTTGTTTTTACACCTTTTCATGTCAAAGTTGGCCTCTGTGCTTATCAGTGTTGGAAAGACTCTTTCTTGCACTGAGGTCTGCTTATTGTAAATATCTTGTACTTGATCTTTACACCTTTTCATGTCAAAGTTGGCCTCTGTGCTTTTTCCGTGTTGGAAAGACTCTTTCTTGCACCGAAGTCTGCTTATTGTAAATATCTTGTACTTGATTTTACACCTTTTAATGTCAAAGTTGGCCTCTGTGCTTTTTCCGTGTTGGAAAGACTCTTTCTTGCACTGAGGCCTGCTTATTGTAAATATCTTGTACTTGTTTGAACACCTTTTCATGTCAAAGTTGGCCTCTGTGCTTATCAGTGTTGGAAAGACTCTTTCTTGCACTGAGGTCTGCTTATTGTAAATATCTTGTACTTGTTTTTACACCTTTTAATGTCAAAGTTGGCCTCTGTGCTTTTTCCGTGTTGGAAAGACTCTTTCTTGCACTGAGGTCTGCTTATTGTAAATATCTTGTACTTGTTTGAACACCTTTTCATGTCAAAGTTGGCCTCTGTGCTTATCAGTGTTGGAAAGACTCTTTCTTGCACTGAGGTCTGCTTATTGTAAATATCTTGTACTTGATTTTACACCTTTTAATGTCAAAGTTGGCCTTTGTGCTTATCAGTGTTGGAAAGACTCTTTCTTGCACTGAGGTCTGCTTATTGTAAATATCTTGTACTTGTTTGAACACCTTTTAATGTTAAAGTTGGCCTCTTTGCTTTTTCCGTGTTGGAAAGACTCTTTCTTGCACTGAGGTCTGCTTATTGTAAATATCTTGTACTTGTTTTTACACCTTTTCATGTCAAAGTTGGCCTCTGTGCTTATCAGTGTTGGAAAGGCTCTTTCTTGCACTGAGGTCTGCTTATTGTAAATATCTTGTACTTGTTTGAACACCTTTTAATGTCAAAGTTGGCCTCTGTGCTTTTCAGTGTTGGAAAGACTCTTTCTTGCACTGAGGTCTGCTTATTGTAAATATCTTGTACTTGTTTAAACACCTTTTAATGTCAAAGTTGGCCTCTGTGCTTGTCAGTGTTGGAAAGACACGTTTTTGCACTGAGGTCTGCTTATTGTAAATATCTTGTACTTGTTTGAACACCTTTTAATGTCAAAGTTGGCCTCTGTGCTTATCAGTGTTGGAAAGACTCTTTCTTGCACTGAGGTCTGCTTATTGTGAATATCTTGTACTTGTTTGAACACCTTTTCATGTCAAAGTTGGCCTCTGTGCTTGTCAGTGTTGGAAAGACTCTTTCTTGCACCGAGGTCTGCTTATTGTAAATATCTTGTACTTGTTTTTACACCTTTTCATGTCAAAGTTGGCCTCTGTGCTTTTTCCGTGTTGGAAAGACTCTTTCTTGCACCGAGGTCTGCTTATTGTAAATACCTTGTACTTGTTTTTACACCTTTTCATGTCAAAATTGGCCTCTGAGCTTATCAGTGATGGAAAGACTCTTTCTTGCACCGAGGTCTGCTTATTGTAAATACCTTGTACTTGTTTTTACACCTTTTCATGTCAAAATTGGCCTCTGAGCTTATCAGTGATGGAAAGACTCTTTCTTGCACCGAAGTCTGCTTATTGTAAATATCTTGTACTTGTTTTTACACCTTTTCATGTCAAAGTTGGCCTCTGTGCTTATCAGTGTTGGAAAGACTCTTTCTTGCACTGAGGTCTGCTTATTGTAAATATCTTGTACTTGTTTGAACACCTTTTAATGTCAAAGTTGGCCTCTGTGCTTATCAGTGTTGGAAAGACTCTTTCTTGCACTGAGGTCTGCTTATTGTAAATATCTTGTACTTGATTTTTACACCTTTTCATGTCAAAGTTGGCCTCTGTGCTTTTTCAGTGTTGAAAAGACTCTTTCTTGCACTGAGGTCTGCTTATTGTGAATATCTTGTACTTGTTTGAACACCTTTTAATGTCAAAGTTGGCCTCTGTGCTTATCAGTGTTGAAAAGACTCTTTCTTGCACCGAGGTCTGCTTATTGTAAATATCTTGTACTTGTTTGAAGACCTTTTAATGTTAAAGTTGGCCTCTTTGCTTTTTCCGTGTTGGAAAGACTCTTTCTTGCACTGAGGTCTGCTTATTGTAAATATCTTGTACTTGTTTTTATACCTTTTAATGTCAAAGTTGGCCTCTGTGCTTATCAGTGTTAGAAAGACTCTTTCTTGCACTGAGGTCTGCTTATTGTTAATATATTGTACTTGTTTTTATACCTTTTAATGTCAAAGTTGGCCTCTGTGCTTTTTCCGTGTTGGAAAGGCTCTTTCTTGCACTGAGGTCTGCTTATTGTAAATATCTTGTACTTGTTTGAAGACCTTTTAATGTTAAAGTTGGCCTCTTTGCTTTTTCCGTGTTGGAAAGACTCTTTCTTGCACTGAGGTCTGCTTATTGTAAATATCTTGTACTTGTTTTTTACACCTTTTCATGTCAAAGTTGGCCTCTGTGCTTTTTCAGTGTTGAAAAGACTCTTTCTTGCACTGAGGTCTGCTTATTGTGAATATCTTGTACTTGTTTGAACACCTTTTAATGTCAAAGTTGGCCTCTGTGCTTATCAGTGTTAGAAAGACTCTTTCTTGCACTGAGGTCTGCTTATTGTAAATATCTTGTACTTGTTTGAACACCTTTTAATGTCAAAGTTGGCCTCTGTGCTTATCAGTGTTGGAAAGACTCTTTCTTGCACTGAGGTCTGCTTATTGTAAATATCTTGTACTTGTTTGAAGACCTTTTAATGTTAAAGTTGGCCTCTTTGCTTTTTCCGTGTTGGAAAGACTCTTTCTTGCACTGAGGTCTGCTTATTGTAAATATCTTGTACTTGTTTTTTACACCTTTTCATGTCAAAGTTGGCCTCTGTGCTTTTTCAGTGTTGAAAAGACTCTTTCTTGCACTGAGGTCTGCTTATTGTGAATATCTTGTACTTGTTTGAACACCTTTTAATGTCAAAGTTGGCCTCTGTGCTTGTCAGTGTTGGAAAGACACGTTTTTGCACTGAGGTCTGCTTATTGTAAATATCTTGTACTTGTTTGAACACCTTTTAATGTCAAAGTTGGCCTCTGTGCTTATCAGTGTTGGAAAGACTCTTTCTTGCACTGAGGTCTGCTTATTGTGAATATCTTGTACTTGTTTGAACACCTTTTCATGTCAAAGTTGGCCTCTGTGCTTGTCAGTGTTGGAAAGACTCTTTCTTGCACCGAGGTCTGCTTATTGTAAATATCTTGTACTTGTTTTTACACCTTTTAATGTCAAAGTTGGCCTCTGTGCTTTTTCCGTGTTGGAAAGACTCTTTCTTGCACCGAGGTCTGCTTATTGTAAATATCTTGTACTTGTTTTTACACCTTTTCATGTCAAAATTGGCCTCTGAGCTTATCAGTGATGGAAAGACTCTTTCTTGCACCGAAGTCTGCTTATTGTAAATATCTTGTACTTGTTTTTAAACCTTTTCATGTCAAAGTTGGCCTCTGAGCTTATCAGTGATGGAAAGACTCTTTCTTGCACTGAGGTCTGCTTATTTTAAATATCTTGTACTTGTTTTTACACCTTTTCATGTCAAAATTGGCCTCTGAGCTTATCAGTGATGGAAAGACTCTTTCTTGCACCGAAGTCTGCTTATTGTAAATATCTTGTACTTGTTTTTACACCTTTTCATGTCAAAGTTGGCCTCTGTGCTTATCAGTGTTGGAAAGACTCTTTCTTGCACTGAGGTCTGCTTATTGTAAATATCTTGTACTTGTTTGAACACCTTTTAATGTCAAAGTTGGCCTCTGTGCTTATCAGTGTTGGAAAGACTCTTTCTTGCACTGAGGTCTGCTTATTGTAAATATCTTGTACTTGTTTGAACACCTTTTAATGTCAAAGTTGGCCTCTGTGCTTTTTCAGTGTTGGAAAGACTCTTTCTTGCACTGAGGTCTGCTTATTGTAAATATCTTGTACTTGTTTGAACACCTTTTAATGTCAAAGTTGGCCTCTGTGCTTATCAGTGTTAGAAAGACTCTTTCTTGCACTGAGGTCTGCTTATTGTTAATATATTGTACTTGTTTTTATACCTTTTAATGTCAAAGTTGGCCTCTGTGCTTTTTCCGTGTTGGAAAGGCTCTTTCTTGCACTGAGGTCTGCTTATTGTAAATATCTTGTACTTGTTTTTACACCTTTTAATGTCAAAGTTGGCCTCTGTGCTTATCAGTGTTGGAAAGACTCTTTCTTGCACTGGGGGCTGCTTATTGTTAATATATTGTACTTGTTTTTATACCTTTTAATGTCAAAGTTGGCCTCTGTGCTTTTTCCGTGTTGGAAAGGCTCTTTCTTGCACTGAGGTCTGCTTATTGTAAATATCTTGTACTTGTTTGAAGACCTTTTAATGTTAAAGTTGGCCTCTTTGCTTTTTCCGTGTTGGAAAGACTCTTTCTTGCACTGAGGTCTGCTTATTGTAAATATCTTGTACTTGTTTTTTACACCTTTTCATGTCAAAGTTGGCCCCTGTGCTTTTTCAGTGTTGAAAAGACTCTTTCTTGCACTGAGGTCTGCTTATTGTGAATATCTTGTACTTGTTTGAACACCTTTTAATGTCAAAGTTGGCCTCTGTGCTTATCAGTGTTAGAAAGACTCTTTCTTGCACTGAGGTCTGCTTATTGTAAATATCTTGTACTTGTTTGAACACCTTTTAATGTCAAAGTTGGCCTCTGTGCTTATCAGTGTTGGAAAGACTCTTTCTTGCACTGAGGTCTGCTTATTGTAAATATCTTGTACTTGTTTGAACACCTTTTAATGTTAAAGTTGGCCTCTTTGCTTTTTCCGTGTTGGAAAGACTCTTTCTTGCACTGAGGTCTGCTTATTGTAAATATCTTGTACTTGTTTTTTACACCTTTTCATGTCAAAGTTGGCCTCTGTGCTTTTTCAGTGTTGAAAAGACTCTTTCTTGCACTGAGGTCTGCTTATTGTGAATATCTTGTACTTGTTTGAACACCTTTTAATGTCAAAGTTGGCCACTGTGCTTGTCAGTGTTGGAAAGACACGTTTTTGCACTGAGGTCTGCTTATTGTGAATATCTTGTACTTGTTTGAACACCTTTTAATGTCAAAGTTGGCCTCTGTGCTTATCAGTGTTGGAAAGACTCTTTCTTGCACTGAGGTCTGCTTATTGTGAATATCTTGTACTTGTTTGAACACCTTTTCATGTCAAAGTTGGCCTCTGTGCTTGTCAGTGTTGGAAAGACTCTTTCTTGCACCGAGGTCTGCTTATTGTAAATATCTTGTACTTGTTTTTACACCTTTTCATGTCAAAGTTGGCCTCTGTGCTTTTTCCGTGTTGGAAAGACTCTTTCTTGCACCGAGGTCTGCTTATTGTAAATATCTTGTACTTGTTTTTACACCTTTTCATGTCAAAATTGGCCTCTGAGCTTATCAGTGATGGAAAGACTCTTTCTTGCACCGAAGTCTGCTTATTGTAAATATCTTGTACTTGTTTTTACACCTTTTCATGTCAAAGTTGGCCTCTGTGCTTATCAGTGTTGGAAAGACTCTTTCTTGCACTGAGGTCTGCTTATTGTAAATATCTTGTACTTGTTTGAACACCTTTTAATGTCAAAGTTGGCCTCTGTGCTTATCAGTGTTGGAAAGACTCTTTCTTGCACTGAGGTCTGCTTATTGTAAATATCTTGTACTTGTTTGAACACCTTTTAATGTCAAAGTTGGCCTCTGTGCTTATCAGTGTTAGAAAGACTCTTTCTTGCACTGAGGTCTGCTTATTGTTAATATATTGTACTTGTTTTTATACCTTTTAATGTCAAAGTTGGCCTCTGTGCTTTTTCCGTGTTGGAAAGACTCTTTCTTGCACCGAGGTCTGCTTATTGTAAATATCTTGTACTTGTTTTTACACCTTTTCATGTCAAAATTGGCCTCTGAGCTTATCAGTGATGGAAAGACTCTTTCTTGCACCGAAGTCTGCTTATTGTAAATATCTTGTACTTGTTTTTACACCTTTTCATGTCAAAGTTGGCCTCTGTGCTTATCAGTGTTGGAAAGACTCTTTCTTGCACTGAGGTCTGCTTATTGTAAATATCTTGTACTTGTTTGAACACCTTTTAATGTCAAAGTTGGCCTCTGTGCTTATCAGTGTTGGAAAGACTCTTTCTTGCACTGAGGTCTGCTTATTGTAAATATCTTGTACTTGTTTGAACACCTTTTAATGTCAAAGTTGGCCTCTGTGCTTATCAGTGTTAGAAAGACTCTTTCTTGCACTGAGGTCTGCTTATTGTTAATATATTGTACTTGTTTTTATACCTTTTAATGTCAAAGTTGGCCTCTGTGCTTTTTCCGTGTTGGAAAGACTCTTTCTTGCACCGAGGTCTGCTTATTGTAAATATCTTGTACTTGTTTTTACACCTTTTCATGTCAAAGTTGGCCTCTGTGCTTATCAGTGTTGGAAAGACTCTTTCTTGCACTGAGGTCTGCTTATTGTAAATATCTTGTACTTGTTTGAACACCTTTTAATGTCAAAGTTGGCCTCTGTGCTTATCAGTGTTGGAAAGACTCTTTCTTGCACTGAGGTCTGCTTATTGTAAATATCTTGTACTTGTTTGAACACCTTTTAATGTCAAAGTTGGCCTCTGTGCTTATCAGTGTTGGAAAGACTCTTTCTTGCACTGGGGGCTGCTTATTGTAAATATATTGTACTTGTTTGAAGACCTTTTAATTTTAAAGTTGGCCTCTTTGCTTTTTCAGTGTTGGAAAGACTCTTTCTTGCACTGAGGGCTGCTTATTGTAAATATCTTGTACTTGTTTGAACACCTTTTCATGTCAAAGTTGGCCTCTGTGCTTCTGCAGTGTTAGAAAGACTCTTTCTTGCACTGAGGGCTGCTTATTGTAAATATCTTGTACTTGTTTGAACACCTTTTCATGTCAAAGTTGGCCTCTGTGCTTCTGCAGTGTTAGAAAGACTCTTTCTTGCACTGAGGTCTGCTTATTGTAAATATCTTGTACTTGTTTTTAAACCTTTTCATGTCAAAGTTGGCCTCTGAGCTTATCAGTGATGGAAAGACTCTTTCTTGCACTGAGGTCTGCTTATTGTAAATATCTTGTACTTGTTTTTACACCTTTTCATGTCAAAATTGGCCTCTGAGCTTATCAGTGATGGAAAGACTCTTTCTTGCACCGAAGTCTGCTTATTGTAAATATCTTGTACTTGTTTTTACACCTTTTCATGTCAAAGTTGGCCTCTGTGCTTATCAGTGTTGGAAAGACTCTTTCTTGCACTGAGGTCTGCTTATTGTAAATATCTTGTACTTGTTTGAACACCTTTTAATGTCAAAGTTGGCCTCTGTGCTTATCAGTGTTAGAAAGACTCTTTCTTGCACTGAGGTCTGCTTATTGTTAATATATTGTACTTGTTTTTATACCTTTTAATGTCAAAGTTGGCCTCTGTGCTTATCAGTGTTGGAAAGACTCTTTCTTGCACTGGGGGCTGCTTATTGTAAATATATTGTACTTGTTTGAAGACCTTTTAATTTTAAAGTTGGCCTCTTTGCTTTTTCAGTGTTGGAAAGACTCTTTCTTGCACTGAGGGCTGCTTATTGTAAATATCTTGTACTTGTTTGAACACCTTTTCATGTCAAAGTTGGCCTCTGTGCTTCTGCAGTGTTAGAAAGACTCTTTCTTGCACTGAGGGCTGCTTATTGTAAATATCTTGTACTTGTTTGAAGACCTTTTAATGTTAAAGTTGGCCTCTTTGCTTTTTCCGTGTTGGAAAGACTCTTTCTTGCACTGAGGTCTGCTTATTGTAAATATCTTGTACTTGTTTGAACACCTTTTCATGTCAAAGTTGGCCTCTGTGCTTTTTCAGTGTTGGAAAGACTCTTTCTTGCACTGAGGTCTGCTTTTTGTAAATATCTTGTACTTGTTTTTACACCTTTTAATGTCAAAGTTGGCCTCTGTGCTTATCAGTGTTGGAAAGACTCTTTCTTGCACCGAGGTCTGCTTATTGTAAATATCTTGTACTTGTTTGAACACCTTTTAATGTCAAAGTTGGCCTCTGTGCTTTTTCAGTGTTGGAAAGACTCTTTCTTGCACTGAGGTCTGCTTATTGTGAATATCTTGTACTTGTTTGAACATCTTTTAATGTCAAAGTTGGCCTCTGTGCTTATCAGTGTTGGAAAGACTCTTTCTTGCACCGAAGTCTGCTTATTGTAAATATCTTGTACTTGTTTTTACACCTTTTCATGTCAAAGTTGGCCTCTGTGCTTATCAGTGTTGGAAAGGCTCTTTCTTGCACTGAGGTCTGCTTATTGTAAATATCTTGTACTTGTTTGAACACCTTTTCATGTCAAAGTTGGCCTCTGTGCTTTTTCAGTGTTGGAAAGGCTCTTTCTTGCACTGAGGTCTGCTTATTGTAAATATCTTGTACTTGTTTGAACACCTTTTAATGTCAAAGTTGGCCTCTGTGCTTTTTCAGTGTTGGAAAGGCTCTTTCTTGCACTGAGGTCTGCTTATTGTAAATATCTTGTACTTGTTTGAACACCTTTTCATGTCAAAGTTGGCCTCTGTGCTTTTTCAGTGTTGGAAAGACTCTTTCTTGCACTGAGGTCTGCTTTTTGTAAATATCTTGTACTTGTTTTTACACCTTTTAATGTCAAAGTTGGCCTCTGTGCTTATCAGTGTTGGAAAGACTCTTTCTTGCACCGAGGTCTGCTTATTGTAAATATCTTGTACTTGATTTTACACCTTTTAATGTCAAAGTTGGCCTTTGTGCTTTTTCAGTGTTGGAAAGACTCTTTCTTGCACTGAGGGCTGCTTATTGTAAATATCTTGTACTTGTTTGAACACCTTTTCATGTCAAAGTTGGCCTCTGTGCTTCTGCAGTGTTAGAAAGACTCTTTCTTGCACTGAGGGCTGCTTATTGTAAATATCTTGTACTTGTTTTTACACCTTTTCATGTCAAAGTTGGCCTCTGTGCTTATCAGTGTTGGAAAGACTCTTTCTTGCACTGAGGTCTGCTTATTGTAAATATCTTGTACTTGTTTGAACACCTTTTAATGTCAAAGTTGGCCTCTGTGCTTTTTCAGTGTTGGAAAGACTCTTTCTTGCACTGAGGTCTGCTTATTGTAAATATCTTGTACTTGTTTGAACACCTTTTAATGTCAAAGTTGGCCTCTGTGCTTATCAGTGTTAGAAAGACTCTTTCTTGCACTGAGGTCTGCTTATTGTTAATATATTGTACTTGTTTTTATACCTTTTAATGTCAAAGTTGGCCTCTGTGCTTTTTCCGTGTTGGAAAGGCTCTTTCTTGCACTGAGGTCTGCTTATTGTAAATATCTTGTACTTGTTTTTACACCTTTTAATGTCAAAGTTGGCCTCTGTGCTTTTTCCGTGTTGGAAAGACTCTTTCTTGCACTGAGGTCTGCTTATTGTAAATATCTTGTACTTGATTTTTACACCTTTTCATGTCAAAGTTGGCCTCTGTGCTTTTTCAGTGTTGAAAAGACTCTTTCTTGAACTGAGGTCTGCTTATTGTGAATATCTTGTACTTGTTTGAACACCTTTTAATGTCAAAGTTGGCCTCTGTGCTTATCAGTGTTAGAAAGACTCTTTCTTGCACCGAGGTCTGCTTATTGTAAATATCTTGTACTTGTTTGAAGACCTTTTAATGTTAAAGTTGGCCTCTTTGCTTTTTCCGTGTTGGAAAGACTCTTTCTTGCACTGAGGTCTGCTTATTGTAAATATCTTGTACTTGTTTTTACACCTTTTCATGTCAAAGTTGGCCTCTGTGCTTATCAGTGTTGGAAAGGCTCTTTCTTGCACTGAGGTCTGCTTATTGTAAATATCTTGTACTTGTTTGAACACCTTTTAATGTCAAAGTTGGCCTCTGTGCTTATCAGTGTTAGAAAGACTCTTTCTTGCACTGAGGTCTGCTTATTGTTAATATATTGTACTTGTTTTTATACCTTTTAATGTCAAAGTTGGCCTCTGTGCTTTTTCCGTTTTGGAAAGGCTCTTTCTTGCACTGAGGTCTGCTTATTGTAAATATCTTGTACTTGTTTGAAGACCTTTTAATGTTAAAGTTGGCCTCTTTGCTTTTTCCGTGTTGGAAAGACTCTTTCTTGCACTGAGGTCTGCTTATTGTAAATATCTTGTACTTGTTTTTACACCTTTTCATGTCAAAGTTGGCCTCTGTGCTTATCAGTGTTGGAAAGGCTCTTTCTTGCACTGAGGTCTGCTTATTGTAAATATCTTGTACTTGTTTGAACACCTTTTAATGTCAAAGTTGGCCTCTGTGCTTATCAGTGTTAGAAAGACTCTTTCTTGCACTGAGGTCTGCTTATTGTAAATATCTTGTACTTGTTTGAACACCTTTTAATGTCAAAGTTGGCCTCTGTGCTTATCAGTGTTGGAAAGGCTCTTTCTTGCACTGAGGTCTGCTTATTGTAAATATCTTGTACTTGTTTTTACACCTTTTCATGTCAAAGTTGGCCTCTGTGCTTATCAGTGTTAGAAAGACTCTTTCTTGCACTGAGGTCTGCTTATTGTAAATATCTTGTACTTGTTTGAAGACCTTTTAATGTTAAAGTTGGCCTCTTTGCTTTTTCCCTGTTGGAAAGACTCTTTCTTGCACTGAGGTCTGCTTATTGTAAATATCTTGTACTTGATTTTTACACCTTTTCATGTCAAAGTTGGCCTCTGTGCTTTTTCAGTGTTGAAAAGACTCTTTCTTGCACTGAGGTCTGCTTATTGTAAATATCTTGTACTTGATTTTACAGCTTTTAATGTCAAAGTTGGCCTCTGTGCTTTTTCAGTGTTGGAAAGACTCTTTCTTGCACTGAGGTCTGCTTATTGTAAATATCTTGTACTTGTTTGAAGACCTTTTAATGTTAAAGTTGGCCTCTGTGCTTTTTCAGTGTTGGAAAGACTCTTTCTTGCACCGAGGTCTGCTTATTGTAAATATCTTGTACTTGTTTGAAGACCTTTTAATGTCAAAGTTGGCCTCTTTGCTTTTTCCGTGTTGGAAAGACTCTTTCTTGCACTGAGGTCTGCTTATTGTAAATATCTTGTACTTGTTTTTACACCTTTTCATGTCAAAGTTGGCCTCTGTGCTTATCAGTGTTGGAAAGACTCTTTCTTGCACTGAGGTCTGCTTATTGTTAATATATTGTACTTGTTTTTATACCTTTTAATGTCAAAGTTGGCCTCTGTGCTTTTTCCGTGTTGGAAAGGCTCTTTCTTGCACTGAGGTCTGCTTATTGTAAATATCTTGTACTTGATTTTTACACCTTTTCATGTCAAAGTTGGCCTCTGTGCTTTTTCAGTGTTGAAAAGACTCTTTCTTGCACTGAGGTCTGCTTATTGTGAATATCTTGTACTTGTTTGAACACCTTTTAATGTCAAAGTTGGCCTCTGTGCTTATCAGTGTTAGAAAGACTCTTTCTTGCACCGAGGTCTGCTTATTGTAAATATCTTGTACTTGTTTGAAGACCTTTTCATGTCAAAGTTGGCCTCTGTGCTTTTTCAGTGTTGAAAAGACTCTTTCTTGCACTGAGGTCTGCTTATTGTGAATATCTTGTACTTGTTTGAACACCTTTTAATGTCAAAGTTGGCCTCTGTGCTTATCAGTGTTAGAAAGACTCTTTCTTGCACTGAGGTCTGCTTATTGTAAATATCTTGTACTTGTTTGAACACCTTTTAATGTCAAAGTTGGCCTCTGTGCTTTTTCAGTGTTGGAAAGACTCTTTCTTGCACTGAGGTCTGCTTATTGTAAATATCTTGTACTTGTTTGAACACCTTTTAATGTCAAAGTTGGCCTCTGTGCTTTTTGGTGTTGGAAAGACTCTTTCTTGCACTGAGGTCTGCTTATTGTAAATATCTTGTACTTGTTTAAACACCTTTTAATGTCAAAGTTGGCCTCTGTGCTTGTCAGTGTTGGAAAGACACGTTTTTGCACTGAGGTCTGCTTATTGTAAATATCTTGTACTTGTTTGAACACCTTTTAATGTCAAAGTTGGCCTCTGTGCTTATCAGTGTTGGAAAGACTCTTTCTTGCACTGAGGTCTGCTTATTGTGAATATCTTGTACTTGTTTGAACACCTTTTCATGTCAAAGTTGGCCTCTGTGCTTGTCAGTGTTGAAAAGACTCTTTCTTGCACTGAGGTCTGCTTATTGTAAATATCTTGTACTTGATTTTACAGCTTTTAATGTCAAAGTTGGCCTCTGTGCTTTTTCAGTGTTGGAAAGACTCTTTCTTGCACTGAGGTCTGCTTATTGTAAATATCTTGTACTTGTTTGAAGACCTTTTAATGTTAAAGTTGGCCTCTGTGCTTTTTCAGTGTTGGAAAGACTCTTTCTTGCACCGAGGTCTGCTTATTGTAAATATCTTGTACTTGTTTGAAGACCTTTTAATGTCAAAGTTGGCCTCTTTGCTTTTTCCGTGTTGGAAAGACTCTTTCTTGCACTGAGGTCTGCTTATTGTAAATATCTTGTACTTGTTTTTACACCTTTTCATGTCAAAGTTGGCCTCTGTGCTTATCAGTGTTGGAAAGACTCTTTCTTGCACTGAGGTCTGCTTATTGTTAATATATTGTACTTGTTTTTATACCTTTTAATGTCAAAGTTGGCCTCTGTGCTTTTTCCGTGTTGGAAAGGCTCTTTCTTGCACTGAGGTCTGCTTATTGTAAATATCTTGTACTTGATTTTTACACCTTTTCATGTCAAAGTTGGCCTCTGTGCTTTTTCAGTGTTGAAAAGACTCTTTCTTGCACTGAGGTCTGCTTATTGTGAATATCTTGTACTTGTTTGAACACCTTTTAATGTCAAAGTTGGCCTCTGTGCTTATCAGTGTTAGAAAGACTCTTTCTTGCACTGAGGTCTGCTTATTGTAAATATCTTGTACTTGTTTGAACACCTTTTAATGTCAAAGTTGGCCTCTGTGCTTTTTCAGTGTTGGAAAGACTCTTTCTTGCACTGAGGTCTGCTTATTGTAAATATCTTGTACTTGTTTGAACACCTTTTAATGTCAAAGTTGGCCTCTGTGCTTTTTGGTGTTGGAAAGACTCTTTCTTGCACTGAGGTCTGCTTATTGTAAATATCTTGTACTTGTTTAAACACCTTTTAATGTCAAAGTTGGCCTCTGTGCTTGTCAGTGTTGGAAAGACACGTTTTTGCACTGAGGTCTGCTTATTGTAAATATCTTGTACTTGTTTGAACACCTTTTAATGTCAAAGTTGGCCTCTGTGCTTATCAGTGTTGGAAAGACTCTTTCTTGCACTGAGGTCTGCTTATTGTGAATATCTTGTACTTGTTTGAACACCTTTTCATGTCAAAGTTGGCCTCTGTGCTTGTCAGTGTTAGAAAGACTCTTTCTTGCACCGAGGTCTGCTTATTGTAAATATCTTGTACTTGTTTGAACACCTTTTAATGTCAAAGTTGGCCTCTGTGCTTATCAGTGTTGGAAAGACTCTTTCTTGCACTGAGGTCTGCTTATTGTGAATATCTTGTACTTGTTTGAACACCTTTTCATGTCAAAGTTGGCCTCTGTGCTTGTCAGTGTTAGAAAGACTCTTTCTTGCACCGAGGTCTGCTTATTGTAAATACCTTGTACTTGTTTTTACACCTTTTCATGTCAAAGTTGGCCTCTGAGCTTATCAGTGATGGAAAGACTCTTTCTTGCACCGAAGTCTGCTTATTGTAAATATCTTGTACTTGTTTTTACACCTTTTCATGTCAAAATTGGCCTCTGAGCTTATCAGTGATGGAAAGACTCTTTCTTGCACCGAAGTCTGCTTATTGTAAATATCTTGTACTTGTTTTTACACCTTTTCATGTCAAAGTTGGCCTCTGTGCTTATCAGTGTTAGAAAGACTCTTTCTTGCACTGAGGTCTGCTTATTGTAAATATCTTGTACTTGTTTTTACACCTTTTCATGTCAAAATTGGCCTCTGAGCTTATCAGTGATGGAAAGACTCTTTCTTGCACCGAAGTCTGCTTATTGTAAATATCTTGTACTTGTTTTTACACCTTTTCATGTCAAAGTTGGCCTCTGTGCTTATCAGTGTTGGAAAGACTCTTTCTTGCACTGAGGTCTGCTTATTGTAAATATCTTGTACTTGTTTGAACACCTTTTAATGTCAAAGTTGGCCTCTGTGCTTTTTCAGTGTTGGAAAGACTCTTTCTTGCACTGAGGTCTGCTTATTGTAAATATCTTGTACTTGTTTGAACACCTTTTAATGTCAAAGTTGGCCTCTGTGCTTATCAGTGTTAGAAAGACTCTTTCTTGCACTGAGGTCTGCTTATTGTTAATATATTGTACTTGTTTTTATACCTTTTAATGTCAAAGTTGGCCTCTGTGCTTTTTCCGTGTTGGAAAGGCTCTTTCTTGCACTGAGGTCTGCTTATTGTAAATATCTTGTACTTGATTTTTACACCTTTTCATGTCAAAGTTGGCCTCTGTGCTTTTTCAGTGTTGAAAAGACTCTTTCTTGCACTGAGGTCTGCTTATTGTGAATATCTTGTACTTGTTTGAACACCTTTTAATGTCAAAGTTGGCCTCTGTGCTTATCAGTGTTAGAAAGACTCTTTCTTGCACCGAGGTCTGCTTATTGTAAATATCTTGTACTTGTTTTTACACCTTTTAATGTCAAAGTTGGCCTCTTTGCTTTTTCCGTGTTGGAAAGACTCTTTCTTGCACTGAGGTCTGCTTATTGTAAATATCTTGTACTTGTTTTTACACCTTTTAATGTCAAAGTTGGCCTCTGTGCTTATCAGTGTTGGAAAGGCTCTTTCTTGCACTGAGGTCTGCTTATTGTAAATATCTTGTACTTGTTTGAACACCTTTTAATGTCAAAGTTGGCCTCTGTGCTTATCAGTGTTAGAAAGACTCTTTCTTGCACTGAGGTCTGCTTATTGTTAATATATTGTACTTGTTTTTATACCTTTTAATGTCAAAGTTGGCCTCTGTGCTTTTTCCGTGTTGGAAAGGCTCTTTCTTGCACTGAGGTCTGCTTATTGTAAATATCTTGTACTTGTTTAAACACCTTTTAATGTCAAAGTTGGCCTCTGTGCTTGTCAGTGTTGGAAAGACACGTTTTTGCACTGAGGTCTGCTTATTGTAAATATCTTGTACTTGTTTGAACACCTTTTAATGTCAAAGTTGGCCTCTGTGCTTATCAGTGTTGGAAAGACTCTTTCTTGCACTGAGGTCTGCTTATTGTGAATATCTTGTACTTGTTTGAACACCTTTTCATGTCAAAGTTGGCCTCTGTGCTTTTTCCGTGTTGGAAAGACTCTTTCTTGCACCGAGGTCTGCTTATTGTAAATACCTTGTACTTGTTTTTACACCTTTTCATGTCAAAGTTGGCCTCTGTGCTTGTCAGTGTTAGAAAGACTCTTTCTTGCACTGAGGTCTGCTTATTGTAAATATCTTGTACTTGTTTTTACACCTTTTAATGTCAAAGTTGGCCTCTGTGCTTATCAGTGTTGGAAAGACTCTTTCTTGCACTGAGGTCTGCTTATTGTAAATATCTTGTACTTGTTTGAACACCTTTTAATGTCAAAGTTGGCCTCTGTGCTTATCAGTGTTGGAAAGACTCTTTCTTGCACTGAGGTCTGCTTATTGTAAATATCTTGTACTTGTTTGAACACCTTTTAATGTCAAAGTTGGCCTCTGTGCTTATCAGTGTTAGAAAGACTCTTTCTTGCACTGAGGTCTGCTTATTGTTAATATATTGTACTTGATTTTTATACCTTTTAATGTCAAAGTTGGCCTCTGTGCTTTTTCCGTGTTGGAAAGACTCTTTCTTGCACTGAGGTCTGCTTATTGTAAATATCTTGTACTTGATTTTTACACCTTTTCATGTCAAAGTTGGCCTCTGTGCTTTTTCAGTGTTGAAAAGACTCTTTCTTGCACTGAGGTCTGCTTATTGTGAATATCTTGTACTTGTTTGAACACCTTTTAATGTCAAAGTTGGCCTCTGTGCTTATCAGTGTTAGAAAGACTCTTTCTTGCACCGAGGTCTGCTTATTGTAAATATCTTGTACTTGTTTGAAGACCTTTTAATGTTAAAGTTGGCCTCTTTGCTTTTTCCGTGTTGGAAAGACTCTTTCTTGCACTGAGGTCTGCTTATTGTAAATATCTTGTACTTGTTTTTACACCTTTTCATGTCAAAGTTGGCCTCTGTGCTTATCAGTGTTGGAAAGGCTCTTTCTTGCACTGAGGTCTGCTTATTGTAAATATCTTGTACTTGTTTGAACACCTTTTAATGTCAAAGTTGGCCTCTGTGCTTATCAGTGTTAGAAAGACTCTTTCTTGCACTGAGGTCTGCTTATTGTTAATATATTGTACTTGTTTTTATACCTTTTAATGTCAAAGTTGGCCTCTGTGCTTTTTCCGTGTTGGAAAGGCTCTTTCTTGCACTGAGGTCTGCTTATTGTAAATATCTTGTACTTGTTTGAAGACCTTTTAATGTTAAAGTTGGCCTCTTTGCTTTTTCCGTGTTGGAAAGACTCTTTCTTGCACTGAGGTCTGCTTATTGTAAATATCTTGTACTTGTTTTTACACCTTTTCATGTCAAAGTTGGCCTCTGTGCTTATCAGTGTTGGAAAGGCTCTTTCTTGCACTGAGGTCTGCTTATTGTAAATATCTTGTACTTGTTTGAACACCTTTTAATGTCAAAGTTGGCCTCTGTGATTATCAGTGTTAGAAAGACTCTTTCTTGCACTGAGGTCTGCTTATTGTAAATATCTTGTACTTGTTTGAACACCTTTTAATGTCAAAGTTGGCCTCTGTGCTTATCAGTGTTGGAAAGACTCTTTCTTGCACTGAGGTCTGCTTATTGTAAATATCTTGTACTTGTTTTTACACCTTTTCATGTCAAAGTTGGCCTCTGTGCTTATCAGTGTTAGAAAGACTCTTTCTTGCACTGAGGTCTGCTTATTGTAAATATCTTGTACTTGTTTGAAGACCTTTTAATGTTAAAGTTGGCCTCTTTGCTTTTTCCGTGTTGGAAAGACTCTTTCTTGCACTGAGGTCTGCTTATTGTAAATATCTTGTACTTGATTTTTACACCTTTTCATGTCAAAGTTGGCCTCTGTGCTTTTTCAGTGTTGAAAAGACTCTTTCTTGCACTGAGGTCTGCTTATTGTAAATATCTTGTACTTGATTTTACAGCTTTTAATGTCAAAGTTGGCCTCTGTGCTTTTTCAGTGTTGGAAAGACTCTTTCTTGCACTGAGGTCTGCTTATTGTAAATATCTTGTACTTGTTTGAAGACCTTTTAATGTTAAAGTTGGCCTCTGTGCTTTTTCAGTGTTGGAAAGACTCTTTCTTGCACTGAGGTCTGCTTATTGTAAATATCTTGTACTTGTTTTTACACCTTTTCATGTCAAAGTTGGCCTCTGTGCTTATCAGTGTTGGAAAGACTCTTTCTTGCACTGAGGTCTGCTTATTGTAAATATCTTGTACTTGTTTGAACACCTTTTAATGTCAAAGTTGGCCTCTGTGCTTATCAGTGTTAGAAAGACTCTTTCTTGCACTGAGGTCTGCTTATTGTTAATATATTGTACTTGTTTTTATACCTTTTAATGTCAAAGTTGGCCTCTGTGCTTTTTCCGTGTTGGAAAGGCTCTTTCTTGCACTGAGGTCTGCTTATTGTAAATATCTTGTACTTGTTTGAAGACCTTTTAATGTTAAAGTTGGCCTCTTTGCTTTTTCCGTGTTGGAAAGACTCTTTCTTGCACTGAGGTCTGCTTATTGTAAATATCTTGTACTTGTTTTTTACACCTTTTCATGTCAAAGTTGGCCTCTGTGCTTTTTCCGTGTTGGAAAGGCTCTTTCTTGCACTGAGGTCTGCTTATTGTAAATATCTTGTACTTGTTTGAAGACCTTTTAATGTTAAAGTTGGCCTCTGTGCTTATCAGTGTTAGAAAGACTCTTTCTTGCACTGAGGTCTGCTTATTGTAAATATCTTGTACTTGTTTTTTACACCTTTTCATGTCAAAGTTGGCCTCTGTGCTTTTTCAGTGTTGAAAAGACTCTTTCTTGCACTGAGGTCTGCTTATTGTGAATATCTTGTACTTGTTTGAACACCTTTTAATGTCAAAGTTGGCCTCTGTGCTTATCAGTGTTAGAAAGACTCTTTCTTGCACTGAGGTCTGCTTTTTGTAAATATCTTGTACTTGTTTGAACACCTTTTAATGTCAAAGTTGGCCTCTGTGCTTTTTCAGTGTTGGAAAGACTCTTTCTTGCACTGAGGTCTGCTTATTGTAAATATCTTGTACTTGTTTGAACACCTTTTAATGTCAAAGTTGGCCTCTGTGCTTGTCAGTTTTGGAAAGACACGTTTTTGCACTGAGGTCTGCTTATTGTAAATATCTTGTACTTGTTTGAACACCTTTTAATGTCAAAGTTGGCCTCTGTGCTTATCAGTGTTGGAAAGACTCTTTCTTGCACTGAGGTCTGCTTATTGTGAATATCTTGTACTTGTTTGAACACCTTTTCATGTCAAAGTTGGCCTCTGTGCTTGTCAGTGTTGGAAAGACTCTTTCTTGCACCGAGGTCTGCTTATTGTAAATATCTTGTACTTGTTTTTACACCTTTTAATGTCAAAGTTGGCCTCTGTGCTTTTTCCGTGTTGGAAAGACTCTTTCTTGCACCGAGGTCTGCTTATTGTAAATACCTTGTACTTGTTTTTACACCTTTTCATGTCAAAGTTGGCCTCTGAGCTTATCAGTGATGGAAAGACTCTTTCTTGCACTGAGGTCTGCTTATTGTAAATATCTTGTACTTGTTTTTACACCTTTTCATGTCAAAGTTGGCCTCTGTGCTTATCAGTGTTGGAAAGACTCTTTCTTGCACTGAGGTCTGCTTATTGTAAATATCTTGTACTTGTTTGAACACCTTTTAATGTCAAAGTTGGCCTCTGTGCTTATCAGTGTTGGAAAGACTCTTTCTTGCACTGAGGTCTGCTTATTGTAAATATCTTGTACTTGTTTGAACACCTTTTAATGTCAAAGTTGGCCTCTGTGCTTTTTCAGTGTTGGAAAGACTCTTTCTTGCACTGAGGTCTGCTTATTGTAAATATCTTGTACTTGTTTGAACACCTTTTAATGTCAAAGTTGGCCTCTTTGCTTTTTCAGTGTTGGAAAGACTCTTTCTTGCACTGAGGGCTGCTTATTGTAAATATCTTGTACTTGTTTGAACACCTTTTAATGTCAAAGTTGGCCTCTGTGCTTATCAGTGTTAGAAAGACTCTTTCTTGCACTGAGGTCTGCTTATTGTTAATATATTGTACTTGTTTTTATACCTTTTAATGTCAAAGTTGGCCTCTGTGCTTTTTCCGTGTTGGAAAGGCTCTTTCTTGCACTGAGGTCTGCTTATTGTAAATATCTTGTACTTGTTTTTACACCTTTTAATGTCAAAGTTGGCCTCTGTGCTTTTTCCGTGTTGGAAAGACTCTTTCTTGCACTGAGGTCTGCTTATTGTAAATATCTTGTACTTGATTTTTACACCTTTTCATGTCAAAGTTGGCCTCTGTGCTTTTTCAGTGTTGAAAAGACTCTTTCTTGCACTGAGGTCTGCTTATTGTGAATATCTTGTACTTGTTTGAACACCTTTTAATGTCAAAGTTGGCCTCTGTGCTTATCAGTGTTAGAAAGACTCTTTCTTGCACCGAGGTCTGCTTATTGTAAATATCTTGTACTTGTTTGAAGACCTTTTAATGTTAAAGTTGGCCTCTTTGCTTTTTCCGTGTTGGAAAGACTCTTTCTTGCACTGAGGTCTGCTTATTGTAAATATCTTGTACTTGTTTTTACACCTTTTCATGTCAAAGTTGGCCTCTGTGCTTATCAGTGTTGGAAAGGCTCTTTCTTGCACTGAGGTCTGCTTATTGTAAATATCTTGTACTTGTTTGAACACCTTTTAATGTCAAAGTTGGCCTCTGTGCTTATCAGTGTTAGAAAGACTCTTTCTTGCACTGAGGTCTGCTTATTGTTAATATATTGTACTTGTTTTTATACCTTTTAATGTCAAAGTTGGCCTCTGTGCTTTTTCCGTGTTGGAAAGGCTCTTTCTTGCACTGAGGTCTGCTTATTGTAAATATCTTGTACTTGTTTAAACACCTTTTAATGTCAAAGTTGGCCCCTGTGCTTGTCAGTGTTGGAAAGACACGTTTTTGCACTGAGGTCTGCTTATTGTAAATATCTTGTACTTGTTTGAACACCTTTTAATGTCAAAGTTGGCCTCTGTGCTTATCAGTGTTGGAAAGACTCTTTCTTGCACTGAGGTCTGCTTATTGTGAATATCTTGTACTTGTTTGAACACCTTTTCATGTCAAAGTTGGCCTCTGTGCTTGTCAGTGTTGGAAAGACTCTTTCTTGCACCGAGGTCTGCTTATTGTAAATACCTTGTACTTGTTTTTACACCTTTTCATGTCAAAGTTGGCCTCTGAGCTTATCAGTGATGGAAAGACTCTTTCTTGCACTGAGGTCTGCTTATTGTAAATATCTTGTACTTGTTTTTACACCTTTTCATGTCAAAATTGGCCTCTGAGCATATCAGTGATGGAAAGACTCTTTCTTGCACCGAAGTCTGCTTATTGTAAATATCTTGTACTTGTTTTTACACCTTTTCATGTCAAAGTTGGCCTCTGTGCTTATCAGTGTTGGAAAGACTCTTTCTTGCACTGAGGTCTGCTTATTGTAAATATCTTGTACTTGTTTTTACACCTTTTCATGTCAAAGTTGGCCTCTGTGCTTATCAGTGTTGGAAAGACTCTTTCTTGCACTGAGGTCTGCTTATTGTAAATATCTTGTACTTGTTTGAACACCTTTTAATGTCAAAGTTGGCCTCTGTGCTTATCAGTGTTAGAAAGACTCTTTCTTGCACTGAGGTCTGCTTATTGTTAATATATTGTACTTGTTTTTATACCTTTTAATGTCAAAGTTGGCCTCTGTGCTTTTTCCGTGTTGGAAAGGCTCTTTCTTGCACTGAGGTCTGCTTATTGTAAATATCTTGTACTTGTTTTTACACCTTTTAATGTCAAAGTTGGCCTCTGTGCTTTTTCCGTGTTGGAAAGACTCTTTCTTGCACTGAGGTCTGCTTATTGTAAATATCTTGTACTTGATTTTTACACCTTTTCATGTCAAAGTTGGCCTCTGTGCTTTTTCAGTGTTGAAAAGACTCTTTCTTGAACTGAGGTCTGCTTATTGTGAATATCTTGTACTTGTTTGAACACCTTTTAATGTCAAAGTTGGCCTCTGTGCTTATCAGTGTTAGAAAGACTCTTTCTTGCACCGAGGTCTGCTTATTGTAAATATCTTGTACTTGTTTGAAGACCTTTTAATGTTAAAGTTGGCCTCTTTGCTTTTTCCGTGTTGGAAAGACTCTTTCTTGCACTGAGGTCTGCTTATTGTGAATATATTGTACTTGTTTGAACAACTTTTCATGTCAAAGTTGGCCTCTGTGCTTATCAGTGTTGGAAAGACTCTTTCTTGCACTGAGGTCTGCTTATTGTAAATATCTTGTACTTGTTTGAACACCTTTTAATGTCAAAGTTGGCCTCTGTGCTTATCAGTGTTAGAAAGACTCTTTCTTGCACTGAGGTCTGCTTATTGTTAATATATTGTACTTGTTTTTATACCTTTTAATGTCAAAGTTGGCCTCTGTGCTTATCAGTGTTGGAAAGGCTCTTTCTTGCACTGAGGTCTGCTTATTGTAAATATCTTGTACTTGTTTTTACACCTTTTCATGTCAAAGTTGGCCTCTGTGCTTATCAGTGTTAGAAAGACTCTTTCTTGCACTGAGGTCTGCTTATTGTAAATATCTTGTACTTGTTTGAAGACCTTTTAATGTTAAAGTTGGCCTCTTTGCTTTTTCCGTGTTGGAAAGACTCTTTCTTGCACTGAGGTCTGCTTATTGTAAATATCTTGTACTTGATTTTTACACCTTTTCATGTCAAAGTTGGCCTCTGTGCTTTTTCAGTGTTGAAAAGACTCTTTCTTGCACTGAGGTCTGCTTATTGTAAATATCTTGTACTTGATTTTACAGCTTTTAATGTCAAAGTTGGCCTCTGTGCTTTTTCAGTGTTGGAAAGACTCTTTCTTGCACTGAGGTCTGCTTATTGTAAATATCTTGTACTTGTTTGAAGACCTTTTAATGTTAAAGTTGGCCTCTGTGCTTTTTCAGTGTTGGAAAGACTCTTTCTTGCACCGAGGTCTGCTTATTGTAAATATCTTGTACTTGTTTGAAGACCTTTTAATGTCAAAGTTGGCCTCTTTGCTTTTTCCGTGTTGGAAAGACTCTTTCTTGCACTGAGGTCTGCTTATTGTAAATATCTTGTACTTGTTTTTACACCTTTTCATGTCAAAGTTGGCCTCTGTGCTTATCAGTGTTGGAAAGACTCTTTCTTGCACTGAGGTCTGCTTATTGTAAATATCTTGTACTTGTTTGAACACCTTTTAATGTCAAAGTTGGCCTCTGTGCTTATCAGTGTTAGAAAGACTCTTTCTTGCACTGAGGTCTGCTTATTGTTAATATATTGTACTTGTTTTTATACCTTTTAATGTCAAAGTTGGCCTCTGTGCTTTTTCCGTGTTGGAAAGGCTCTTTCTTGCACTGAGGTCTGCTTATTGTAAATATCTTGTACTTGTTTGAAGACCTTTTAATGTTAAAGTTGGCCTCTTTGCTTTTTCCGTGTTGGAAAGACTCTTTCTTGCACTGAGGTCTGCTTATTGTAAATATCTTGTACTTGATTTTTACACCTTTTCATGTCAAAGTTGGCCTCTGTGCTTTTTCAGTGTTGAAAAGACTCTTTCTTGCACTGAGGTCTGCTTATTGTGAATATCTTGTACTTGTTTGAACACCTTTTAATGTCAAAGTTGGCCTCTGTGCTTATCAGTGTTAGAAAGACTCTTTCTTGCACCGAGGTCTGCTTATTGTAAATATCTTGTACTTGTTTGAAGACCTTTTCATGTCAAAGTTGGCCTCTGTGCTTTTTCAGTGTTGAAAAGACTCTTTCTTGCACTGAGGTCTGCTTATTGTGAATATCTTGTACTTGTTTGAACACCTTTTAATGTCAAAGTTGGCCTCTGTGCTTATCAGTGTTAGAAAGACTCTTTCTTGCACTGAGGTCTGCTTATTGTAAATATCTTGTACTTGTTTGAACACCTTTTAATGTCAAAGTTGGCCTCTGTGCTTTTCAGTGTTGGAAAGACTCTTTCTTGCACTGAGGTCTGCTTATTGTAAATATCTTGTACTTGTTTAAACACCTTTTAATGTCAAAGTTGGCCTCTGTGCTTGTCAGTGTTGGAAAGACACGTTTTTGCACTGAGGTCTGCTTATTGTAAATATCTTGTACTTGTTTGAACACCTTTTAATGTCAAAGTTGGCCTCTGTGCTTATCAGTGTTGGAAAGACTCTTTCTTGCACTGAGGTCTGCTTATTGTGAATATCTTGTACTTGTTTGAACACCTTTTCATGTCAAAGTTGGCCTCTGTGCTTGTCAGTGTTAGAAAGACTCTTTCTTGCACCGAGGTCTGCTTATTGTAAATATCTTGTACTTGTTTGAACACCTTTTAATGTCAAAGTTGGCCTCTGTGCTTATCAGTGTTGGAAAGACTCTTTCTTGCACTGAGGTCTGCTTATTGTGAATATCTTGTACTTGTTTGAACACCTTTTCATGTCAAAGTTGGCCTCTGTGCTTGTCAGTGTTAGAAAGACTCTTTCTTGCACCGAGGTCTGCTTATTGTAAATACCTTGTACTTGTTTTTACACCTTTTCATGTCAAAGTTGGCCTCTGAGCTTATCAGTGATGGAAAGACTCTTTCTTGCACCGAAGTCTGCTTATTGTAAATATCTTGTACTTGTTTTTACACCTTTTCATGTCAAAATTGGCCTCTGAGCTTATCAGTGATGGAAAGACTCTTTCTTGCACCGAAGTCTGCTTATTGTAAATATCTTGTACTTGTTTTTACACCTTTTCATGTCAAAGTTGGCCTCTGTGCTTATCAGTGTTAGAAAGACTCTTTCTTGCACTGAGGTCTGCTTATTGTAAATATCTTGTACTTGTTTTTACACCTTTTCATGTCAAAATTGGCCTCTGAGCTTATCAGTGATGGAAAGACTCTTTCTTGCACCGAAGTCTGCTTATTGTAAATATCTTGTACTTGTTTTTACACCTTTTCATGTCAAAGTTGGCCTCTGTGCTTTTTCAGTGTTGGAAAGACTCTTTCTTGCACTGAGGTCTGCTTATTGTAAATATCTTGTACTTGTTTGAACACCTTTTAATGTCAAAGTTGGCCTCTGTGCTTTTTCAGTGTTGGAAAGACTCTTTCTTGCACTGAGGTCTGCTTATTGTAAATATCTTGTACTTGTTTGAACACCTTTTAATGTCAAAGTTGGCCTCTGTGCTTATCAGTGTTAGAAAGACTCTTTCTTGCACTGAGGTCTGCTTATTGTTAATATATTGTACTTGTTTTTATACCTTTTAATGTCAAAGTTGGCCTCTGTGCTTTTTCCGTGTTGGAAAGGCTCTTTCTTGCACTGAGGTCTGCTTATTGTAAATATCTTGTACTTGATTTTTACACCTTTTCATGTCAAAGTTGGCCTCTGTGCTTTTTCAGTGTTGAAAAGACTCTTTCTTGCACTGAGGTCTGCTTATTGTGAATATCTTGTACTTGTTTGAACACCTTTTAATGTCAAAGTTGGCCTCTGTGCTTATCAGTGTTAGAAAGACTCTTTCTTGCACCGAGGTCTGCTTATTGTAAATATCTTGTACTTGTTTGAAGACCTTTTAATGTTAAAGTTGGCCTCTTTGCTTTTTCCGTGTTGGAAAGACTCTTTCTTGCACTGAGGTCTGCTTATTGTAAATATCTTGTACTTGTTTTTACACCTTTTCATGTCAAAGTTGGCCTCTGTGCTTATCAGTGTTGGAAAGGCTCTTTCTTGCACTGAGGTCTGCTTATTGTAAATATCTTGTACTTGTTTGAACACCTTTTAATGTCAAAGTTGGCCTCTGTGCTTATCAGTGTTAGAAAGACTCTTTCTTGCACTGAGGTCTGCTTATTGTTAATATATTGTACTTGTTTTTATACCTTTTAATGTCAAAGTTGGCCTCTGTGCTTTTTCCGTGTTGGAAAGGCTCTTTCTTGCACTGAGGTCTGCTTATTGTAAATATCTTGTACTTGTTTAAACACCTTTTAATGTCAAAGTTGGCCTCTTTGCTTTTTCCGTGTTGGAAAGACTCTTTCTTGCACTGAGGTCTGCTTATTGTAAATATCTTGTACTTGTTTTTACACCTTTTCATGTCAAAGTTGGCCTCTGTGCTTATCAGTGTTGGAAAGACTCTTTCTTGCACTGAGGTCTGCTTATTGTAAATATCTTGTACTTGTTTGAACACCTTTTAATGTCAAAGTTGGCCTCTGTGCTTATCAGTGTTAGAAAGACTCTTTCTTGCACTGAGGTCTGCTTATTGTTAATATATTGTACTTGTTTTTATACCTTTTAATGTCAAAGTTGGCCTCTGTGCTTTTTCCGTGTTGGAAAGGCTCTTTCTTGCACTGAGGTCTGCTTATTGTAAATATCTTGTACTTGTTTGAAGACCTTTTAATGTTAAAGTTGGCCTCTTTGCTTTTTCCGTGTTGGAAAGACTCTTTCTTGCACTGAGGTCTGCTTATTGTAAATATCTTGTACTTGATTTTTACACCTTTTCATGTCAAAGTTGGCCTCTGTGCTTTTTCAGTGTTGAAAAGACTCTTTCTTGCACTGAGGTCTGCTTATTGTGAATATCTTGTACTTGTTTGAACACCTTTTAATGTCAAAGTTGGCCTCTGTGCTTATCAGTGTTAGAAAGACTCTTTCTTGCACCGAGGTCTGCTTATTGTAAATATCTTGTACTTGTTTGAAGACCTTTTCATGTCAAAGTTGGCCTCTGTGCTTTTTCAGTGTTGAAAAGACTCTTTCTTGCACTGAGGTCTGCTTATTGTGAATATCTTGTACTTGTTTGAACACCTTTTAATGTCAAAGTTGGCCTCTGTGCTTATCAGTGTTAGAAAGACTCTTTCTTGCACTGAGGTCTGCTTATTGTAAATATCTTGTACTTGTTTGAACACCTTTTAATGTCAAAGTTGGCCTCTGTGCTTTTTCAGTGTTGGAAAGACTCTTTCTTGCACTGAGGTCTGCTTATTGTAAATATCTTGTACTTGTTTGAACACCTTTTAATGTCAAAGTTGGCCTCTGTGCTTTTCAGTGTTGGAAAGACTCTTTCTTGCACTGAGGTCTGCTTATTGTAAATATCTTGTACTTGTTTAAACACCTTTTAATGTCAAAGTTGGCCTCTGTGCTTGTCAGTGTTGGAAAGACACGTTTTTGCACTGAGGTCTGCTTATTGTAAATATCTTGTACTTGTTTGAACACCTTTTAATGTCAAAGTTGGCCTCTGTGCTTATCAGTGTTGGAAAGACTCTTTCTTGCACTGAGGTCTGCTTATTGTAAATATCTTGTACTTGTTTAAACACCTTTTAATGTCAAAGTTGGCCTCTTTGCTTTTTCCGTGTTGGAAAGACTCTTTCTTGCACTGAGGTCTGCTTATTGTAAATATCTTGTACTTGTTTTTACACCTTTTCATGTCAAAGTTGGCCTCTGTGCTTATCAGTGTTGGAAAGACTCTTTCTTGCACTGAGGTCTGCTTATTGTAAATATCTTGTACTTGTTTGAACACCTTTTAATGTCAAAGTTGGCCTCTGTGCTTATCAGTGTTAGAAAGACTCTTTCTTGCACTGAGGTCTGCTTATTGTTAATATATTGTACTTGTTTTTATACCTTTTAATGTCAAAGTTGGCCTCTGTGCTTTTTCCGTGTTGGAAAGGCTCTTTCTTGCACTGAGGTCTGCTTATTGTAAATATCTTGTACTTGTTTGAAGACCTTTTAATGTTAAAGTTGGCCTCTTTGCTTTTTCCGTGTTGGAAAGACTCTTTCTTGCACTGAGGTCTGCTTATTGTAAATATCTTGTACTTGATTTTTACACCTTTTCATGTCAAAGTTGGCCTCTGTGCTTTTTCAGTGTTGAAAAGACTCTTTCTTGCACTGAGGTCTGCTTATTGTGAATATCTTGTACTTGTTTGAACACCTTTTAATGTCAAAGTTGGCCTCTGTGCTTATCAGTGTTAGAAAGACTCTTTCTTGCACCGAGGTCTGCTTATTGTAAATATCTTGTACTTGTTTGAAGACCTTTTCATGTCAAAGTTGGCCTCTGTGCTTTTTCAGTGTTGAAAAGACTCTTTCTTGCACTGAGGTCTGCTTATTGTGAATATCTTGTACTTGTTTGAACACCTTTTAATGTCAAAGTTGGCCTCTGTGCTTATCAGTGTTAGAAAGACTCTTTCTTGCACTGAGGTCTGCTTATTGTAAATATCTTGTACTTGTTTGAACACCTTTTAATGTCAAAGTTGGCCTCTGTGCTTTTCAGTGTTGGAAAGACTCTTTCTTGCACTGAGGTCTGCTTATTGTAAATATCTTGTACTTGTTTAAACACCTTTTAATGTCAAAGTTGGCCTCTGTGCTTTTTCATTGTTGGAAAGACTCTTTCTTGCACTGAGGTCTGCTTATTGTAAATATCTTGTACTTGATTTTTACACCTTTTCATGTCAAAGTTGGCCTCTGTGCTTTTTCAGTGTTGAAAAGACTCTTTCTTGCACTGAGGTCTGCTTATTGTGAATATCTTGTACTTGTTTGAACACCTTTTAATGTCAAAGTTGGCCTCTGTGCTTATCAGTGTTAGAAAGACTCTTTCTTGCACCGAGGTCTGCTTATTGTAAATATCTTGTACTTGTTTGAAGACCTTTTCATGTCAAAGTTGGCCTCTGTGCTTTTTCAGTGTTGAAAAGACTCTTTCTTGCACTGAGGTCTGCTTATTGTGAATATCTTGTACTTGTTTGAACACCTTTTAATGTCAAAGTTGGCCTCTGTGCTTATCAGTGTTAGAAAGACTCTTTCTTGCACTGAGGTCTGCTTATTGTAAATATCTTGTACTTGTTTGAACACCTTTTAATGTCAAAGTTGGCCTCTGTGCTTTTCAGTGTTGGAAAGACTCTTTCTTGCACTGAGGTCTGCTTTTTGTAAATATCTTGTACTTGTTTTTATACCTTTTAATGTCAAAGTTGGCCTCTGTGCTTTTTCAGTGTTGGAAAGACTCTTTCTTGCACTGAGGTCTGCTTATTGTAAATATCTTGTACTTGTTTGAACACCTTTTAATGTCAAAGTTGGCCTCTGTGCTTTTCAGTGTTGGAAAGACTCTTTCTTGCACTGAGGTCTGCTTATTGTAAATATCTTGTACTTGTTTAAACACCTTTTAATGTCAAAGTTGGCCTCTGTGCTTGTCAGTGTTGGAAAGACACGTTTTTGCACTGAGGTCTGCTTATTGTAAATATCTTGTACTTGTTTGAACACCTTTTAATGTCAAAGTTGGCCTCTGTGCTTATCAGTGTTGGAAAGACTCTTTCTTGCACTGAGGTCTGCTTATTGTAAATATCTTGTACTTGTTTGAACACCTTTTAATGTCAAAGTTGGCCTCTGTGCTTATCAGTGTTGGAAAGACTCTTTCTTGCACTGAGGTCTGCTTATTGTGAATATCTTGTACTTGTTTGAACACCTTTTCATGTCAAAGTTGGCCTCTGTGCTTGTCAGTGTTAGAAAGACTCTTTCTTGCACCGAGGTCTGCTTATTGTAAATATCTTGTACTTGTTTGAACACCTTTTAATGTCAAAGTTGGCCTCTGTGCTTATCAGTGTTGGAAAGACTCTTTCTTGCACTGAGGTCTGCTTATTGTGAATATCTTGTACTTGTTTGAACACCTTTTCATGTCAAAGTTGGCCTCTGTGCTTGTCAGTGTTAGAAAGACTCTTTCTTGCACCGAGGTCTGCTTATTGTAAATACCTTGTACTTGTTTTTACACCTTTTCATGTCAAAGTTGGCCTCTGAGCTTATCAGTGATGGAAAGACTCTTTCTTGCACCGAAGTCTGCTTATTGTAAATATCTTGTACTTGTTTTTACACCTTTTCATGTCAAAATTGGCCTCTGAGCTTATCAGTGATGGAAAGACTCTTTCTTGCACCGAAGTCTGCTTATTGTAAATATCTTGTACTTGTTTTTACACCTTTTCATGTCAAAGTTGGCCTCTGTGCTTATCAGTGTTAGAAAGACTCTTTCTTGCACTGAGGTCTGCTTATTGTAAATATCTTGTACTTGTTTTTACACCTTTTCATGTCAAAATTGGCCTCTGAGCTTATCAGTGATGGAAAGACTCTTTCTTGCACCGAAGTCTGCTTATTGTAAATATCTTGTACTTGTTTTTACACCTTTTCATGTCAAAGTTGGCCTCTGTGCTTATCAGTGTTGGAAAGACTCTTTCTTGCACTGAGGTCTGCTTATTGTAAATATCTTGTACTTGTTTGAACACCTTTTAATGTCAAAGTTGGCCTCTGTGCTTTTTCAGTGTTGGAAAGACTCTTTCTTGCACTGAGGTCTGCTTATTGTAAATATCTTGTACTTGTTTGAACACCTTTTAATGTCAAAGTTGGCCTCTGTGCTTATCAGTGTTAGAAAGACTCTTTCTTGCACTGAGGTCTGCTTATTGTTAATATATTGTACTTGTTTTTATACCTTTTAATGTCAAAGTTGGCCTCTGTGCTTTTTCCGTGTTGGAAAGGCTCTTTCTTGCACTGAGGTCTGCTTATTGTAAATATCTTGTACTTGATTTTTACACCTTTTCATGTCAAAGTTGGCCTCTGTGCTTTTTCAGTGTTGAAAAGACTCTTTCTTGCACTGAGGTCTGCTTATTGTAAATATCTTGTACTTGTTTTTACACCTTTTCATGTCAAAGTTGGCCTCTGTGCTTATCAGTGTTGGAAAGGCTCTTTCTTGCACTGAGGTCTGCTTATTGTAAATATCTTGTACTTGTTTGAACACCTTTTAATGTCAAAGTTGGCCTCTGTGCTTATCAGTGTTAGAAAGACTCTTTCTTGCACTGAGGTCTGCTTATTGTTAATATATTGTACTTGTTTTTATACCTTTTAATGTCAAAGTTGGCCTCTGTGCTTTTTCCGTGTTGGAAAGGCTCTTTCTTGCACTGAGGTCTGCTTATTGTAAATATCTTGTACTTGTTTAAACACCTTTTAATGTCAAAGTTGGCCTCTGTGCTTGTCAGTGTTGGAAAGACACGTTTTTGCACTGAGGTCTGCTTATTGTAAATATCTTGTACTTGTTTGAACACCTTTTCATGTCAAAGTTGGCCTCTGTGCTTGTCAGTGTTAGAAAGACTCTTTCTTGCACCGAGGTCTGCTTATTGTAAATATCTTGTACTTGTTTTTACACCTTTTCATGTCAAAATTGGCCTCTGAGCTTATCAGTGATGGAAAGACTCTTTCTTGCACCGAAGTCTGCTTATTGTAAATATCTTGTACTTGTTTTTACACCTTTTCATGTCAAAGTTGGCCTCTGTGCTTATCAGTGTTAGAAAGACTCTTTCTTGCACTGAGGTCTGCTTATTGTAAATATCTTGTACTTGTTTTTACACCTTTTCATGTCAAAATTGGCCTCTGAGCTTATCAGTGATGGAAAGACTCTTTCTTGCACCGAAGTCTGCTTATTGTAAATATCTTGTACTTGTTTTTACACCTTTTCATGTCAAAGTTGGCCTCTGTGCTTATCAGTGTTGGAAAGACTCTTTCTTGCACTGAGGTCTGCTTATTGTAAATATCTTGTACTTGTTTGAACACCTTTTAATGTCAAAGTTGGCCTCTGTGCTTTTTCAGTGTTGGAAAGACTCTTTCTTGCACTGAGGTCTGCTTATTGTAAATATCTTGTACTTGTTTGAACACCTTTTAATGTCAAAGTTGGCCTCTGTGCTTATCAGTGTTAGAAAGACTCTTTCTTGCACTGAGGTCTGCTTATTGTTAATATATTGTACTTGTTTTTATACCTTTTAATGTCAAAGTTGGCCTCTGTGCTTTTTCCGTGTTGGAAAGGCTCTTTCTTGCACTGAGGTCTGCTTATTGTAAATATCTTGTACTTGATTTTTACACCTTTTCATGTCAAAGTTGGCCTCTGTGCTTTTTCAGTGTTGAAAAGACTCTTTCTTGCACTGAGGTCTGCTTATTGTGAATATCTTGTACTTGTTTGAACACCTTTTAATGTCAAAGTTGGCCTCTGTGCTTATCAGTGTTAGAAAGACTCTTTCTTGCACCGAGGTCTGCTTATTGTAAATATCTTGTACTTGTTTTTACACCTTTTAATGTCAAAGTTGGCCTCTTTGCTTTTTCCGTGTTGGAAAGACTCTTTCTTGCACTGAGGTCTGCTTATTGTAAATATCTTGTACTTGTTTTTACACCTTTTAATGTCAAAGTTAGCCTCTGTGCTTATCAGTGTTGGAAAGGCTCTTTCTTGCACTGAGGTCTGCTTATTGTAAATATCTTGTACTTGTTTGAACACCTTTTAATGTCAAAGTTGGCCTCTGTGCTTATCAGTGTTAGAAAGACTCTTTCTTGCACTGAGGTCTGCTTATTGTTAATATATTGTACTTGTTTTTATACCTTTTAATGTCAAAGTTGGCCTCTGTGCTTATCAGTGTTGGAAAGGCTCTTTCTTGCACTGAGGTCTGCTTATTGTAAATATCTTGTACTTGTTTGAACACCTTTTAATGTCAAAGTTGGCCTCTGTGCTTATCAGTGTTAGAAAGACTCTTTCTTGCACTGAGGTCTGCTTATTGTAAATATCTTGTACTTGTTTAAACACCTTTTAATGTCAAAGTTGGCCTCTGTGCTTGTCAGTGTTGGAAAGACACGTTTTTGCACTGAGGTCTGCTTATTGTAAATATCTTGTACTTGTTTGAACACCTTTTAATGTCAAAGTTGGCCTCTGTGCTTATCAGTGTTGGAAAGACTCTTTCTTGCACTGAGGTCTGCTTATTGTAAATATCTTGTACTTGTTTGAACACCTTTTAATGTCAAAGTTGGCCTCTGTGCTTGTCAGTGTTGGAAAGACTCTTTCTTGCACCGAGGTCTGCTTATTGTAAATATCTTGTACTTGTTTTTACACCTTTTAATGTCAAAGTTGGCCTCTGTGCTTTTTCCGTGTTGGAAAGGCTCTTTCTTGCACTGAGGTCTGCTTATTGTAAATATCTTGTACTTGTTTGAAGACCTTTTAATGTTAAAGTTGGCCTCTTTGCTTTTTCCGTGTTGGAAAGACTCTTTCTTGCACTGAGGTCTGCTTATTGTAAATATCTTGTACTTGATTTTTACACCTTTTCATGTCAAAGTTGGCCTCTGTGCTTTTTCAGTGTTGAAAAGACTCTTTCTTGCACTGAGGTCTGCTTATTGTGAATATCTTGTACTTGTTTGAACACCTTTTAATGTCAAAGTTGGCCTCTGTGCTTATCAGTGTTAGAAAGACTCTTTCTTGCACCGAGGTCTGCTTATTGTAAATATCTTGTACTTGTTTGAAGACCTTTTCATGTCAAAGTTGGCCTCTGTGCTTTTTCAGTGTTGAAAAGACTCTTTCTTGCACTGAGGTCTGCTTATTGTGAATATCTTGTACTTGTTTGAACACCTTTTAATGTCAAAGTTGGCCTCTGTGCTTATCAGTGTTAGAAAGACTCTTTCTTGCACTGAGGTCTGCTTATTGTAAATATCTTGTACTTGTTTGAACACCTTTTAATGTCAAAGTTGGCCTCTGTGCTTTTTCAGTGTTGGAAAGACTCTTTCTTGCACTGAGGTCTGCTTATTGTAAATATCTTGTACTTGTTTAAACACCTTTTAATGTCAAAGTTGGCCTCTGTGCTTGTCAGTGTTGGAAAGACACGTTTTTGCACTGAGGTCTGCTTATTGTAAATATCTTGTACTTGTTTGAACACCTTTTAATGTCAAAGTTGGCCTCTGTGCTTATCAGTGTTGGAAAGACTCTTTCTTGCACTGAGGTCTGCTTATTGTAAATATCTTGTACTTGTTTAAACACCTTTTAATGTCAAAGTTGGCCTCTTTGCTTTTTCCGTGTTGGAAAGACTCTTTCTTGCACTGAGGTCTGCTTATTGTAAATATCTTGTACTTGTTTTTACACCTTTTCATGTCAAAGTTGGCCTCTGTGCTTATCAGTGTTGGAAAGACTCTTTCTTGCACTGAGGTCTGCTTATTGTAAATATCTTGTACTTGTTTGAACACCTTTTAATGTCAAAGTTGGCCTCTGTGCTTATCAGTGTTAGAAAGACTCTTTCTTGCACTGAGGTCTGCTTATTGTTAATATATTGTACTTGTTTTTATACCTTTTAATGTCAAAGTTGGCCTCTGTGCTTTTTCCGTGTTGGAAAGGCTCTTTCTTGCACTGAGGTCTGCTTATTGTAAATATCTTGTACTTGTTTGAAGACCTTTTAATGTTAAAGTTGGCCTCTTTGCTTTTTCCGTGTTGGAAAGACTCTTTCTTGCACTGAGGTCTGCTTATTGTAAATATCTTGTACTTGATTTTTACACCTTTTCATGTCAAAGTTGGCCTCTGTGCTTTTTCAGTGTTGAAAAGACTCTTTCTTGCACTGAGGTCTGCTTATTGTGAATATCTTGTACTTGTTTGAACACCTTTTAATGTCAAAGTTGGCCTCTGTGCTTATCAGTGTTAGAAAGACTCTTTCTTGCACCGAGGTCTGCTTATTGTAAATATCTTGTACTTGTTTGAAGACCTTTTCATGTCAAAGTTGGCCTCTGTGCTTTTTCAGTGTTGAAAAGACTCTTTCTTGCACTGAGGTCTGCTTATTGTGAATATCTTGTACTTGTTTGAACACCTTTTAATGTCAAAGTTGGCCTCTGTGCTTATCAGTGTTAGAAAGACTCTTTCTTGCACTGAGGTCTGCTTATTGTAAATATCTTGTACTTGTTTGAACACCTTTTAATGTCAAAGTTGGCCTCTGTGCTTTTTCAGTGTTGGAAAGACTCTTTCTTGCACTGAGGTCTGCTTATTGTAAATATCTTGTACTTGTTTGAACACCTTTTAATGTCAAAGTTGGCCTCTGTGCTTTTCAGTGTTGGAAAGACTCTTTCTTGCACTGAGGTCTGCTTATTGTAAATATCTTGTACTTGTTTGAACACCTTTTAATGTCAAAGTTGGCCTCTGTGCTTTTTCAGTGTTGGAAAGACTCTTTCTTGCACTGAGGTCTGCTTATTGTAAATATCTTGTACTTGTTTGAACACCTTTTAATGTCAAAGTTGGCCTCTGTGCTTTTCAGTGTTGGAAAGACTCTTTCTTGCACTGAGGTCTGCTTATTGTAAATATCTTGTACTTGTTTAAACACCTTTTAATGTCAAAGTTGGCCTCTGTGCTTGTCAGTGTTGGAAAGACTCTTTCTTGCACTGAGGTCTGCTTATTGTAAATATCTTGTACTTGTTTGAACACCTTTTAATGTCAAAGTTGGCCTCTGTGCTTATCAGTGTTGGAAAGACTCTTTCTTGCACTGAGGTCTGCTTATTGTGAATATCTTGTACTTGTTTGAACACCTTTTCATGTCAAAGTTGGCCTCTGTGCTTGTCAGTGTTAGAAAGACTCTTTCTTGCACCGAGGTCTGCTTATTGTAAATATCTTGTACTTGTTTGAACACCTTTTAATGTCAAAGTTGGCCTCTGTGCTTATCAGTGTTGGAAAGACTCTTTCTTGCACTGAGGTCTGCTTATTGTGAATATCTTGTACTTGTTTGAACACCTTTTCATGTCAAAGTTGGCCTCTGTGCTTGTCAGTGTTAGAAAGACTCTTTCTTGCACCGAGGTCTGCTTATTGTAAATACCTTGTACTTGTTTTTACACCTTTTCATGTCAAAGTTGGCCTCTGAGCTTATCAGTGATGGAAAGACTCTTTCTTGCACCGAAGTCTGCTTATTGTAAATATCTTGTACTTGTTTTTACACCTTTTAATGTTAAAGTTGGCCTCTTTGCTTTTTCCGTGTTGGAAAGACTCTTTCTTGCACTGAGGTCTGCTTATTGTAAATATCTTGTACTTGATTTTTACACCTTTTCATGTCAAAGTTGGCCTCTGAGCTTATCAGTGATGGAAAGACTCTTTCTTGCACCGAGGTCTGCTTATTGTAAATACCTTGTACTTGTTTTTACACCTTTTAATGTTAAAGTTGGCCTCTTTGCTTTTTCCGTGTTGGAAAGACTCTTTCTTGCACTGAGGTCTGCTTATTGTAAATATCTTGTACTTGATTTTTACACCTTTTCATGTCAAAGTTGGCCTCTGTGCTTTTTCAGTGTTGAAAAGACTCTTTCTTGCACTGAGGTCTGCTTATTGTGAATATCTTGTACTTGTTTGAACACCTTTTAATGTCAAAGTTGGCCTCTGTGCTTATCAGTGTTAGAAAGACTCTTTCTTGCACCGAGGTCTGCTTATTGTAAATATCTTGTACTTGTTTGAAGACCTTTTCATGTCAAAGTTGGCCTCTGTGCTTTTTCAGTGTTGAAAAGACTCTTTCTTGCACTGAGGTCTGCTTATTGTGAATATCTTGTACTTGTTTGAACACCTTTTAATGTCAAAGTTGGCCTCTGTGCTTATCAGTGTTAGAAAGACTCTTTCTTGCACTGAGGTCTGCTTATTGTAAATATCTTGTACTTGTTTGAACACCTTTTAATGTCAAAGTTGGCCTCTGTGCTTTTTCAGTGTTGGAAAGACTCTTTCTTGCACTGAGGTCTGCTTATTGTAAATATCTTGTACTTGTTTGAACACCTTTTAATGTCAAAGTTGGCCTCTGTGCTTTTCAGTGTTGGAAAGACTCTTTCTTGCACTGAGGTCTGCTTATTGTAAATATCTTGTACTTGTTTGAACACCTTTTAATGTCAAAGTTGGCCTCTGTGCTTTTTCAGTGTTGGAAAGACTCTTTCTTGCACTGAGGTCTGCTTATTGTAAATATCTTGTACTTGTTTGAACACCTTTTAATGTCAAAGTTGGCCTCTGTGCTTTTCAGTGTTGGAAAGACTCTTTCTTGCACTGAGGTCTGCTTATTGTAAATATCTTGTACTTGTTTAAACACCTTTTAATGTCAAAGTTGGCCTCTGTGCTTGTCAGTGTTGGAAAGACTCTTTCTTGCACTGAGGTCTGCTTATTGTAAATATCTTGTACTTGTTTGAACACCTTTTAATGTCAAAGTTGGCCTCTGTGCTTATCAGTGTTGGAAAGACTCTTTCTTGCACTGAGGTCTGCTTATTGTGAATATCTTGTACTTGTTTGAACACCTTTTCATGTCAAAGTTGGCCTCTGTGCTTGTCAGTGTTAGAAAGACTCTTTCTTGCACCGAGGTCTGCTTATTGTAAATATCTTGTACTTGTTTGAACACCTTTTAATGTCAAAGTTGGCCTCTGTGCTTATCAGTGTTGGAAAGACTCTTTCTTGCACTGAGGTCTGCTTATTGTGAATATCTTGTACTTGTTTGAACACCTTTTCATGTCAAAGTTGGCCTCTGTGCTTGTCAGTGTTAGAAAGACTCTTTCTTGCACCGAGGTCTGCTTATTGTAAATACCTTGTACTTGTTTTTACACCTTTTCATGTCAAAGTTGGCCTCTGAGCTTATCAGTGATGGAAAGACTCTTTCTTGCACCGAAGTCTGCTTATTGTAAATATCTTGTACTTGTTTTTACACCTTTTCATGTCAAAATTGGCCTCTGAGCTTATCAGTGATGGAAAGACTCTTTCTTGCACCGAAGTCTGCTTATTGTAAATATCTTGTACTTGTTTTTACACCTTTTCATGTCAAAGTTGGCCTCTGTGCTTATCAGTGTTAGAAAGACTCTTTCTTGCACTGAGGTCTGCTTATTGTAAATATCTTGTACTTGTTTTTACACCTTTTCATGTCAAAATTGGCCTCTGAGCTTATCAGTGATGGAAAGACTCTTTCTTGCACCGAAGTCTGCTTATTGTAAATATCTTGTACTTGTTTTTACACCTTTTCATGTCAAAGTTGGCCTCTGTGCTTATCAGTGTTGGAAAGACTCTTTCTTGCACTGAGGTCTGCTTATTGTAAATATCTTGTACTTGTTTGAACACCTTTTAATGTCAAAGTTGGCCTCTGTGCTTATCAGTGTTAGAAAGACTCTTTCTTGCACTGAGGTCTGCTTATTGTTAATATATTGTACTTGTTTTTATACCTTTTAATGTCAAAGTTGGCCTCTGTGCTTTTTCCGTGTTGGAAAGGCTCTTTCTTGCACTGAGGTCTGCTTATTGTGAATATCTTGTACTTGTTTGAACACCTTTTAATGTCAAAGTTGGCCTCTGTGCTTATCAGTGTTAGAAAGGCTCTTTCTTGCACTGAGGTCTGCTTATTGTAAATATCTTGTACTTGATTTTTACACCTTTTCATGTCAAAGTTGGCCTCTGTGCTTTTTCAGTGTTGAAAAGACTCTTTCTTGCACTGAGGTCTGCTTATTGTGAATATCTTGTACTTGTTTGAACACCTTTTAATGTCAAAGTTGGCCTCTGTGCTTATCAGTGTTAGAAAGGCTCTTTCTTGCACTGAGGTCTGCTTATTGTAAATATCTTGTACTTGTTTGAAGACCTTTTAATGTTAAAGTTGGCCTCTTTGCTTTTTCCGTGTTGGAAAGACTCTTTCTTGCACTGAGGTCTGCTTATTGTAAATATCTTGTACTTGTTTTTACACCTTTTCATGTCAAAGTTGGCCTCTGTGCTTATCAGTGTTGGAAAGGCTCTTTCTTGCACTGAGGTCTGCTTATTGTAAATATCTTGTACTTGTTTGAACAACTTTTAATGTCAAAGTTGGCCTCTGTGCTTATCAGTGTTAGAAAGACTCTTTCTTGCACTGAGGTCTGCTTATTGTTAATATATTGTACTTGTTTTTATACCTTTTAATGTCAAAGTTGGCCTCTGTGCTTTTTCAGTGTTGGAAAGGCTCTTTCTTGCACTGAGGTCTGCTTATTGTAAATATCTTGTACTTGTTTAAACACCTTTTAATGTCAAAGTTGGCCTCTGTGCTTGTCAGTGTTGGAAAGACACGTTTTTGCACTGAGGTCTGCTTATTGTAAATATCTTGTACTTGTTTGAACACCTTTTCATGTCAAAGTTGGCCTCTGTGCTTGTCAGTGTTAGAAAGACTCTTTCTTGCACCGAGGTCTGCTTATTGTAAATACCTTGTACTTGTTTTTACACCTTTTCATGTCAAAGTTGGCCTCTGAGCTTATCAGTGATGGAAAGACTCTTTCTTGCACCGAAGTCTGCTTATTGTAAATATCTTGTACTTGTTTTTACACCTTTTCATGTCAAAATTGGCCTCTGAGCTTATCAGTGATGGAAAGACTCTTTCTTGCACCGAAGTCTGCTTATTGTAAATATCTTGTACTTGTTTTTACACCTTTTCATGTCAAAGTTGGCCTCTGTGCTTATCAGTGTTAGAAAGACTCTTTCTTGCACTGAGGTCTGCTTATTGTAAATATCTTGTACTTGTTTTTACACCTTTTCATGTCAAAATTGGCCTCTGAGCTTATCAGTGATGGAAAGACTCTTTCTTGCACCGAAGTCTGCTTATTGTAAATATCTTGTACTTGTTTTTACACCTTTTCATGTCAAAGTTGGCCTCTGTGCTTATCAGTGTTGGAAAGACTCTTTCTTGCACTGAGGTCTGCTTATTGTAAATATCTTGTACTTGTTTGAACACCTTTTAATGTCAAAGTTGGCCTCTGTGCTTATCAGTGTTAGAAAGACTCTTTCTTGCACTGAGGTCTGCTTATTGTTAATATATTGTACTTGTTTTTATACCTTTTAATGTCAAAGTTGGCCTCTGTGCTTTTTCCGTGTTGGAAAGACTCTTTCTTGCACTGAGGTCTGCTTATTGTAAATATCTTGTACTTGATTTTTACACCTTTTCATGTCAAAGTTGGCCTCTGTGCTTTTTCAGTGTTGAAAAGACTCTTTCTTGCACTGAGGTCTGCTTATTGTGAATATCTTGTACTTGTTTGAACACCTTTTAATGTCAAAGTTGGCCTCTGTGCTTATCAGTGTTAGAAAGACTCTTTCTTGCACCGAGGTCTGCTTATTGTAAATATCTTGTACTTGTTTTTACACCTTTTAATGTCAAAGTTGGCCTCTTTGCTTTTTCCGTGTTGGAAAGACTCTTTCTTGCACTGAGGTCTGCTTATTGTAAATATCTTGTACTTGTTTTTACACCTTTTAATGTCAAAGTTGGCCTCTGTGCTTATCAGTGTTGGAAAGGCTCTTTCTTGCACTGAGGTCTGCTTATTGTAAATATCTTGTACTTGTTTGAACACCTTTTAATGTCAAAGTTGGCCTCTGTGCTTATCAGTGTTAGAAAGACTCTTTCTTGCACTGAGGTCTGCTTATTGTTAATATATTGTACTTGTTTTTATACCTTTTAATGTCAAAGTTGGCCTCTGTGCTTTTTCCGTGTTGGAAAGGCTCTTTCTTGCACTGAGGTCTGCTTATTGTAAATATCTTGTACTTGTTTTTACACCTTTTAATGTCAAAGTTGGCCTCTGTGCTTTTTCCGTGTTGGAAAGGCTCTTTCTTGCACTGAGGTCTGCTTATTGTAAATATCTTGTACTTGTTTAAACACCTTTTAATGTCAAAGTTGGCCTCTGTGCTTGTCAGTGTTGGAAAGACACGTTTTTGCACTGAGGTCTGCTTATTGTAAATATCTTGTACTTGTTTGAACACCTTTTAATGTCAAAGTTGGCCTCTGTGCTTGTCAGTGTTAGAAAGACTCTTTCTTGCACTGAGGTCTGCTTATTGTAAATATCTTGTACTTGTTTTTACACCTTTTCATGTCAAAGTTGGCCTCTGTGCTTATCAGTGTTGGAAAGACTCTTTCTTGCACTGAGGTCTGCTTATTGTAAATATCTTGTACTTGTTTGAACACCTTTTAATGTCAAAGTTGGCCTCTGTGCTTATCAGTGTTGGAAAGACTCTTTCTTGCACTGAGGTCTGCTTATTGTAAATATCTTGTACTTGTTTGAACACCTTTTAATGTCAAAGTTGGCCTCTGTGCTTTTTCAGTGTTGGAAAGACTCTTTCTTGCACTGAGGTCTGCTTATTGTAAATATCTTGTACTTGTTTGAACACCTTTTAATGTCAAAGTTGGCCTCTGTGCTTATCAGTGTTAGAAAGACTCTTTCTTGCACTGAGGTCTGCTTATTGTTAATATATTGTACTTGATTTTTATACCTTTTAATGTCAAAGTTGGCCTCTGTGCTTTTTCCGTGTTGGAAAGGCTCTTTCTTGCACTGAGGTCTGCTTATTGTAAATATCTTGTACTTGTTTTTACACCTTTTAATGTCAAAGTTGGCCTCTGTGCTTTTTCCGTGTTGGAAAGACTCTTTCTTGCACTGAGGTCTGCTTATTGTAAATATCTTGTACTTGATTTTTACACCTTTTCATGTCAAAGTTGGCCTCTGTGCTTTTTCAGTGTTGAAAAGACTCTTTCTTGCACTGAGGTCTGCTTATTGTGAATATCTTGTACTTGTTTGAACACCTTTTAATGTCAAAGTTGGCCTCTGTGCTTATCAGTGTTAGAAAGACTCTTTCTTGCACCGAGGTCTGCTTATTGTAAATATCTTGTACTTGTTTGAAGACCTTTTAATGTTAAAGTTGGCCTCTTTGCTTTTTCCGTGTTGGAAAGACTCTTTCTTGCACTGAGGTCTGCTTATTGTAAATATCTTGTACTTGTTTTTACACCTTTTCATGTCAAAGTTGGCCTCTGTGCTTATCAGTGTTGGAAAGGCTCTTTCTTGCACTGAGGTCTGCTTATTGTAAATATCTTGTACTTGTTTGAACACCTTTTAATGTCAAAGTTGGCCTCTGTGCTTATCAGTGTTAGAAAGACTCTTTCTTGCACTGAGGTCTGCTTATTGTTAATATATTGTACTTGTTTTTATACCTTTTAATGTCAAAGTTGGCCTCTGTGCTTTTTCCGTGTTGGAAAGGCTCTTTCTTGCACTGAGGTCTGCTTATTGTAAATATCTTGTACTTGTTTGAAGACCTTTTAATGTTAAAGTTGGCCTCTTTGCTTTTTCCGTGTTGGAAAGACTCTTTCTTGCACTGAGGTCTGCTTATTGTAAATATCTTGTACTTGTTTTTACACCTTTTCATGTCAAAGTTGGCCTCTGTGCTTATCAGTGTTGGAAAGGCTCTTTCTTGCACTGAGGTCTGCTTATTGTAAATATCTTGTACTTGTTTGAAGACCTTTTAATGTTAAAGTTGGCCTCTTTGCTTTTTCCGTGTTGGAAAGACTCTTTCTTGCACTGAGGTCTGCTTATTGTAAATATCTTGTACTTGTTTTTACACCTTTTCATGTCAAAGTTGGCCTCTGTGCTTATCAGTGTTGGAAAGGCTCTTTCTTGCACTGAGGTCTGCTTATTGTAAATATCTTGTACTTGTTTGAACACCTTTTAATGTCAAAGTTGGCCTCTGTGCTTATCAGTGTTAGAAAGACTCTTTCTTGCACTGAGGTCTGCTTATTGTAAATATCTTGTACTTGTTTGAACACCTTTTAATGTCAAAGTTGGCCTCTGTGCTTATCAGTGTTGGAAAGACTCTTTCTTGCACTGAGGTCTGCTTATTGTAAATATCTTGTACTTGTTTTTACACCTTTTCATGTCAAAGTTGGCCTCTGTGCTTATCAGTGTTAGAAAGACTCTTTCTTGCACTGAGGTCTGCTTATTGTAAATATCTTGTACTTGATTTTTACACCTTTTCATGTCAAAGTTGGCCTCTGTGCTTTTTCAGTGTTGAAAAGACTCTTTCTTGCACTGAGGTCTGCTTATTGTAAATATCTTGTACTTGATTTTACAGCTTTTAATGTCAAAGTTGGCCTCTGTGCTTTTTCAGTGTTGGAAAGACTCTTTCTTGCACTGAGGTCTGCTTATTGTAAATATCTTGTACTTGTTTGAAGACCTTTTAATGTTAAAGTTGGCCTCTGTGCTTTTTCAGTGTTGGAAAGACTCTTTCTTGCACCGAGGTCTGCTTATTGTAAATATCTTGTACTTGTTTGAAGACCTTTTAATGTCAAAGTTGGCCTCTTTGCTTTTTCCGTGTTGGAAAGACTCTTTCTTGCACTGAGGTCTGCTTATTGTAAATATCTTGTACTTGTTTTTACACCTTTTCATGTCAAAGTTGGCCTCTGTGCTTATCAGTGTTGGAAAGACTCTTTCTTGCACTGAGGTCTGCTTATTGTAAATATCTTGTACTTGTTTGAACACCTTTTAATGTCAAAGTTGGCCTCTGTGCTTATCAGTGTTAGAAAGACTCTTTCTTGCACTGAGGTCTGCTTATTGTTAATATATTGTACTTGTTTTTATACCTTTTAATGTCAAAGTTGGCCTCTGTGCTTTTTCCGTGTTGGAAAGGCTCTTTCTTGCACTGAGGTCTGCTTATTGTAAATATCTTGTACTTGTTTGAAGACCTTTTAATGTTAAAGTTGGCCTCTTTGCTTTTTCCGTGTTGGAAAGACTCTTTCTTGCACTGAGGTCTGCTTATTGTAAATATCTTGTACTTGATTTTTACACCTTTTCATGTCAAAGTTGGCCTCTGTGCTTTTTCAGTGTTGAAAAGACTCTTTCTTGCACTGAGGTCTGCTTATTGTAAATATCTTGTACTTGTTTGAACACCTTTTAATGTCAAAGTTGGCCTCTGTGCTTATCAGTGTTAGAAAGACTCTTTCTTGCACCGAGGTCTGCTTATTGTAAATATCTTGTACTTGTTTGAAGACCTTTTAATGTTAAAGTTGGCCTCTTTGCTTTTTCCGTGTTGGAAAGACTCTTTCTTGCACTGAGGTCTGCTTATTGTAAATATCTTGTACTTGTTTTTACACCTTTTCATGTCAAAGTTGGCCTCTGTGCTTTTTCCGTGTTGGAAAGGCTCTTTCTTGCACTGAGGTCTGCTTATTGTAAATATCTTGTACTTGTTTGAAGACCTTTTAATGTTAAAGTTGGCCTCTGTGCTTATCAGTGTTAGAAAGACTCTTTCTTGCACTGAGGTCTGCTTATTGTAAATATCTTGTACTTGTTTTTTACACCTTTTCATGTCAAAGTTGGCCTCTGTGCTTTTTCAGTGTTGAAAAGACTCTTTCTTGCACTGAGGTCTGCTTATTGTGAATATCTTGTACTTGTTTGAACACCTTTTAATGTCAAAGTTGGCCTCTGTGCTTATCAGTGTTAGAAAGACTCTTTCTTGCACTGAGGTCTGCTTATTGTAAATATCTTGTACTTGTTTGAACACCTTTTAATGTCAAAGTTGGCCTCTGTGCTTTTTCAGTGTTGGAAAGACTCTTTCTTGCACTGAGGTCTGCTTATTGTAAATATCTTGTACTTGTTTGAACACCTTTTAATGTCAAAGTTGGCCTCTGTGCTTGTCAGTGTTGGAAAGACACGTTTTTGCACTGAGGTCTGCTTATTGTAAATATCTTGTACTTGTTTGAACACCTTTTAATGTCAAAGTTGGCCTCTGTGCTTATCAGTGTTGGAAAGACTCTTTCTTGCACTGAGGTCTGCTTATTGTGAATATCTTGTACTTGTTTGAACACCTTTTCATGTCAAAGTTGGCCTCTGTGCTTGTCAGTGTTGGAAAGACTCTTTCTTGCACCGAGGTCTGCTTATTGTAAATATCTTGTACTTGTTTTTACACCTTTTAATGTCAAAGTTGGCCTCTGTGCTTTTTCCGTGTTGGAAAGACTCTTTCTTGCACCGAGGTCTGCTTATTGTAAATACCTTGTACTTGTTTTTACACCTTTTCATGTCAAAGTTGGCCTCTGAGCTTATCAGTGATGGAAAGACTCTTTCTTGCACTGAGGTCTGCTTATTGTAAATATCTTGTACTTGTTTTTACACCTTTTCATGTCAAAGTTGGCCTCTGTGCTTATCAGTGTTGGAAAGACTCTTTCTTGCACTGAGGTCTGCTTATTGTAAATATCTTGTACTTGTTTGAACACCTTTTAATGTCAAAGTTGGCCTCTGTGCTTATCAGTGTTGGAAAGACTCTTTCTTGCACTGAGGTCTGCTTATTGTAAATATCTTGTACTTGTTTGAACACCTTTTAATGTCAAAGTTGGCCTCTGTGCTTTTTCAGTGTTGGAAAGACTCTTTCTTGCACTGAGGTCTGCTTATTGTAAATATCTTGTACTTGTTTGAACACCTTTTAATGTCAAAGTTGGCCTCTGTGCTTATCAGTGTTAGAAAGACTCTTTCTTGCACTGAGGTCTGCTTATTGTTAATATATTGTACTTGTTTTTATACCTTTTAATGTCAAAGTTGGCCTCTGTGCTTTTTCCGTGTTGGAAAGGCTCTTTCTTGCACTGAGGTCTGCTTATTGTAAATATCTTGTACTTGTTTTTACACCTTTTAATGTCAAAGTTGGCCTCTGTGCTTTTTCCGTGTTGGAAAGACTCTTTCTTGCACTGAGGTCTGCTTATTGTAAATATCTTGTACTTGATTTTTACACCTTTTCATGTCAAAGTTGGCCTCTGTGCTTTTTCAGTGTTGAAAAGACTCTTTCTTGCACTGAGGTCTGCTTATTGTGAATATCTTGTACTTGTTTGAACACCTTTTAATGTCAAAGTTGGCCTCTGTGCTTATCAGTGTTAGAAAGACTCTTTCTTGCACCGAGGTCTGCTTATTGTAAATATCTTGTACTTGTTTGAAGACCTTTTAATGTTAAAGTTGGCCTCTTTGCTTTTTCCGTGTTGGAAAGACTCTTTCTTGCACTGAGGTCTGCTTATTGTTAATATATTGTACTTGTTTTTACACCTTTTCATGTCAAAGTTGGCCTCTGTGCTTATCAGTGTTGGAAAGGCTCTTTCTTGCACTGAGGTCTGCTTATTGTAAATATCTTGTACTTGTTTGAACACCTTTTAATGTCAAAGTTGGCCTCTGTGCTTATCAGTGTTAGAAAGACTCTTTCTTGCACTGAGGTCTGCTTATTGTTAATATATTGTACTTGTTTTTATACCTTTTAATGTCAAAGTTGGCCTCTGTGCTTTTTCCGTGTTGGAAAGGCTCTTTCTTGCACTGAGGTCTGCTTATTGTAAATATCTTGTACTTGTTTAAACACCTTTTAATGTCAAAGTTGGCCTCTGTGCTTGTCAGTGTTGGAAAGACACGTTTTTGCACTGAGGTCTGCTTATTGTAAATATCTTGTACTTGTTTGAACACCTTTTAATGTCAAAGTTGGCCTCTGTGCTTATCAGTGTTGGAAAGACTCTTTCTTGCACTGAGGTCTGCTTATTGTGAATATCTTGTACTTGTTTGAACACCTTTTCATGTCAAAGTTGGCCTCTGTGCTTGTCAGTGTTGGAAAGACTCTTTCTTGCACCGAGGTCTGCTTATTGTAAATACCTTGTACTTGTTTTTACACCTTTTCATGTCAAAGTTGGCCTCTGAGCTTATCAGTGATGGAAAGACTCTTTCTTGCACTGAGGTCTGCTTATTGTAAATATCTTGTACTTGTTTTTACACCTTTTCATGTCAAAATTGGCCTCTGAGCATATCAGTGATGGAAAGACTCTTTCTTGCACCGAAGTCTGCTTATTGTAAATATCTTGTACTTGTTTTTACACCTTTTCATGTCAAAGTTGGCCTCTGTGCTTATCAGTGTTGGAAAGACTCTTTCTTGCACTGAGGTCTGCTTATTGTAAATATCTTGTACTTGTTTTTACACCTTTTCATGTCAAAGTTGGCCTCTGTGCTTATCAGTGTTGGAAAGACTCTTTCTTGCACTGAGGTCTGCTTATTGTAAATATCTTGTACTTGTTTGAACACCTTTTAATGTCAAAGTTGGCCTCTGTGCTTTTTCAGTGTTGGAAAGACTCTTTCTTGCACTGAGGTCTGCTTATTGTAAATATCTTGTACTTGTTTGAACACCTTTTAATGTCAAAGTTGGCCTCTGTGCTTATCAGTGTTAGAAAGACTCTTTCTTGCACTGAGGTCTGCTTATTGTTAATATATTGTACTTGTTTTTATACCTTTTAATGTCAAAGTTGGCCTCTGTGCTTTTTCCGTGTTGGAAAGGCTCTTTCTTGCACTGAGGTCTGCTTATTGTAAATATCTTGTACTTGTTTTTACACCTTTTAATGTCAAAGTTGGCCTCTGTGCTTTTTCCGTGTTGGAAAGACTCTTTCTTGCACTGAGGTCTGCTTATTGTAAATATCTTGTACTTGATTTTTACACCTTTTCATGTCAAAGTTGGCCTCTGTGCTTTTTCAGTGTTGAAAAGACTCTTTCTTGAACTGAGGTCTGCTTATTGTGAATATCTTGTACTTGTTTGAACACCTTTTAATGTCAAAGTTGGCCTCTGTGCTTATCAGTGTTAGAAAGACTCTTTCTTGCACCGAGGTCTGCTTATTGTAAATATCTTGTACTTGTTTGAAGACCTTTTAATGTTAAAGTTGGCCTCTTTGCTTTTTCCGTGTTGGAAAGACTCTTTCTTGCACTGAGGTCTGCTTATTGTAAATATCTTGTACTTGTTTTTACACCTTTTCATGTCAAAGTTGGCCTCTGTGCTTATCAGTGTTGGAAAGGCTCTTTCTTGCACTGAGGTCTGCTTATTGTAAATATCTTGTACTTGTTTGAACACCTTTTAATGTCAAAGTTGGCCTCTGTGCTTATCAGTGTTAGAAAGACTCTTTCTTGCACTGAGGTCTGCTTATTGTTAATATATTGTACTTGTTTTTATACCTTTTAATGTCAAAGTTGGCCTCTGTGCTTTTTCCGTGTTGGAAAGGCTCTTTCTTGCACTGAGGTCTGCTTATTGTAAATATCTTGTACTTGTTTGAAGACCTTTTAATGTTAAAGTTGGCCTCTTTGCTTTTTCCGTGTTGGAAAGACTCTTTCTTGCACTGAGGTCTGCTTATTGTAAATATCTTGTACTTGTTTTTACACCTTTTCATGTCAAAGTTGGCCTCTGTGCTTATCAGTGTTGGAAAGGCTCTTTCTTGCACTGAGGTCTGCTTATTGTAAATATCTTGTACTTGTTTGAACACCTTTTAATGTCAAAGTTGGCCTCTGTGCTTATCAGTGTTAGAAAGAGTCTTTCTTGCACTGAGGTCTGCTTATTGTAAATATCTTGTACTTGTTTGAACACCTTTTAATGTCAAAGTTGGCCTCTGTGCTTATCAGTGTTAGAAAGACTCTTTCTTGCACTGAGGTCTGCTTATTGTAAATATCTTGTACTTGTTTGAAGACCTTTTAATGTTAAAGTTGGCCTCTTTGCTTTTTCCGTGTTGGAAAGACTCTTTCTTGCACTGAGGTCTGCTTATTGTAAATATCTTGTACTTGATTTTTACACCTTTTCATGTCAAAGTTGGCCTCTGTGCTTTTTCAGTGTTGAAAAGACTCTTTCTTGCACTGAGGTCTGCTTATTGTGAATATCTTGTACTTGTTTGAACACCTTTTAATGTCAAAGTTGGCCTCTGTGCTTATCAGTGTTAGAAAGACTCTTTCTTGCACCGAGGTCTGCTTATTGTAAATATCTTGTACTTGTTTGAAGACCTTTTCATGTCAAAGTTGGCCTCTGTGCTTTTTCAGTGTTGAAAAGACTCTTTCTTGCACTGAGGTCTGCTTATTGTGAATATCTTGTACTTGTTTGAACACCTTTTAATGTCAAAGTTGGCCTCTGTGCTTTTTCAGTGTTGGAAAGACTCTTTCTTGCACTGAGGTCTGCTTATTGTAAATATCTTGTACTTGTTTGAACACCTTTTAATGTCAAAGTTGGCCTCTGTGCTTTTTCAGTGTTGGAAAGACTCTTTCTTGCACTGAGGTCTGCTTATTGTAAATATCTTGTACTTGTTTGAACACCTTTTAATGTCAAAGTTGGCCTCTGTGCTTTTCAGTGTTGGAAAGACTCTTTCTTGCACTGAGGTCTGCTTATTGTAAATATCTTGTACTTGTTTAAACACCTTTTAATGTCAAAGTTGGCCTCTGTGCTTGTCAGTGTTGGAAAGACACGTTTTTGCACTGAGGTCTGCTTATTGTAAATATCTTGTACTTGTTTGAACACCTTTTAATGTCAAAGTTGGCCTCTGTGCTTATCAGTGTTGGAAAGACTCTTTCTTGCACTGAGGTCTGCTTATTGTGAATATCTTGTACTTGTTTGAACACCTTTTCATGTCAAAGTTGGCCTCTGTGCTTGTCAGTGTTAGAAAGACTCTTTCTTGCACCGAGGTCTGCTTATTGTAAATATCTTGTACTTGTTTGAACACCTTTTAATGTCAAAGTTGGCCTCTGTGCTTATCAGTGTTGGAAAGACTCTTTCTTGCACTGAGGTCTGCTTATTGTGAATATCTTGTACTTGTTTGAACACCTTTTCATGTCAAAGTTGGCCTCTGTGCTTGTCAGTGTTAGAAAGACTCTTTCTTGCACCGAGGTCTGCTTATTGTAAATACCTTGTACTTGTTTTTACACCTTTTCATGTCAAAGTTGGCCTCTGAGCTTATCAGTGATGGAAAGACTCTTTCTTGCACCGAAGTCTGCTTATTGTAAATATCTTGTACTTGTTTTTACACCTTTTCATGTCAAAATTGGCCTCTGAGCTTATCAGTGATGGAAAGACTCTTTCTTGCACCGAAGTCTGCTTATTGTAAATATCTTGTACTTGTTTTTACACCTTTTCATGTCAAAGTTGGCCTCTGTGCTTATCAGTGTTAGAAAGACTCTTTCTTGCACTGAGGTCTGCTTATTGTAAATATCTTGTACTTGTTTTTACACCTTTTCATGTCAAAATTGGCCTCTGAGCTTATCAGTGATGGAAAGACTCTTTCTTGCACCGAAGTCTGCTTATTGTAAATATCTTGTACTTGTTTTTACACCTTTTCATGTCAAAGTTGGCCTCTGTGCTTTTTCAGTGTTGGAAAGACTCTTTCTTGCACTGAGGTCTGCTTATTGTAAATATCTTGTACTTGTTTGAACACCTTTTAATGTCAAAGTTGGCCTCTGTGCTTTTTCAGTGTTGGAAAGACTCTTTCTTGCACTGAGGTCTGCTTATTGTAAATATCTTGTACTTGTTTGAACACCTTTTAATGTCAAAGTTGGCCTCTGTGCTTATCAGTGTTAGAAAGACTCTTTCTTGCACTGAGGTCTGCTTATTGTTAATATATTGTACTTGTTTTTATACCTTTTAATGTCAAAGTTGGCCTCTGTGCTTTTTCCGTGTTGGAAAGGCTCTTTCTTGCACTGAGGTCTGCTTATTGTAAATATCTTGTACTTGATTTTTACACCTTTTCATGTCAAAGTTGGCCTCTGTGCTTTTTCAGTGTTGAAAAGACTCTTTCTTGCACTGAGGTCTGCTTATTGTGAATATCTTGTACTTGTTTGAACACCTTTTAATGTCAAAGTTGGCCTCTGTGCTTATCAGTGTTAGAAAGACTCTTTCTTGCACCGAGGTCTGCTTATTGTAAATATCTTGTACTTGTTTGAAGACCTTTTAATGTTAAAGTTGGCCTCTTTGCTTTTTCCGTGTTGGAAAGACTCTTTCTTGCACTGAGGTCTGCTTATTGTAAATATCTTGTACTTGTTTTTACACCTTTTCATGTCAAAGTTGGCCTCTGTGCTTATCAGTGTTGGAAAGGCTCTTTCTTGCACTGAGGTCTGCTTATTGTAAATATCTTGTACTTGTTTGAACACCTTTTAATGTCAAAGTTGGCCTCTGTGCTTATCAGTGTTAGAAAGACTCTTTCTTGCACTGAGGTCTGCTTATTGTTAATATATTGTACTTGTTTTTATACCTTTTAATGTCAAAGTTGGCCTCTGTGCTTTTTCCGTGTTGGAAAGGCTCTTTCTTGCACTGAGGTCTGCTTATTGTAAATATCTTGTACTTGTTTAAACACCTTTTAATGTCAAAGTTGGCCTCTTTGCTTTTTCCGTGTTGGAAAGACTCTTTCTTGCACTGAGGTCTGCTTATTGTAAATATCTTGTACTTGTTTTTACACCTTTTAATGTCAAAGTTGGCCTCTGTGCTTATCAGTGTTGGAAAGACTCTTTCTTGCACTGAGGTCTGCTTATTGTAAATATCTTGTACTTGTTTGAAGACCTTTTAATGTTAAAGTTGGCCTCTTTGCTTTTTCCGTGTTGGAAAGACTCTTTCTTGCACTGAGGTCTGCTTATTGTAAATATCTTGTACTTGATTTTTACACCTTTTCATGTCAAAGTTGGCCTCTGTGCTTTTTCAGTGTTGAAAAGACTCTTTCTTGCACTGAGGTCTGCTTATTGTGAATATCTTGTACTTGTTTGAACACCTTTTAATGTCAAAGTTGGCCTCTGTGCTTATCAGTGTTAGAAAGACTCTTTCTTGCACTGAGGTCTGCTTATTGTAAATATCTTGTACTTGTTTGAACACCTTTTAATGTCAAAGTTGGCCTCTGTGCTTTTTCAGTGTTGGAAAGACTCTTTCTTGCACTGAGGTCTGCTTATTGTAAATATCTTGTACTTGTTTGAACACCTTTTAATGTCAAAGTTGGCCTCTGTGCTTTTCAGTGTTGGAAAGACTCTTTCTTGCACTGAGGTCTGCTTATTGTAAATATCTTGTACTTGTTTAAACACCTTTTAATGTCAAAGTTGGCCTCTGTGCTTGTCAGTGTTGGAAAGACACGTTTTTGCACTGAGGTCTGCTTATTGTAAATATCTTGTACTTGTTTGAACACCTTTTAATGTCAAAGTTGGCCTCTGTGCTTATCAGTGTTAGAAAGACTCTTTCTTGCACCGAGGTCTGCTTATTGTAAATATCTTGTACTTGTTTGAAGACCTTTTCATGTCAAAGTTGGCCTCTGTGCTTTTTCAGTGTTGAAAAGACTCTTTCTTGCACTGAGGTCTGCTTATTGTGAATATCTTGTACTTGTTTGAACACCTTTTAATGTCAAAGTTGGCCTCTGTGCTTATCAGTGTTAGAAAGACTCTTTCTTGCACTGAGGTCTGCTTATTGTAAATATCTTGTACTTGTTTGAACACCTTTTAATGTCAAAGTTGGCCTCTGTGCTTTTTCAGTGTTGGAAAGACTCTTTCTTGCACTGAGGTCTGCTTATTGTAAATATCTTGTACTTGTTTGAACACCTTTTAATGTCAAAGTTGGCCTCTGTGCTTTTCAGTGTTGGAAAGACTCTTTCTTGCACTGAGGTCTGCTTATTGTAAATATCTTGTACTTGTTTAAACACCTTTTAATGTCAAAGTTGGCCTCTGTGCTTGTCAGTGTTGGAAAGACACGTTTTTGCACTGAGGTCTGCTTATTGTAAATATCTTGTACTTGTTTGAACACCTTTTAATGTCAAAGTTGGCCTCTGTGCTTATCAGTGTTGGAAAGACTCTTTCTTGCACTGAGGTCTGCTTATTGTGAATATCTTGTACTTGTTTGAACACCTTTTCATGTCAAAGTTGGCCTCTGTGCTTGTCAGTGTTAGAAAGACTCTTTCTTGCACCGAGGTCTGCTTATTGTAAATATCTTGTACTTGTTTGAACACCTTTTAATGTCAAAGTTGGCCTCTGTGCTTATCAGTGTTGGAAAGACTCTTTCTTGCACTGAGGTCTGCTTATTGTGAATATCTTGTACTTGTTTGAACACCTTTTCATGTCAAAGTTGGCCTCTGTGCTTGTCAGTGTTAGAAAGACTCTTTCTTGCACCGAGGTCTGCTTATTGTAAATATCTTGTACTTGTTTGAACACCTTTTAATGTCAAAGTTGGCCTCTGTGCTTATCAGTGTTGGAAAGACTCTTTCTTGCACTGAGGTCTGCTTATTGTGAATATCTTGTACTTGTTTGAACACCTTTTCATGTCAAAGTTGGCCTCTGTGCTTGTCAGTGTTAGAAAGACTCTTTCTTGCACCGAGGTCTGCTTATTGTAAATACCTTGTACTTGTTTTTACACCTTTTCATGTCAAAGTTGGCCTCTGAGCTTATCAGTGATGGAAAGACTCTTTCTTGCACCGAAGTCTGCTTATTGTAAATATCTTGTACTTGTTTTTACACCTTTTCATGTCAAAATTGGCCTCTGAGCTTATCAGTGATGGAAAGACTCTTTCTTGCACCGAAGTCTGCTTATTGTAAATATCTTGTACTTGTTTTTACACCTTTTCATGTCAAAGTTGGCCTCTGTGCTTATCAGTGTTAGAAAGACTCTTTCTTGCACTGAGGTCTGCTTATTGTAAATATCTTGTACTTGTTTTTACACCTTTTCATGTCAAAATTGGCCTCTGAGCTTATCAGTGATGGAAAGACTCTTTCTTGCACCGAAGTCTGCTTATTGTAAATATCTTGTACTTGTTTTTACACCTTTTCATGTCAAAGTTGGCCTCTGTGCTTATCAGTGTTGGAAAGACTCTTTCTTGCACTGAGGTCTGCTTATTGTAAATATCTTGTACTTGTTTGAACACCTTTTAATGTCAAAGTTGGCCTCTGTGCTTTTTCAGTGTTGGAAAGACTCTTTCTTGCACTGAGGTCTGCTTATTGTTAATATATTGTACTTGTTTTTATACCTTTTAATGTCAAAGTTGGCCTCTGTGCTTTTTCCGTGTTGGAAAGGCTCTTTCTTGCACTGAGGTCTGCTTATTGTAAATATCTTGTACTTGATTTTTACACCTTTTCATGTCAAAGTTGGCCTCTGTGCTTTTTCAGTGTTGAAAAGACTCTTTCTTGCACTGAGGTCTGCTTATTGTGAATATCTTGTACTTGTTTGAACACCTTTTAATGTCAAAGTTGGCCTCTGTGCTTATCAGTGTTAGAAAGGCTCTTTCTTGCACTGAGGTCTGCTTATTGTAAATATCTTGTACTTGTTTGAAGACCTTTTAATGTTAAAGTTGGCCTCTTTGCTTTTTCCGTGTTGGAAAGACTCTTTCTTGCACTGAGGTCTGCTTATTGTAAATATCTTGTACTTGTTTTTACACCTTTTCATGTCAAAGTTGGCCTCTGTGCTTATCAGTGTTGGAAAGGCTCTTTCTTGCACTGAGGTCTGCTTATTGTAAATATCTTGTACTTGTTTGAACACCTTTTAATGTCAAAGTTGGCCTCTGTGCTTATCAGTGTTAGAAAGACTCTTTCTTGCACTGAGGTCTGCTTATTGTTAATATATTGTACTTGTTTTTATACCTTTTAATGTCAAAGTTGGCCTCTGTGCTTTTTCCGTGTTGGAAAGGCTCTTTCTTGCACTGAGGTCTGCTTATTGTAAATATCTTGTACTTGTTTAAACACCTTTTAATGTCAAAGTTGGCCTCTGTGCTTGTCAGTGTTGGAAAGACACGTTTTTGCACTGAGGTCTGCTTATTGTAAATATCTTGTACTTGTTTGAACACCTTTTAATGTCAAAGTTGGCCTCTGTGCTTATCAGTGTTGGAAAGACTCTTTCTTGCACTGAGGTCTGCTTATTGTGAATATCTTGTACTTGTTTGAACACCTTTTCATGTCAAAGTTGGCCTCTGTGCTTGTCAGTGTTGGAAAGACTCTTTCTTGCACCGAGGTCTGCTTATTGTAAATATCTTGTACTTGTTTTTACACCTTTTAATGTCAAAGTTGGCCTCTGTGCTTTTTCCGTGTTGGAAAGACTCTTTCTTGCACCGAGGTCTGCTTATTGTAAATACCTTGTACTTGTTTTTACACCTTTTCATGTCAAAGTTGGCCTCTGTGCTTGTCAGTGTTAGAAAGACTCTTTCTTGCACTGAGGTCTGCTTATTGTAAATATCTTGTACTTGTTTTTACACCTTTTCATGTCAAAATTGGCCTCTGAGCTTATCAGTGATGGAAAGACTCTTTCTTGCACCGAAGTCTGCTTATTGTAAATATCTTGTACTTGTTTTTACACCTTTTCATGTCAAAGTTGGCCTCTGTGCTTTTTCAGTGTTGAAAAGACTCTTTCTTGCACTGAGGTCTGCTTATTGTGAATATCTTGTACTTGTTTGAACACCTTTTAATGTCAAAGTTGGCCTCTGTGCTTATCAGTGTTAGAAAGACTCTTTCTTGCACCGAGGTCTGCTTATTGTAAATATCTTGTACTTGTTTGAACACCTTTTCATGTCAAAGTTGGCCTCTGTGCTTTTTCAGTGTTGAAAAGACTCTTTCTTGCACTGAGGTCTGCTTATTGTGAATATCTTGTACTTGTTTGAACACCTTTTAATGTCAAAGTTGGCCTCTGTGCTTATCAGTGTTAGAAAGACTCTTTCTTGCACCGAGGTCTGCTTATTGTAAATATCTTGTACTTGTTTGAAGACCTTTTAATGTTAAAGTTGGCCTCTTTGCTTTTTCCGTGTTGGAAAGACTCTTTCTTGCACTGAGGTCTGCTTATTGTAAATATCTTGTACTTGTTTTTACACCTTTTCATGTCAAAGTTGGCCTCTGTGCTTATCAGTGTTGGAAAGGCTCTTTCTTGCACTGAGGTCTGCTTATTGTAAATATCTTGTACTTGTTTGAACACCTTTTAATGTCAAAGTTGGCCTCTGTGCTTATCAGTGTTAGAAAGACTCTTTCTTGCACTGAGGTCTGCTTATTGTTAATATATTGTACTTGTTTTTATACCTTTTAATGTCAAAGTTGGCCTCTGTGCTTTTTCCGTGTTGGAAAGGCTCTTTCTTGCACTGAGGTCTGCTTATTGTAAATATCTTGTACTTGTTTGAAGACCTTTTAATGTTAAAGTTGGCCTCTTTGCTTTTTCCGTGTTGGAAAGACTCTTTCTTGCACTGAGGTCTGCTTATTGTAAATATCTTGTACTTGTTTTTTACACCTTTTCATGTCAAAGTTGGCCTCTGTGCTTTTTCAGTGTTGAAAAGACTCTTTCTTGCACTGAGGTCTGCTTATTGTGAATATCTTGTACTTGTTTGAACACCTCTTAATGTCAAAGTTGGCCTCTGTGCTTATCAGTGTTAGAAAGACTCTTTCTTGCACTGAGGTCTGCTTATTGTAAATATCTTGTACTTGTTTGAACACCTTTTAATGTCAAAGTTGGCCTCTGTGCTTTTTCAGTGTTGGAAAGACTCTTTCTTGCACTGAGGTCTGCTTATTGTAAATATCTTGTACTTGTTTGAACACCTTTTAATGTCAAAGTTGGCCTCTGTGCTTTTCAGTGTTGGAAAGACTCTTTCTTGCACTGAGGTCTGCTTATTGTAAATATCTTGTACTTGTTTAAACACCTTTTAATGTCAAAGTTGGCCTCTGTGCTTGTCAGTGTTCGAAAGACACGTTTTTGCACTGAGGTCTGCTTATTGTAAATATCTTGTACTTGTTTGAACACCTTTTCATGTCAAAATTGGCCTCTGAGCTTATCAGTGATGGAAAGACTCTTTCTTGCACCGAAGTCTGCTTATTGTAAATATCTTGTACTTGTTTTTACACCTTTTCATGTCAAAGTTGGCCTCTGTGCTTTTTCAGTGTTGAAAAGACTCTTTCTTGCACTGAGGTCTGCTTATTGTGAATATCTTGTACTTGTTTTTACACCTTTTCATGTCAAAGTTGGCCTCTGTGCTTATCAGTGTTGGAAAGACTCTTTCTTGCACTGAGGTCTGCTTATTGTAAATATCTTGTACTTGTTTGAACACCTTTTAATGTCAAAGTTGGCCTCTGTGCTTTTTCAGTGTTGGAAAGACTCTTTCTTGCACTGAGGTCTGCTTATTGTAAATATCTTGTACTTGTTTGAACACCTTTTAATGTCAAAGTTGGCCTCTGTGCTTATCAGTGTTAGAAAGACTCTTTCTTGCACTGAGGTCTGCTTATTGTTAATATATTGTACTTGTTTTTATACCTTTTAATGTCAAAGTTGGCCTCTGTGCTTTTTCCGTGTTGGAAAGGCTCTTTCTTGCACTGAGGTCTGCTTATTGTAAATATCTTGTACTTGTTTGAAGACCTTTTAATGTTAAAGTTGGCCTCTTTGCTTTTTCCGTGTTGGAAAGACTCTTTCTTGCACTGAGGTCTGCTTATTGTAAACATCTTGTACTTGATTTTTACACCTTTTCATGTCAAAGTTGGCCTCTGTGCTTTTTCAGTGTTGAAAAGACTCTTTCTTGCACTGAGGTCTGCTTATTGTAAATATCTTGTACTTGTTTGAAGACCTTTTAATGTCAAAGTTGGCCTCTTTGCTTTTTCCGTGTTGGAAAGACTCTTTCTTGCACTGAGGTCTGCTTATTGTAAACATCTTGTACTTGATTTTTACACCTTTTCATGTCAAAGTTGGCCTCTTTGCTTTTTCAGTGTTGAAAAGCCTCTTTCTTGCACTGAGGTCTGCTTATTGTGAATATCTTGTACTTGTTTGAACACCTTTTAATGTCAAAGTTGGCCTCTGTGCTTATCAGTGTTGGAAAGACTCTTTCTTGCACTGAGGTCTGCTTATTTGAAATATCTTGTACTTGTTTGAACACCTTTTAATGTCAAAGTTGGCCTCTGTGCTTTTTTAGTGTTGGAAAGACTCTTTCTTGCACTGAGGTCTGCTTATTGTAAATATCTTGTACTTGTTTGAACACCTTTTAATGTCAAAGTTGGCCTCTTTGCTTATCAGTGTTGGAAAGACTCTTTCTTGCACTGAGGTCTGCTTATTGTAAATATCTTGTACTTGTTTGAACACCTTTTAATGTCAAAGTTGGCCTCTGTGCTTATCAGTGTTGGAAAGACTCTTTCTTGCACTCAGGTCTGCTTATTGTAAATATCTTGTACTTGTTTGAACACCTTTTCATGTCAAAGTTGGCCTCTGTGCTTCTGCAGTGTTAGAAAGACTCTTTCTTGCACTGAGGGCTGCTTATTGTAAATATCTTGTACTTGTTTGAAGACCTTTTAATGTTAAAGTTGGCCTCTTTGCTTTTTCCGTGTTGGAAAGACTCTTTCTTGCACTGAGGTCTGCTTATTGTAAATATCTTGTACTTGTTTGAACACCTTTTCATGTCAAAGTTGGCCTCTGTGCTTCTGCAGTGTTAGAAAGACTCTTTCTTGCACTGAGGGCTGCTTATTGTAAATATCTTGTACTTGTTTGAAGACCTTTTAATGTTAAAGTTGGCCTCTTTGCTTTTTCCGTGTTGGAAAGACTCTTTCTTGCACTGAGGTCTGCTTATTGTTAATATATTGTACTTGTTTTTATACCTTTTAATGTCAAAGTTGGCCTCTGTGCTTTTTCCGTGTTGGAAAGGCTCTTTCTTGCACTGAGGTCTGCTTATTGTAAATATCTTGTACTTGTTTTTACACCTTTTCATGTCAAAGTTGGCCTCTGTGCTTATCAGTGTTGGAAAGGCTCTTTCTTGCACTGAGGTCTGCTTATTGTGAATATCTTGTACTTGTTTGAACACCTTTTAATGTCAAAGTTGGCCTCTGTGCTTATCAGTGTTAGAAAGACTCTTTCTTGCACCGAGGTCTGCTTATTGTAAATATCTTGTACTTGTTTGAAGACCTTTTAATGTTAAAGTTGGCCTCTTTGCTTTTTCCGTGTTGGAAAGACTCTTTCTTGCACTGAGGTCTGCTTATTGTAAATATCTTGTACTTGTTTGAAGACCTTTTAATGTTAAAGTTGGCCTCTTTGCTTTTTCCGTGTTGGAAAGGCTCTTTCTTGCACTGAGGTCTGCTTATTGTAAATATCTTGTACTTGTTTGAAGACCTTTTAATGTTAAAGTTGGCCTCTTTGCTTTTTCCGTGTTGGAAAGACTCTTTCTTGCACTGAGGTCTGCTTATTGTAAATATCTTGTACTTGTTTTTACACCTTTTCATGTCAAAGTTAGCCTCTGTGCTTATCAGTGTTGGAAAGGCTCTTTCTTGCACTGAGGTCTGCTTATTGTAAATATCTTGTACTTGTTTGAACACCTTTTAATGTCAAAGTTGGCCTCTGTGCTTATCAGTGTTAGAAAGACTCTTTCTTGCACTGAGGTCTGCTTATTGTAAATATCTTGTACTTGTTTGAACACCTTTTAATGTCAAAGTTGGCCTCTGTGCTTATCAGTGTTGGAAAGGCTCTTTCTTGCACTGAGGTCTGCTTATTGTAAATATCTTGTACTTGTTTTTACACCTTTTCATGTCAAAGTTGGCCTCTGTGCTTATCAGTGTTAGAAAGACTCTTTCTTGCACTGAGGTCTGCTTATTGTAAATATCTTGTACTTGTTTGAAGACCTTTTAATGTTAAAGTTGGCCTCTTTGCCTTTTCCGTGTTGGAAAGACTCTTTCTTGCACTGAGGTCTGCTTATTGTAAATATCTTGTACTTGATTTTTACACCTTTTCATGTCAAAGTTGGCCTCTGTGCTTTTTCAGTGTTGAAAAGACTCTTTCTTGCACTGAGGTCTGCTTATTGTAAATATCTTGTACTTGATTTTACAGCTTTTAATGTCAAAGTTGGCCTCTGTGCTTTTTCAGTGTTGGAAAGACTCTTTCTTGCACTGAGGTCTGCTTATTGTAAATATCTTGTACTTGTTTGAAGACCTTTTAATGTTAAAGTTGGCCTCTGTGCTTTTTCAGTGTTGGAAAGACTCTTTCTTGCACCGAGGTCTGCTTATTGTAAATATCTTGTACTTGTTTGAAGACCTTTTAATGTCAAAGTTGGCCTCTTTGCTTTTTCCGTGTTGGAAAGACTCTTTCTTGCACTGAGGTCTGCTTATTGTAAATATCTTGTACTTGTTTTTACACCTTTTCATGTCAAAGTTGGCCTCTGTGCTTATCAGTGTTGGAAAGACTCTTTCTTGCACTGAGGTCTGCTTATTGTAAATATCTTGTACTTGTTTGAACACCTTTTAATGTCAAAGTTGGCCTCTGTGCTTATCAGTGTTAGAAAGACTCTTTCTTGCACTGAGGTCTGCTTATTGTTAATATATTGTACTTGTTTTTATACCTTTTAATGTCAAAGTTGGCCTCTGTGCTTTTTCCGTGTTGGAAAGGCTCTTTCTTGCACTGAGGTCTGCTTATTGTAAATATCTTGTACTTGTTTGAAGACCTTTTAATGTTAAAGTTGGCCTCTTTGCTTTTTCCGTGTTGGAAAGACTCTTTCTTGCACTGAGGTCTGCTTATTGTAAATATCTTGTACTTGATTTTTACACCTTTTCATGTCAAAGTTGGCCTCTGTGCTTTTTCAGTGTTGAAAAGACTCTTTCTTGCACTGAGGTCTGCTTATTGTGAATATCTTGTACTTGTTTGAACACCTTTTAATGTCAAAGTTGGCCTCTGTGCTTATCAGTGTTAGAAAGACTCTTTCTTGCACCGAGGTCTGCTTATTGTAAATATCTTGTACTTGTTTGAAGACCTTTTCATGTCAAAGTTGGCCTCTGTGCTTTTTCAGTGTTGAAAAGACTCTTTCTTGCACTGAGGTCTGCTTATTGTGAATATCTTGTACTTGTTTGAACACCTTTTAATGTCAAAGTTGGCCTCTGTGCTTGTCATTGTTAGAAAGACTCTTTCTTGCACTGAGGTCTGCTTATTGTGAATATCTTGTACTTGTTTGAACACCTTTTAATGTCAAAGTTGGCCTCTGTGCTTATCAGTGTTGGAAAGACTCTTTCTTGCACTGAGGTCTGCTTATTGTGAATATCTTGTACTTGTTTGAACACCTTTTCATGTCAAAGTTGGCCTCTGTGCTTGTCATTGTTAGAAAGACTCTTTCTTGCACCGAGGTCTGCTTATTGTAAATATCTTGTACTTGTTTGAACACCTTTTAATGTCAAAGTTGGCCTCTGTGCTTATCAGTGTTGGAAAGACTCTTTCTTGCACTGAGGTCTGCTTATTGTGAATATCTTGTACTTGTTTGAACACCTTTTCATGTCAAAGTTGGCCTCTGTGCTTGTCAGTGTTAGAAAGACTCTTTCTTGCACCGAGGTCTGCTTATTGTAAATATCTTGTACTTGTTTTTACACCTTTTAATGTCAAAGTTGGCCTCTGTGCTTTTTCCGTGTTGGAAAGACTCTTTCTTGCACCGAGGTCTGCTTATTGTAAATACCTTGTACTTGTTTTTACACCTTTTCATGTCAAAGTTGGCCTCTGTGCTTGTCAGTGTTAGAAAGACTCTTTCTTGCACTGAGGTCTGCTTATTGTAAATATCTTGTACTTGTTTTTACACCTTTTCATGTCAAAATTGGCCTCTGAGCTTATCAGTGATGGAAAGACTCTTTCTTGCACCGAAGTCTGCTTATTGTAAATATCTTGTACTTGTTTTTACACCTTTTCATGTCAAAGTTGGCCTCTGTGCTTATCAGTGTTGGAAAGACTCTTTCTTGCACTGAGGTCTGCTTATTGTAAATATCTTGTACTTGTTTGAACACCTTTTAATGTCAAAGTTGGCCTCTGTGCTTATCAGTGTTGGAAAGACTCTTTCTTGCACTGAGGTCTGCTTATTGTAAATATCTTGTACTTGTTTGAACACCTTTTAATGTCAAAGTTGGCCTCTGTGCTTATCAGTGTTGGAAAGACTCTTTCTTGCACTGAGGTCTGCTTATTGTAAATATCTTGTACTTGTTTGAACACCTTTTAATGTCAAAGTTGGCCTCTGTGCTTATCAGTGTTAGAAAGACTCTTTCTTGCACTGAGGTCTGCTTATTGTTAATATATTGTACTTGTTTTTATACCTTTTAATGTCAAAGTTGGCCTCTGTGCTTTTTCCGTGTTGGAAAGGCTCTTTCTTGCACTGAGGTCTGCTTATTGTAAATATCTTGTACTTGTTTTTACACCTTTTAATGTCAAAGTTGGCCTCTGTGCTTTTTCCGTGTTGGAAAGACTCTTTCTTGCACTGAGGTCTGCTTATTGTAAATATCTTGTACTTGATTTTTACACCTTTTCATGTCAAAGTTGGCCTCTGTGCTTTTTCAGTGTTGAAAAGACTCTTTCTTGCACTGAGGTCTGCTTATTGTGAATATCTTGTACTTGTTTGAACACCTTTTAATGTCAAAGTTGGCCTCTGTGCTTATCAGTGTTAGAAAGACTCTTTCTTGCACCGAGGTCTGCTTATTGTAAATATCTTGTACTTGTTTGAACACCTTTTCATGTCAAAGTTGGCCTCTGTGCTTTTTCAGTGTTGAAAAGACTCTTTCTTGCACTGAGGTCTGCTTATTGTGAATATCTTGTACTTGTTTGAACACCTTTTAATGTCAAAGTTGGCCTCTGTGCTTATCAGTGTTAGAAAGACTCTTTCTTGCACCGAGGTCTGCTTATTGTAAATATCTTGTACTTGTTTGAAGACCTTTTAATGTTAAAGTTGGCCTCTTTGCTTTTTCCGTGTTGGAAAGACTCTTTCTTGCACTGAGGTCTGCTTATTGTAAATATCTTGTACTTGTTTTTACACCTTTTCATGTCAAAGTTGGCCTCTGTGCTTATCAGTGTTGGAAAGACTCTTTCTTGCACTGAGGTCTGCTTATTGTAAATATCTTGTACTTGTTTGAACACCTTTTAATGTCAAAGTTGGCCTCTGTGCTTATCAGTGTTAGAAAGACTCTTTCTTGCACTGAGGTCTGCTTATTGTTAATATATTGTACTTGTTTTTATACCTTTTAATGTCAAAGTTGGCCTCTGTGCTTTTTCCGTGTTGGAAAGGCTCTTTCTTGCACTGAGGTCTGCTTATTGTAAATATCTTGTACTTGTTTGAAGACCTTTTAATGTTAAAGTTGGCCTCTTTGCTTTTTCCGTGTTGGAAAGACTCTTTCTTGCACTGAGGTCTGCTTATTGTAAATATCTTGTACTTGTTTTTTACACCTTTTCATGTCAAAGTTGGCCTCTGTGCTTTTTCAGTGTTGAAAAGACTCTTTCTTGCACTGAGGTCTGCTTATTGTGAATATCTTGTACTTGTTTGAACACCTCTTAATGTCAAAGTTGGCCTCTGTGCTTATCAGTGTTAGAAAGACTCTTTCTTGCACTGAGGTCTGCTTATTGTAAATATCTTGTACTTGTTTGAACACCTTTTAATGTCAAAGTTGGCCTCTGTGCTTTTTCAGTGTTGGAAAGACTCTTTCTTGCACTGAGGTCTGCTTATTGTAAATATCTTGTACTTGTTTGAACACCTTTTAATGTCAAAGTTGGCCTCTGTGCTTTTCAGTGTTGGAAAGACTCTTTCTTGCACTGAGGTCTGCTTATTGTAAATATCTTGTACTTGTTTAAACACCTTTTAATGTCAAAGTTGGCCTCTGTGCTTGTCAGTGTTCGAAAGACACGTTTTTGCACTGAGGTCTGCTTATTGTAAATATCTTGTACTTGTTTGAACACCTTTTCATGTCAAAATTGGCCTCTGAGCTTATCAGTGATGGAAAGACTCTTTCTTGCACCGAAGTCTGCTTATTGTAAATATCTTGTACTTGTTTTTACACCTTTTCATGTCAAAGTTGGCCTCTGTGCTTATCAGTGTTGGAAAGACTCTTTCTTGCACTGAGGTCTGCTTATTGTAAATATCTTGTACTTGTTTGAACACCTTTTAATGTCAAAGTTGGCCTCTGTGCTTATCAGTGTTGGAAAGACTCTTTCTTGCACTGAGGTCTGCTTATTGTAAATATCTTGTACTTGTTTGAACACCTTTTAATGTCAAAGTTGGCCTCTGTGCTTTTTCAGTGTTGGAAAGACTCTTTCTTGCACTGAGGTCTGCTTATTGTAAATATCTTGTACTTGTTTGAACACCTTTTAATGTCAAAGTTGGCCTCTGTGCTTATCAGTGTTAGAAAGACTCTTTCTTGCACTGAGGTCTGCTTATTGTTAATATATTGTACTTGTTTTTATACCTTTTAATGTCAAAGTTGGCCTCTGTGCTTTTTCCGTGTTGGAAAGGCTCTTTCTTGCACTGAGGTCTGCTTATTGTAAACATCTTGTACTTGATTTTTACACCTTTTCATGTCAAAGTTGGCCTCTGTGCTTTTTCAGTGTTGAAAAGACTCTTTCTTGCACTGAGGTCTGCTTATTGTAAATATCTTGTACTTGTTTGAAGACCTTTTAATGTTAAAGTTGGCCTCTTTGCTTTTTCCGTGTTGGAAAGACTCTTTCTTGCACTGAGGTCTGCTTATTGTAAACATCTTGTACTTGTTTTTACACCTTTTCATGTCAAAGTTGGCCTCTGTGCTTATCAGTGTTGGAAAGACTCTTTCTTGCACTGAGGTCTGCTTATTGTAAATATCTTGTACTTGTTTGAACACCTTTTAATGTCAAAGTTGGCCTCTGTGCTTATCAGTGTTGGAAAGACTCTTTCTTGCACTGAGGTCTGCTTATTGTAAATATCTTGTACTTGTTTGAACACCTTTTAATGTCAAAGTTGGCCTCTGTGCTTATCAGTGTTGGAAAGACTCTTTCTTGCACTGAGGTCTGCTTATTGTAAATATCTTGTACTTGTTTGAACACCTTTTAATGTCAAAGTTGGCCTCTGTGCTTATCAGTGTTAGAAAGACTCTTTCTTGCACTGAGGTCTGCTTATTGTTAATATATTGTACTTGTTTTTATACCTTTTAATGTCAAAGTTGGCCTCTGTGCTTTTTCCGTGTTGGAAAGGCTCTTTCTTGCACTGAGGTCTGCTTATTGTAAATATCTTGTACTTGTTTTTACACCTTTTAATGTCAAAGTTGGCCTCTGTGCTTTTTCCGTGTTGGAAAGACTCTTTCTTGCACTGAGGTCTGCTTATTGTAAATATCTTGTACTTGATTTTTACACCTTTTCATGTCAAAGTTGGCCTCTGTGCTTTTTCAGTGTTGAAAAGACTCTTTCTTGCACTGAGGTCTGCTTATTGTGAATATCTTGTACTTGTTTGAACACCTTTTAATGTCAAAGTTGGCCTCTGTGCTTATCAGTGTTAGAAAGACTCTTTCTTGCACCGAGGTCTGCTTATTGTAAATATCTTGTACTTGTTTGAACACCTTTTCATGTCAAAGTTGGCCTCTGTGCTTTTTCAGTGTTGAAAAGACTCTTTCTTGCACTGAGGTCTGCTTATTGTGAATATCTTGTACTTGTTTGAACACCTTTTAATGTCAAAGTTGGCCTCTGTGCTTATCAGTGTTAGAAAGACTCTTTCTTGCACCGAGGTCTGCTTATTGTAAATATCTTGTACTTGTTTGAAGACCTTTTAATGTTAAAGTTGGCCTCTTTGCTTTTTCCGTGTTGGAAAGACTCTTTCTTGCACTGAGGTCTGCTTATTGTAAATATCTTGTACTTGTTTTTACACCTTTTCATGTCAAAGTTGGCCTCTGTGCTTATCAGTGTTGGAAAGACTCTTTCTTGCACTGAGGTCTGCTTATTGTAAATATCTTGTACTTGTTTGAACACCTTTTAATGTCAAAGTTGGCCTCTGTGCTTATCAGTGTTAGAAAGACTCTTTCTTGCACTGAGGTCTGCTTATTGTTAATATATTGTACTTGTTTTTATACCTTTTAATGTCAAAGTTGGCCTCTGTGCTTTTTCCGTGTTGGAAAGGCTCTTTCTTGCACTGAGGTCTGCTTATTGTAAATATCTTGTACTTGTTTGAAGACCTTTTAATGTTAAAGTTGGCCTCTTTGCTTTTTCCGTGTTGGAAAGACTCTTTCTTGCACTGAGGTCTGCTTATTGTAAATATCTTGTACTTGTTTTTTACACCTTTTCATGTCAAAGTTGGCCTCTGTGCTTTTTCAGTGTTGAAAAGACTCTTTCTTGCACTGAGGTCTGCTTATTGTGAATATCTTGTACTTGTTTGAACACCTCTTAATGTCAAAGTTGGCCTCTGTGCTTATCAGTGTTAGAAAGACTCTTTCTTGCACTGAGGTCTGCTTATTGTAAATATCTTGTACTTGTTTGAACACCTTTTAATGTCAAAGTTGGCCTCTGTGCTTTTTCAGTGTTGGAAAGACTCTTTCTTGCACTGAGGTCTGCTTATTGTAAATATCTTGTACTTGTTTGAACACCTTTTAATGTCAAAGTTGGCCTCTGTGCTTTTCAGTGTTGGAAAGACTCTTTCTTGCACTGAGGTCTGCTTATTGTAAATATCTTGTACTTGTTTAAACACCTTTTAATGTCAAAGTTGGCCTCTGTGCTTGTCAGTGTTCGAAAGACACGTTTTTGCACTGAGGTCTGCTTATTGTAAATATCTTGTACTTGTTTGAACACCTTTTCATGTCAAAATTGGCCTCTGAGCTTATCAGTGATGGAAAGACTCTTTCTTGCACCGAAGTCTGCTTATTGTAAATATCTTGTACTTGTTTTTACACCTTTTCATGTCAAAGTTGGCCTCTGTGCTTATCAGTGTTGGAAAGACTCTTTCTTGCACTGAGGTCTGCTTATTGTAAATATCTTGTACTTGTTTGAACACCTTTTAATGTCAAAGTTGGCCTCTGTGCTTATCAGTGTTGGAAAGACTCTTTCTTGCACTGAGGTCTGCTTATTGTAAATATCTTGTACTTGTTTGAACACCTTTTAATGTCAAAGTTGGCCTCTGTGCTTTTTCAGTGTTGGAAAGACTCTTTCTTGCACTGAGGTCTGCTTATTGTAAATATCTTGTACTTGTTTGAACACCTTTTAATGTCAAAGTTGGCCTCTGTGCTTATCAGTGTTAGAAAGACTCTTTCTTGCACTGAGGTCTGCTTATTGTTAATATATTGTACTTGTTTTTATACCTTTTAATGTCAAAGTTGGCCTCTGTGCTTTTTCCGTGTTGGAAAGGCTCTTTCTTGCACTGAGGTCTGCTTATTGTAAACATCTTGTACTTGATTTTTACACCTTTTCATGTCAAAGTTGGCCTCTGTGCTTTTTCAGTGTTGAAAAGACTCTTTCTTGCACTGAGGTCTGCTTATTGTAAATATCTTGTACTTGTTTGAAGACCTTTTAATGTTAAAGTTGGCCTCTTTGCTTTTTCCGTGTTGGAAAGACTCTTTCTTGCACTGAGGTCTGCTTATTGTAAACATCTTGTACTTGATTTTTACACCTTTTCATGTCAAAGTTGGCCTCTTTGCTTTTTCAGTGTTGAAAAGCCTCTTTCTTGCACTGAGGTCTGCTTATTGTGAATATCTTGTACTTGTTTGAACACCTTTTAATGTCAAAGTTGGCCTCTGTGCTTATCAGTGTTGGAAAGACTCTTTCTTGCACTGAGGTCTGCTTATTTGAAATATCTTGTACTTGTTTGAACACCTTTTAATGTCAAAGTTGGCCTCTGTGCTTTTTTAGTGTTGGAAAGACTCTTTCTTGCACTGAGGTCTGCTTATTGTAAATATCTTGTACTTGTTTGAACACCTTTTAATGTCAAAGTTGGCCTCTGTGCTTATCAGTGTTGGAAAGACTCTTTCTTGCACTGAGGTCTGCTTATTGTAAATATCTTGTACTTGTTTGAACACCTTTTAATGTCAAAGTTGGCCTCTGTGCTTATCAGTGTTGGAAAGACTCTTTCTTGCACTCAGGTCTGCTTATTGTAAATATCTTGTACTTGTTTGAACACCTTTTCATGTCAAAGTTGGCCTCTGTGCTTCTGCAGTGTTAGAAAGACTCTTTCTTGCACTGAGGGCTGCTTATTGTAAATATCTTGTACTTGTTTGAAGACCTTTTAATGTTAAAGTTGGCCTCTTTGCTTTTTCCGTGTTGGAAAGACTCTTTCTTGCACTGAGGTCTGCTTATTGTTAATATATTGTACTTGTTTTTATACCTTTTAATGTCAAAGTTGGCCTCTGTGCTTTTTCCGTGTTGGAAAGGCTCTTTCTTGCACTGAGGTCTGCTTATTGTAAATATCTTGTACTTGTTTTTACACCTTTTCATGTCAAAGTTGGCCTCTGTGCTTATCAGTGTTGGAAAGGCTCTTTCTTGCACTGAGGTCTGCTTATTGTAAATATCTTGTACTTGTTTGAACACCTTTTAATGTCAAAGTTGGCCTCTGTGCTTATCAGTGTTGGAAAGACTCTTTCTTGCACTGAGGTCTGCTTATTGTAAATATCTTGTACTTGTTTGAACACCTTTTAATGTCAAAGTTGGCCTCTGTGCTTTTCAGTGTTGGAAAGACTCTTTCTTGCACTGAGGTCTGCTTATTGTAAATATCTTGTACTTGTTTGAACACCTTTTAATGTCAAAGTTGGCCTCTGTGCTTGTCAGTGTTGGAAAGACACGTTTTTGCACTGAGGTCTGCTTATTGTAAATATCTTGTACTTGTTTGAACACCTTTTAATGTCAAAGTTGGCCTCTGTGCTTATCAGTGTTGGAAAGACTCTTTCTTGCACTGAGGTCTGCTTATTGTAAATATCTTGTACTTGTTTGAACACCTTTTCATGTCAAAGTTGGCCTCTGTGCTTGTCATTGTTGGAAAGACTCTTTCTTGCACTGAGGTCTGCTTATTGTAAATACCTTGTACTTGTTTTTACACCTTTTCATGTCAAAATTGGCCTCTGAGCTTATCAGTGATGGAAAGACTCTTTCTTGCACCGAAGTCTGCTTATTGTAAATATCTTGTACTTGTTTTTACACCTTTTCATGTCAAAGTTGGCCTCTGTGCTTTTTCAGTGTTGGAAAGACTCTTTCTTGCACTGAGGTCTGCTTATTGTAAATATCTTGTACTTGTTTGAACACCTTTTAATGTCAAAGTTGGCCTCTGTGCTTTTTCAGTGTTGGAAAGACTCTTTCTTGCACTGACGTCTGCTTATTGTAAATATCTTGTACTTGTTTGAACACCTTTTAATGTCAAAGTTGGCCTCTGTGCTTATCAGTGTTGGAAAGACTCTTTCTTGCACTGAGGTCTGCTTATTGTAAATATCTTGTACTTGTTTGAACACCTTTTAATGTCAAAGTTGGCCTCTGTGCTTATCAGTGTTGGAAAGACTCTTTCTTGCACTGAGGTCTGCTTATTGTTAATATATTGTACTTGTTTTTATACCTTTTAATGTCAAAGTTGGCCTCTGTGCTTTTTCCGTGTTGGAAAGGCTCTTTCTTGCACTGAGGTCTGCTTATTGTAAATATCTTGTACTTGTTTTTACACCTTTTCATGTCAAAATTGGCCTCTGAGCTTATCAGTGATGGAAAGACTCTTTCTTGCACCGAAGTCTGCTTATTGTAAATATCTTGTACTTGTTTTTACACCTTTTCATGTCAAAGTTGGCCTCTGTGCTTATCAGTGTTGGAAAGACTCTTTCTTGCACTGAGGTCTGCTTATTGTAAATATCTTGTACTTGTTTGAACACCTTTTAATGTCAAAGTTGGCCTCTGTGCTTATCAGTGTTGGAAAGACTCTTTCTTGCACTGAGGTCTGCTTATTGTAAATATCTTGTACTTGTTTGAACACCTTTTAATGTCAAAGTTGGCCTCTGTGCTTTTTCAGTGTTGGAAAGACTCTTTCTTGCACTGAGGTCTGCTTATTGTAAATATCTTGTACTTGTTTGAACACCTTTTAATGTCAAAGTTGGCCTCTGTGCTTATCAGTGTTAGAAAGACTCTTTCTTGCACTGAGGTCTGCTTATTGTAAACATCTTGTACTTGATTTTTACACCTTTTCATGTCAAAGTTGGCCTCTGTGCTTTTTCAGTGTTGAAAAGACTCTTTCTTGCACTGAGGTCTGCTTATTGTAAATATCTTGTACTTGTTTGAAGACCTTTTAATGTTAAAGTTGGCCTCTTTGCTTTTTCCGTGTTGGAAAGACTCTTTCTTGCACTGAGGTCTGCTTATTGTAAACATCTTGTACTTGATTTTTACACCTTTTCATGTCAAAGTTGGCCTCTTTGCTTTTTCAGTGTTGAAAAGCCTCTTTCTTGCACTGAGGTCTGCTTATTGTGAATATCTTGTACTTGTTTGAACACCTTTTAATGTCAAAGTTGGCCTCTGTGCTTATCAGTGTTGGAAAGACTCTTTCTTGCACTGAGGTCTGCTTATTTGAAATATCTTGTACTTGTTTGAACACCTTTTAATGTCAAAGTTGGCCTCTGTGCTTTTTTAGTGTTGGAAAGACTCTTTCTTGCACTGAGGTCTGCTTATTGTAAATATCTTGTACTTGTTTGAACACCTTTTAATGTCAAAGTTGGCCTCTGTGCTTATCAGTGTTGGAAAGACTCTTTCTTGCACTGAGGTCTGCTTATTGTTAATATATTGTACTTGTTTTTATACCTTTTAATGTCAAAGTTGGCCTCTGTGCTTTTTCCGTGTTGGAAAGGCTCTTTCTTGCACTGAGGTCTGCTTATTGTAAATATCTTGTACTTGTTTGAAGACCTTTTAATGTTAAAGTTGGCCTCTTTGCTTTTTCCGTGTTGGAAAGACTCTTTCTTGCACTGAGGTCTGCTTATTGTAAATATCTTGTACTTGATTTTTACACCTTTTCATGTCAAAGTTGGCCTCTGTGCTTTTTCAGTGTTGAAAAGACTCTTTCTTGCACTGAGGTCTGCTTATTGTGAATATCTTGTACTTGTTTGAACACCTTTTAATGTCAAAGTTGGCCTCTGTGCTTATCAGTGTTAGAAAGACTCTTTCTTGCACTGAGGTCTGCTTATTGTAAATATCTTGTACTTGTTTGAACACCTTTTAATGTCAAAGTTGGCCTCTGTGCTTATCAGTGTTAGAAAGACTCTTTCTTGCACTGAGGTCTGCTTATTGTAAATATCTTGTACTTGTTTTTTACACCTTTTCATGTCAAAGTTGGCCTCTGTGCTTTTTCAGTGTTGAAAAGACTCTTTCTTGCACTGAGGTCTGCTTATTGTGAATATCTTGTACTTGTTTGAACACCTTTTAATGTCAAAGTTGGCCTCTGTGCTTTTTCAGTGTTGGAAAGACTCTTTCTTGCACTGAGGTCTGCTTATTGTAAATATCTTGTACTTGTTTGAACACCTTTTAATGTCAAAGTTGGCCTCTGTGCTTTTTCAGTGTTGGAAAGACTCTTTCTTGCACTGAGGTCTGCTTATTGTAAATATCTTGTACTTGTTTGAACACCTTTTAATGTCAAAGTTGGCCTCTGTGCTTTTTCAGTGTTGGAAAGACTCTTTCTTGCACTGAGGTCTGCTTATTGTAAATATCTTGTACTTGTTTGAACACCTTTTAATGTCAAAGTTGGCCTCTGTGCTTATCAGTGTTGGAAAGACTCTTTCTTGCACTGAGGTCTGCTTATTGTGAATATCTTGTACTTGTTTGAACACCTTTTCATGTCAAAGTTGGCCTCTGTGCTTGTCAGTGTTGGAAAGACTCTTTCTTGCACCGAGGTCTGCTTATTGTTAATATCTTGTACTTGTTTTTACACCTTTTAATGTCAAAGTTGGCCTCTGTGCTTTTTCCGTGTTGGAAAGACTCTTTCTTGCACTGAGGTCTGCTTATTGTAAATATCTTGTACTTGTTTTTACACCTTTTCATGTCAAAATTGGCCTCTGAGCTTATCAGTGATGGAAAGACTCTTTCTTGCACTGAGGTCTGCTTATTGTAAATATCTTGTACTTGTTTTTACACCTTTTCATGTCAAAATTGGCCTCTGAGCTTATCAGTGATGGAAAGACTCTTTCTTGCACCGAAGTCTGCTTATTGTAAATATCTTGTACTTGTTTTTACACCTTTTCATGTCAAAGTTGGCCTCTGTGCTTATCAGTGTTAGAAAGACTCTTTCTTGCACTGAGGTCTGCTTATTGTAAATATCTTGTACTTGTTTGAACACCTTTTAATGTCAAAGTTGGCCTCTGTGCTTATCAGTGTTAGAAAGACTCTTTCTTGCACTGAGGTCTGCTTATTGTAAATATCTTGTACTTGTTTGAACACCTTTTAATGTCAAAGTTGGCCTCTGTGCTTATCAGTGTTAGAAAGACTCTTTCTTGCACTGAGGTCTGCTTATTGTAAATATCTTGTACTTGTTTTTTACACCTTTTCATGTCAAAGTTGGCCTCTGTGCTTTTTCAGTGTTGAAAAGACTCTTTCTTGCACTGAGGTCTGCTTATTGTGAATATCTTGTACTTGTTTGAACACCTTTTAATGTCAAAGTTGGCCTCTGTGCTTTTTCAGTGTTGGAAAGACTCTTTCTTGCACTGAGGTCTGCTTATTGTAAATATCTTGTACTTGTTTGAACACCTTTTAATGTCAAAGTTGGCCTCTGTGCTTTTTCAGTGTTGGAAAGACTCTTTCTTGCACTGAGGTCTGCTTATTGTAAATATCTTGTACTTGTTTGAACACCTTTTAATGTCAAAGTTGGCCTCTGTGCTTTTCAGTGTTGGAAAGACTCTTTCTTGCACTGAGGTCTGCTTATTGTAAATATCTTGTACTTGTTTAAACACCTTTTAATGTCAAAGTTGGCCTCTGTGCTTGTCAGTGTTGGAAAGACACGTTTTTGCACTGAGGTCTGCTTATTGTAAATATCTTGTACTTGTTTGAACACCTTTTAATGTCAAAGTTGGCCTCTGTGCTTATCAGTGTTGGAAAGACTCTTTCTTGCACTGAGGTCTGCTTATTGTGAATATCTTGTACTTGTTTGAACACCTTTTCATGTCAAAGTTGGCCTCTGTGCTTGTCAGTGTTGGAAAGACTCTTTCTTGCACTGAGGTCTGCTTATTGTAAATATCTTGTACTTGTTTGAACACCTTTTAATGTCAAAGTTGGCCTCTGTGCTTATCAGTGTTAGAAAGACTCTTTCTTGCACTGAGGTCTGCTTATTGTAAATATCTTGTACTTGTTTGAACACCTTTTAATGTCAAAGTTGGCCTCTGTGCTTATCAGTGTTAGAAAGACTCTTTCTTGCACTGAGGTCTGCTTATTGTAAATATCTTGTACTTGTTTTTTACACCTTTTCATGTCAAAGTTGGCCTCTGTGCTTTTTCAGTGTTGAAAAGACTCTTTCTTGCACTGAGGTCTGCTTATTGTGAATATCTTGTACTTGTTTGAACACCTTTTAATGTCAAAGTTGGCCTCTGTGCTTATCAGTGTTAGAAAGACTCTTTCTTGCACTGAGGTCTGCTTATTGTAAATATCTTGTACTTGTTTGAACACCTTTTAATGTCAAAGTTGGCCTCTGTGCTTATCAGTGTTAGAAAGACTCTTTCTTGCACTGAGGTCTGCTTATTGTAAATATCTTGTACTTGTTTTTTACACCTTTTCATGTCAAAGTTGGCCTCTGTGCTTTTTCAGTGTTGAAAAGACTCTTTCTTGCACTGAGGTCTGCTTATTGTGAATATCTTGTACTTGTTTGAACACCTTTTAATGTCAAAGTTGGCCTCTGTGCTTTTTCAGTGTTGGAAAGACTCTTTCTTGCACTGAGGTCTGCTTATTGTAAATATCTTGTACTTGTTTGAACACCTTTTAATGTCAAAGTTGGCCTCTGTGCTTTTTCAGTGTTGGAAAGACTCTTTCTTGCACTGAGGTCTGCTTATTGTAAATATCTTGTACTTGTTTGAACACCTTTTAATGTCAAAGTTGGCCTCTGTGCTTTTCAGTGTTGGAAAGACTCTTTCTTGCACTGAGGTCTGCTTATTGTAAATATCTTGTACTTGTTTAAACACCTTTTAATGTCAAAGTTGGCCTCTGTGCTTGTCAGTGTTGGAAAGACACGTTTTTGCACTGAGGTCTGCTTATTGTAAATATCTTGTACTTGTTTGAACACCTTTTAATGTCAAAGTTGGCCTCTGTGCTTATCAGTGTTGGAAAGACTCTTTCTTGCACTGAGGTCTGCTTATTGTGAATATCTTGTACTTGTTTGAACACCTTTTCATGTCAAAGTTGGCCTCTGTGCTTGTCAGTGTTGGAAAGACTCTTTCTTGCACCGAGGTCTGCTTATTGTTAATATCTTGTACTTGTTTTTACACCTTTTAATGTCAAAGTTGGCCTCTGTGCTTTTTCCGTGTTGGAAAGACTCTTTCTTGCACTGAGGTCTGCTTATTGTAAATATCTTGTACTTGTTTTTTACACCTTTTCATGTCAAAGTTGGCCTCTGTGCTTTTTCAGTGTTGAAAAGACTCTTTCTTGCACTGAGGTCTGCTTATTGTGAATATCTTGTACTTGTTTGAACACCTTTTAATGTCAAAGTTGGCCTCTGTGCTTATCAGTGTTAGAAAGACTCTTTCTTGCACTGAGGTCTGCTTATTGTAAATATCTTGTACTTGTTTTTTACACCTTTTCATGTCAAAGTTGGCCTCTGTGCTTTTTCAGTGTTGGAAAGACTCTTTCTTGCACTGAGGTCTGCTTATTGTAAATATCTTGTACTTGTTTGAACACCTTTTAATGTCAAAGTTGGCCTCTGTGCTTTTTCAGTGTTGGAAAGACTCTTTCTTGCACTGAGGTCTGCTTATTGTAAATATCTTGTACTTGTTTGAACACCTTTTAATGTTAAAGTTGGCCTCTTTGCTTTTTCCGTGTTGGAAAGACTCTTTCTTGCACTGAGGTCTGCTTATTGTAAATATCTTGTACTTGATTTTTACACCTTTTCATGTCAAAGTTGGCCTCTGTGCTTTTTCAGTGTTGAAAAGACTCTTTCTTGCACTGAGGTCTGCTTTTTGTAAATATCTTGTACTTGTTTTTACACCTTTTCATGTCAAAGTTGGCCTCTGTGCTTTTTCATTGTTGGAAAGACTCTTTCTTACACTGAGGTCTGCTTATTGTAAATATCTTGTACTTGTTTGAACACCTTTTAATGTCAAAGTTGGCCTCTGTGCTTTTTCATTGTTGGAAAGACTCTTTCTTGCACTGAGGTCTGCTTATTGTAAATATCTTGTACTTGTTTGAACACCTTTTAATGTCAAAGTTGGCCTCTGTGCTTTTTCAGTGTTGGAAAGACTCTTTCTTGCACTGAGGTCTGCTTATTGTAAATATCTTGTACTTGTTTGAACACCTTTTAATGTCAAAGTTGGCCTCTGTGCTTTTTCAGTGTTGGAAAGACTCTTTCTTGCACTGAGGTCTGCTTATTGTAAATATCTTGTACTTGTTTTTACACCTTTTCATGTCAAAGTTGGCCTCTGTGCTTATCAGTGTTGGAAAGACTCTTTCTTGCACTGAGGTCTGCTTATTGTAAATATCTTGTACTTGTTTGAACACCTTTTCATGTCAAAGTTGGCCTCTGTGCTTTTTCATTGTTGGAAAGACTGTTTCTTGCACTGAGGTCTGCTTATTGTAAATATCTTGTACTTGTTTGAACACCTTTTAATGTCAAAGTTGGCCTCTGTGCTTTTTCAGTGTTGGAAAGACTCTTTCTTGCACTGAGGTCTGCTTATTGTAAATATCTTGTACTTGTTTTTACACCTTTTCATGTCAAAGTTGGCCTCTGTGCTTATCAGTGTTAGAAAGACTCTTTCTTGCACTGAGGTCTGCTTATTGTAAATATCTTGTACTTGTTTGAACACCTTTTAATGTCAAAGTTGGCCTCTTTGGTTTTTCAGTGTTGGAAAGACTCTTTCTTGCACTGAGGTCTGCTTATTGTAAATATCTTGTACTTGTTTTTACACCTTTTCATGTCAAAGTTGGCCTCTGTGCTTATCAGTGTTAGAAAGACTCTTTCTTGCACTGAGGTCTGCTTATTGTAAATATCTTGTACTTGTTTTTACACCTTTTAATGTCAAAGTTGGCCTCTGCGCTTCCTCAGTGTTAGAAAGACTCTTTCTTGCACTGAGGTCTGCTTATTGTAAATATCTTGTACTTGTTTTTACACCTTTTCATGTCAAAGTTGGCCTCTGTGCTTATCAGTGTTAGAAAGACTCTTTCTTGCACTGAGGTCTGCTTATTGTAAATATCTTGTACTTGTTTGAACACCTTTTAATGTCAAAGTTGGCCTCTTTGGTTTTTCAGTGTTGGAAAGACTCTTTCTTGCACTGAGGTCTGCTTATTGTAAATATCTTGTACTTGTTTTTTACACCTTTTCATGTCAAAGTTGGCCTCTGTGCTTTTTCAGTGTTGAAAAGACTCTTTCTTGCACTGAGGTCTGCTTATTGTGAATATCTTGTACTTGTTTGAACACCTTTTAATGTCAAAGTTGGCCTCTGTGCTTTTTCAGTGTTGGAAAGACTCTTTCTTGCACTGAGGTCTGCTTATTGTAAATATCTTGTACTTGTTTGAACACCTTTTAATGTCAAAGTTGGCCTCTGTGCTTTTTCAGTGTTGGAAAGACTCTTTCTTGCACTGAGGTCTGCTTATTGTAAATATCTTGTACTTGTTTGAACACCTTTTAATGTCAAAGTTGGCCTCTGTGCTTTTCAGTGTTGGAAAGACTCTTTCTTGCACTGAGGTCTGCTTATTGTAAATATCTTGTACTTGTTTGAACACCTTTTAATGTCAAAGTTGGCCTCTGTGCTTATCAGTGTTAGAAAGACTCTTTCTTGCACTGAGGTCTGCTTATTGTAAATATCTTGTACTTGTTTTTTACACCTTTTCATGTCAAAGTTGGCCTCTGTGCTTTTTCAGTGTTGAAAAGACTCTTTCTTGCACTGAGGTCTGCTTATTGTGAATATCTTGTACTTGTTTGAACACCTTTTAATGTCAAAGTTGGCCTCTGTGCTTATCAGTGTTAGAAAGACTCTTTCTTGCACTGAGGTCTGCTTATTGTAAATATCTTGTACTTGTTTGAACACCTTTTAATGTCAAAGTTGGCCTCTGTGCTTATCAGTGTTAGAAAGACTCTTTCTTGCACTGAGGTCTGCTTATTGTAAATATCTTGTACTTGTTTTTTACACCTTTTCATGTCAAAGTTGGCCTCTGTGCTTTTTCAGTGTTGAAAAGACTCTTTCTTGCACTGAGGTCTGCTTATTGTGAATATCTTGTACTTGTTTGAACACCTTTTAATGTCAAAGTTGGCCTCTGTGCTTTTTCAGTGTTGGAAAGACTCTTTCTTGCACTGAGGTCTGCTTATTGTAAATATCTTGTACTTGTTTGAACACCTTTTAATGTCAAAGTTGGCCTCTGTGCTTTTTCAGTGTTGGAAAGACTCTTTCTTGCACTGAGGTCTGCTTATTGTAAATATCTTGTACTTGTTTGAACACCTTTTAATGTCAAAGTTGGCCTCTGTGCTTTTTCAGTGTTGGAAAGACTCTTTCTTGCACTGAGGTCTGCTTATTGTAAATATCTTGTACTTGTTTAAACACCTTTTAATGTCAAAATTGGCCTCTGTGCTTGTCAGTGTTGGAAAGACACGTTTTTGCACTGAGGTCTGCTTATTGTAAATATCTTGTACTTGTTTGAACACCTTTTAATGTCAAAGTTGGCCTCTGTGCTTATCAGTGTTGGAAAGACTCTTTCTTGCACTGAGGTCTGCTTATTGTGAATATCTTGTACTTGTTTGAACACCTTTTCATGTCAAAGTTGGCCTCTGTGCTTGTCAGTGTTGGAAAGACTCTTTCTTGCACCGAGGTCTGCTTATTGTTAATATCTTGTACTTGTTTTTACACCTTTTAATGTCAAAGTTGGCCTCTGTGCTTTTTCCGTGTTGGAAAGACTCTTTCTTGCACTGAGGTCTGCTTATTGTAAATATCTTGTACTTGTTTTTTACACCTTTTCATGTCAAAGTTGGCCTCTGTGCTTTTTCAGTGTTGAAAAGACTCTTTCTTGCACTGAGGTCTGCTTATTGTGAATATCTTGTACTTGTTTGAACACCTTTTAATGTCAAAGTTGGCCTCTGTGCTTATCAGTGTTAGAAAGACTCTTTCTTGCACTGAGGTCTGCTTATTGTAAATATCTTGTACTTGTTTTTTACACCTTTTCATGTCAAAGTTGGCCTCTGTGCTTTTTCAGTGTTGGAAAGACTCTTTCTTGCACTGAGGTCTGCTTATTGTAAATATCTTGTACTTGTTTGAACACCTTTTAATGTTAAAGTTGGCCTCTTTGCTTTTTCCGTGTTGGAAAGACTCTTTCTTGCACTGAGGTCTGCTTATTGTAAATATCTTGTACTTGATTTTTACACCTTTTCATGTCAAAGTTGGCCTCTGTGCTTTTTCATTGTTGGAAAGACTCTTTCTTGCACTGAGGTCTGCTTATTGTGAATATCTTGTACTTGTTTGAACACCTTTTAATGTCAAAGTTGGCCTCTGTGCTTATCAGTGTTAGAAAGACTCTTTCTTGCACTGAGGTCTGCTTATTGTGAATATCTTGTACTTGATTTTACACCTTTTCATGTCAAAGTTGGCCTCTGTGCTTATCAGTGTTGGAAAGGCTCTTTCTTGCACTGAGGTCTGCTTATTGTAAATATCTTGTACTTGTTTTTACACCTTTTCATGTCAAAGTTGGCCTCTGTGCTTATCAGTGTTGGAAAGGCTCTTTCTTGCACTGAGGTCTGCTTATTGTAAATATCTTGTACTTGTTTTTACACCTTTTAATGTCAAAGTTGGCCTCTGTGCTTTTCAGTGTTGGAAAGACTCTTTCTTGTACTGAGGTCTGCTTATTGTAAATATCTTGTACTTGTTTGAACACCTTTTAATGTCAAAGTTGGCCTCTGTGCTCATCAGTGTTGGAAAGACTCTTTCTTGCACTAAGGTCTGCTTATTGTAAATATCTTGTACTTGTTTTTACACCTTTTCATGTCAAAGTTGGCCTCTGTGCTTTTTCAGTGTTGGAAAGACTCTTTCTTGCACTGAGGTCTGCTTATTGTAAATATCTTGTACTTGTTTGAACACCTTTTAATGTCAAAGTTGGCCTCTGTGCTTTTTCAGTGTTGGAAAGACTCTTTCTTGCACTAAGGTCTGCTTATTGTAAATATCTTGTACTTGATTTTTACACCTTTTCATGTCAAAGTTGGCCTCTGTGCTTTTTCAGTGTTGGAAAGACTCTTTCTTGCACTAAGGTCTGCTTATTGTAAATATCTTGTACTTGTTTGAACACCTTTTCATGTCAAAGTTGGCCTCTGTGCTTGTCAGTGTTGGAAAGACACGTTTTTGCACTGAGGTCTGCTTATTGTAAATATCTTGTACTTGTTTGAACACCTTTTAATGTCAAAGTTGGCCTCTGTGCTTTTTCCGTGTTGGAAAGACTCTTTCTTGCACCGAGGTCTGCTTATTGTAAATACCTTGTACTTGTTTTTACACCTTTTCATGTCAAAGTTGGCCTCTGAGCTTATCAGTGATGGAAAGACTCTTTCTTGCACTGAGGTCTGCTTATTGTAAATATCTTGTACTTGTTTTTACACCTTTTCATGTCAAAGTTGGCCTCTGTGCTTATCAGTGTTGGAAAGGCTCTTTCTTGCACTGAGGCCTGCTTATTGTAAATATCTTGTACTTGTTTGAACACCTTTTAATGTCAAAGTTGGCCTCTGACCTTATCAGTGTTGGAAAGACTCTTTCTTGCACTGAGGTCTGCTTATTGTAAATATCTTGTACTTGTTTTTACACCTTTTCATGTCAAAGTTGGCCTCTGTGCTTATCAGTGTTGGAAAGACTCTTTCTTGCACTGAGGTCTGCTTATTGTAAATATCTTGTACTTGTTTGAACACCTTTTAATGTCAAAGTTGGCCTCTGTGCTTTTTCATTGTTGGAAAGACTCTTTCTTGCACTGAGGTCTGCTTATTGTAAATATCTTGTACTTGTTTGAACACCTTTTAATGTCAAAGTTGGCCTCTGCGCTTCCTCAGTGTTTTAAAGACTCTTTCTTGCACTGAGGTCTGCTTATTGTAAATATCTTGTACTTGATTTTACACCTTTTAATATCAAAGTTGGTCTCTGTGCTTTTTCAGTGTTGAAAAGACTCTTTCTTGCACTGAGGTCTGCTTATTGTAAATATCTTGTAATTGTTTGAACACCTTTTAATGTCAAAGTTGGCCTCTGTGCTTATCAGTGTTAGAAAGACTCTTTCTTGCACTGAGGTCTGCTTATTGTAAATATCTTGTACTTGATTTTTAAACCTTTTAATGTCAAAGTTGGCCTCTGTGCTTTTTCAGTGTTGGAAAGACTCTTTCTTGCACTGAGGTCTGCTTATTGTAAATATCTTGTACTTGTTTTTACACCTTTTCATGTCAAAGTTGGCCTCTGACCTTATCAGTGTTGGAAAGACTCTTTCTTGCACTGAGGTCTGCTTATTGTAAATATCTTGTACTTGTTTTTACACCTTTTCATGTCAAAGTTGGCCTCTGTGCTTATCAGTGTTGGAAAGACTCTTTCTTGCACTGAGGTCTGCTTATTGTAAATATCTTGTACTTGTTTGAACACCTTTTAATGTCAAAGTTGGCCTCTGTGCTTTTTCATTGTTGGAAAGACTCTTTCTTGCACTGAGGTCTGCTTATTGTAAATATCTTGTACTTGTTTGAACACCTTTTAATGTCAAAGTTGGCCTCTGCGCTTCCTCAGTGTTTTAAAGACTCTTTCTTGCACTGAGGTCTGCTTATTGTAAATATCTTGTACTTGATTTTACACCTTTTAATATCAAAGTTGGTCTCTGTGCTTTTTCAGTGTTGAAAAGACTCTTTCTTGCACTGAGGTCTGCTTATTGTAAATATCTTGTAATTGTTTGAACACCTTTTAATGTCAAAGTTGGCCTCTGTGCTTATCAGTGTTAGAAAGACTCTTTCTTGCACTGAGGTCTGCTTATTGTAAATATCTTGTACTTGATTTTTAAACCTTTTAATGTCAAAGTTGGCCTCTGTGCTTTTTCAGTGTTGGAAAGACTCTTTCTTGCACTGAGGTCTGCTTATTGTAAATATCTTGTACTTGTTTTTACACCTTTTCATGTCAAAGTTGGCCTCTGTGCTTTTTCAGTGTTGGAAAGACTCTTTCTTGCACTGAGGTCTGCTTATTGTAAATATCTTGTACTTGTTTTTACACCTTTTCATGTCAAAGTTGGCCTCTGTGCTTTTTCAGTGTTGGAAAGACTCTTTCTTGCACTGAGGTCTGCTTATTGTAAATATCTTGTACTTGTTTTTACACCTTTTCATGTCAAAGTTGGCCTCTGTGCTTTTTCAGTGTTGGAAAGACTCTTTCTTGCACTGAAGTCTGCTTATTGTAAATATCTTGTACTTGTTTGAAGACCTTTTAATGTCAAAGTTGGCCTCTGCGCTTCTGCAGTGTTAGAAAGACTCTTTCTTGCACTGAGGTCTGCTTATTGTAAATATCTTGTACTTGTTTGAACACCTTTTAATGTCAAAGTTGGCCTATGTGCTTTTTCATTGTTGGAAAGACTCTTTCATGCACTGAGGTCTGCTTATTGTAAATATCTTGTACTTGTTTTTACACCTTTTAATGTCAAAGTTGGCCTCTGTGCTTTTTCAGTGTTGGAAAGACTCTTTCTTGTACTGAGGTCTGCTTATTGTAAATATCTTGTACTTGTTTGAACACCTTTTAATGTCAAAGTTGGCCTCTGTGCTTCTGCAGTGTTAGAAAGATTCTTTCTTGCACTGAGGTCTGCTTATTGAAAATATCTTGTACTTGTTTTTACACCTTTTCATGTCAAAGTTGGCCTCTGTGCTTATCAGTGTTGGAAAGACTCTTTCTTGCACTAAGGTCTGCTTATTGAAAATATCTTGTACTTGTTTTTACACCTTTTAATGTCAAAGTTGGCCTCTGAGCTTATCAGTGATGGAAAGACTCTTTCTTGCACTGAGGTCTGCTTATTGTAAATATCTTGTACTTGTTTTTACACCTTTTCATGTCAAAGTTGGCCTCTGTGCTTATCAGTGTTGGAAAGGCTCTTTCTTGCACTGAGGCCTGCTTATTGTAAATATCTTGTACTTGTTTGAACACCTTTTAATGTCAAAGTTGGCCTCTGACCTTATCAGTGTTGGAAAGACTCTTTCTTGCACTGAGGTCTGCTTATTGTAAATATCTTGTACTTGTTTTTACACCTTTTCATGTCAAAGTTGGCCTCTGTGCTTATCAGTGTTGGAAAGACTCTTTCTTGCACTGAGGTCTGCTTATTGTAAATATCTTGTACTTGTTTGAACACCTTTTAATGTCAAAGTTGGCCTCTGTGCTTTTTCATTGTTGGAAAGACTCTTTCTTGCACTGAGGTCTGCTTATTGTAAATATCTTGTACTTGTTTGAACACCTTTTAATGTCAAAGTTGGCCTCTGCGCTTCCTCAGTGTTTTAAAGACTCTTTCTTGCACTGAGGTCTGCTTATTGTAAATATCTTGTACTTGATTTTACACCTTTTAATATCAAAGTTGGTCTCTGTGCTTTTTCAGTGTTGAAAAGACTCTTTCTTGCACTGAGGTCTGCTTATTGTAAATATCTTGTAATTGTTTGAACACCTTTTAATGTCAAAGTTGGCCTCTGTGCTTATCAGTGTTAGAAAGACTCTTTCTTGCACTGAGGTCTGCTTATTGTAAATATCTTGTACTTGATTTTTAAACCTTTTAATGTCAAAGTTGGCCTCTGTGCTTTTTCAGTGTTGGAAAGACTCTTTCTTGCACTGAGGTCTGCTTATTGTAAATATCTTGTACTTGTTTTTACACCTTTTCATGTCAAAGTTGGCCTCTGACCTTATCAGTGTTGGAAAGACTCTTTCTTGCACTGAGGTCTGCTTATTGTAAATATCTTGTACTTGTTTTTACACCTTTTCATGTCAAAGTTGGCCTCTGTGCTTATCAGTGTTGGAAAGACTCTTTCTTGCACTGAGGTCTGCTTATTGTAAATATCTTGTACTTGTTTGAACACCTTTTAATGTCAAAGTTGGCCTCTGTGCTTTTTCATTGTTGGAAAGACTCTTTCTTGCACTGAGGTCTGCTTATTGTAAATATCTTGTACTTGTTTGAACACCTTTTAATGTCAAAGTTGGCCTCTGCGCTTCCTCAGTGTTTTAAAGACTCTTTCTTGCACTGAGGTCTGCTTATTGTAAATATCTTGTACTTGATTTTACACCTTTTAATATCAAAGTTGGTCTCTGTGCTTTTTCAGTGTTGAAAAGACTCTTTCTTGCACTGAGGTCTGCTTATTGTAAATATCTTGTAATTGTTTGAACACCTTTTAATGTCAAAGTTGGCCTCTGTGCTTATCAGTGTTAGAAAGACTCTTTCTTGCACTGAGGTCTGCTTATTGTAAATATCTTGTACTTGATTTTTAAACCTTTTAATGTCAAAGTTGGCCTCTGTGCTTTTTCAGTGTTGGAAAGACTCTTTCTTGCACTGAGGTCTGCTTATTGTAAATATCTTGTACTTGTTTTTACACCTTTTCATGTCAAAGTTGGCCTCTGTGCTTTTTCAGTGTTGGAAAGACTCTTTCTTGCACTGAGGTCTGCTTATTGTAAATATCTTGTACTTGTTTTTACACCTTTTCATGTCAAAGTTGGCCTCTGTGCTTTTTCAGTGTTGGAAAGACTCTTTCTTGCACTGAGGTCTGCTTATTGTAAATATCTTGTACTTGTTTTTACACCTTTTCATGTCAAAGTTGGCCTCTGTGCTTTTTCAGTGTTGGAAAGACTCTTTCTTGCACTGAAGTCTGCTTATTGTAAATATCTTGTACTTGTTTGAAGACCTTTTAATGTCAAAGTTGGCCTCTGCGCTTCTGCAGTGTTAGAAAGACTCTTTCTTGCACTGAGGTCTGCTTATTGTAAATATCTTGTACTTGTTTGAACACCTTTTAATGTCAAAGTTGGCCTATGTGCTTTTTCATTGTTGGAAAGACTCTTTCATGCACTGAGGTCTGCTTATTGTAAATATCTTGTACTTGTTTTTACACCTTTTAATGTCAAAGTTGGCCTCTGTGCTTTTTCAGTGTTGGAAAGACTCTTTCTTGTACTGAGGTCTGCTTATTGTAAATATCTTGTACTTGTTTGAACACCTTTTAATGTCAAAGTTGGCCTCTGTGCTTCTGCAGTGTTAGAAAGATTCTTTCTTGCACTGAGGTCTGCTTATTGAAAATATCTTGTACTTGTTTTTACACCTTTTCATGTCAAAGTTGGCCTCTGTGCTTATCAGTGTTGGAAAGACTCTTTCTTGCACTAAGGTCTGCTTATTGAAAATATCTTGTACTTGTTTTTACACCTTTTAATGTCAAAGTTGGCCTCTGTGCTTATCAGTGTTGGAAAGACTCTTTCTTGCACTGAGGTCTGCTTATTGTAAATATCTTGTACTTGTTTGAACACCTTTTAATGTCAAAGTTGGCCTCTGTGCTTTTTCATTGTTGGAAAGACTCTTTCTTGCACTGAGGTCTGCTTATTGTAAATATCTTGTACTTGTTTGAACACCTTTTAATGTCAAAGTTGGCCTCTGCGCTTCCTCAGTGTTAGAAAGACTCTTTCTTGCACTGAGGTCTGCTTATTGTAAATATCTTGTACTTGTTTGAACACCTTTTCATGTCAAAGTTGGCCTCTGTGCTTGTCAGTGTTGGAAAGACACGTTTTTGCACTGAGGTCTGCTTATTGTAAATATCTTGTACTTGTTTGAACACCTTTTAATGTCAAAGTTGGCCTCTGTGCTTTTTCAGTGTTGGAAAGACTCTTTCTTGCACTGAGGTCTGCTTATTGTAAATATCTTGTACTTGTTTGAACACCTTTTAATGTCAAAGTTGGCCTCTGTGCTTTTTCAGTGTTGGAAAGACTCTTTCTTGCACTGAGGTCTGCTTATTGTAAATATCTTGTACTTGTTTGAACACCTTTTAATGTCAAAGTTGGCCTCTGTGCTTTTCAGTGTTGGAAAGACTCTTTCTTGCACTGAGGTCTGCTTATTGTAAATATCTTGTACTTGTTTTTACACCTTTTCATGTCAAAGTTGGCCTCTGTGCTTTTTCAGTGTTGGAAAGACTCTTTCTTGCACTGAGGTCTGCTTATTGTAAATATCTTGTACTTGTTTGAACACCTTTTAATGTCAAAGTTGGCCTCTGTGCTTTTTCAGTGTTGGAAAGACTCTTTCTTGCACTGAGGTCTGCTTATTGTAAATATCTTGTACTTGTTTGAACACCTTTTAATGTCAAAGTTGGCCTCTGCGCTTCCTCAGTGTTAGAAAGACTCTTTCTTGCACTGAGGTCTGCTTATTGTAAATATCTTGTACTTGTTTGAACACCTTTTCATGTCAAAGTTGGCCTCTGTGCTTGTCAGTGTTGGAAAGACACGTTTTTGCACTGAGGTCTGCTTATTGTAAATATCTTGTACTTGTTTGAACACCTTTTAATGTCAAAGTTGGCCTCTGTGCTTTTTCAGTGTTGGAAAGACTCTTTCTTGCACTGAGGTCTGCTTATTGTAAATATCTTGTACTTGTTTGAACACCTTTTAATGTCAAAGTTGGCCTCTGTGCTTTTTCAGTGTTGGAAAGACTCTTTCTTGCACTGAGGTCTGCTTATTGTAAATATCTTGTACTTGTTTGAACACCTTTTAATGTCAAAGTTGGCCTCTGTGCTTATCAGTGTTGGAAAGACTCTTTCTTGCACTGAGGTCTGCTTATTGTAAATATCTTGTACTTGTTTTTACACCTTTTCATGTCAAAGTTGGCCTCTGTGCTTTTTCAGTGTTGGAAAGACTCTTTCTTGCACTGAGGTCTGCTTATTGTAAATATCTTGTACTTGTTTGAACACCTTTTAATGTCAAAGTTGGCCTCTGTGCTTATCAGTGTTGGAAAGACTCTTTCTTGCACTAAGGTCTTCTTATTGTAAATATCTTGTACTTGTTTTTACACCTTTTCATGTCAAAGTTGGCCTCTGTGCTTTTTCATTGTTGGAAATACTCTTTCTTGCACTGAGGTCTGCTTATTGTAAATATCTTGTACTTGTTTTTACACCTTTTAATGTCAAAGTTGGCCTCTGTGCTTATCAGTGTTGGAAAGACTCTTTCTTGCACTAAGGTCTGCTTATTGTAAATATCTTGTACTTGTTTTTACACCTTTTCATGTCAAAGTTGGCCTCTGTGCTTTTTCAGTGTTGGAAAGACTCTTTCTTGCACTGAGGTCTGCTTATTGTAAATATCTTGTACTTGATTTTACACCTATTAATGTCAAAGTTGGCCTCTGTGCTTATCAGTGTTGGAAAGACTCTTTCTTGCACTGAGGTCTGCTTATTGTAAATATCTTGTACTTGTTTGAACACCTTTTCATGTCAAAGTTGGCCTCTGTGCTTGTCAGTGTTGGAAAGACACGTTTTTGCACTGAGGTCTGCTTATTGTAAATATCTTGTACTTGTTTGAACACCTTTTAATGTCAAAGTTGGCCTCTGTGCTTTTTCAGTGTTGGAAAGACTCTTTCTTGCACTGAGGTCTGCTTATTGTAAATATCTTGTACTTGTTTGAACACCTTTTAATGTCAAAGTTGCCCTCTGTGCTTTTTCAGTGTTGGAAAGACTCTTTCTTGCACTGAGGTCTGCTTATTGTAAATATCTTGTACTTGTTTTTACACCTTTTCATGTCAAAGTTGGCCTCTGTGCTTTTTCAGTGTTGGAAAGACTCTTTCTTGCACTGAGGTCTGCTTATTGTAAATATCTTGTACTTGTTTGAACACCTTTTCATGTCAAAGTTGGCCTCTGCGCTTCCTCAGTGTTAGAAAGACTCTTTCTTGCACTGAGGTCTGCTTATTGTAAATATCTTGTACTTGTTTGAACACCTTTTAATGTCAAAGTTGGCCTCTGTGCTTTTTCAGTGTTGGAAAGACTCTTTCTTGCACTGAGGTCTGCTTATTGTAAATATCTTGTACTTGTTTGAACACCTTTTAATGTCAAAGTTGGCCTCTGTGCTTTTCAGTGTTGGAAAGACTCTTTCTTGCACTGAGGTCCGCTTATTGTAAATATCTTGTACTTGTTTGAACACCTTTTCATGTCAAAGTTGGCCTCTGTGCTTGTCAGTGTTGGAAAGACACGTTTTTGCACTGAGGTCTGCTTATTGTAAATATCTTGTACTTGTTTGAACACCTTTTAATGTCAAAGTTGGCCTCTGTGCTTTTTCAGTGTTGGAAAGACTCTTTCTTGCACTGAGGTCTGCTTATTGTAAATATCTTGTACTTGTTTGAAGACCTTTTAATGTCAAAGTTGGCCTCTGTGCTTTTTCAGTGTTGGAAAGACTCTTTCTTGCACTGAGGTCTGCTTATTGTAAATATCTTGTACTTGTTTGAACACCTTTTAATGTCAAAGTTGGCCTCTGTGCTTTTCAGTGTTGGAAAGACTCTTTCTTGCACTGAGGTCTGCTTATTGTAAATATCTTGTACTTGTTTTTACACCTTTTCATGTCAAAGTTGGCCTCTGTGCTTTTTCAGTGTTGGAAAGACTCTTTCTTGCACTGAGGTCTGCTTATTGTAAATATCTTGTACTTGTTTGAACACCTTTTAATGTCAAAGTTGGCCTCTGTGCTTTTTCAGTGTTGGAAAGACTCTTTCTTGCACTGAGGTCTGCTTATTGTAAATATCTTGTACTTGTTTGAACACCTTTTAATGTCAAAGTTGGCCTCTGCGCTTCCTCAGTGTTAGAAAGACTCTTTCTTGCACTGAGGTCTGCTTATTGTAAATATCTTGTACTTGTTTGAACACCTTTTCATGTCAAAGTTGGCCTCTGTGCTTGTCAGTGTTGGAAAGACACGTTTTTGCACTGAGGTCTGCTTATTGTAAATATCTTGTACTTGTTTGAACACCTTTTAATGTCAAAGTTGGCCTCTGCGCTTCCTCAGTGTTAGAAAGACTCTTTCTTGCACTGAGGTCTGCTTATTGTAAATATCTTGTACTTGTTTGAACACCTTTTAATGTCAAAGTTGGCCTCTGTGCTTTTTCCGTGTTGGAAAGACTCTTTCTTGCACTGAGGTCTGCTTATTGTAAATATCTTGTACTTGATTTTACACCTTTTAATGTCAAAGTTGGCCTCTGTGCTTATCAGTGTTGGAAAGACTCTTTCTTGCACTGAGGTCTGCTTATTGTAAATATCTTGTACTTGTTTTTACACCTTTTCATGTCAAAGTTGGCCTCTGTGCTTTTTCAGTGTTGGAAAGACTCTTTCTTGCACTGAGGTCTGCTTATTGTAAATATCTTGTACTTGTTTGAACACCTTTTCATGTCAAAGTTGGCCTCTGTGCTTGTCAGTGTTGGAAAGACACGTTTTTGCACTGAGGTCTGCTTATTGTAAATATCTTGTACTTGTTTGAACACCTTTTAATGTCAAAGTTGGCCTCTGTGCTTTTTCAGTGTTGGAAAGACTCTTTCTTGCACTGAGGTCTGCTTATTGTAAATATCTTGTACTTGTTTGAAGACCTTTTAATGTCAAAGTTGGCCTCTGTGCTTTTTCAGTGTTGGAAAGACTCTTTCTTGCACTGAGGTCTGCTTATTGTAAATATCTTGTACTTGTTTGAACACCTTTTAATGTCAAAGTTGGCCTCTGTGCTTTTCAGTGTTGGAAAGACTCTTTCTTGCACTGAGGTCTGCTTATTGTAAATATCTTGTACTTGTTTTTACACCTTTTCATGTCAAAGTTGGCCTCTGTGCTTTTTCAGTGTTGGAAAGACTCTTTCTTGCACTGAGGTCTGCTTATTGTAAATATCTTGTACTTGTTTGAACACCTTTTAATGTCAAAGTTGGCCTCTGTGCTTTTTCAGTGTTGGAAAGACTCTTTCTTGCACTGAGGTCTGCTTATTGTAAATATCTTGTACTTGTTTGAACACCTTTTAATGTCAAAGTTGGCCTCTGCGCTTCCTCAGTGTTAGAAAGACTCTTTCTTGCACTGAGGTCTGCTTATTGTAAATATCTTGTACTTGTTTGAACACCTTTTCATGTCAAAGTTGGCCTCTGTGCTTGTCAGTGTTGGAAAGACACGTTTTTGCACTGAGGTCTGCTTATTGTAAATATCTTGTACTTGTTTGAACACCTTTTAATGTCAAAGTTGGCCTCTGCGCTTCCTCAGTGTTAGAAAGACTCTTTCTTGCACTGAGGTCTGCTTATTGTAAATATCTTGTACTTGTTTGAACACCTTTTAATGTCAAAGTTGGCCTCTGTGCTTTTTCCGTGTTGGAAAGACTCTTTCTTGCACTGAGGTCTGCTTATTGTAAATATCTTGTACTTGATTTTACACCTTTTAATGTCAAAGTTGGCCTCTGTGCTTATCAGTGTTGGAAAGACTCTTTCTTGCACTGAGGTCTGCTTATTGTAAATATCTTGTACTTGTTTTTACACCTTTTCATGTCAAAGTTGGCCTCTGTGCTTTTTCAGTGTTGGAAAGACTCTTTCTTGCACTGAGGTCTGCTTATTGTAAATATCTTGTACTTGTTTGAACACCTTTTAATGTCAAAGTTGGCCTCTGTGCTTATCAGTGTTGGAAAGACTCTTTCTTGCACTAAGGTCTGCTTATTGTAAATATCTTGTACTTGTTTTTACACCTTTTCATGTCAAAGTTGGCCTCTGTGCTTTTTCAGTGTTGGAAAGACTCTTTCTTGCACTGAGGTCTGCTTATTGTAAATATCTTGTACTTGTTTTTACACCTTTTAATGTCAAAGTTGGCCTCTGTGCTTATCAGTGTTGGAAAGACTCTTTCTTGCACTAAGGTCTGCTTATTGTAAATATCTTGTACTTGTTTTTACACCTTTTCATGTCAAAGTTGGCCTCTGTGCTTTTCAGTGTTGGAAAGACTCTTTCTTGCACTGAGGTCTGCTTATTGTAAATATCTTGTACTTGTTTGAACACCTTTTAATGTCAAAGTTGGCCTCTGCGCTTCCTCAGTGTTAGAAAGACTCTTTCTTGCACTGAGGTCTGCTTATTGTAAATATCTTGTACTTGTTTGAACACCTTTTCATGTCAAAGTTGGCCTCTGTGCTTGTCAGTGTTGGAAAGATACGTTTTTGCACTGAGGTCTGCTTATTGTAAATATCTTGTACTTGTTTGAACACCTTTTAATGTCAAAGTTGGCCTCTGTGCTTTTTCAGTGTTGGAAAGACTCTTTCTTGCACTGAGGTCTGCTTATTGTAAATATCTTGTACTTGTTTGAACACCTTTTCATGTCAAAGTTGGCCTCTGTGCTTGTCAGTGTTGGAAAGACACGTTTTTGCACTGAGGTCTGCTTATTGTAAATATCTTGTACTTGTTTGAACACCTTTTAATGTCAAAGTTGGCCTCTGTGCTTTTTCAGTGTTGGAAAGACTCTTTCTTGCACTGAGGTCTGCTTATTGTAAATATCTTGTACTTGTTTGAACACCTTTTCATGTCAAAGTTGGCCTCTGTGCTTGTCAGTGTTGGAAAGACACGTTTTTGCACTGAGGTCTGCTTATTGTAAATATCTTGTACTTGTTTGAACACCTTTTAATGTCAAAGTTGGCCTCTGTGCTTTTTCAGTGTTGGAAAGACTCTTTCTTGCACTGAGGTCTGCTTATTGTAAATATCTTGTACTTGTTTTTACACCTTTTAATGTCAAAGTTGGCCTCTGTGCTTATCAGTGTTGGAAAGACTCTTTCTTGCACTAAGGTCTGCTTATTGTAAATATCTAGTACTTGTTTTTACACCTTTTCATGTCAAAGTTGGCCTCTGTGCTTTTCAGTGTTGGAAAGACTCTTTCTTGCACTGAGGTCTGCTTATTGTAAATATCTTGTACTTGTTTGAACACCTTTTAATGTCAAAGTTGGCCTCTGCGCTTCCTCAGTGTTAGAAAGACTCTTTCTTGCACTGAGGTCTGCTTATTGTAAATATCTTGTACTTGTTTGAACACCTTTTCATGTCAAAGTTGGCCTCTGTGCTTGTCAGTGTTGGAAAGATACGTTTTTGCACTGAGGTCTGCTTATTGTAAATATCTTGTACTTGTTTGAACACCTTTTAATGTCAAAGTTGGCCTCTGTGCTTTTTCAGTGTTGGAAAGACTCTTTCTTGCACTGAGGTCTGCTTATTGTAAATATCTTGTACTTGTTTGAACACCTTTTCATGTCAAAGTTGGCCTCTGTGCTTGTCAGTGTTGGAAAGACACGTTTTTGCACTGAGGTCTGCTTATTGTAAATATCTTGTACTTGTTTGAACACCTTTTAATGTCAAAGTTGGCCTCTGTGCTTTTTCAGTGTTGGAAAGACTCTTTCTTGCACTGAGGTCTGCTTATTGTAAATATCTTGTACTTGTTTGAACACCTTTTCATGTCAAAGTTGGCCTCTGTGCTTGTCAGTGTTGGAAAGACACGTTTTTGCACTGAGGTCTGCTTATTGTAAATATCTTGTACTTGTTTGAACACCTTTTAATGTCAAAGTTGGCCTCTGCGCTTCTGCAGTGTTAGAAAGACTCTTTCTTGCACTGAGGTCTGCTTATTGTAAATATCTTGTACTTGATTTTACACCTTTTAATGTCAAAGTTGGCCTCTGTGCTTTTTCAGTGTTGGAAAGACTCTTTCTTGCACTGAGGTCTGCTTATTGTAAATATCTTGTACTTGTTTGAACACCTTTTAATGTCAAAGTTGGCCTCTGTGCTTTTTCAGTGTTGGAAAGACTCTTTCTTGCACTGAGGTCTGCTTATTGTAAATATCTTGTACTTGTTTGAACACCTTTTAATGTCAAAGTTGGCCTCTGCGCTTCCTCAGTGTTAGAAAGACTCTTTCTTGCACTGAGGTCTGCTTATTGTAAATATCTTGTACTTGTTTGAACACCTTTTCATGTCAAAGTTGGCCTCTGTGCTTTTTCAGTGTTGGAAAGACTCTTTCTTGCACTAAGGTCTGCTTATTGTAAATATCTTGTACTTGTTTTTACACCTTTTAATGTCAAAGTTGGCCTCTGTGCTTTTTCAGTGTTGGAAAGACTCTTTCTTGCACTGAGGTCTGCTTATTGTAAATATCTTGTACTTGTTTGAACACCTTTTAATGTCAAAGTTGGCCTCTGTGCTTTTTCAGTGTTGGAAAGACTCTTTCTTGCACTGAGGTCTGCTTATTGTAAATATCTTGTACTTGTTTGAACACCTTTTAATGTCAAAGTTGGCCTCTGCGCTTCCTCAGTGTTAGAAAGACTCTTTCTTGCACTGAGGTCTGCTTATTGTAAATATCTTGTACTTGTTTGAACACCTTTTCATGTCAAAGTTGGCCTCTGTGCTTGTCAGTGTTGGAAAGACACGTTTTTGCACTGAGGTCTGCTTATTGTAAATATCTTGTACTTGTTTGAACACCTTTTAATGTCAAAGTTGGCCTCTGTGCTTTTTCCGTGTTGGAAAGACTCTTTCTTGCACTGAGGTCTGCTTATTGTAAATATCTTGAACTTGTTTTTACACCTTTTAATGTCAAAGTTGGCCTCTGAGCTTATCAGTGATGGAAAGACTCTTTCTTGCACTGAGGTCTGCTTATTGTAAATATCTTGTACTTGTTTGAACACCTTTTCATGTCAAAGTTGGCCTCTGTGCTTCTGCAGTGTTAGAAAGACTCTTTCTTGCACTGAGGGCTGCTTATTGTAAATATCTTGTACTTGTTTGAAGACCTTTTAATGTTAAAGTTGGCCTCTTTGCTTTTTCCGTGTTGGAAAGACTCTTTCTTGCACTGAGGTCTGCTTATTGTAAATATCTTGTACTTGTTTGAACACCTTTTCATGTCAAAGTTGGCCTCTGTGCTTCTGCAGTGTTAGAAAGACTCTTTCTTGCACTGAGGTCTGCTTATTGTAAATATCTTGTACTTGTTTTTACACCTTTTCATGTCAAAGTTGGCCTCTGTGCTTTTTCCGTGTTGGAAAGACTCTTTCTTGCACCGAAGTCTGCTTATTGTAAATATCTTGTACTTGTTTGAACACCTTTTCATGTCAAAGTTGGCCTCTGTGCTTTTTCATTGTTGGAAAGACTCTTTCTTGCACTGAGGTCTGCTTATTGTAAATATCTTGTACTTGTTTGAACACCTTTTAATGTCAAAGTTGGCCTCTGTGCTTTTTCATTGTTGGAAAGACTCTTTCTTGCACTGAGGTCTGCTTATTGTAAATATCTTGTACTTGTTTGAACACCTTTTAATGTCAAAGTTGGCCTCTGTGCTTATCAGTTTTGGAAAGACTCTTTCTTGCACTGAGGTCTGCTTATTGTAAATATCTTGTACTTGTTTGAAGACCTTTTAATGTTAAAGTTGGCCTCTGTGCTTTTTCATTGTTGGAAAGACTCTTTCTTGCACTGAGGTCTGCTTATTGTAAATATCTTGTACTTGTTTGAACACCTTTTAATGTCAAAGTTGGCCTCTGTGCTTATCAGTGTTGGAAAGACTCTTTCTTGCACTGAGGTCTGCTTATTGTAAATATCTTGTACTTGTTTGAACACCTTTTCATGTCAAAGTTGGCCTCTGTGCTTTTTCAGTGTTGGAAAGACTCTTTCTTGCACTGAGGTCTGCTTATTGTAAATATCTTGTACTTGTTTGAACACCTTTTCATGTCAAAGTTGGCCTCTGTGCTTGTCAGTGTTGGAAAGACACGTTTTTGCACTGAGGTCTGCTTATTGTAAATATCTTGTACTTGTTTGAACACCGTTTAATGTCAAAGTTGGCCTCTGCGCTTCTGCAGTGTTAGAAAGACTCTTTCTTGCACTGAGGTCTGCTTATTGTAAATATCTTGTACTTGATTTTACACCTTTTAATGTCAAAGTTGGCCTCTGTGCTTTTTCAGTGTTGGAAAGACTCTTTCTTGCACTGAGGTCTGCTTATTGTAAATATCTTGTACTTGTTTGAACACCTTTTAATGTCAAAGTTGGCCTCTGTGCTTTTTCAGTGTTGGAAAGACTCTTTCTTGCACTGAGGTCTGCTTATTGTAAATATCTTGTACTTGTTTGAACACCTTTTAATGTCAAAGTTGGCCTCTGCGCTTCCTCAGTGTTAGAAAGACTCTTTCTTGCACTGAGGTCTGCTTATTGTAAATATCTTGTACTTGTTTGAACACCTTTTCATGTCAAAGTTGGCCTCTGTGCTTTTTCAGTGTTGGAAAGACTCTTTCTTGCACTAAGGTCTGCTTATTGTAAATATCTTGTACTTGTTTTTACACCTTTTAATGTCAAAGTTGGCCTCTGTGCTTTTTCAGTGTTGGAAAGACTCTTTCTTGCACTGAGGTCTGCTTATTGTAAATATCTTGTACTTGTTTGAACACCTTTTAATGTCAAAGTTGGCCTCTGTGCTTTTTCAGTGTTGGAAAGACTCTTTCTTGCACTGAGGTCTGCTTATTGTAAATATCTTGTACTTGTTTGAACACCTTTTAATGTCAAAGTTGGCCTCTGCGCTTCCTCAGTGTTAGAAAGACTCTTTCTTGCACTGAGGTCTGCTTATTGTAAATATCTTGTACTTGTTTGAACACCTTTTCATGTCAAAGTTGGCCTCTGTGCTTGTCAGTGTTGGAAAGACACGTTTTTGCACTGAGGTCTGCTTATTGTAAATATCTTGTACTTGTTTGAACACCTTTTAATGTCAAAGTTGGCCTCTGTGCTTTTTCCGTGTTGGAAAGACTCTTTCTTGCACTGAGGTCTGCTTATTGTAAATATCTTGAACTTGTTTTTACACCTTTTAATGTCAAAGTTGGCCTCTGTGCTTCTGCAGTGTTAGAAAGACTCTTTCTTGCACTGAGGGCTGCTTATTGTAAATATCTTGTACTTGTTTGAAGACCTTTTAATGTTAAAGTTGGCCTCTTTGCTTTTTCCGTGTTGGAAAGACTCTTTCTTGCACTGAGGTCTGCTTATTGTAAATATCTTGTACTTGATTTTACACCTTTTAATGTCAAAGTTGGCCTTTGTGCTTATCAGTGTTGGAAAGACTCTTTCTTGCACTGAGGTCTGCTTATTGTAAATATCTTGTACTTGTTTTTACACCTTTTCATGTCAAAGTTGGCCTCTGTGCTTTTTCCGTGTTGGAAAGACTCTTTCTTGCACCGAAGTCTGCTTATTGTAAATATCTTGTACTTGTTTGAACACCTTTTCATGTCAAAGTTGGCCTCTGTGCTTTTTCATTGTTGGAAAGACTCTTTCTTGCACTGAGGTCTGCTTATTGTAAATATCTTGTACTTGTTTGAACACCTTTTAATGTCAAAGTTGGCCTCTGTGCTTATCAGTGTTGGAAAGACTCTTTCTTGCACTGAGGTCTGCTTATTGTAAATATCTTGTACTTGTTTGAACACCTTTTCATGTCAAAGTTGGCCTCTGTGCTTTTTCAGTGTTGGAAAGACTCTTTCTTGCACTGAGGTCTGCTTATTGTAAATATCTTGTACTTGTTTGAACACCTTTTCATGTCAAAGTTGGCCTCTGTGCTTCTGCAGTGTTAGAAAGACTCTTTCTTGCACTGAGGGCTGCTTATTGTAAATATCTTGTACTTGTTTGAACACCTTTTCATGTCAAAGTTGGCCTCTGTGCTTCTGCAGTGTTAGAAAGACTCTTTCTTGCACTGAGGTCTGCTTATTGTAAATATCTTGTACTTGTATTTACACCTTTTCATGTCAAAGTTGGCCTCTGTGCTTCTGCAGTGTTAGAAAGACTCTTTCTTGCACTGAGGTCTGCTTATTGTAAATATCTTGTACTTGATTTTACACCTTTTAATGTCAAAGTTGGCCTCTGTGCTTTTTCAGTGTTGGAAAGACTCTTTCTTGCACTGAGGTCTGCTTATTGTGAATATCTTGTACTTATTTGAACACCTATTAATGTCAAAGTTGGCCTCTGTGCTTATCAGTGTTAGAAAGACTCTTTCTTGCACTGAGGTCTGCTTATTGTGAATATATTGTACTTGTTTTTATACCTTTTAATGTCAAAGTTGGCCTCTGTGCTTTTTCAGTGTTGGAAAGACTCTTTCTTGCACTGAGGTCTGCTTATTGTAAATATCTTGTACTTGTTTGAACACCTTTTCATGTCAAAGTTGGCCTCTGTGCTTGTCAGTGTTGGAAAGACACGTTTTTGCACTGAGGTCTGCTTATTGTAAATATCTTGTACTTGTTTGAACACCTTTTAATGTCAAAGTTGGCCTCTGTGCTTTTTCAGTGTTGGAAAGACTCTTTCTTGCACTGAGGTCTGCTTATTGTAAATATCTTGTACTTGTTTGAACACCTTTTCATGTCAAAGTTGGCCTCTGTGCTTGTCAGTGTTGGAAAGACACGTTTTTGCACTGAGGTCTGCTTATTGTAAATATCTTGTACTTGTTTGAACACCTTTTAATGTCAAAGTTGGCCTCTGCGCTTCTGCAGTGTTAGAAAGACTCTTTCTTGCACTGAGGTCTGCTTATTGTAAATATCTTGTACTTGATTTTACACCTTTTAATGTCAAAGTTGGCCTCTGTGCTTTTTCAGTGTTGGAAAGACTCTTTCTTGCACTGAGGTCTGCTTATTGTAAATATCTTGTACTTGTTTGAACACCTTTTAATGTCAAAGTTGGCCTCTGCGCTTCCTCAGTGTTAGAAAGACTCTTTCTTGCACTGAGGTCTGCTTATTGTAAATATCTTGTACTTGTTTGAACACCTTTTAATGTCAAAGTTGGCCTCTGTGCTTTTTCAGTGTTGGAAAGACTCTTTCTTGCACTGAGGTCTGCTTATTGTAAATATCTTGTACTTGTTTGAACACCTTTTAATGTCAAAGTTGGCCTCTGCGCTTCCTCAGTGTTAGAAAGACTCTTTCTTGCACTGAGGTCTGCTTATTGTAAATATCTTGTACTTGTTTGAACACCTTTTCATGTCAAAGTTGGCCTCTGTGCTTGTCAGTGTTGGAAAGACACGTTTTTGCACTGAGGTCTGCTTATTGTAAATATCTTGTACTTGTTTGAACACCTTTTAATGTCAAAGTTGGCCTCTGTGCTTTTTCCGTGTTGGAAAGACTCTTTCTTGCACTGAGGTCTGCTTATTGTAAATATCTTGAACTTGTTTTTACACCTTTTCATGTCAAAGTTGGCCTCTGTGCTTATCAGTGTTGGAAAGACTCTTTCTTGCACTGAGGTCTGCTTATTGTAAATATCTTGTACTTGTTTGAACACCTTTTCATGTCAAAGTTGGCCTCTGTGCTTCTGCAGTGTTAGAAAGACTCTTTCTTGCACTGAGGTCTGCTTATTGTAAATATCTTGTACTTGTTTTTACACCTTTTCATGTCAAAGTTGGCCTCTGTGCTTATCAGTGTTGGAAAGACTCTTTCTTGCACTGAGGTCTGCTTATTGTAAATATCTTGTACTTGTTTTTACACCTTTTCATGTCAAAGTTGGCCTCTGTGCTTTTTCAGTGTTGGAAAGACTCTTTCTTGCACTGAGGTCTGCTTATTGTAAATATCTTGTACTTGTTTGAACACCTTTTCATGTCAAAGTTGGCCTCTGTGCTTTTTCAGTGTTGGAAAGACTCTTTCTTGCACTGAGGTCTGCTTATTGTAAATATCTTGTACTTGTTTGAACACCTTTTCATGTCAAAGTTGGCCTCTGTGCTTTTTCAGTGTTGGAAAGACTCTTTCTTGCACTGAAGTCTGCTTATTGTAAATATCTTGTACTTGTTTGAAGACCTTTTAATGTCAAAGTTGGCCTCTGCGCTTCTGCAGTGTTAGAAAGACTCTTTCTTGCACTGAGGTCTGCTTATTGTAAATATCTTGTACTTGTTTTTACACCTTTTAATGTCAAAGTTGGCCTCTGTACTTTTTCAGTGTTGGAAAGACTCTTTCTTGTACTGAGGTCTGCTTATTGTAAATATCTTGTACTTGTTTGAACACCTTTTAATGTCAAAGTTGGCCTCTGTGCTTCTGCAGTGTTAGAAAGATTCTTTCTTGCACTGAGGTCTGCTTATTGAAAATATCTTGTACTTGTTTTTACACCTTTTCATGTCAAAGTTGGCCTCTGTGCTTTTTCAGTGTTGGAAAGACTCTTTCTTGCACTGAGGTCTGCTTTTTGTAAATATCTTGTACTCTTACTTATTGGTTTTCATTATGTGAATAACTTGAAAATCTTAGCTCAAACAGCTGCAAAACCTTTTTGCCCAGCACGGGGATATTGAATTCTATAGTATAAAAGCCATAAATATGTATTTCTGAGCCTTCTATCAAAAGTTACAGCTGTCTTTATGAAGACCATGAAAAGGCTTTATTTCACCACGTTAGTGCGTTTCTGACGATTACATGCATTTGAATGGCGTTCTCGCACGAAACAAAGTATAGGTTTTCATTATGTGAATAACTTGAAAATCTTAGCTCAAACAGCTGCAAAACCCGTTTGCCCAGCACGGGGATATTGAATTCTATAAGATAAAGCCATGAATACGTATATCTGAATCTTCTATCAAAAGTTACAGCTATTTATATGAAGTTGATGAAAAACGCTTTATTTCGCCAAGACAGTGCGTTTCTGACGATTACATGCATTTGAATGGGGAACTCGCACGAAACAAAGTATAGGTTTTCATTATGTGAATAACTTGAAAATCTTAGCTCAAACAGCTGCAAAACCTGTTTGCCCAGCACGGGGGATATTGAATTCTATAAGATAAAGCCATGAATACGTATATCTGAATCTTCTATCAAAAGTTACACCGATTTATATGAAGTTGTGCAAAAACGCTTTATTTCGCCAAGACAGTGCGTTTCTGACGATTACATGCATTTGAATGGGGAACTCGCACGAAACAAAGTATAGGTTTTCATTATGTGAATAACTTGAAAATCTTAGCTCAAACAGCTGCAAAACCCGTTTGCCCAGCACGGGGATATTGAATTCTATAAGATAAAGCCATAAATATGTATTTCTGAGTCTTCTATCAAAAGTTACAGCTGTCTTTATGAAGACCATGAAAAAGGCTTTATTTCACCACGTTAGTGCGTTTCTGACGATTACATGCATTTGAATGGCGTTCTCGCACGAAACAAAGTATAGGTTTTCATTATGTGAATAACTTGAAAATCTTAGCTCAAACAGCTGCAAAACCTGTTTGCCCAGCACGGGGATATTGAATTCTATAAGATAAAGCCATGAATACGTATATCTGAATCTTCTATCAAAAGTTACACCGATTTATATGAAATTGTACAAAAACGCTTTATTTCGCCAAGACAGTGCGTTTCTGACGATTACATGCATTTGAATGGGGAACTCGCACGAAACAAAGTATAGGTTTTCATAATGTGAATAACTTGAAAATCTTAGCTCAAACAGCTGCAAAACCCGTTTGCCCAGCACGGGGATATTGAATTCTATAAGATAAAGCCATAAATATGTATTTCTGAGTCTTCTATCAAAAGTTACAGCTGTCTTTATGAAGACCATGAAAAAGGCTTTATTTCACCACGTTAGTGCGTTTCTGACGATTACATGCATTTGAATGGCGTTCTCGCACGAAACAAAGTATAGGTTTTCATTATGTGAATAACTTGAAAATCTTAGCTCAAACAGCTGCAAAACCTGTTTTCCCAGCACGGGGATATTGAATTCTATAAGATAAAGCCATGAATACGTATATCCGAATCTTCTATCAAAAGTTACAGCTATTTATATGAAGTTGTACAAAAACGCTTTCTTTCGCCAAGACAGTGCGTTTCTCACTGTTACATCAGAGCGTTCTCACTCCCGAGGCGTAACATGTCGACGTTTTGTCACGTCCCGCGGCGTTCCTGAGGAACGCGAAAGGAGACCTTCGGCGTTCTTATGGTACGCGGCGGGTTATGGCTGGAATCCAGTGCAATGACGCTCCCGCGGTAGTAGACGTTCCAGCCCTGTATTCCAGCCCTAAACCTAACCTTATCCCTAGCCCTGACCATAACCTTATTCCTGACCTTAACCAGGACTTTAATGATGTTAAATAGCGTGTTTCTAAGCGATTTGAAGAAAAAGAGCGAACATGTGTAGGTTCAGTCCAGACGGTTCTCATATTTCCTCTTTTTCCGAGGTCGTCATTTAGGAACGTGGTGGGTAGCCGAAAACGTAATATGGTGACGATTTGTCACCTAGCGTAAAATGTTACGCTTTGGGAGTGAGAACGGGTTGGTTACATGCATTTGAATGGGGAACTCGACCGAAACAAAGTATAGGTTTTCATTATGTGAATAACTTGGAAATCTTAGCTCAAACAGCTGCAAAACCTGTTTTCCCAGCACGGAGACCTTGAGTTCTATAAGATAAAGCCATAAACATGTGTATCCGAGTCTTCTATCAAAAGTTACAGCTATTTCTATGAAGTTGTACAAAAACGCTTTCTTTCGCCAAGACAGTGCGTTTCTCACTGTTACATGCATTTGAATGGGGAACTCGACCGAAACAAAGTATAAGTTTTCATTATGTGAATAACTTGGAAATCTTAGCTCAAACAGCTGCAAAACCTGTTTTCCCAGCACGGAGACCTTGAGTTCTATAAGATAAAGCCATAAACATGTTTGTCTGAGTCTTCTATCAAAAGTTACAGCTATTTCTATGAAGTTGTACAAAAACGCTTTCTTTCGCCAAGACAGTGCGTTTCTCACTGTTACATGCATTTGAATGGGGAACTCGACCGAAACAAAGTATAGGTTTTCATTATGTGAATAACTTGGAAATCTTAGCTCAAACAGCTGCAAAACCTGTTTGCCCAGCACGGAGACCTTGAGTTCTATAAGATAAAGCCATAAACATGTTTGTCTGAGTCTTCTATCAAAAGTTACAGCTATTTATATGAAGTTGTACAAAAACGCTTTCTTTCGCCAAGACAGTGCGTTTCTCACTGTTACATGCATTTTGAATGGGGAACTCGACCGAAACAAAGTATAGGTTTTCATTATGTGAATAACTTGGAAATCTTAGCTCAAACAGCTGCAAAACCTGTTTGCCCAGCACGGAGACCTTGAGTTCTATAAGATAAAGCCATAAACATGTGTATCCGAGTCTTCTATCAAAAGTTACAGCTATTTATATGAAGTTGTACAAAAACGCTTTCTTTCGCCAAGACAGTGCGTTTCTCACTGTTACATGCATTTTGAATGGGGAACTCGACCGAAACAAAGTATAGGTTTTCATTATGTGAATAACTTGGAAATCTTAGCTCAAACAGCTGCAAAACCTGTTTTCCCAGCACGGAGACCTTGAGTTCTATAAGATAAAGCCATAAACATGTGTATCCGAGTCTTCTATCAAAAGTTACAGCTATTTATATGAAGTTGTACAAAATAGCTTTCTTTCGCCAAGACAGTGCGTTTCTCACTGTTACATGCATTTGAATGGGGAACTCGACCGAAACAAAGTATAAGTTTTCATTATGTGAATAACTTGGAAATCTTAGCTCAAACAGCTGCAAAACCTGTTTTCCCAGCACGGAGACCTTGAGTTCTATAAGATAAAGCCATAAACATGTGTATCCGAGTCTTCTATCAAAAGTTACAGCTATTTATATGAAGTTGTACAAAAACGCTTTCTTTCGCCAAGACGGTGCGTTTCTCACTGTTACATGCATTTGAATGGGGAACTCGACCGAAACAAAGTATAGGTTTTCATTATGTGAATAACTTGGAAATCTTAGCTCAAACAGCTGCAAAACCTGTTTTCCCAGCACGGAGACCTTGAGTTCTATAAGATAAAGCCATAAACATGTGTATCCGAGTCTTCTATCAAAAGTTACAGCTATTTATATGAAGTTGTACAAAAACGCTTTCTTTCGCCAAGACAGTGCGTTTCTCACTGTTACATGCATTTGAATGGGGAACTCGACCGAAACAAAGTATAGGTTTTCATTATGTGAATAACTTGGAAATCTTAGCTCAAACAGCTGCAAAACCTGTTTTCCCAGCACGGAGACCTTGAGTTCTATAATATAAAGCCATAAACATGTTTGTCTGAGTCTTCTATCAAAAGTTACAGCTATTTATATGAAGTTGTACAAAATAGCTTTCTTTCGCCAAGACAGTGCGTTTCTCACTGTTACATGCATTTTGAATGGGGAACTCGACCGAAACAAAGTATAGGTTTTCATTATGTGAATAACTTGGAAATCTTAGCTCAAGCAGCTGCAAAACCTGTTTTCCCAGCACGGAGACCTTGAGTTCTATAAGATAAAGCCATAAACATGTGTATCCGAGTCTTCTATCAAAAGTTACAGCTATTTATATGAAGTTGTACAAAAACGCTTTCTTTCGCCAAGACAGTGCGTTTCTCACTGTTACATGCATTTGAATGGGGAACTCGACCGAAACAAAGTATAGGTTTTCATTATGTGAATAACTTGGAAATCTTAGCTCAAACAGCTGCAAAACCTGTTTTCCCAGCACGGAGACCTTGAGTTCTATAAGATAAAGCCATAAACATGTGTATCCGAGTCTTCTATCAAAAGTTACAGCTATTTATATGAAGTTGTACAAAAACGCTTTCTTTCGCCAAGACAGTGCGTTTCTCACTGTTACATGCATTTGAATGGGGAACTCGACCGAAACAAAGTATAAGTTTTCATTATGTGAATAACTTGGAAATCTTAGCTCAAACAGCTGCAAAACCTGTTTTCCCAGCACGGAGACCTTGAGTTCTATAAGATAAAGCCATAAACATGTTTGTCTGAGTCTTCTATCAAAAGTTACAGCTATTTCTATGAAGTTGTACAAAAACGCTTTCTTTCGCCAAGACAGTGCGTTTCTCACTGTTACATGCATTTGAATGGGGAACTCGACCGAAACAAAGTATAGGTTTTCATTATGTGAATAACTTGGAAATCTTAGCTCAAACAGCTGCAAAACCTGTTTGCCCAGCACGGAGACCTTGAGTTCTATAAGATAAAGCCATAAACATGTGTATCCGAGTCTTCTATCAAAAGTTACAGCTATTTATATGAAGTTGTACAAAAACGCTTTCTTTCGCCAAGACAGTGCGTTTCTCACTGTTACATGCATTTGAATGGGGAACTCGACCGAAACAAAGTATAGGTTTTCATTATGTGAATAACTTGGAAATCTTAGCTCAAACAGCTGCAAAACCTGTTTTCCCAGCACGGAGACCTTGAGTTCTATAAGATAAAGCCATAAACATGTTTGTCTGAGTCTTCTATCAAAAGTTACAGCTATTTATATGAAGTTGTACAAAAACGCTTTCTTTCGCCAAGACAGTGCGTTTCTCACTGTTACATGCATTTGAATGGGGAACTCGACCGAAACAAAGTATAGGTTTTCATTATGTGAAGAACTTGGAAATCTTAGCTCAAACAGCTGCAAAACCTGTTTTCCCAGCACGGGAACCTTGAGTTCTATAAGATAAAGCCATAAACATGTTTGTCTGAGTCTTCTATCAAAAGTTACAGCTATTTATATGAAGTTGTACAAAAACGCTTTCTTTCGCCAAGACAGTGCGTTTCTCACTGTTACATGCATTTTGAATGGGGAACTCGACCGAAACAAAGTATAGGTTTTCATTATGTGAATAACTTGGAAATCTTAGCTCAAACAGCTGCAAAACCTGTTTGCCCAGCACGGAGACCTTGAGTTCTATAAGATAAAGCCATAAACATGTGTATCCGAGTCTTCTATCAAAAGTTACAGCTATTTATATGAAGTTGTACAAAATAGCTTTCTTTCGCCAAGACAGTGCGTTTCTCACTGTTACATGCATTTTGAATGGGGAACTCGACCGAAACAAAGTATAGGTTTTCATTATGTGAATAACTTGGAAATCTTAGCTCAAACAGCTGCAAAACCTGTTTTCCCAGCACGGAGACCTTGAGTTCTATAAGATAAAGCCATAAACATGTGTATCCGAGTCTTCTATCAAAAGTTACAGCTATTTATATGAAGTTGTACAAAAACGCTTTCTTTCGCCAAGACAGTGCGTTTCTCACTGTTACATCAGAGCGTTCTCACTCCCGAGGCGTAACATGTCGACGTTTTGTCACGTCCCGCGGCGTTCCTGAGGAACGCGAAAGGAGACCTTCGGCGTTCTTATGGTACGCGGCGGGTTATGGCTGGAATCCAGTGCAATGACGCTCCCGCGGTAGTAGACGTTCCAGCCCTGTATTCCAGCCCTAAACCTAACCTTATCCCTAGCCCTGACCATAACCTTATTCCTGACCTTAACCAGGACTTTAATGATGTTAAATAGCGTGTTTCTAAGCGATTTGAAGAAAAAGAGCGAACATGTGTAGGTTCAGTCCAGACGGTTCTCATATTTCCTCTTTTTCCGAGGTCGTCATTTAGGAACGTGGTGGGTAGCCGAAAACGTAATATGGTGACGATTTGTCACCTAGCGTAAAATGTTACGCTTTGGGAGTGAGAACGGGTTGGTTACATGCATTTGAATGGGGAACTCGACCGAAACAAAGTATAGGTTTTCATTATGTGAATAACTTGGAAATCTTAGCTCAAACAGCTGCAAAACCTGTTTTCCCAGCACGGAGACCTTGAGTTCTATAAGATAAAGCCATAAACATGTGTATCCGAGTCTTCTATCAAAAGTTACAGCTATTTATATGAAGTTGTACAAAAACGCTTTCTTTCGCCAAGACAGTGCGTTTCTCACTGTTACATGCATTTGAATGGGGAACTCGACCGAAACAAAGTATAAGTTTTCATTATGTGAATAACTTGGAAATCTTAGCTCAAACAGCTGCAAAACCTGTTTTCCCAGCACGGAGACCTTGAGTTCTATAAGATAAAGCCATAAACATGTTTGTCTGAGTCTTCTATCAAAAGTTACAGCTATTTCTATGAAGTTGTACAAAAACGCTTTCTTTCGCCAAGACAGTGCGTTTCTCACTGTTACATGCATTTGAATGGGGAACTCGACCGAAACAAAGTATAGGTTTTCATTATGTGAATAACTTGGAAATCTTAGCTCAAACAGCTGCAAAACCTGTTTTCCCAGCACGGAGACCTTGAGTTCTATAAGATAAAGCCATAAACATGTGTATCCGAGTCTTCTATCAAAAGTTACAGCTATTTATATGAAGTTGTACAAAAACGCTTTCTTTCGCCAAGACAGTGCGTTTCTCACTGTTACATGCATTTTAATGGGGAACTCGACCGAAACAAAGTATAGGTTTTCATTATGTGAATAACTTGGAAATCTTAGCTCAAACAGCTGCAAAACCTGTTTTCCCAGCACGGAGACCTTGAGTTCTATAAGATAAAGCCATAAACATGTTTGTCTGAGTCTTCTATCAAAAGTTACAGCTATTTATATGAAGTTGTACAAAAACGCTTTCTTTCGCCAAGACAGTGCGTTTCTCACTGTTACATGCATTTGAATGGGGAACTCGACCGAAACAAAGTATAGGTTTTCATTATGTGAATAACTTGGAAATCTTAGCTCAAACAGCTGCAAAACCTGTTTTCCCAGGACGGGAACCTTGAGTTCTATAAGATAAAGCCATAAACATGTTTGTCTGAGTCTTCTATCAAAAGTTACAGCTATTTATATGAAGTTGTACAAAAACGCTTTCTTTCGCCAAGACAGTGCGTTTCTCACTGTTACATGCATTTTGAATGGGGAACTCGACCGAAACAAAGTATAGGTTTTCATTATGTGAATAACTTGGAAATCTTAGCTCAAACAGCTGCAAAACCTGTTTGCCCAGCACGGAGACCTTGAGTTCTATAAGATAAAGCCATAAACATGTGTATCCGAGTCTTCTATCAAAAGTTACAGCTATTTATATGAAGTTGTACAAAAACGCTTTCTTTCGCCAAGACAGTGCGTTTCTCACTGTTACATGCATTTTGAATGGGGAACTCGACCGAAACAAAGTATAGGTTTTCATTATGTGAATAACTTGGAAATCTTAGCTCAAACAGCTGCAAAACCTGTTTTCCCAGCACGGAGACCTTGAGTTCTATAAGATAAAGCCATAAACATGTGTATCCGAGTCTTCTATCAAAAGTTACAGCTATTTATATGAAGTTGTACAAAATAGCTTTCTTTCGCCAAGACAGTGCGTTTCTCACTGTTACATGCATTTGAATGGGGAACTCGACCGAAACAAAGTATAAGTTTTCATTATGTGAATAACTTGGAAATCTTAGCTCAAACAGCTGCAAAACCTGTTTTCCCAGCACGGAGACCTTGAGTTCTATAAGATAAAGCCATAAACATGTGTATCCGAGTCTTCTATCAAAAGTTACAGCTATTTATATGAAGTTGTACAAAAACGCTTTCTTTCGCCAAGACAGTGCGTTTCTCACTGTTACATGCATTTTGAATGGGGAACTCGACCGAAACAAAGTATAGGTTTTCATTATGTGAATAACTTGGAAATCTTAGCTCAAACAGCTGCAAAACCTGTTTTCCCAGCACGGAGACCTTGAGTTCTATAAGATAAAGCCATAAACATGTGTATCCGAGTCTTCTATCAAAAGTTACAGCTATTTATATGAAGTTGTACAAAATAGCTTTCTTTCGCCAAGACAGTGCGTTTCTCACTGTTACATGCATTTGAATGGGGAACTCGACCGAAACAAAGTATAAGTTTTCATTATGTGAATAACTTGGAAATCTTAGCTCAAACAGCTGCAAAACCTGTTTTCCCAGCACGGAGACCTTGAGTTCTATAAGATAAAGCCATAAACATGTGTATCCGAGTCTTCTATCAAAAGTTACAGCTATTTATATGAAGTTGTACAAAATAGCTTTCTTTCGCCAAGACAGTGCGTTTCTCACTGTTACATGCATTTGAATGGGGAACTCGACCGAAACAAAGTATAAGTTTTCATTATGTGAATAACTTGGAAATCTTAGCTCAAACAGCTGCAAAACCTGTTTGCCCAGCACGGAGACCTTGAGTTCTATAAGATAAAGCCATAAACATGTGTATCCGAGTCTTCTATCAAAAGTTACAGCTATTTATATGAAGTTGTACAAAATAGCTTTCTTTCGCCAAGACAGTGCGTTTCTCACTGTTACATGCATTTGAATGGGGAACTCGACCGAAACAAAGTATAAGTTTTCATTATGTGAATAACTTTGAAATCTTAGCTCAAACAGCTGCAAAACCTGTTTTCCCAGCACGGAGACCTTGAGTTCTATAAGATAAAGCCATAAACATTTGTATCCGAGTCTTCTATCAAAAGTTACAGCTATTTCTATGAAGTTGTACAAAATAGCTTTCTTTCGCCAAGACAGTGCGTTTCTCACTGTTACATGCATTTTGAATGGGGAACTCGACCGAAACAAAGTATAGGTTTTCATTATGTGAATAACTTGGAAATGTTAGCTCAAACAGCTGCAAAACCTGTTTTCCCAGCACGGAGACCTTGAGTTCTATAAGATAAAGCCATAAACATGTGTATCCGAGTCTTCTATCAAAAGTTACAGCTATTTATATGAAGTTGTACAAAATAGCTTTCTTTCGCCAAGACAGTGCGTTTCTCACTGTTACATGCATTTGAATGGGGAACTCCACCGAAACAAAGTATAGGTTTTCATTATGTGAATAACTTGGAAATCTTAGCTCAAACAGCTGCAAAACCTGTTTTCCCAGCACGGAGACCTTGAGTTCTATAAGATAAAGCCATAAACATGTGTATCCGAGTCTTCTATCAAAAGTTACAGCTATTTATATGAAGTTGTACAAAAACGCTTTCTTTCGCCAAGACAGTGCGTTTCTCACTGTTACATGCATTTGAATGGGGAACTCGACCGAAACAAAGTATAAGTTTTCATTATGTGAATAACTTGGAAATCTTAGCTCAAACAGCTGCAAAACCTGTTTGCCCAGCACGGAGACCTTGAGTTCTATAAGATAAAGCCATAAACATGTGTATCCGAGTCTTCTATCAAAAGTTACAGCTATTTATATGAAGTTGTACAAAAACGCTTTCTTTCGCCAAGACAGTGCGTTTCTCACTGTTACATGCATTTGAATGGGGAACTCGACCGAAACAAAGTATAGGTTTTCATTATGTGAATAACTTGGAAATCTTAGCTCAAACAGCTGCAAAACCTGTTTGCCCAGCACGGAGACCTTGAGTTCTATAAGATAAAGCCATAAACATGTGTATCCGAGTCTTCTATCAAAAGTTACAGCTATTTATATGAAGTTGTACAAAATAGCTTTCTTTCGCCAAGACAGTGCGTTTCTCACTGTTACATGCATTTGAATGGGGAACTCGACCGAAACAAAGTATAAGTTTTCATTATGTGAATAACTTGGAAATCTTAGCTCAAACAGCTGCAAAACCTGTTTGCCCAGCACGGAGACCTTGAGTTCTATAAGATAAAGCCATAAACATGTGTATCCGAGTCTTCTATCAAAAGTTACAGCTATTTATATGAAGTTGTACAAAATAGCTTTCTTTCGCCAAGACAGTGCGTTTCTCACTGTTACATGCATTTGAATGGGGAACTCGACCGAAACAAAGTGTAGGTTTTCATTATGTGAATAACTTGGAAATGTTAGCTCAAACAGCTGCAAAACCTGTTTGCCCAGCACGGAGACCTTGAGTTCTATAAGATAAAGCCATAAACATGTGTATCCGAGTCTTCTATCAAAAGTTACAGCTATTTATATGAAGTTGTACAAAATAGCTTTCTTTCGCCAAGACAGTGCGTTTCTCACTGTTACATGCATTTGAATGGGGAACTCGACCGAAACAAAGTATAGGTTTTCATTATGTGAATAACTTGGAAATCTTAGCTCAAACAGCTGCAAAACCTGTTTTCCCAGCACGGAGACCTTGAGTTCTATAAGATAAAGCCATAAACATGTGTATCCGAGTCTTCTATCAAAAGTTACAGCTATTTATATGAAGTTGTACAAAAACGCTTTCTTTCGCCAAGACGGTGCGTTTCTCACTGTTACATGCATTTGAATGGGGAACTCGACCGAAACAAAGTATAGGTTTTCATTATGTGAATAACTTGGAAATCTTAGCTCAAACAGCTGCAAAACCTGTTTTCCCAGCACGGAGACCTTGAGTTCTATAAGATAAAGCCATAAACATGTGTATCCGAGTCTTCTATCAAAAGTTACAGCTATTTATATGAAGTTGTACAAAAACGCTTTCTTTCGCCAAGACAGTGCGTTTCTCACTGTTACATGCATTTGAATGGGGAACTCGACCGAAACAAAGTATAGGTTTTCATTATGTGAATAACTTGGAAATCTTAGCTCAAACAGCTGCAAAACCTGTTTTCCCAGCACGGAGACCTTGAGTTCTATAAGATAAAGCCATAAACATGTGTATCCGAGTCTTCTATCAAAAGTTACAGCTATTTATATGAAGTTGTACAAAAACGCTTTCTTTCGCCAAGACAGTGCGTTTCTCACTGTTACATGCATTTGAATGGGGAACTCGACCGAAACAAAGTATAGGTTTTCATTATGTGAATAACTTGGAAATCTTAGCTCAAACAGCTGCAAAACCTGTTTTCCCAGCACGGAGACCTTGAGTTCTATAAGATAAAGCCATAAACATGTTTGTCTGAGTCTTCTATCAAAAGTTACAGCTATTTATATGAAGTTGTACAAAAACGCTTTCTTTCGCCAAGACAGTGCGTTTCTCACTGTTACATGCATTTGAATGGGGAACTCGACCGAAACAAAGTATAGGTTTTCATTATGTGAATAACTTGGAAATCTTAGCTCAAACAGCTGCAAAACCTGTTTTCCCAGCACGGGAACCTTGAGTTCTATAAGATAAAGCCATAAACATGTTTGTCTGAGTCTTCTATCAAAAGTTACAGCTATTTATATGAAGTTGTACAAAAACGCTTTCTTTCGCCAAGACAGTGCGTTTCTCACTGTTACATGCATTTTGAATGGGGAACTCGACCGAAACAAAGTATAGGTTTTCATTATGTGAATAACTTGGAAATCTTAGCTCAAACAGCTGCAAAACCTGTTTTCCCAGCACGGGAACCTTGAGTTCTATAAGATAAAGCCATAAACATGTTTGTCTGAGTCTTCTATCAAAAGTTACAGCTATTTATATGAAGTTGTACAAAAACGCTTTCTTTCGCCAAGACAGTGCGTTTCTCACTGTTACATGCATTTTGAATGGGGAACTCGACCGAAACAAAGTATAGGTTTTCATTATGTGAATAACTTGGAAATCTTAGCTCAAACAGCTGCAAAACCTGTTTTCCCAGCACGGGAACCTTGAGTTCTATAAGATAAAGCCATAAACATGTGTATCCGAGTCTTCTATCAAAAGTTACAGCTATTTATATGAAGTTGTACAAAATAGCTTTCTTTCGCCAAGACAGTGCGTTTCTCACTGTTACATGCATTTTGAATGGGGAACTCGACCGAAACAAAGTATAGGTTTTCATTATGTGAATAACTTGGAAATCTTAGCTCAAACAGCTGCAAAACCTGTTTTCCCAGCACGGAGACCTTGAGTTCTATAAGATAAAGCCATAAACATGTGTATCCGAGTCTTCTATCAAAAGTTACAGCTATTTATATGAAGTTGTACAAAAACGCTTTCTTTCGCCAAGACAGTGCGTTTCTCACTGTTACATGCATTTGAATGGGGAACTCGACCGAAACAAAGTATAGGTTTTCATTATGTGAATAACTTGGAAATCTTAGCTCAAACAGCTGCAAAACCTGTTTTCCCAGCACGGAGACCTTGAGTTCTATAAGATAAAGCCATAAACATGTGTATCCGAGTCTTCTATCAAAAGTTACAGCTATTTATATGAAGTTGTACAAAAACGCTTTCTTTCGCCAAGACAGTGCGTTTCTCACTGTTACATGCATTTGAATGGGGAACTCGACCGAAACAAAGTATAGGTTTTCATTATGTGAATAACTTGGAAATCTTAGCTCAAACAGCTGCAAAACCTGTTTTCCCAGCACGGAGACCTTGAGTTCTATAAGATAAAGCCATAAACATGTGTATCCGAGTCTTCTATCAAAAGTTACAGCTATTTATATGAAGTTGTACAAAAACGCTTTCTTTCGCCAAGACAGTGCGTTTCTCACTGTTACATGCATTTGAATGGGGAACTCGACCGAAACAAAGTATAGGTTTTCATTATGTGAATAACTTGGAAATCTTAGCTCAAACAGCTGCAAAACCTGTTTTCCCAGCACGGAGACCTTGAGTTCTATAATATAAAGCCATAAACATGTTTGTCTGAGTCTTCTATCAAAAGTTACAGCTATTTATATGAAGTTGTACAAAATAGCTTTCTTTCGCCAAGACAGTGCGTTTCTCACTGTTACATGCATTTTGAATGGGGAACTCGACCGAAACAAAGTATAGGTTTTCATTATGTGAATAACTTGGAAATCTTAGCTCAAGCAGCTGCAAAACCTGTTTTCCCAGCACGGAGACCTTGAGTTCTATAAGATAAAGCCATAAACATGTGTATCCGAGTCTTCTATCAAAAGTTACAGCTATTTATATGAAGTTGTACAAAAACGCTTTCTTTCGCCAAGACAGTGCGTTTCTCACTGTTACATGCATTTGAATGGGGAACTCGACCGAAACAAAGTATAGGTTTTCATTATGTGAATAACTTGGAAATGTTAGCTCAAACAGCTGTAAAACCTGTTTTCCCAGCACGGAGACCTTGAGTTCTATAAGATAAAGCCATAAACATGTGTATCCGAGTCTTCTATCAAAAGTTACAGCTATTTATATGAAGTTGTACAAAAACGCTTTCTTTCGCCAAGACAGTGCGTTTCTCACTGTTACATGCATTTTGAATGGGGAACTCGACCGAAACAAAGTATAAGTTTTCATTATGTGAATAACTTGGAAATCTTAGCTCAAACAGCTGCAAAACCTGTTTTCCCAGCACGGAGACCTTGAGTTCTATAAGATAAAGCCATAAACATGTTTGTCTGAGTCTTCTATCAAAAGTTACAGCTATTTCTATGAAGTTGTACAAAAACGCTTTCTTTCGCCAAGACAGTGCGTTTCTCACTGTTACATGCATTTGAATGGGGAACTCGACCGAAACAAAGTATAGGTTTTCATTATGTGAATAACTTGGAAATCTTAGCTCAAACAGCTGCAAAACCTGTTTTCCCAGCACGGAGACCTTGAGTTCTATAAGATAAAGCCATAAACATGTTTGTCTGAGTCTTCTATCAAAAGTTACAGCTATTTATATGAAGTTGTACAAAAACGCTTTCTTTCGCCAAGACAGTGCGTTTCTCACTGTTACATGCATTTGAATGGGGAACTCGACCGAAACAAAGTATAGGTTTTCATTATGTGAATAACTTGGAAATCTTAGCTCAAACAGCTGCAAAACCTGTTTTCCCAGCACGGGAACCTTGAGTTCTATAAGATAAAGCCATAAACATGTTTGTCTGAGTCTTCTATCAAAAGTTACAGCTATTTATATGAAGTTGTACAAAAACGCTTTCTTTCGCCAAGACAGTGCGTTTCTCACTGTTACATGCATTTTGAATGGGGAACTCGACCGAAACAAAGTATAGGTTTTCATTATGTGAATAACTTGGAAATCTTAGCTCAAACAGCTGCAAAACCTGTTTTCCCAGCACGGGAACCTTGAGTTCTATAAGATAAAGCCATAAACATGTTTGTCTGAGTCTTCTATCAAAAGTTACAGCTATTTATATGAAGTTGTACAAAAACGCTTTCTTTCGCCAAGACAGTGCGTTTCTCACTGTTACATGCATTTTGAATGGGGAACTCGACCGAAACAAAGTATAGGTTTTCATTATGTGAATAACTTGGAAATCTTAGCTCAAACAGCTGCAAAACCTGTTTTCCCAGCACGGGAACCTTGAGTTCTATAAGATAAAGCCATAAACATGTGTATCCGAGTCTTCTATCAAAAGTTACAGCTATTTATATGAAGTTGTACAAAATAGCTTTCTTTCGCCAAGACAGTGCGTTTCTCACTGTTACATGCATTTTGAATGGGGAACTCGACCGAAACAAAGTATAGGTTTTCATTATGTGAATAACTTGGAAATCTTAGCTCAAACAGCTGCAAAACCTGTTTTCCCAGCACGGAGACCTTGAGTTCTATAAGATAAAGCCATAAACATGTGTATCCGAGTCTTCTATCAAAAGTTACAGCTATTTATATGAAGTTGTACAAAAACGCTTTCTTTCGCCAAGACAGTGCGTTTCTCACTGTTACATGCATTTGAATGGGGAACTCGACCGAAACAAAGTATAGGTTTTCATTATGTGAATAACTTGGAAATCTTAGCTCAAACAGCTGCAAAACCTGTTTTCCCAGCACGGAGACCTTGAGTTCTATAAGATAAAGCCATAAACATGTGTATCCGAGTCTTCTATCAAAAGTTACAGCTATTTATATGAAGTTGTACAAAAACGCTTTCTTTCGCCAAGACAGTGCGTTTCTCACTGTTACATGCATTTGAATGGGGAACTCGACCGAAACAAAGTATAGGTTTTCATTATGTGAATAACTTGGAAATCTTAGCTCAAACAGCTGCAAAACCTGTTTTCCCAGCACGGAGACCTTGAGTTCTATAAGATAAAGCCATAAACATGTGTATCCGAGTCTTCTATCAAAAGTTACAGCTATTTATATGAAGTTGTACAAAAACGCTTTCTTTCGCCAAGACAGTGCGTTTCTCACTGTTACATGCATTTGAATGGGGAACTCGACCGAAACAAAGTATAGGTTTTCATTATGTGAATAACTTGGAAATCTTAGCTCAAACAGCTGCAAAACCTGTTTTCCCAGCACGGAGACCTTGAGTTCTATAAGATAAAGCCATAAACATGTTTGTCTGAGTCTTCTATCAAAAGTTACAGCTATTTATATGAAGTTGTACAAAATAGCTTTCTTTCGCCAAGACAGTGCGTTTCTCACTGTTACATGCATTTTGAATGGGGAACTCGACCGAAACAAAGTATAGGTTTTCATTATGTGAATAACTTGGAAATCTTAGCTCAAGCAGCTGCAAAACCTGTTTTCCCAGCACGGAGACCTTGAGTTCTATAAGATAAAGCCATAAACATGTGTATCCGAGTCTTCTATCAAAAGTTACAGCTATTTATATGAAGTTGTACAAAAACGCTTTCTTTCGCCAAGACAGTGCGTTTCTCACTGTTACATGCATTTGAATGGGGAACTCGACCGAAACAAAGTATAGGTTTTCATTATGTGAATAACTTGGAAATGTTAGCTCAAACAGCTGTAAAACCTGTTTTCCCAGCACGGAGACCTTGAGTTCTATAAGATAAAGCCATAAACATGTGTATCCGAGTCTTCTATCAAAAGTTACAGCTATTTATATGAAGTTGTACAAAAACGCTTTCTTTCGCCAAGACAGTGCGTTTCTCACTGTTACATGCATTTTGAATGGGGAACTCGACCGAAACAAAGTATAAGTTTTCATTATGTGAATAACTTGGAAATCTTAGCTCAAACAGCTGCAAAACCTGTTTTCCCAGCACGGAGACCTTGAGTTCTATAAGATAAAGCCATAAACATGTTTGTCTGAGTCTTCTATCAAAAGTTACAGCTATTTCTATGAAGTTGTACAAAAACGCTTTCTTTCGCCAAGACAGTGCGTTTCTCACTGTTACATGCATTTGAATGGGGAACTCGACCGAAACAAAGTATAGGTTTTCATTATGTGAATAACTTGGAAATCTTAGCTCAAACAGCTGCAAAACCTGTTTTCCCAGCACGGAGACCTTGAGTTCTATAAGATAAAGCCATAAACATGTTTGTCTGAGTCTTCTATCAAAAGTTACAGCTATTTATATGAAGTTGTACAAAAACGCTTTCTTTCGCCAAGACAGTGCGTTTCTCACTGTTACATGCATTTGAATGGGGAACTCGACCGAAACAAAGTATAGGTTTTCATTATGTGAATAACTTGGAAATCTTAGCTCAAACAGCTGCAAAACCTGTTTTCCCAGCACGGGAACCTTGAGTTCTATAAGATAAAGCCATAAACATGTTTGTCTGAGTCTTCTATCAAAAGTTACAGCTATTTATATGAAGTTGTACAAAAACGCTTTCTTTCGCCAAGACAGTGCGTTTCTCACTGTTACATGCATTTTGAATGGGGAACTCGACCGAAACAAAGTATAGGTTTTCATTATGTGAATAACTTGGAAATCTTAGCTCAAACAGCTGCAAAACCTGTTTTCCCAGCACGGGAACCTTGAGTTCTATAAGATAAAGCCATAAACATGTTTGTCTGAGTCTTCTATCAAAAGTTACAGCTATTTATATGAAGTTGTACAAAAACGCTTTCTTTCGCCAAGACAGTGCGTTTCTCACTGTTACATGCATTTTGAATGGGGAACTCGACCGAAACAAAGTATAGGTTTTCATTATGTGAATAACTTGGAAATCTTAGCTCAAACAGCTGCAAAACCTGTTTTCCCAGCACGGGAACCTTGAGTTCTATAAGATAAAGCCATAAACATGTGTATCCGAGTCTTCTATCAAAAGTTACAGCTATTTATATGAAGTTGTACAAAATAGCTTTCTTTCGCCAAGACAGTGCGTTTCTCACTGTTACATGCATTTTGAATGGGGAACTCGACCGAAACAAAGTATAGGTTTTCATTATGTGAATAACTTGGAAATCTTAGCTCAAACAGCTGCAAAACCTGTTTTCCCAGCACGGAGACCTTGAGTTCTATAAGATAAAGCCATAAACATGTGTATCCGAGTCTTCTATCAAAAGTTACAGCTATTTATATGAAGTTGTACAAAAACGCTTTCTTTCGCCAAGACAGTGCGTTTCTCACTGTTACATGCATTTGAATGGGGAACTCGACCGAAACAAAGTATAGGTTTTCATTATGTGAATAACTTGGAAATCTTAGCTCAAACAGCTGCAAAACCTGTTTTCCCAGCACGGAGACCTTGAGTTCTATAAGATAAAGCCATAAACATGTGTATCCGAGTCTTCTATCAAAAGTTACAGCTATTTATATGAAGTTGTACAAAAACGCTTTCTTTCGCCAAGACAGTGCGTTTCTCACTGTTACATGCATTTGAATGGGGAACTCGACCGAAACAAAGTATAGGTTTTCATTATGTGAATAACTTGGAAATCTTAGCTCAAACAGCTGCAAAACCTGTTTTCCCAGCACGTAGACCTTGAGTTCTATAATATAAGGCCATAAACATGTTTGTCTGAGTCTTCTATCAAAAGTTACAGCTATTTATATGAAGTTGTACAAAATAGCTTTCTTTCGCCAAGACAGTGCGTTTCTCACTGTTACATGCATTTGAATGGGGAACTCGACCGAAACAAAGTATAGGTTTTCATTATGTGAATAACTTGGAAATCTTAGCTCAAACAGCTGCAAAACCTGTTTTCCCAGCACGGAGACCTTGAGTTCTATAAGATAAAGCCATAAACATGTTTGTCTGAGTCTTCTATCAAAAGTTACAGCTATTTATATGAAGTTGTACAAAAACGCTTTCTTTCGCCAAGACAGTGCGTTTCTCACTGTTACATGCATTTGAATGGGGAACTCGACCGAAACAAAGTATAGGTTTTCATTATGTGAATAACTTGGAAATCTTAGCTCAAACAGCTGCAAAACCTGTTTTCCCAGCACGGGAACCTTGAGTTCTATAAGATAAAGCCATAAACATGTTTGTCTGAGTCTTCTATCAAAAGTTACAGCTATTTATATGAAGTTGTACAAAAACGCTTTCTTTCGCCAAGACAGTGCGTTTCTCACTGTTACATGCATTTTGAATGGGGAACTCGACCGAAACAAAGTATAGGTTTTCATTATGTGAATAACTTGGAAATCTTAGCTCAAACAGCTGCAAAACCTGTTTTCCCAGCACGGGAACCTTGAGTTCTATAAGATAAAGCCATAAACATGTTTGTCTGAGTCTTCTATCAAAAGTTACAGCTATTTATATGAAGTTGTACAAAAACGCTTTCTTTCGCCAAGACAGTGCGTTTCTCACTGTTACATGCATTTTGAATGGGGAACTCGACCGAAACAAAGTATAGGTTTTCATTATGTGAATAACTTGGAAATCTTAGCTCAAACAGCTGCAAAACCTGTTTTCCCAGCACGGGAACCTTGAGTTCTATAAGATAAAGCCATAAACATGTGTATCCGAGTCTTCTATCAAAAGTTACAGCTATTTATATGAAGTTGTACAAAATAGCTTTCTTTCGCCAAGACAGTGCGTTTCTCACTGTTACATGCATTTTGAATGGGGAACTCGACCGAAACAAAGTATAGGTTTTCATTATGTGAATAACTTGGAAATCTTAGCTCAAACAGCTGCAAAACCTGTTTTCCCAGCACGGAGACCTTGAGTTCTATAAGATAAAGCCATAAACATGTGTATCCGAGTCTTCTATCAAAAGTTACAGCTATTTATATGAAGTTGTACAAAAACGCTTTCTTTCGCCAAGACAGTGCGTTTCTCACTGTTACATGCATTTGAATGGGGAACTCGACCGAAACAAAGTATAGGTTTTCATTATGTGAATAACTTGGAAATCTTAGCTCAAACAGCTGCAAAACCTGTTTTCCCAGCACGGAGACCTTGAGTTCTATAAGATAAAGCCATAAACATGTGTATCCGAGTCTTCTATCAAAAGTTACAGCTATTTATATGAAGTTGTACAAAAACGCTTTCTTTCGCCAAGACAGTGCGTTTCTCACTGTTACATGCATTTGAATGGGGAACTCGACCGAAACAAAGTATAAGTTTTCATTATGTGAATAACTTGGAAATCTTAGCTCAAACAGCTGCAAAACCTGTTTTCCCAGCACGGAGACCTTGAGTTCTATAAGATAAAGCCATAAACATGTTTGTCTGAGTCTTCTATCAAAAGTTACAGCTATTTCTATGAAGTTGTACAAAAACGCTTTCTTTCGCCAAGACAGTGCGTTTCTCACTGTTACATGCATTTGAATGGGGAACTCGACCGAAACAAAGTATAGGTTTTCATTATGTGAATAACTTGGAAATCTTAGCTCAAACAGCTGCAAAACCTGTTTGCCCAGCACGGAGACCTTGAGTTCTATAAGATAAAGCCATAAACATGTGTATCCGAGTCCTCTATCAAAAGTTACAGCTATTTATATGAAGTTGTACAAAAACGCTTTCTTTCGCCAAGACAGTGCGTTTCTCACTGTTACATGCATTTGAATGGGGAACTCGACCGAAACAAAGTATAGGTTTTCATTATGTGAATAACTTGGAAATCTTAGCTCAAACAGCTGCAAAACCTGTTTTCCCAGCACGGAGACCTTGAGTTCTATAAGATAAAGCCATAAACATGTTTGTCTGAGTCTTCTATCAAAAGTTACAGCTATTTATATGAAGTTGTACAAAAACGCTTTCTTTCGCCAAGACAGTGCGTTTCTCACTGTTACATGCATTTGAATGGGGAACTCGACCGAAACAAAGTATAGGTTTTCATTATGTGAATAACTTGGAAATCTTAGCTCAAACAGCTGCAAAACCTGTTTTCCCAGCACGGAGACCTTGAGTTCTATAAGATAAAGCCATAAACATGTGTATCCGAGTCTTCTATCAAAAGTTACAGCTATTTATATGAAGTTGTACAAAAACGCTTTCTTTCACCAAGACAGTGCGTTTCTCACTGTTACATGCATTTGAATGGGGAACTCCACCGAAACAAAGTATAGGTTTTCATTATGTGAATAACTTGGAAATCTTAGCTCAAACAGCTGCAAAACCTGTTTTCCCAGCACGGAGACCTTGAGTTCTATAAGATAAAGCCATAAACATGTGTATCCGAGTCTTCTATCAAAAGTTACAGCTATTTATATGAAGTTGTACAAAAACGCTTTCTTTCGCCAAGACAGTGCGTTTCTCACTGTTACATGCATTTGAATGGGGAACTCGACCGAAACAAAGTATAGGTTTTCATTATGTGAATAACTTGGAAATCTTAGCTCAAACAGCTGCAAAACCTGTTTTCCCAGCACGTAGACCTTGAGTTCTATAATATAAGGCCATAAACATGTTTGTCTGAGTCTTCTATCAAAAGTTACAGCTATTTATATGAAGTTGTACAAAATAGCTTTCTTTCGCCAAGACAGTGCGTTTCTCACTGTTACATGCATTTGAATGGGGAACTCGACCGAAACAAAGTATAGGTTTTCATTATGTGAATAACTTGGAAATCTTAGCTCAAACAGCTGCAAAACCTGTTTGCCCAGCACGGAGACCTTGAGTTCTATAAGATAAAGCCATAAACATGTGTATCCGAGTCTTCTATCAAAAGTTACAGCTATTTATATGAAGTTGTACAAAATAGCTTTCTTTCGCCAAGACAGTGCGTTTCTCACTGTTACATGCATTTGAATGGGGAACTCGACCGAAACAAAGTATAGGTTTTCATTATGTGAATAACTTGGAAATCTTAGCTCAAACAGCTGCAAAACCTGTTTGCCCAGCACGGAGACCTTGAGTTCTATAAGATAAAGCCATAAACATGTGTATCCGAGTCTTCTATCAAAAGTTACAGCTATTTATATGAAGTTGTACAAAATAGCTTTCTTTCGCCAAGACAGTGCGTTTCTCACTGTTACATGCATTTGAATGGGGAACTCGACCGAAACAAAGTATAGGTTTTCATTATGTGAATAACTTGGAAATCTTAGCTCAAACAGCTGCAAAACCTGTTTTCCCAGCACGGAGACCTTGAGTTCTATAAGATAAAGCCATAAACATGTGTATCCGAGTCTTCTATCAAAAGTTACAGCTATTTATATGAAGTTGTACAAAAACGCTTTCTTTCGCCAAGACAGTGCGTTTCTCACTGTTACATGCATTTGAATGGGGAACTCGACCGAAACAAAGTATAGGTTTTCATTATGTGAATAACTTGGAAATCTTAGCTCAAACAGCTGCAAAACCTGTTTTCCCAGCACGGAGACCTTGAGTTCTATAAGATAAAGCCATAAACATGTGTATCCGAGTCTTCTATCAAAAGTTACAGCTATTTATATGAAGTTGTACAAAAACGCTTTCTTTCGCCAAGACAGTGCGTTTCTCACTGTTACATGCATTTGAATGGGGAACTCCACCGAAACAAAGTATAGGTTTTCATTATGTGAATAACTTGGAAATCTTAGCTCAAACAGCTGCAAAACCTGTTTTCCCAGCACGGAGACCTTGAGTTCTATAAGATAAAGCCATAAACATGTTTGTCTGAGTCTTCTATCAAAAGTTACAGCTATTTATATGAAGTTGTACAAAATAGCTTTCTTTCGCCAAGACAGTGCGTTTCTCACTGTTACATGCATTTTGAATGGGGAACTCGACCGAAACAAAGTATAGGTTTTCATTATGTGAATAACTTGGAAATCTTAGCTCAAACAGCTGCAAAACCTGTTTGCCCAGCACGGAGACCTTGAGTTCTATAAGATAAAGCCATAAACATGTGTATCCGAGTCTTCTATCAAAAGTTACAGCTATTTATATGAAGTTGTACAAAATAGCTTTCTTTCGCCAAGACAGTGCGTTTCTCACTGTTACATGCATTTGAATGGGGAACTCGACCGAAACAAAGTATAAGTTTTCATTATGTGAATAACTTGGAAATCTTAGCTCAAACAGCTGCAAAACCTGTTTTCCCAGCACGGAGACCTTGAGTTCTATAATATAAAGCCATAAACATGTGTATCCAAGTCTTCTATCAAAAGTTACAGCTATTTATATGAAGTTGTACAAAAACGCTTTCTTTTGCCAAGACAGTGCGTTTCTCACTGTTACATGCATTTGAATGGGGAACTCGACCGAAACAAAGTATAGGTTTTCATTATGTGAATAACTTGGAAATCTTAGCTCAAACAGCTGCAAAACCTGTTTTCCCAGCACGGAGACCTTGAGTTCTATAAGATAAAGCCATAAACATGTGTATCCGAGTCTTCTATCAAAAGTTACAGCTATTTATATGAAGTTGTACAAAAACGCTTTCTTTCGCCAAGACAGTGCGTTTCTCACTGTTACATGCATTTGAATGGGGAACTCGACCGAAACAAAGTATAGGTTTTCATTATGTGAATAACTTGGAAATCTTAGCTCAAACAGCTGCAAAACCTGTTTGCCCAGCACGGAGACCTTGAGTTCTATAAGATAAAGCCATAAACATGTGTATCCGAGTCTTCTATCAAAAGTTACAGCTATTTATATGAAGTTGTACAAAATAGCTTTCTTTCGCCAAGACAGTGCGTTTCTCACTGTTACATGCATTTGAATGGGGAACTCGACCGAAACAAAGTATAGGTTTTCATTATGTGAATAACTTGGAAATGTTAGCTCAAACAGCTGCAAAACCTGTTTTCCCAGCACGGAGACCTTGAGTTCTATAATATAAAGCCATAAACATGTTTGTCTGAGTCTTCTATCAAAAGTTACAGCTATTTATATGAAGTTGTACAAAATAGCTTTCTTTCGCCAAGACAGTGCGTTTCTCACTGTTACATGCATTTTGAATGGGGAACTCGACCGAAACAAAGTATAGGTTTTCATTATGTGAATAACTTGGAAATCTTAGCTCAAACAGCTGCAAAACCTGTTTTCCCAGCACGGAGACCTTGAGTTCTATAAGATAAAGCCATAAACATGTGTATCCGAGTCTTCTATCAAAAGTTACAGCTATTTCTATGAAGTTGTACAAAAACGCTTTCTTTCGCCAAGACAGTGCGTTTCTCACTGTTACATGCATTTGAATGGGGAACTCGACCGAAACAAAGTATAAGTTTTCATTATGTGAATAACTTGGAAATCTTAGCTCAAACAGCTGCAAAACCTGTTTTCCCAGCACGGAGACCTTGAGTTCTATAATATAAGGCCATAAACATGTTTGTCTGAGTCTTCTATCAAAAGTTACAGCTATTTCTATGAAGTTGTACAAAAACACTTTCTTTCGCCAAGACAGTGCGTTTCTCACTGTTACATGCATTTGAATGGGGAACTCGACCGAAACAAAGTATAGGTTTTCATTATGTGAATAACTTGGAAATCTTAGCTCAAACAGCTGCAAAACCTGTTTTCCCAGCACGGGAACCTTGAGTTCTATAAGATAAAGCCATAAACATGTTTGTCTGAGTCTTCTATCAAAAGTTACAGCTATTTATATGAAGTTGTACAAAAACGCTTTCTTTCGCCAAGACAGTGCGTTTCTCACTGTTACATGCATTTGAATGGGGAACTCGACCGAAACAAAGTATAAGTTTTCATTATGTGAATAACTTGGAAATCTTAGCTCAAACAGCTGCAAAACCTGTTTTCCCAGCACGGAGACCTTGAGTTCTATAAGATAAAGCCATAAACATGTTTGTCTGAGTCTTCTATCAAAAGTTACAGCTATTTATATGAAGTTGTACAAAAACGCTTTCTTTCGCCAAGACAGTGCGTTTCTCACTGTTACATGCATTTGAATGGGGAACTCGACCGAAACAAAGTATAGGTTTTCATTATGTGAATAACTTGGAAATCTTAGCTCAAACAGCTGCAAAACCTGTTTGCCCAGCACGGAGACCTTGAGTTCTATAAGATAAAGCCATAAACATGTGTATCCGAGTCTTCTATCAAAAGTTACAGCTATTTATATGAAGTTGTACAAAAACGCTTTCTTTCGCCAAGACAGTGCGTTTCTCACTGTTACATGCATTTGAATGGGGAACTCGACCGAAACAAAGTATAGGTTTTCATTATGTGAATAACTTGGAAATCTTAGCTCAAACAGCTGCAAAACCTGTTTGCCCAGCACGGAGACCTTGAGTTCTATAAGATAAAGCCATAAACATGTGTATCCGAGTCTTCTATCAAAAGTTACAGCTATTTATATGAAGTTGTACAAAAACGCTTTCTTTCGCCAAGACAGTGCGTTTCTCACTGTTACATGCATTTGAATGGGGAACTCGACCGAAACAAAGTATAGGTTTTCATTATGTGAATAACTTGGAAATGTTAGCTCAAACAGCTGCAAAACCTGTTTGCCCAGCACGGAGACCTTGAGTTCTATAAGATAAAGCCATAAACATGTGTATCCGAGTCTTCTATCAAAAGTTACAGCTATTTATATGAAGTTGTACAAAAACGCTTTCTTTCGCCAAGACAGTGCGTTTCTCACTGTTACATGCATTTGAATGGGGAACTCGACCGAAACAAAGTATAGGTTTTCATTATGTGAATAACTTGGAAATCTTAGCTCAAACAGCTGCAAAACCTGTTTTCCCAGCACGGAGACCTTGAGTTCTATAAGATAAAGCCATAAACATGTGTATCCGAGTCTTCTATCAAAAGTTACAGCTATTTATATGAAGTTGTACAAAAACGCTTTCTTTCGCCAAGACAGTGCGTTTCTCACTGTTACATGCATTTGAATGGGGAACTCGACCGAAACAAAGTATAAGTTTTCATTATGTGAATAACTTGGAAATCTTAGCTCAAACAGCTGCAAAACCTGTTTTCCCAGCACGGAGACCTTGAGTTCTATAATATAAAGCCATAAACATGTTTGTCTGAGTCTTCTATCAAAAGTTACAGCTATTTATATGAAGTTGTACAAAAACGCTTTCTTTCGCCAAGACAGTGCGTTTCTCACTGTTACATGCATTTGAATGGGGAACTCGACCGAAACAAAGTATAAGTTTTCATTATGTGAATAACTTGGAAATCTTAGCTCAAACAGCTGCAAAACCTGTTTGCCCAGCACGGAGACCTTGAGTTCTATAAGATAAAGCCATAAACATGTGTATCCGAGTCTTCTATCAAAAGTTACAGCTATTTATATGAAGTTGTACAAAAACGCTTTCTTTCGCCAAGACAGTGCGTTTCTCACTGTTACATGCATTTGAATGGGGAACTCGACCGAAACAAAGTATAGGTTTTCATTATGTGAATAACTTGGAAATCTTAGCTCAAACAGCTGCAAAACCTGTTTGCCCAGCACGGAGACCTTGAGTTCTATAAGATAAAGCCATAAACATGTGTATCCGAGTCTTCTATCAAAAGTTACAGCTATTTATATGAAGTTGTACAAAAACGCTTTCTTTCGCCAAGACAGTGCGTTTCTCACTGTTACATGCATTTGAATGGGGAACTCGACCGAAACAAAGTATAGGTTTTCATTATGTGAATAACTTGGAAATCTTAGCTCAAACAGCTGCAAAACCTGTTTTCCCAGCACGGAGACCTTGAGTTCTATAAGATAAAGCCATAAACATGTGTATCCGAGTCTTCTATCAAAAGTTACAGCTATTTATATGAAGTTGTACAAAAACGCTTTCTTTCGCCAAGACAGTGCGTTTCTCACTGTTACATGCATTTGAATGGGGAACTCGACCGAAACAAAGTATAGGTTTTCATTATGTGAATAACTTGGAAATCTTAGCTCAAACAGCTGCAAAACCTGTTTTCCCAGCACGGAGACCTTGAGTTCTATAAGATAAAGCCATAAACATGTGTATCCGAGTCTTCTATCAAAAGTTACAGCTATTTATATGAAGTTGTACAAAAACGCTTTCTTTCGCCAAGACAGTGCGTTTCTCACTGTTACATGCATTTGAATGGGGAACTCGACCGAAACAAAGTATAAGTTTTCATTATGTGAATAACTTGGAAATCTTAGCTCAAACAGCTGCAAAACCTGTTTTCCCAGCACGGAGACCTTGAGTTCTATAATATAAAGCCATAAACATGTTTGTCTGAGTCTTCTATCAAAAGTTACAGCTATTTATATGAAGTTGTACAAAATAGCTTTCTTTCGCCAAGACAGTGCGTTTCTCACTGTTACATGCATTTTGAATGGGGAACTCGACCGAAACAAAGTATAGGTTTTCATTATGTGAATAACTTGGAAATCTTAGCTCAAACAGCTGCAAAACCTGTTTTCCCAGCACGGAGACCTTGAGTTCTATAAGATAAAGCCATAAACATGTGTATCCGAGTCTTCTATCAAAAGTTACAGCTATTTATATGAAGTTGTACAAAAACGCTTTCTTTCGCCAAGACAGTGCGTTTCTCACTGTTACATGCATTTGAATGGGGAACTCGACCGAAACAAAGTATAGGTTTTCATTATGTGAATAACTTGGAAATCTTAGCTCAAACAGCTGCAAAACCTGTTTTCCCAGCACGGAGACCTTGAGTTCTATAATATAAAGCCATAAACATGTTTGTCTGAGTCTTCTATCAAAAGTTACAGCTATTTATATGAAGTTGTACAAAAACGCTTTCTTTCGCCAAGACAGTGCGTTTCTCACTGTTACATGCATTTGAATGGGGAACTCGACCGAAACAAAGTATAAGTTTTCATTATGTGAATAACTTGGAAATCTTAGCTCAAACAGCTGCAAAACCTGTTTTCCCAGCACGGAGACCTTGAGTTCTATAAGATAAAGCCATAAACATGTTTGTCTGAGTCTTCTATCAAAAGTTACAGCTATTTATATGAAGTTGTACAAAAACGCTTTCTTTCGCCAAGACAGTGCGTTTCTCACTATTACATGCATTTGAATGGGGAACTCGACCGAAACAAAGTATAGGTTTTCATTATGTGAATAACTTGGAAATCTTAGCTCAAACAGCTGCAAAACCTGTTTGCCCAGCACGGAGACCTTGAGTTCTATAAGATAAAGCCATAAACATGTGTATCCGAGTCTTCTATCAAAAGTTACAGCTATTTATATGAAGTTGTACAAAAACGCTTTCTTTCGCCAAGACAGTGCGTTTCTCACTGTTACATGCATTTGAATGGGGAACTCGACCGAAACAAAGTATAGGTTTTCATTATGTGAATAACTTGGAAATCTTAGCTCAAACAGCTGCAAAACCTGTTTTCCCAGCACGGAGACCTTGAGTTCTATAATATAAAGCCATAAACATGTTTGTCTGAGTCTTCTATCAAAAGTTACAGCTATTTATATGAAGTTGTACAAAAACGCTTTCTTTCGCCAAGACAGTGCGTTTCTCACTGTTACATGCATTTGAATGGGGAACTCGACCGAAACAAAGTATAAGTTTTCATTATGTGAATAACTTGGAAATCTTAGCTCAAACAGCTGCAAAACCTGTTTTCCCAGCACGGAGACCTTGAGTTCTATAAGATAAAGCCATAAACATGTTTGTCTGAGTCTTCTATCAAAAGTTACAGCTATTTATATGAAGTTGTACAAAAACGCTTTCTTTCGCCAAGACAGTGCGTTTCTCACTATTACATGCATTTGAATGGGGAACTCGACCGAAACAAAGTATAGGTTTTCATTATGTGAATAACTTGGAAATCTTAGCTCAAACAGCTGCAAAACCTGTTTGCCCAGCACGGAGACCTTGAGTTCTATAAGATAAAGCCATAAACATGTGTATCCGAGTCTTCTATCAAAAGTTACAGCTATTTATATGAAGTTGTACAAAAACGCTTTCTTTCGCCAAGACAGTGCGTTTCTCACTGTTACATGCATTTGAATGGGGAACTCGACCGAAACAAAGTATAGGTTTTCATTATGTGAATAACTTGGAAATCTTAGCTCAAACAGCTGCAAAACCTGTTTGCCCAGCACGGAGACCTTGAGTTCTATAAGATAAAGCCATAAACATGTGTATCCGAGTCTTCTATCAAAAGTTACAGCTATTTATATGAAGTTGTACAAAAACGCTTTCTTTCGCCAAGACAGTGCGTTTCTCACTGTTACATGCATTTGAATGGGGAACTCGACCGAAACAAAGTATAGGTTTTCATTATGTGAATAACTTGGAAATCTTAGCTCAAACAGCTGCAAAACCTGTTTGCCCAGCACGGAGACCTTGAGTTCTATAAGATAAAGCCATAAACATGTGTATCCGAGTCTTCTATCAAAAGTTACAGCTATTTATATGAAGTTGTACAAAAACGCTTTCTTTCGCCAAGACAGTGCGTTTCTCACTGTTACATGCATTTGAATGGGGAACTCGACCGAAACAAAGTATAGGTTTTCATTATGTGAATAACTTGGAAATCTTAGCTCAAACAGCTGCAAAACCTGTTTTCCCAGCACGGAGACCTTGAGTTCTATAAGATAAAGCCATAAACATGTGTATCCGAGTCTTCTATCAAAAGTTACAGCTATTTATATGAAGTTGTACAAAAACGCTTTCTTTCGCCAAGACAGTGCGTTTCTCACTGTTACATGCATTTGAATGGGGAACTCGACCGAAACAAAGTATAAGTTTTCATTATGTGAATAACTTGGAAATCTTAGCTCAAACAGCTGCAAAACCTGTTTTCCCAGCACGGAGACCTTGAGTTCTATAATATAAAGCCATAAACATGTTTGTCTGAGTCTTCTATCAAAAGTTACAGCTATTTATATGAAGTTGTACAAAATAGCTTTCTTTCGCCAAGACAGTGCGTTTCTCACTGTTACATGCATTTGAATGGGGAACTCGACCGAAACAAAGTATAGGTTTTCATTATGTGAATAACTTGGAAATCTTAGCTCAAACAGCTGCAAAACCTGTTTGCCCAGCACGGAGACCTTGAGTTCTATAAGATAAAGCCATAAACATGTGTATCCGAGTCTTCTATCAAAAGTTACAGCTATTTATATGAAGTTGTACAAAATAGCTTTCTTTCGCCAAGACAGTGCGTTTCTCACTGTTACATGCATTTGAATGGGGAACTCGACCGAAACAAAGTATAGGTTTTCATTATGTGAATAACTTGGAAATCTTAGCTCAAACAGCTGCAAAACCTGTTTTCCCAGCACGGAGACCTTGAGTTCTATAATATAAAGCCATAAACATGTTTGTCTGAGTCTTCTATCAAAAGTTACAGCTATTTATATGAAGTTGTACAAAATAGCTTTCTTTCGCCAAGACAGTGCGTTTCTCACTGTTACATGCATTTTGAATGGGGAACTCGACCGAAACAAAGTATAGGTTTTCATTATGTGAATAACTTGGAAATCTTAGCTCAAACAGCTGCAAAACCTGTTTTCCCAGCACGGAGACCTTGAGTTCTATAAGATAAAGCCATAAACATGTGTATCCGAGTCTTCTATCAAAAGTTACAGCTATTTCTATGAAGTTGTACAAAAACGCTTTCTTTCGCCAAGACAGTGCGTTTCTCACTGTTACATGCATTTGAATGGGGAACTCGACCGAAACAAAGTATAAGTTTTCATTATGTGAATAACTTGGAAATCTTAGCTCAAACAGCTGCAAAACCTGTTTTCCCAGCACGGAGACCTTGAGTTCTATAATATAAGGCCATAAACATGTTTGTCTGAGTCTTCTATCAAAAGTTACAGCTATTTCTATGAAGTTGTACAAAAACACTTTCTTTCGCCAAGACAGTGCGTTTCTCACTGTTACATGCATTTGAATGGGGAACTCGACCGAAACAAAGTATAGGTTTTCATTATGTGAATAACTTGGAAATCTTAGCTCAAACAGCTGCAAAACCTGTTTTCCCAGCACGGGAACCTTGAGTTCTATAAGATAAAGCCATAAACATGTTTGTCTGAGTCTTCTATCAAAAGTTACAGCTATTTATATGAAGTTGTACAAAAACGCTTTCTTTCGCCAAGACAGTGCGTTTCTCACTGTTACATGCATTTGAATGGGGAACTCGACCGAAACAAAGTATAAGTTTTCATTATGTGAATAACTTGGAAATCTTAGCTCAAACAGCTGCAAAACCTGTTTTCCCAGCACGGAGACCTTGAGTTCTATAAGATAAAGCCATAAACATGTTTGTCTGAGTCTTCTATCAAAAGTTACAGCTATTTATATGAAGTTGTACAAAAACGCTTTCTTTCGCCAAGACAGTGCGTTTCTCACTGTTACATGCATTTGAATGGGGAACTCGACCGAAACAAAGTATAGGTTTTCATTATGTGAATAACTTGGAAATCTTAGCTCAAACAGCTGCAAAACCTGTTTGCCCAGCACGGAGACCTTGAGTTCTATAAGATAAAGCCATAAACATGTGTATCCGAGTCTTCTATCAAAAGTTACAGCTATTTATATGAAGTTGTACAAAAACGCTTTCTTTCGCCAAGACAGTGCGTTTCTCACTGTTACATGCATTTGAATGGGGAACTCGACCGAAACAAAGTATAGGTTTTCATTATGTGAATAACTTGGAAATCTTAGCTCAAACAGCTGCAAAACCTGTTTGCCCAGCACGGAGACCTTGAGTTCTATAAGATAAAGCCATAAACATGTGTATCCGAGTCTTCTATCAAAAGTTACAGCTATTTATATGAAGTTGTACAAAAACGCTTTCTTTCGCCAAGACAGTGCGTTTCTCACTGTTACATGCATTTGAATGGGGAACTCGACCGAAACAAAGTATAGGTTTTCATTATGTGAATAACTTGGAAATCTTAGCTCAAACAGCTGCAAAACCTGTTTGCCCAGCACGGAGACCTTGAGTTCTATAAGATAAAGCCATAAACATGTGTATCCGAGTCTTCTATCAAAAGTTACAGCTATTTATATGAAGTTGTACAAAAACGCTTTCTTTCGCCAAGACAGTGCGTTTCTCACTGTTACATGCATTTGAATGGGGAACTCGACCGAAACAAAGTATAGGTTTTCATTATGTGAATAACTTGGAAATCTTAGCTCAAACAGCTGCAAAACCTGTTTTCCCAGCACGGAGACCTTGAGTTCTATAAGATAAAGCCATAAACATGTGTATCCGAGTCTTCTATCAAAAGTTACAGCTATTTATATGAAGTTGTACAAAAACGCTTTCTTTCGCCAAGACAGTGCGTTTCTCACTGTTACATGCATTTGAATGGGGAACTCGACCGAAACAAAGTATAAGTTTTCATTATGTGAATAACTTGGAAATCTTAGCTCAAACAGCTGCAAAACCTGTTTTCCCAGCACGGAGACCTTGAGTTCTATAATATAAAGCCATAAACATGTTTGTCTGAGTCTTCTATCAAAAGTTACAGCTATTTATATGAAGTTGTACAAAATAGCTTTCTTTCGCCAAGACAGTGCGTTTCTCACTGTTACATGCATTTGAATGGGGAACTCGACCGAAACAAAGTATAGGTTTTCATTATGTGAATAACTTGGAAATCTTAGCTCAAACAGCTGCAAAACCTGTTTGCCCAGCACGGAGACCTTGAGTTCTATAAGATAAAGCCATAAACATGTGTATCCGAGTCTTCTATCAAAAGTTACAGCTATTTATATGAAGTTGTACAAAATAGCTTTCTTTCGCCAAGACAGTGCGTTTCTCACTGTTACATGCATTTGAATGGGGAACTCGACCGAAACAAAGTATAGGTTTTCATTATGTGAATAACTTGGAAATGTTAGCTCAAACAGCTGCAAAACCTGTTTTCCCAGCACGGAGACCTTGAGTTCTATAAGATAAAGCCATAAACATGTGTATCCGAGTCTTCTATCAAAAGTTACAGCTATTTCTATGAAGTTGTACAAAAACGCTTTCTTTCGCCAAGACAGTGCGTTTCTCACTGTTACATGCATTTGAATGGGGAACTCGACCGAAACAAAGTATAGGTTTTCATTATGTGAATAACTTGGAAATCTTAGCTCAAACAGCTGCAAAACCTGTTTGCCCAGCACGGAGACCTTGAGTTCTATAAGATAAAGCCATAAACATGTGTATCCGAGTCTTCTATCAAAAGTTACAGCTATTTATATGAAGTTGTACAAAAACGCTTTCTTTCGCCAAGACAGTGCGTTTCTCACTGTTACATGCATTTGAATGGGGAACTCGACCGAAACAAAGTATAGGTTTTCATTATGTGAATAACTTGGAAATCTTAGCTCAAACAGCTGCAAAACCTGTTTGCCCAGCACGGAGACCTTGAGTTCTATAAGATAAAGCCATAAACATGTGTATCCGAGTCTTCTATCAAAAGTTACAGCTATTTATATGAAGTTGTACAAAAACGCTTTCTTTCGCCAAGACAGTGCGTTTCTCACTGTTACATGCATTTGAATGGGGAACTCGACCGAAACAAAGTATAGGTTTTCATTATGTGAATAACTTGGAAATCTTAGCTCAAACAGCTGCAAAACCTGTTTGCCCAGCACGGAGACCTTGAGTTCTATAAGATAAAGCCATAAACATGTGTATCCGAGTCTTCTATCAAAAGTTACAGCTATTTATATGAAGTTGTACAAAAACGCTTTCTTTCGCCAAGACAGTGCGTTTCTCACTGTTACATGCATTTGAATGGGGAACTCGACCGAAACAAAGTATAGGTTTTCATTATGTGAATAACTTGGAAATCTTAGCTCAAACAGCTGCAAAACCTGTTTTCCCAGCACGGAGACCTTGAGTTCTATAAGATAAAGCCATAAACATGTGTATCCGAGTCTTCTATCAAAAGTTACAGCTATTTATATGAAGTTGTACAAAAACGCTTTCTTTCGCCAAGACAGTGCGTTTCTCACTGTTACATGCATTTGAATGGGGAACTCGACCGAAACAAAGTATAAGTTTTCATTATGTGAATAACTTGGAAATCTTAGCTCAAACAGCTGCAAAACCTGTTTTCCCAGCACGGAGACCTTGAGTTCTATAATATAAAGCCATAAACATGTTTGTCTGAGTCTTCTTTCAAAAGTTACAGCTATTTATATGAAGTTGTACAAAATAGCTTTCTTTCGCCAAGACAGTGCGTTTCTCACTGTTACATGCATTTGAATGGGGAACTCGACCGAAACAAAGTATAGGTTTTCATTATGTGAATAACTTGGAAATGTTAGCTCAAACAGCTGCAAAACCTGTTTTCCCAGCACGGAGACCTTGAGTTCTATAAGATAAAGCCATAAACATGTGTATCTGAGTCTTCTATCAAAAGTTACAGCTATTTATATGAAGTTGTACAAAATAGCTTTCTTTCGCCAAGACAGTGCGTTTCTCACTGTTACATGCATTTGAATGGGGAACTCGACCGAAACAAAGTATAGGTTTTCATTATGTGAATAACTTGGAAATGTTAGCTCAAACAGCTGCAAAACCTGTTTTCCCAGCACGGAGACCTTGAGTTCTATAATATAAAGCCATAAACATGTTTGTCTGAGTCTTCTATCAAAAGTTACAGCTATTTATATGAAGTTGTACAAAATAGCTTTCTTTCGCCAAGACAGTGCGTTTCTCACTGTTACATGCATTTTGAATGGGGAACTCGACCGAAACAAAGTATAGGTTTTCATTATGTGAATAACTTGGAAATCTTAGCTCAAACAGCTGCAAAACCTGTTTTCCCAGCACGGAGACCTTGAGTTCTATAAGATAAAGCCATAAACATGTGTATCCGAGTCTTCTATCAAAAGTTACAGCTATTTCTATGAAGTTGTACAAAAACGCTTTCTTTCGCCAAGACAGTGCGTTTCTCACTGTTACATGCATTTGAATGGGGAACTCGACCGAAACAAAGTATAAGTTTTCATTATGTGAATAACTTGGAAATCTTAGCTCAAACAGCTGCAAAACCTGTTTTCCCAGCACGGAGACCTTGAGTTCTATAATATAAGGCCATAAACATGTTTGTCTGAGTCTTCTATCAAAAGTTACAGCTATTTCTATGAAGTTGTACAAAAACACTTTCTTTCGCCAAGACAGTGCGTTTCTCACTGTTACATGCATTTGAATGGGGAACTCGACCGAAACAAAGTATAGGTTTTCATTATGTGAATAACTTGGAAATCTTAGCTCAAACAGCTGCAAAACCTGTTTTCCCAGCACGGGAACCTTGAGTTCTATAAGATAAAGCCATAAACATGTTTGTCTGAGTCTTCTATCAAAAGTTACAGCTATTTATATGAAGTTGTACAAAAACGCTTTCTTTCGCCAAGACAGTGCGTTTCTCACTGTTACATGCATTTGAATGGGGAACTCGACCGAAACAAAGTATAGGTTTTCATTATGTGAATAACCTGGAAATCTTAGCTCAAACAGCTGCAAAACCTGTTTGCCCAGCACGGAGACCTTGAGTTCTATAAGATAAAGCCATAAACATGTGTATCCGAGTCTTCTATCAAAAGTTACAGCTATTTATATGAAGTTGTACAAAAACGCTTTCTTTCGCCAAGACAGTGCGTTTCTCACTGTTACATGCATTTGAATGGGGAACTCGACCGAAACAAAGTATAGGTTTTCATTATGTGAATAACTTGGAAATCTTAGCTCAAACAGCTGCAAAACCTGTTTGCCCAGCACGGAGACCTTGAGTTCTATAAGATAAAGCCATAAACATGTGTATCCGAGTCTTCTATCAAAAGTTACAGCTATTTATATGAAGTTGTACAAAAACGCTTTCTTTCGCCAAGACAGTGCGTTTCTCACTGTTACATGCATTTGAATGGGGAACTCGACCGAAACAAAGTATAGGTTTTCATTATGTGAATAACTTGGAAATCTTAGCTCAAACAGCTGCAAAACCTGTTTGCCCAGCACGGAGACCTTGAGTTCTATAAGATAAAGCCATAAACATGTGTATCCGAGTCTTCTATCAAAAGTTACAGCTATTTATATGAAGTTGTACAAAAACGCTTTCTTTCGCCAAGACAGTGCGTTTCTCACTGTTACATGCATTTGAATGGGGAACTCGACCGAAACAAAGTATAGGTTTTCATTATGTGAATAACTTGGAAATCTTAGCTCAAACAGCTGCAAAACCTGTTTTCCCAGCACGGAGACCTTGAGTTCTATAAGATAAAGCCATAAACATGTGTATCCGAGTCTTCTATCAAAAGTTACAGCTATTTATATGAAGTTGTACAAAAACGCTTTCTTTCGCCAAGACAGTGCGTTTCTCACTGTTACATGCATTTGAATGGGGAACTCGACCGAAACAAAGTATAAGTTTTCATTATGTGAATAACTTGGAAATCTTAGCTCAAACAGCTGCAAAACCTGTTTTCCCAGCACGGAGACCTTGAGTTCTATAATATAAAGCCATAAACATGTTTGTCTGAGTCTTCTATCAAAAGTTACAGCTATTTATATGAAGTTGTACAAAAACGCTTTCTTTCGCCAAGACAGTGCGTTTCTCACTGTTACATGCATTTGAATGGGGAACTCGACCGAAACAAAGTATAAGTTTTCATTATGTGAATAACTTGGAAATCTTAGCTCAAACAGCTGCAAAACCTGTTTGCCCAGCACGGAGACCTTGAGTTCTATAAGATAAAGCCATAAACATGTGTATCCGAGTCTTCTATCAAAAGTTACAGCTATTTATATGAAGTTGTACAAAAACGCTTTCTTTCGCCAAGACAGTGCGTTTCTCACTGTTACATGCATTTGAATGGGGAACTCGACCGAAACAAAGTATAGGTTTTCATTATGTGAATAACTTGGAAATCTTAGCTCAAACAGCTGCAAAACCTGTTTGCCCAGCACGGAGACCTTGAGTTCTATAAGATAAAGCCATAAACATGTGTATCCGAGTCTTCTATCAAAAGTTACAGCTATTTATATGAAGTTGTACAAAAACGCTTTCTTTCGCCAAGACAGTGCGTTTCTCACTGTTACATGCATTTGAATGGGGAACTCGACCGAAACAAAGTATAGGTTTTCATTATGTGAATAACTTGGAAATCTTAGCTCAAACAGCTGCAAAACCTGTTTGCCCAGCACGGAGACCTTGAGTTCTATAAGATAAAGCCATAAACATGTGTATCCGAGTCTTCTATCAAAAGTTACAGCTATTTATATGAAGTTGTACAAAAACGCTTTCTTTCGCCAAGACAGTGCGTTTCTCACTGTTACATGCATTTGAATGGGGAACTCGACCGAAACAAAGTATAGGTTTTCATTATGTGAATAACTTGGAAATCTTAGCTCAAACAGCTGCAAAACCTGTTTTCCCAGCACGGAGACCTTGAGTTCTATAAGATAAAGCCATAAACATGTGTATCCGAGTCTTCTATCAAAAGTTACAGCTATTTATATGAAGTTGTACAAAAACGCTTTCTTTCGCCAAGACAGTGCGTTTCTCACTGTTACATGCATTTGAATGGGGAACTCGACCGAAACAAAGTATAAGTTTTCATTATGTGAATAACTTGGAAATCTTAGCTCAAACAGCTGCAAAACCTGTTTTCCCAGCACGGAGACCTTGAGTTCTATAATATAAAGCCATAAACATGTTTGTCTGAGTCTTCTATCAAAAGTTACAGCTATTTATATGAAGTTGTACAAAATAGCTTTCTTTCGCCAAGACAGTGCGTTTCTCACTGTTACATGCATTTTGAATGGGGAACTCGACCGAAACAAAGTATAGGTTTTCATTATGTGAATAACTTGGAAATCTTAGCTCAAACAGCTGCAAAACCTGTTTTCCCAGCACGGAGACCTTGAGTTCTATAAGATAAAGCCATAAACATGTGTATCCGAGTCTTCTATCAAAAGTTACAGCTATTTATATGAAGTTGTACAAAAACGCTTTCTTTCGCCAAGACAGTGCGTTTCTCACTGTTACATGCATTTGAATGGGGAACTCGACCGAAACAAAGTATAGGTTTTCATTATGTGAATAACTTGGAAATCTTAGCTCAAACAGCTGCAAAACCTGTTTTCCCAGCACGGAGACCTTGAGTTCTATAATATAAAGCCATAAACATGTTTGTCTGAGTCTTCTATCAAAAGTTACAGCTATTTATATGAAGTTGTACAAAAACGCTTTCTTTCGCCAAGACAGTGCGTTTCTCACTGTTACATGCATTTGAATGGGGAACTCGACCGAAACAAAGTATAAGTTTTCATTATGTGAATAACTTGGAAATCTTAGCTCAAACAGCTGCAAAACCTGTTTTCCCAGCACGGAGACCTTGAGTTCTATAAGATAAAGCCATAAACATGTTTGTCTGAGTCTTCTATCAAAAGTTACAGCTATTTATATGAAGTTGTACAAAAACGCTTTCTTTCGCCAAGACAGTGCGTTTCTCACTGTTACATGCATTTGAATGGGGAACTCGACCGAAACAAAGTATAGGTTTTCATTATGTGAATAACTTGGAAATCTTAGCTCAAACAGCTGCAAAACCTGTTTTCCCAGCACGGAGACCTTGAGTTCTATAAGATAAAGCCATAAACATGTGTATCCGAGTCTTCTATCAAAAGTTACAGCTATTTATATGAAGTTGTACAAAAACGCTTTCTTTCGCCAAGACAGTGCGTTTCTCACTGTTACATGCATTTGAATGGGGAACTCGACCGAAACAAAGTATAGGTTTTCATTATGTGAATAACTTGGAAATCTTAGCTCAAACAGCTGCAAAACCTGTTTTCCCAGCACGGAGACCTTGAGTTCTATAAGATAAAGCCATAAACATGTGTATCCGAGTCTTCTATCAAAAGTTACAGCTATTTATATGAAGTTGTACAAAAACGCTTTCTTTCGCCAAGACAGTGCGTTTCTCACTGTTACATGCATTTGAATGGGGAACTCGACCGAAACAAAGTATAGGTTTTCATTATGTGAATAACTTGGAAATCTTAGCTCAAACAGCTGCAAAACCTGTTTTCCCAGCACGGAGACCTTGAGTTCTATAAGATAAAGCCATAAACATGTGTATCCGAGTCTTCTATCAAAAGTTACAGCTATTTATATGAAGTTGTACAAAAACGCTTTCTTTCGCCAAGACAGTGCGTTTCTCACTGTTACATGCATTTGAATGGGGAACTCGACCGAAACAAAGTATAGGTTTTCATTATGTGAATAACTTGGAAATCTTAGCTCAAACAGCTGCAAAACCTGTTTTCCCAGCACGGAGACCTTGAGTTCTATAAGATAAAGCCATAAACATGTGTATCCGAGTCTTCTATCAAAAGTTACAGCTATTTATATGAAGTTGTACAAAAACGCTTTCTTTCGCCAAGACAGTGCGTTTCTCACTGTTACATGCATTTGAATGGGGAACTCCACCGAAACAAAGTATAGGTTTTCATTATGTGAATAACTTGGAAATCTTAGCTCAAACAGCTGCAAAACCTGTTTTCCCAGCACGGAGACCTTGAGTTCTATAATATAAAGCCATAAACATGTTTGTCTGAGTCTTCTATCAAAAGTTACAGCTATTTATATGAAGTTGTACAAAAACGCTTTCTTTCGCCAAGACAGTGCGTTTCTCACTGTTACATGCATTTGAATGGGGAACTCGACCGAAACAAAGTATAGGTTTTCATTATGTGAATAACTTGGAAATCTTAGCTCAAACAGCTGCAAAACCTGTTTGCCCAGCACGGAGACCTTGAGTTCTATAAGATAAAGCCATAAACATGTGTATCCGAGTCTTCTATCAAAAGTTACAGCTATTTATATGAAGTTGTACAAAAACGCTTTCTTTCGCCAAGACAGTGCGTTTCTCACTGTTACATGCATTTTGAATGGGGAACCCGACCGAAACAAAATATAGGTTTTCATTATGTGAATAACTTGGAAATCTTAGCTCAAACAGCTGCAAAACCTGTTTTCCCAGCACGGAGACCTTGAGTTCTATAAGATAAAGCCATAAACATGTGTATCCGAGTCTTCTATCAAAAGTTACAGCTATTTATATGAAGTTGTACAAAAACGCTTTCTTTCGCCAAGACAGTGCGTTTCTCACTGTTACATGCATTTGAATGGGGAACTCGACCGAAACAAAGTATAAGTTTTCATTATGTGAATAACTTGGAAATCTTAGCTCAAACAGCTGCAAAACCTGTTTTCCCAGCACGGAGACCTTGAGTTCTATAAGATAAAGCCATAAACATGTTTGTCTGAGTCTTCTATCAAAAGTTACAGCTATTTATATGAAGTTGTACAAAAACGCTTTCTTTCGCCAAGACAGTGCGTTTCTCACTGTTACATGCATTTGAATGGGGAACTCGACCGAAACAAAGTATAGGTTTTCATTATGTGAATAACTTGGAAATCTTAGCTCAAACAGCTGCAAAACCTGTTTTCCCAGCACGGAGACCTTGAGTTCTATAAGATAAAGCCATAAACATGTGTATCCGAGTCTTCTATCAAAAGTTACAGCTATTTATATGAAGTTGTACAAAAACGCTTTCTTTCGCCAAGACAGTGCGTTTCTCACTGTTACATGCATTTGAATGGGGAACTCGACCGAAACAAAGTATAGGTTTTCATTATGTGAATAACTTGGAAATCTTAGCTCAAACAGCTGCAAAACCTGTTTGCCCAGCACGGAGACCTTGAGTTCTATAAGATAAAGCCATAAACATGTGTATCCGAGTCTTCTATCAAAAGTTACAGCTATTTATATGAAGTTGTACAAAAACGCTTTCTTTCGCCAAGACAGTGCGTTTCTCACTGTTACATGCATTTGAATGGGGAACTCGACCGAAACAAAGTATAGGTTTTCATTATGTGAATAACTTGGAAATCTTAGCTCAAACAGCTGCAAAACCTGTTTTCCCAGCACGGAGACCTTGAGTTCTATAAGATAAAGCCATAAACATGTGTATCCGAGTCTTCTATCAAAAGTTACAGCTATTTCTATGAAGTTGTACAAAAACGCTTTCTTTCGCCAAGACAGTGCGTTTCTCACTGTTACATGCATTTGAATGGGGAACTCGACCGAAACAAAGTATAGGTTTTCATTATGTGAATAACTTGGAAATCTTAGCTCAAACAGCTGCAAAACCTGTTTTCCCAGCACGGAGACCTTGAGTTCTATAAGATAAAGCCATAAACATGTGTATCCGAGTCTTCTATCAAAAGTTACAGCTATTTATATGAAGTTGTACAAAAACGCTTTCTTTCGCCAAGACAGTGCGTTTCTCACTGTTACATGCATTTGAATGGGGAACTCCACCGAAACAAAGTATAGGTTTTCATTATGTGAATAACTTGGAAATCTTAGCTCAAACAGCTGCAAAACCTGTTTTCCCAGCACGGAGACCTTGAGTTCTATAATATAAAGCCATAAACATGTTTGTCTGAGTCTTCTATCAAAAGTTACAGCTATTTATATGAAGTTGTACAAAAACGCTTTCTTTCGCCAAGACAGTGCGTTTCTCACTGTTACATGCATTTGAATGGGGAACTCGACCGAAACAAAGTATAGGTTTTCATTATGTGAATAACTTGGAAATCTTAGCTCAAACAGCTGCAAAACCTGTTTGCCCAGCACGGAGACCTTGAGTTCTATAAGATAAAGCCATAAACATGTGTATCCGAGTCTTCTATCAAAAGTTACAGCTATTTATATGAAGTTGTACAAAAACGCTTTCTTTCGCCAAGACAGTGCGTTTCTCACTGTTACATGCATTTGAATGGGGAACTCGACCGAAACAAAGTATAGGTTTTCATTATGTGAATAACTTGGAAATCTTAGCTCAAACAGCTGCAAAACCTGTTTGCCCAGCACGGAGACCTTGAGTTCTATAAGATAAAGCCATAAACATGTATATCCGAGTCTTCTATCAAAAGTTACAGCTATTTATATGAAGTTGTACAAAAACGCTTTCTTTCGCCAAGACAGTGCGTTTCTCACTGTTACATGCATTTGAATGGGGAACTCGACCGAAACAAAGTATAGGTTTTCATTATGTGAATAACTTGGAAATCTTAGCTCAAACAGCTGCAAAACCTGTTTTCCCAGCACGGAGACCTTGAGTTCTATAAGATAAAGCCATAAACATGTGTATCCGAGTCTTCTATCAAAAGTTACAGCTATTTATATGAAGTTGTACAAAAACGCTTTCTTTCGCCAAGACAGTGCGTTTCTCACTGTTACATGCATTTGAATGGGGAACTCGACCGAAACAAAGTATAAGTTTTCATTATGTGAATAACTTGGAAATCTTAGCTCAAACAGCTGCAAAACCTGTTTTCCCAGCACGGAGACCTTGAGTTCTATAATATAAAGCCATAAACATGTTTGTCTGAGTCTTCTATCAAAAGTTACAGCTATTTATATGAAGTTGTACAAAATAGCTTTCTTTCGCCAAGACAGTGCGTTTCTCACTGTTACATGCATTTTGAATGGGGAACTCGACCGAAACAAAGTATAGGTTTTCATTATGTGAATAACTTGGAAATCTTAGCTCAAACAGCTGCAAAACCTGTTTTCCCAGCACGGAGACCTTGAGTTCTATAAGATAAAGCCATAAACATGTGTATCCGAGTCTTCTATCAAAAGTTACAGCTATTTCTATGAAGTTGTACAAAAACGCTTTCTTTCGCCAAGACAGTGCGTTTCTCACTGTTACATGCATTTGAATGGGGAACTCGACCGAAACAAAGTATAAGTTTTCATTATGTGAATAACTTGGAAATCTTAGCTCAAACAGCTGCAAAACCTGTTTTCCCAGCACGGAGACCTTGAGTTCTATAATATAAAGCCATAAACATGTTTGTCTGAGTCTTCTATCAAAAGTTACAGCTATTTATATGAAGTTGTACAAAAACGCTTTCTTTCGCCAAGACAGTGCGTTTCTCACTGTTACATGCATTTTGAATGGGGAACTCGACCGAAACAAAGTATAGGTTTTCATTATGTGAATAACTTGGAAATCTTAGCTCAAACAGCTGCAAAACCTGTTTTCCCAGCACGGAGACCTTGAGTTCTATAAGATAAAGCCATAAACATGTGTATCCGAGTCTTCTATCAAAAGTTACAGCTATTTATATGAAGTTGTACAAAAACGCTTTCTTTCGCCAAGACAGTGCGTTTCTCACTGTTACATGCATTTGAATGGGGAACTCGACCGAAACAAAGTATAGGTTTTCATTATGTGAATAACTTGGAAATCTTAGCTCAAACAGCTGCAAAACCTGTTTTCCCAGCACGGAGACCTTGAGTTCTATAAGATAAAGCCATAAACATGTGTATCCGAGTCTTCTATCAAAAGTTACAGCTATTTATATGAAGTTGTACAAAAACGCTTTCTTTCGCCAAGACAGTGCGTTTCTCACTGTTACATGCATTTGAATGGGGAACTCGACCGAAACAAAGTATAAGTTTTCATTATGTGAATAACTTGGAAATCTTAGCTCAAACAGCTGCAAAACCTGTTTTCCCAGCACGGAGACCTTGAGTTCTATAATATAAAGCCATAAACATGTTTGTCTGAGTCTTCTATCAAAAGTTACAGCTATTTATATGAAGTTGTACAAAATAGCTGTCTTTCGCCAAGACAGTGCGTTTCTCACTGTTACATGCATTTTGAATGGGGAACTCGACCGAAACAAAGTATAGGTTTTCATTATGTGAATAACTTGGAAATCTTAGCTCAAACAGCTGCAAAACCTGTTTTCCCAGCACGGAGACCTTGAGTTCTATAAGATAAAGCCATAAACATGTGTATCCGAGTCTTCTATCAAAAGTTACAGCTATTTCTATGAAGTTGTACAAAAACGCTTTCTTTCGCCAAGACAGTGCGTTTCTCACTGTTACATGCATTTGAATGGGGAACTCGACCGAAACAAAGTATAAGTTTTCATTATGTGAATAACTTGGAAATCTTAGCTCAAACAGCTGCAAAACCTGTTTTCCCAGCACGGAGACCTTGAGTTCTATAAGATAAAGCCATAAACATGTGTATCCGAGTCTTCTATCAAAAGTTACAGCTATTTCTATGAAGTTGTACAAAAACGCTTTCTTTCGCCAAGACAGTGCGTTTCTCACTGTTACATGCATTTTGAATGGGGAACTCGACCGAAACAAAGTATAGGTTTTCATTATGTGAATAACTTGGAAATCTTAGCTCAAACAGCTGCAAAACCTGTTTTCCCAGCACGGAGACCTTGAGTTCTATAATATAAGGCCATAAACATGTTTGTCTGAGTCTTCTATCAAAAGTTACAGCTATTTATATGAAGTTGTACAAAAACGCTTTCTTTCGCCAAGACAGTGCGTTTCTCACTGTTACATGCATTTGAATGGGGAACTCGACCGAAACAAAGTATAGGTTTTCATTATGTGAATAACTTGGAAATCTTAGCTCAAACAGCTGCAAAACCTGTTTTCCCAGCACGGAGACCTTGAGTTCTATAAGATAAAGCCATAAACATGTGTATCCGAGTCTTCTATCAAAAGTTACAGCTATTTATATGAAGTTGTACAAAAACGCTTTCTTTCGCCAAGACAGTGCGTTTCTCACTGTTACATGCATTTGAATGGGGAACTCGACCGAAACAAAGTATAGGTTTTCATTATGTGAATAACTTGGAAATCTTAGCTCAAACAGCTGCAAAACCTGTTTTCCCAGCACGGAGACCTTGAGTTCTATAAGATAAAGCCATAAACATGTGTATCCGAGTCTTCTATCAAAAGTTACAGCTATTTATATGAAGTTGTACAAAAACGCTTTCTTTCGCCAAGACAGTGCGTTTCTCACTGTTACATGCATTTGAATGGGGAACTCGACCGAAACAAAGTATAAGTTTTCATTATGTGAATAACTTGGAAATCTTAGCTCAAACAGCTGCAAAACCTGTTTTCCCAGCACGGAGACCTTGAGTTCTATAAGATAAAGCCATAAACATGTTTGTCTGAGTCTTCTATCAAAAGTTACAGCTATTTATATGAAGTTGTACAAAAACGCTTTCTTTCGCCAAGACAGTGCGTTTCTCACTGTTACATGCATTTGAATGGGGAACTCAACCGAAACAAAGTATAGGTTTTCATTATGTGAATAACTTGGAAATCTTAGCTCAAACAGCTGCAAAACCTGTTTTCCCAGCACGGGAACCTTGAGTTCTATAAGATAAGGCCATAAACATGTTTGTCTGAGTCTTCTATCAAAAGTTACAGCTATTTATATGAAGTTGTACAAAAACGCTTTCTTTCGCCAAGACAGTGCGTTTCTCACTGTTACATGCATTTTGAATGGGGAACTCGACCGAAACAAAGTATAGGTTTTCATTATGTGAATAACTTGGAAATCTTAGCTCAAACAGCTGCAAAACCTGTTTGCCCAGCACGGAGACCTTGAGTTCTATAAGATAAAGCCATAAACATGTGTATCCGAGTCTTCTATCAAAAGTTACAGCTATTTATATGAAGTTGTACAAAAACGCTTTCTTTCGCCAAGACAGTGCGTTTCTCACTGTTACATGCATTTTGAATGGGGAACTCGACCGAAACAAAGTATAGGTTTTCATTATGTGAATAACTTGGAAATCTTAGCTCAAACAGCTGCAAAACCTGTTTTCCCAGCACGGAGACCTTGAGTTCTATAAGATAAAGCCATAAACATGTGTATCCGAGTCTTCTATCAAAAGTTACAGCTATTTATATGAAGTTGTACAAAAACGCTTTCTTTCGCCAAGACAGTGCGTTTCTCACTGTTACATGCATTTGAATGGGGAACTCGACCGAAACAAAGTATAGGTTTTCATTATGTGAATAACTTGGAAATCTTAGCTCAAACAGCTGCAAAACCTGTTTTCCCAGCACGGAGACCTTGAGTTCTATAAGATAAAGCCATAAACATGTGTATCCGAGTCTTCTATCAAAAGTTACAGCTATTTATATGAAGTTGTACAAAAACGCTTTCTTTCGCCAAGACAGTGCGTTTCTCACTGTTACATGCATTTGAATGGGGAACTCGACCGAAACAAAGTATAAGTTTTCATTATGTGAATAACTTGGAAATCTTAGCTCAAACAGCTGCAAAACCTGTTTTCCCAGCACGGAGACCTTGAGTTCTATAAGATAAAGCCATAAACATGTTTGTCTGAGTCTTCTATCAAAAGTTACAGCTATTTATATGAAGTTGTACAAAAACGCTTTCTTTCGCCAAGACAGTGCGTTTCTCACTGTTACATGCATTTGAATGGGGAACTCGACCGAAACAAAGTATAGGTTTTCATTATGTGAATAACTTGGAAATCTTAGCTCAAACAGCTGCAAAACCTGTTTTCCCAGCACGGAGACCTTGAGTTCTATAAGATAAAGCCATAAACATGTGTATCCGAGTCTTCTATCAAAAGTTACAGCTATTTATATGAAGTTGTACAAAAACGCTTTCTTTCGCCAAGACAGTGCGTTTCTCACTGTTACATGCATTTGAATGGGGAACTCGACCGAAACAAAGTATAGGTTTTCATTATGTGAATAACTTGGAAATCTTAGCTCAAACAGCTGCAAAACCTGTTTTCCCAGCACGGAGACCTTGAGTTCTATAAGATAAAGCCATAAACATGTGTATCCGAGTCTTCTATCAAAAGTTACAGCTATTTATATGAAGTTGTACAAAAACGCTTTCTTTCGCCAAGACAGTGCGTTTCTCACTGTTACATGCATTTGAATGGGGAACTCGACCGAAACAAAGTATAAGTTTTCATTATGTGAATAACTTGGAAATCTTAGCTCAAACAGCTGCAAAACCTGTTTTCCCAGCACGGAGACCTTGAGTTCTATAATATAAAGCCATAAACATGTTTGTCTGAGTCTTCTATCAAAAGTTACAGCTATTTATATGAAGTTGTACAAAATAGCTTTCTTTCGCCAAGACAGTGCGTTTCTCACTGTTACATGCATTTTGAATGGGGAACTCGACCGAAACAAAGTATAGGTTTTCATTATGTGAATAACTTGGAAATCTTAGCTCAAACAGCTGCAAAACCTGTTTTCCCAGCACGGAGACCTTGAGTTCTATAAGATAAAGCCATAAACATGTGTATCCGAGTCTTCTATCAAAAGTTACAGCTATTTCTATGAAGTTGTACAAAAACGCTTTCTTTCGCCAAGACAGTGCGTTTCTCACTGTTACATGCATTTGAATGGGGAACTCGACCGAAACAAAGTATAAGTTTTCATTATGTGAATAACTTGGAAATCTTAGCTCAAACAGCTGCAAAACCTGTTTTCCCAGCACGGAGACCTTGAGTTCTATAAGATAAAGCCATAAACATGTGTATCCGAGTCTTCTATCAAAAGTTACAGCTATTTCTATGAAGTTGTACAAAAACGCTTTCTTTCGCCAAGACAGTGCGTTTCTCACTGTTACATGCATTTTGAATGGGGAACTCGACCGAAACAAAGTATAGGTTTTCATTATGTGAATAACTTGGAAATCTTAGCTCAAACAGCTGCAAAACCTGTTTTCCCAGCACGGAGACCTTGAGTTCTATAATATAAGGCCATAAACATGTTTGTCTGAGTCTTCTATCAAAAGTTACAGCTATTTATATGAAGTTGTACAAAAACGCTTTCTTTCGCCAAGACAGTGCGTTTCTCACTGTTACATGCATTTGAATGGGGAACTCGACCGAAACAAAGTATAGGTTTTCATTATGTGAATAACTTGGAAATCTTAGCTCAAACAGCTGCAAAACCTGTTTTCCCAGCACGGAGACCTTGAGTTCTATAAGATAAAGCCATAAACATGTGTATCCGAGTCTTCTATCAAAAGTTACAGCTATTTATATGAAGTTGTACAAAAACGCTTTCTTTCGCCAAGACAGTGCGTTTCTCACTGTTACATGCATTTGAATGGGGAACTCGACCGAAACAAAGTATAGGTTTTCATTATGTGAATAACTTGGAAATCTTAGCTCAAACAGCTGCAAAACCTGTTTTCCCAGCACGGAGACCTTGAGTTCTATAAGATAAAGCCATAAACATGTGTATCCGAGTCTTCTATCAAAAGTTACAGCTATTTATATGAAGTTGTACAAAAACGCTTTCTTTCGCCAAGACAGTGCGTTTCTCACTGTTACATGCATTTGAATGGGGAACTCGACCGAAACAAAGTATAAGTTTTCATTATGTGAATAACTTGGAAATCTTAGCTCAAACAGCTGCAAAACCTGTTTTCCCAGCACGGAGACCTTGAGTTCTATAAGATAAAGCCATAAACATGTTTGTCTGAGTCTTCTATCAAAAGTTACAGCTATTTATATGAAGTTGTACAAAAACGCTTTCTTTCGCCAAGACAGTGCGTTTCTCACTGTTACATGCATTTGAATGGGGAACTCAACCGAAACAAAGTATAGGTTTTCATTATGTGAATAACTTGGAAATCTTAGCTCAAACAGCTGCAAAACCTGTTTTCCCAGCACGGGAACCTTGAGTTCTATAAGATAAGGCCATAAACATGTTTGTCTGAGTCTTCTATCAAAAGTTACAGCTATTTATATGAAGTTGTACAAAAACGCTTTCTTTCGCCAAGACAGTGCGTTTCTCACTGTTACATGCATTTTGAATGGGGAACTCGACCGAAACAAAGTATAGGTTTTCATTATGTGAATAACTTGGAAATCTTAGCTCAAACAGCTGCAAAACCTGTTTGCCCAGCACGGAGACCTTGAGTTCTATAAGATAAAGCCATAAACATGTGTATCCGAGTCTTCTATCAAAAGTTACAGCTATTTATATGAAGTTGTACAAAAACGCTTTCTTTCGCCAAGACAGTGCGTTTCTCACTGTTACATGCATTTGAATGGGGAACTCGACCGAAACAAAGTATAGGTTTTCATTATGTGAATAACTTGGAAATCTTAGCTCAAACAGCTGCAAAACCTGTTTTCCCAGCACGGAGACCTTGAGTTCTATAAGATAAAGCCATAAACATGTGTATCCGAGTCTTCTATCAAAAGTTACAGCTATTTATATGAAGTTGTACAAAAACGCTTTCTTTCGCCAAGACAGTGCGTTTCTCACTGTTACATGCATTTGAATGGGGAACTCGACCGAAACAAAGTATAAGTTTTCATTATGTGAATAACTTGGAAATCTTAGCTCAAACAGCTGCAAAACCTGTTTTCCCAGCACGGAGACCTTGAGTTCTATAAGATAAAGCCATAAACATGTTTGTCTGAGTCTTCTATCAAAAGTTACAGCTATTTATATGAAGTTGTACAAAAACGCTTTCTTTCGCCAAGACAGTGCGTTTCTCACTGTTACATGCATTTGAATGGGGAACTCGACCGAAACAAAGTATAGGTTTTCATTATGTGAATAACTTGGAAATCTTAGCTCAAACAGCTGCAAAACCTGTTTTCCCAGCACGGGAACCTTGAGTTCTATAAGATAAGGCCATAAACATGTTTGTCTGAGTCTTCTATCAAAAGTTACAGCTATTTATATGAAGTTGTACAAAAACGCTTTCTTTCGCCAAGACAGTGCGTTTCTCACTGTTACATGCATTTTGAATGGGGAACTCGACCGAAACAAAGTATAGGTTTTCATTATGTGAATAACTTGGAAATCTTAGCTCAAACAGCTACAAAACCTGTTTTCCCAGCACGGAGACCTTGAGTTCTATAAGATAAAGCCATAAACATGTGTATCCGAGTCTTCTATCAAAAGTTACAGCTATTTATATGAAGTTGTACAAAAACGCTTTCTTTCGCCAAGACAGTGCGTTTCTCACTGTTACATGCATTTGAATGGGGAACTCGACCGAAACAAAGTATAAGTTTTCATTATGTGAATAACTTGGAAATCTTAGCTCAAACAGCTGCAAAACCTGTTTTCCCAGCACGGAGACCTTGAGTTCTATAAGATAAAGCCATAAACATGTGTATCCGAGTCTTCTATCAAAGGTTACAGCTATTTCTATGAAGTTGTACAAAAACGCTTTCTTTCGCCAAGACAGTGCGTTTCTCACTGTTACATGCATTTTGAATGGGGAACTCGACCGAAACAAAGTATAGGTTTTCATTATGTGAATAACTTGGAAATCTTAGCTCAAACAGCTGCAAAACCTGTTTTCCCAGCACGGAGACCTTGAGTTCTATAAGATAAAGCCATAAACATGTGTATCCGAGTCTTCTATCAAAAGTTACAGCTATTTATATGAAGTTGTACAAAAACGCTTTCTTTCGCCAAGACAGTGCGTTTCTCACTGTTACATGCATTTGAATGGGGAACTCGACCGAAACAAAGTATAAGTTTTCATTATGTGAATAACTTGGAAATCTTAGCTCAAACAGCTGCAAAACCTGTTTTCCCAGCACGGAGACCTTGAGTTCTATAAGATAAAGCCATAAACATGTGTATCCGAGTCTTCTATCAAAAGTTGCAGCTATTTCTATGAAGTTGTACAAAAACGCTTTCTTTCGCCAAGACAGTGCGTTTCTCACTGTTACATGCATTTTGAATGGGGAACTCGACCGAAACAAAGTATAGGTTTTCATTATGTGAATAACTTGGAAATCTTAGCTCAAACAGCTGCAAAACCTGTTTTCCCAGCACGGAGACCTTGAGTTCTATAAGATAAAGCCATAAACATGTGTATCCGAGTCTTCTATCAAAAGTTACAGCTATTTATATGAAGTTGTACAAAAACGCTTTCTTTCGCCAAGACAGTGCGTTTCTCACTGTTACATGCATTTGAATGGGGAACTCGACCGAAACAAAGTATAAGTTTTCATTATGTGAATAACTTGGAAATCTTAGCTCAAACAGCTGCAAAACCTGTTTTCCCAGCACGGAGACCTTGAGTTCTATAAGATAAAGCCATAAACATGTGTATCCGAGTCTTCTATCAAAAGTTACAGCTATTTATATGAAGTTGTACAAAAACGCTTTCTTTCGCCAAGACAGTGCGTTTCTCACTGTTACATGCATTTGAATGGGGAACTCGACCGAAACAAAGTATAGGTTTTCATTATGTGAATAACTTGGAAATCTTAGCTCAAACAGCTGCAAAACCTGTTTGCCCAGCACGGAGACCTTGAGTTCTATAAGATAAAGCCATAAACATGTGTATCCGAGTCTTCTATCAAAAGTTACAGCTATTTATATGAAGTTGTACAAAAACGCTTTCTTTCGCCAAGACAGTGCGTTTCTCACTGTTACATGCATTTTGAATGGGGAACTCGACCGAAACAAAGTATAGGTTTTCATTATGTGAATAACTTGGAAATCTTAGCTCAAACAGCTGCAAAACCTGTTTTCCCAGCACGGAGACCTTGAGTTCTATAAGATAAAGCCATAAACATGTGTATCCGAGTCTTCTATCAAAAGTTACAGCTATTTATATGAAGTTGTACAAAAACGCTTTCTTTCGCCAAGACAGTGCGTTTCTCACTGTTACATGCATTTGAATGGGGAACTCGACCGAAACAAAGTATAGGTTTTCATTATGTGAATAACTTGGAAATCTTAGCTCAAACAGCTGCAAAACCTGTTTTCCCAGCACGGGAACCTTGAGTTCTATAAGATAAGGCCATAAACATGTTTGTCTGAGTCTTCTATCAAAAGTTACAGCTATTTATATGAAGTTGTACAAAAACGCTTTCTTTCGCCAAGACAGTGCGTTTCTCACTGTTACATGCATTTTGAATGGGGAACTCGACCGAAACAAAGTATAGGTTTTCATTATGTGAATAACTTGGAAATCTTAGCTCAAACAGCTGCAAAACCTGTTTGCCCAGCACGGAGACCTTGAGTTCTATAAGATAAAGCCATAAACATGTGTATCCGAGTCTTCTATCAAAAGTTACAGCTATTTATATGAAGTTGTACAAAAACGCTTTCTTTCGCCAAGACAGTGCGTTTCTCACTGTTACATGCATTTTGAATGGGGAACTCGACCGAAACAAAGTATAGGTTTTCATTATGTGAATAACTTGGAAATCTTAGCTCAAACAGCTGCAAAACCTGTTTTCCCAGCACGGAGACCTTGAGTTCTATAAGATAAAGCCATAAACATGTGTATCCGAGTCTTCTATCAAAAGTTACAGCTATTTATATGAAGTTGTACAAAAACGCTTTCTTTCGCCAAGACAGTGCGTTTCTCACTGTTACATGCATTTGAATGGGGAACTCGACCGAAACAAAGTATAAGTTTTCATTATGTGAATAACTTGGAAATCTTAGCTCAAACAGCTGCAAAACCTGTTTTCCCAGCACGGAGACCTTGAGTTCTATAAGATAAAGCCATAAACATGTGTATCCGAGTCTTCTATCAAAAGTTACAGCTATTTCTATGAAGTTGTACAAAAACGCTTTCTTTCGCCAAGACAGTGCGTTTCTCACTGTTACATGCATTTTGAATGGGGAACTCGACCGAAACAAAGTATAGGTTTTCATTATGTGAATAACTTGGAAATCTTAGCTCAAACAGCTGCAAAACCTGTTTTCCCAGCACGGAGACCTTGAGTTCTATAAGATAAAGCCATAAACATGTGTATCCGAGTCTTCTATCAAAAGTTACAGCTATTTATATGAAGTTGTACAAAAACGCTTTCTTTCGCCAAGACAGTGCGTTTCTCACTGTTACATGCATTTGAATGGGGAACTCGACCGAAACAAAGTATAAGTTTTCATTATGTGAATAACTTGGAAATCTTAGCTCAAACAGCTGCAAAACCTGTTTTCCCAGCACGGAGACCTTGAGTTCTATAAGATAAAGCCATAAACATGTGTATCCGAGTCTTCTATCAAAAGTTGCAGCTATTTCTATGAAGTTGTACAAAAACGCTTTCTTTCGCCAAGACAGTGCGTTTCTCACTGTTACATGCATTTTGAATGGGGAACTCGACCGAAACAAAGTATAGGTTTTCATTATGTGAATAACTTGGAAATCTTAGCTCAAACAGCTGCAAAACCTGTTTTCCCAGCACGGAGACCTTGAGTTCTATAATATAAGGCCATAAACATGTTTGTCTGAGTCTTCTATCAAAAGTTACAGCTATTTATATGAAGTTGTACAAAAACGCTTTCTTTCGCCAAGACAGTGCGTTTCTCACTGTTACATGCATTTGAATGGGGAACTCGACCGAAACAAAGTATAGGTTTTCATTATGTGAATAACTTGGAAATCTTAGCTCAAACAGCTGCAAAACCTGTTTTCCCAGCACGGAGACCTTGAGTTCTATAAGATAAAGCCATAAACATGTGTATCCGAGTCTTCTATCAAAAGTTACAGCTATTTATATGAAGTTGTACAAAAACGCTTTCTTTCGCCAAGACAGTGCGTTTCTCACTGTTACATGCATTTGAATGGGGAACTCGACCGAAACAAAGTATAGGTTTTCATTATGTGAATAACTTGGAAATCTTAGCTCAAACAGCTGCAAAACCTGTTTTCCCAGCACGGAGACCTTGAGTTCTATAAGATAAAGCCATAAACATGTGTATCCGAGTCTTCTATCAAAAGTTACAGCTATTTATATGAAGTTGTACAAAAACGCTTTCTTTCGCCAAGACAGTGCGTTTCTCACTGTTACATGCATTTGAATGGGGAACTCGACCGAAACAAAGTATAGGTTTTCATTATGTGAATAACTTGGAAATCTTAGCTCAAACAGCTGCAAAACCTGTTTTCCCAGCACGGAGACCTTGAGTTCTATAAGATAAAGCCATAAACATGTGTATCCGAGTCTTCTATCAAAAGTTACAGCTATTTATATGAAGTTGTACAAAAACGCTTTCTTTCGCCAAGACAGTGCGTTTCTCACTGTTACATGCATTTGAATGGGGAACTCGACCGAAACAAAGTATAGGTTTTCATTATGTGAATAACTTGGAAATCTTAGCTCAAACAGCTGCAAAACCTGTTTTCCCAGCACGGAGACCTTGAGTTCTATAAGATAAAGCCATAAACATGTGTATCCGAGTCTTCTATCAAAAGTTACAGCTATTTATATGAAGTTGTACAAAAACGCTTTCTTTCGCCAAGACAGTGCGTTTCTCACTGTTACATGCATTTGAATGGGGAACTCGACCGAAACAAAGTATAAGTTTTCATTATGTGAATAACTTGGAAATCTTAGCTCAAACAGCTGCAAAACCTGTTTTCCCAGCACGGAGACCTTGAGTTCTATAAGATAAAGCCATAAACATGTTTGTCTGAGTCTTCTATCAAAAGTTACAGCTATTTATATGAAGTTGTACAAAAACGCTTTCTTTCGCCAAGACAGTGCGTTTCTCACTGTTACATGCATTTGAATGGGGAACTCAACCGAAACAAAGTATAGGTTTTCATTATGTGAATAACTTGGAAATCTTAGCTCAAACAGCTGCAAAACCTGTTTTCCCAGCACGGGAACCTTGAGTTCTATAAGATAAGGCCATAAACATGTTTGTCTGAGTCTTCTATCAAAAGTTACAGCTATTTATATGAAGTTGTACAAAAACGCTTTCTTTCGCCAAGACAGTGCGTTTCTCACTGTTACATGCATTTTGAATGGGGAACTCGACCGAAACAAAGTATAGGTTTTCATTATGTGAATAACTTGGAAATCTTAGCTCAAACAGCTGCAAAACCTGTTTGCCCAGCACGGAGACCTTGAGTTCTATAAGATAAAGCCATAAACATGTGTATCCGAGTCTTCTATCAAAAGTTACAGCTATTTATATGAAGTTGTACAAAAACGCTTTCTTTCGCCAAGACAGTGCGTTTCTCACTGTTACATGCATTTTGAATGGGGAACTCGACCGAAACAAAGTATAGGTTTTCATTATGTGAATAACTTGGAAATCTTAGCTCAAACAGCTGCAAAACCTGTTTTCCCAGCACGGAGACCTTGAGTTCTATAAGATAAAGCCATAAACATGTGTATCCGAGTCTTCTATCAAAAGTTACAGCTATTTATATGAAGTTGTACAAAAACGCTTTCTTTCGCCAAGACAGTGCGTTTCTCACTGTTACATGCATTTGAATGGGGAACTCGACCGAAACAAAGTATAGGTTTTCATTATGTGAATAACTTGGAAATCTTAGCTCAAACAGCTGCAAAACCTGTTTTCCCAGCACGGAGACCTTGAGTTCTATAAGATAAAGCCATAAACATGTGTATCCGAGTCTTCTATCAAAAGTTACAGCTATTTATATGAAGTTGTACAAAAACGCTTTCTTTCGCCAAGACAGTGCGTTTCTCACTGTTACATGCATTTGAATGGGGAACTCGACCGAAACAAAGTATAAGTTTTCATTATGTGAATAACTTGGAAATCTTAGCTCAAACAGCTGCAAAACCTGTTTTCCCAGCACGGAGACCTTGAGTTCTATAAGATAAAGCCATAAACATGTTTGTCTGAGTCTTCTATCAAAAGTTACAGCTATTTATATGAAGTTGTACAAAAACGCTTTCTTTCGCCAAGACAGTGCGTTTCTCACTGTTACATGCATTTGAATGGGGAACTCGACCGAAACAAAGTATAGGTTTTCATTATGTGAATAACTTGGAAATCTTAGCTCAAACAGCTGCAAAACCTGTTTTCCCAGCACGGGAACCTTGAGTTCTATAAGATAAGGCCATAAACATGTTTGTCTGAGTCTTCTATCAAAAGTTACAGCTATTTATATGAAGTTGTACAAAAACGCTTTCTTTCGCCAAGACAGTGTGTTTCTCACTGTTACATGCATTTTGAATGGGGAACTCGACCGAAACAAAGTATAGGTTTTCATTATGTGAATAACTTGGAAATCTTAGCTCAAACAGCTGCAAAACCTGTTTTCCCAGCACGGAGACCTTGAGTTCTATAAGATAAAGCCATAAACATGTGTATCCGAGTCTTCTATCAAAAGTTACAGCTATTTATATGAAGTTGTACAAAAACGCTTTCTTTCGCCAAGACAGTGCGTTTCTCACTGTTACATGCATTTGAATGGGGAACTCGACCGAAACAAAGTATAAGTTTTCATTATGTGAATAACTTGGAAATCTTAGCTCAAACAGCTGCAAAACCTGTTTTCCCAGCACGGAGACCTTGAGTTCTATAAGATAAAGCCATAAACATGTGTATCCGAGTCTTCTATCAAAAGTTACAGCTATTTCTATGAAGTTGTACAAAAACGCTTTCTTTCGCCAAGACAGTGCGTTTCTCACTGTTACATGCATTTTGAATGGGGAACTCGACCGAAACAAAGTATAGGTTTTCATTATGTGAATAACTTGGAAATCTTAGCTCAAACAGCTGCAAAACCTGTTTTCCCAGCACGGAGACCTTGAGTTCTATAAGATAAAGCCATAAACATGTGTATCCGAGTCTTCTATCAAAAGTTACAGCTATTTATATGAAGTTGTACAAAAACGCTTTCTTTCGCCAAGACAGTGCGTTTCTCACTGTTACATGCATTTGAATGGGGAACTCGACCGAAACAAAGTATAAGTTTTCATTATGTGAATAACTTGGAAATCTTAGCTCAAACAGCTGCAAAACCTGTTTTCCCAGCACGGAGACCTTGAGTTCTATAAGATAAAGCCATAAACATGTGTATCCGAGTCTTCTATCAAAAGTTGCAGCTATTTCTATGAAGTTGTACAAAAACGCTTTCTTTCGCCAAGACAGTGCGTTTCTCACTGTTACATGCATTTTGAATGGGGAACTCGACCGAAACAAAGTATAGGTTTTCATTATGTGAATAACTTGGAAATCTTAGCTCAAACAGCTGCAAAACCTGTTTTCCCAGCACGGAGACCTTGAGTTCTATAAGATAAAGCCATAAACATGTGTATCCGAGTCTTCTATCAAAAGTTACAGCTATTTATATGAAGTTGTACAAAAACGCTTTCTTTCGCCAAGACAGTGCGTTTCTCACTGTTACATGCATTTGAATGGGGAACTCGACCGAAACAAAGTATAAGTTTTCATTATGTGAATAACTTGGAAATCTTAGCTCAAACAGCTGCAAAACCTGTTTTCCCAGCACGGAGACCTTGAGTTCTATAAGATAAAGCCATAAACATGTGTATCCGAGTCTTCTATCAAAAGTTGCAGCTATTTCTATGAAGTTGTACAAAAACGCTTTCTTTCGCCAAGACAGTGCGTTTCTCACTGTTACATGCATTTGAATGGGGAACTCGACCGAAACAAAGTATAAGTTTTCATTATGTGAATAACTTGGAAATCTTAGCTCAAACAGCTGCAAAACCTGTTTTCCCAGCACGGAGACCTTGAGTTCTATAAGATAAAGCCATAAACATGTGTATCCGAGTCTTCTATCAAAAGTTACAGCTATTTCTATGAAGTTGTACAAAAACGCTTTCTTTCGCCAAGACAGTGCGTTTCTCACTGTTACATGCATTTTGAATGGGGAACTCGACCGAAACAAAGTATAGGTTTTCATTATGTGAATAACTTGGAAATCTTAGCTCAAACAGCTGCAAAACCTGTTTTCCCAGCACGGAGACCTTGAGTTCTATAAGATAAAGCCATAAACATGTGTATCCGAGTCTTCTATCAAAAGTTACAGCTATTTATATGAAGTTGTACAAAAACGCTTTCTTTCGCCAAGACAGTGCGTTTCTCACTGTTACATGCATTTGAATGGGGAACTCGACCGAAACAAAGTATAAGTTTTCATTATGTGAATAACTTGGAAATCTTAGCTCAAACAGCTGCAAAACCTGTTTTCCCAGCACGGAGACCTTGAGTTCTATAAGATAAAGCCATAAACATGTGTATCCGAGTCTTCTATCAAAAGTTGCAGCTATTTCTATGAAGTTGTACAAAAACGCTTTCTTTCGCCAAGACAGTGCGTTTCTCACTGTTACATGCATTTTGAATGGGGAACTCGACCGAAACAAAGTATAGGTTTTCATTATGTGAATAACTTGGAAATCTTAGCTCAAACAGCTGCAAAACCTGTTTTCCCAGCACGGAGACCTTGAGTTCTATAAGATAAAGCCATAAACGTGTATCCGAGTCTTCTATCAAAAGTTACAGCTATTTATATGAAGTTGTACAAAAACGCTTTCTTTCGCCAAGACAGTGCGTTTCTCACTGTTACATGCATTTGAATGGGGAACTCGACCGAAACAAAGTATAAGTTTTCATTATGTGAATAACTTGGAAATCTTAGCTCAAACAGCTGCAAAACCTGTTTTCCCAGCACGGAGACCTTGAGTTCTATAAGATAAAGCCATAAACATGTGTATCCGAGTCTTCTATCAAAAGTTGCAGCTATTTCTATGAAGTTGTACAAAAACGCTTTCTTTCGCCAAGACAGTGCGTTTCTCACTGTTACATGCATTTTGAATGGGGAACTCGACCGAAACAAAGTATAGGTTTTCATTATGTGAATAACTTGGAAATCTTAGCTCAAACAGCTGCAAAACCTGTTTTCCCAGCACGGAGACCTTGAGTTCTATAAGATAAAGCCATAAACATGTGTATCCGAGTCTTCTATCAAAAGTTACAGCTATTTATATGAAGTTGTACAAAAACGCTTTCTTTCGCCAAGACAGTGCGTTTCTCACTGTTACATGCATTTGAATGGGGAACTCGACCGAAACAAAGTATAAGTTTTCATTATGTGAATAACTTGGAAATCTTAGCTCAAACAGCTGCAAAACCTGTTTTCCCAGCACGGAGACCTTGAGTTCTATAAGATAAAGCCATAAACATGTGTATCCGAGTCTTCTATCAAAAGTTACAGCTATTTCTATGAAGTTGTACAAAAACGCTTTCTTTCGCCAAGACAGTGCGTTTCTCACTGTTACATGCATTTTGAATGGGGAACTCGACCGAAACAAAGTATAGGTTTTCATTATGTGAATAACTTGGAAATCTTAGCTCAAACAGCTGCAAAACCTGTTTTCCCAGCACGGAGACCTTGAGTTCTATAAGATAAAGCCATAAACATGTGTATCCGAGTCTTCTATCAAAAGTTACAGCTATTTATATGAAGTTGTACAAAAACGCTTTCTTTCGCCAAGACAGTGCGTTTCTCACTGTTACATGCATTTGAATGGGGAACTCGACCGAAACAAAGTATAAGTTTTCATTATGTGAATAACTTGGAAATCTTAGCTCAAACAGCTGCAAAACCTGTTTGCCCAGCACGGAGACCTTGAGTTCTATAAGATAAAGCCATAAACATGTGTATCCGAGTCTTCTATCAAAAGTTACAGCTATTTATATGAAGTTGTACAAAAACGCTTTCTTTCGCCAAGACAGTGCGTTTCTCACTGTTACATGCATTTTGAATGGGGAACTCGACCGAAACAAAGTATAGGTTTTCATTATGTGAATAACTTGGAAATCTTAGCTCAAACAGCTGCAAAACCTGTTTTCCCAGCACGGAGACCTTGAGTTCTATAAGATAAAGCCATAAACATGTGTATCCGAGTCTTCTATCAAAAGTTACAGCTATTTATATGAAGTTGTACAAAAACGCTTTCTTTCGCCAAGACAGTGCGTTTCTCACTGTTACATGCATTTGAATGGGGAACTCGACCGAAACAAAGTATAAGTTTTCATTATGTGAATAACTTGGAAATCTTAGCTCAAACAGCTGCAAAACCTGTTTTCCCAGCACGGAGACCTTGAGTTCTATAAGATAAAGCCATAAACATGTGTATCCGAGTCTTCTATCAAAAGTTACAGCTATTTCTATGAAGTTGTACAAAAACGCTTTCTTTCGCCAAGACAGTGCGTTTCTCACTGTTACATGCATTTTGAATGGGGAACTCGACCGAAACAAAGTATAGGTTTTCATTATGTGAATAACTTGGAAATCTTAGCTCAAACAGCTGCAAAACCTGTTTTCCCAGCACGGAGACCTTGAGTTCTATAAGATAAAGCCATAAACATGTGTATCCGAGTCTTCTATCAAAAGTTACAGCTATTTATATGAAGTTGTACAAAAACGCTTTCTTTCGCCAAGACAGTGCGTTTCTCACTGTTACATGCATTTGAATGGGGAACTCGACCGAAACAAAGTATAAGTTTTCATTATGTGAATAACTTGGAAATCTTAGCTCAAACAGCTGCAAAACCTGTTTTCCCAGCACGGAGACCTTGAGTTCTATAAGATAAAGCCATAAACATGTGTATCCGAGTCTTCTATCAAAAGTTGCAGCTATTTCTATGAAGTTGTACAAAAACGCTTTCTTTCGCCAAGACAGTGCGTTTCTCACTGTTACATGCATTTTGAATGGGGAACTCGACCGAAACAAAGTATAGGTTTTCATTATGTGAATAACTTGGAAATCTTAGCTCAAACAGCTGCAAAACCTGTTTTCCCAGCACGGAGACCTTGAGTTCTATAAGATAAAGCCATAAACGTGTATCCGAGTCTTCTATCAAAAGTTACAGCTATTTATATGAAGTTGTACAAAAACGCTTTCTTTCGCCAAGACAGTGCGTTTCTCACTGTTACATGCATTTGAATGGGGAACTCGACCGAAACAAAGTATAAGTTTTCATTATGTGAATAACTTGGAAATCTTAGCTCAAACAGCTGCAAAACCTGTTTTCCCAGCACGGAGACCTTGAGTTCTATAATATAAGGCCATAAACATGTTTGTCTGAGTCTTCTATCAAAAGTTACAGCTATTTCTATGAAGTTGTACAAAAACGCTTTCTTTCGCCAAGACAGTGCGTTTCTCACTGTTACATGCATTTTGAATGGGGAACCCGACCGAAACAAAGTATAGGTTTTCATTATGTGAATAACTTGGAAATCTTAGCTCAAACAGCTGCAAAACCTGTTTTCCCAGCACGGAGACCTTGAGTTCTATAAGATAAAGCCATAAACATGTGTATCCGAGTCTTCTATCAAAAGTTACAGCTATTTATATGAAGTTGTACAAAAACGCTTTCTTTCGCCAAGACAGTGCGTTTCTCACTGTTACATGCATTTGAATGGGGAACTCGACCGAAACAAAGTATAAGTTTTCATTATGTGAATAACTTGGAAATCTTAGCTCAAACAGCTGCAAAACCTGTTTTCCCAGCACGGAGACCTTGAGTTCTATAAGATAAAGCCATAAACATGTGTATCCGAGTCTTCTATCAAAAGTTACAGCTATTTATATGAAGTTGTACAAAAACGCTTTCTTTCGCCAAGACAGTGCGTTTCTCACTGTTACATGCATTTGAATGGGGAACTCGACCGAAACAAAGTATAAGTTTTCATTATGTGAATAACTTGGAAATCTTAGCTCAAACAGCTGCAAAACCTGTTTTCCCAGCACGGAGACCTTGAGTTCTATAATATAAGGCCATAAACATGTTTGTCTGAGTCTTCTATCAAAAGTTACAGCTATTTCTATGAAGTTGTACAAAAACGCTTTCTTTCGCCAAGACAGTGCGTTTCTCACTGTTACATGCATTTTGAGTGGGGAACCCGACCGAAACAAAGTATAGGTTTTCATTATGTGAATAACTTGGAAATCTTAGCTCAAACAGCTGCAAAACCTGTTTGCCCAGCACGGAGACCTTGAGTTCTATAAGATAAAGCCATAAACATGTGTATCCGAGTCTTCTATCAAAAGTTACAGCTATTTATATGAAGTTGTACAAAAACGCTTTCTTTCGCCAAGACAGTGCGTTTCTCACTGTTACATGCATTTGAATGGGGAACTCGACCGAAACAAAGTATAAGTTTTCATTATGTGAATAACTTGGAAATCTTAGCTCAAACAGCTGCAAAACCTGTTTTCCCAGCACGGAGACCTTGAGTTCTATAAGATAAAGCCATAAACATGTTTGTCTGAGTCTTCTATCAAAAGTTACAGCTATTTCTATGAAGTTGTACAAAAACGCTTTCTTTCGCCAAGACAGTGCGTTTCTCACTGTTACATGCGTTTTGAATGGGGAACCCGACCGAAACAAAGTATAGGTTTTCATTATGTGAATAACTTGGAAATCTTAGCTCAAACAGCTGCAAAACCTGTTTTCCCAGCACGGAGACCTTGAGTTCTATAAGATAAAGCCATAAACATGTGTATCCGAGTCTTCTATCAAAAGTTACAGCTATTTATATGAAGTTGTACAAAAACGCTTTCTTTCGCCAAGACAGTGCGTTTCTCACTGTTACATGCATTTGAATGGGGAACTCGACCGAAACAAAGTATAAGTTTTCATTATGTGAATAACTTGGAAATCTTAGCTCAAACAGCTGCAAAACCTGTTTTCCCAGCACGGAGACCTTGAGTTCTATAAGATAAAGCCATAAACATGTGTATCCGAGTCTTCTATCAAAAGTTACAGCTATTTCTATGAAGTTGTACAAAAACGCTTTCTTTCGCCAAGACAGTGCGTTTCTCACTGTTACATGCATTTTGAATGGGGAACTCGACCGAAACAAAGTATAGGTTTTCATTATGTGAATAACTTGGAAATCTTAGCTCAAACAGCTGCAAAACCTGTTTTCCCAGCACGGAGACCTTGAGTTCTATAATATAAGGCCATAAACATGTTTGTCTGAGTCTTCTATCAAAAGTTACAGCTATTTCTATGAAGTTGTACAAAAACGCTTTCTTTCGCCAAGACAGTGCGTTTCTCACTGTTACATGCATTTTGAATGGGGAACCCGACCGAAACAAAGTATAGGTTTTCATTATGTGAATAACTTGGAAATCTTAGCTCAAACAGCTGCAAAACCTGTTTTCCCAGCACGGAGACCTTGAGTTCTATAAGATAAAGCCATAAACATGTGTATCCGAGTCTTCTATCAAAAGTTACAGCTATTTATATGAAGTTGTACAAAAACGCTTTCTTTCGCCAAGACAGTGCGTTTCTCACTGTTACATGCATTTGAATGGGGAACTCGACCGAAACAAAGTATAAGTTTTCATTATGTGAATAACTTGGAAATCTTAGCTCAAACAGCTGCAAAACCTGTTTTCCCAGCACGGAGACCTTGAGTTCTATAAGATAAAGCCATAAACATGTGTATCCGAGTCTTCTATCAAAAGTTACAGCTATTTATATGAAGTTGTACAAAAACGCTTTCTTTCGCCAAGACAGTGCGTTTCTCACTGTTACATGCATTTGAATGGGGAACTCGACCGAAACAAAGTATAAGTTTTCATTATGTGAATAACTTGGAAATCTTAGCTCAAACAGCTGCAAAACCTGTTTTCCCAGCACGGAGACCTTGAGTTCTATAATATAAGGCCATAAACATGTTTGTCTGAGTCTTCTATCAAAAGTTACAGCTATTTCTATGAAGTTGTACAAAAACGCTTTCTTTCGCCAAGACAGTGCGTTTCTCACTGTTACATGCATTTTGAATGGGGAACTCGACCGAAACAAAGTATAGGTTTTCATTATGTGAATAACTTGGAAATCTTAGCTCAAACAGCTGCAAAACCTGTTTTCCCAGCACGGAGACCTTGAGTTCTATAAGATAAAGCCATAAACATGTGTATCCGAGTCTTCTATCAAAAGTTACAGCTATTTCTATGAAGTTGTACAAAAACGCTTTCTTTCGCCAAGACAGTGCGTTTCTCACTGTTACATGCATTTTGAATGGGGAACTCGACCGAAACAAAGTATAGGTTTTCATTATGTGAATAACTTGGAAATCTTAGCTCAAACAGCTGCAAAACCTGTTTTCCCAGCACGGAGACCTTGAGTTCTATAAGATAAAGCCATAAACATGTGTATCCGAGTCTTCTATCAAAAGTTACAGCTATTTATATGAAGTTGTACAAAAACGCTTTCTTTCGCCAAGACAGTGCGTTTCTCACTGTTACATGCATTTGAATGGGGAACTCGACCGAAACAAAGTATAAGTTTTCATTATGTGAATAACTTGGAAATCTTAGCTCAAACAGCTGCAAAACCTGTTTTCCCAGCACGGAGACCTTGAGTTCTATAAGATAAAGCCATAAACATGTTTGTCTGAGTCTTCTATCAAAAGTTACAGCTATTTCTATGAAGTTGTACAAAAACGCTTTCTTTCGCCAAGACAGTGCGTTTCTCACTGTTACATGCGTTTTGAATGGGGAACCCGACCGAAACAAAGTATAGGTTTTCATTATGTGAATAACTTGGAAATCTTAGCTCAAACAGCTGCAAAACCTGTTTTCCCAGCACGGAGACCTTGAGTTCTATAAGATAAAGCCATAAACATGTGTATCCGAGTCTTCTATCAAAAGTTACAGCTATTTATATGAAGTTGTACAAAAACGCTTTCTTTCGCCAAGACAGTGCGTTTCTCACTGTTACATGCATTTGAATGGGGAACTCGACCGAAACAAAGTATAAGTTTTCATTATGTGAATAACTTGGAAATCTTAGCTCAAACAGCTGCAAAACCTGTTTTCCCAGCACGGAGACCTTGAGTTCTATAAGATAAAGCCATAAACATGTGTATCCGAGTCTTCTATCAAAAGTTACAGCTATTTCTATGAAGTTGTACAAAAACGCTTTCTTTCGCCAAGACAGTGCGTTTCTCACTGTTACATGCATTTTGAATGGGGAACTCGACCGAAACAAAGTATAGGTTTTCATTATGTGAATAACTTGGAAATCTTAGCTCAAACAGCTGCAAAACCTGTTTTCCCAGCACGGAGACCTTGAGTTCTATAAGATAAAGCCATAAACATGTGTATCCGAGTCTTCTATCAAAAGTTACAGCTATTTCTATGAAGTTGTACAAAAACGCTTTCTTTCGCCAAGACAGTGCGTTTCTCACTGTTACATGCATTTTGAATGGGGAACTTGACCGAAACAAAGTATAGGTTTTCATTATGTGAATAACTTGGAAATCTTAGCTCAAACAGCTGCAAAACCTGTTTTCCCAGCACGGAGACCTTGAGTTCTATAAGATAAAGCCATAAACATGTGTATCCGAGTCTTCTATCAAAAGTTACAGCTATTTATATGAAGTTGTACAAAAACGCTTTCTTTCGCCAAGACAGTGCGTTTCTCACTGTTACATGCATTTGAATGGGGAACTCGACCGAAACAAAGTATAAGTTTTCATTATGTGAATAACTTGGAAATCTTAGCTCAAACAGCTGCAAAACCTGTTTTCCCAGCACGGAGACCTTGAGTTCTATAAGATAAAGCCATAAACATGTGTATCCGAGTCTTCTATCAAAAGTTACAGCTATTTATATGAAGTTGTACAAAAACGCTTTCTTTCGCCAAGACAGTGCGTTTCTCACTGTTACATGCATTTGAATGGGGAACTCGACCGAAACAAAGTATAAGTTTTCATTATGTGAATAACTTGGAAATCTTAGCTCAAACAGCTGCAAAACCTGTTTTCCCAGCACGGAGACCTTGAGTTCTATAATATAAGGCCATAAACATGTTTGTCTGAGTCTTCTATCAAAAGTTACAGCTATTTCTATGAAGTTGTACAAAAACGCTTTCTTTCGCCAAGACAGTGCGTTTCTCACTGTTACATGCATTTTGAATGGGGAACTCGACCGAAACAAAGTATAGGTTTTCATTATGTGAATAACTTGGAAATCTTAGCTCAAACAGCTGCAAAACCTGTTTTCCCAGCACGGAGACCTTGAGTTCTATAAGATAAAGCCATAAACATGTGTATCCGAGTCTTCTATCAAAAGTTACAGCTATTTATATGAAGTTGTACAAAAACGCTTTCTTTCGCCAAGACAGTGCGTTTCTCACTGTTACATGCATTTGAATGGGGAACTCGACCGAAACAAAGTATAAGTTTTCATTATGTGAATAACTTGGAAATCTTAGCTCAAACAGCTGCAAAACCTGTTTTCCCAGCACGGAGACCTTGAGTTCTATAAGATAAAGCCATAAACATGTGTATCCGAGTCTTCTATCAAAAGTTACAGCTATTTATATGAAGTTGTACAAAAACGCTTTCTTTCGCCAAGACAGTGCGTTTCTCACTGTTACATGCATTTGAATGGGGAACTCGACCGAAACAAAGTATAAGTTTTCATTATGTGAATAACTTGGAAATCTTAGCTCAAACAGCTGCAAAACCTGTTTTCCCAGCACGGAGACCTTGAGTTCTATAATATAAGGCCATAAACATGTTTGTCTGAGTCTTCTATCAAAAGTTACAGCTATTTCTATGAAGTTGTACAAAAACGCTTTCTTTCGCCAAGACAGTGCGTTTCTCACTGTTACATGCATTTTGAATGGGGAACCCGACCGAAACAAAGTATAGGTTTTCATTATGTGAATAACTTGGAAATCTTAGCTCAAACAGCTGCAAAACCTGTTTTCCCAGCACGGAGACCTTGAGTTCTATAAGATAAAGCCATAAACATGTGTATCCGAGTCTTCTATCAAAAGTTACAGCTATTTATATGAAGTTGTACAAAAACGCTTTCTTTCGCCAAGACAGTGCGTTTCTCACTGTTACATGCATTTGAATGGGGAACTCGACCGAAACAAAGTATAAGTTTTCATTATGTGAATAACTTGGAAATCTTAGCTCAAACAGCTGCAAAACCTGTTTTCCCAGCACGGAGACCTTGAGTTCTATAAGATAAAGCCATAAACATGTGTATCCGAGTCTTCTATCAAAAGTTACAGCTATTTATATGAAGTTGTACAAAAACGCTTTCTTTCGCCAAGACAGTGCGTTTCTCACTGTTACATGCATTTGAATGGGGAACTCGACCGAAACAAAGTATAAGTTTTCATTATGTGAATAACTTGGAAATCTTAGCTCAAACAGCTGCAAAACCTGTTTTCCCAGCACGGAGACCTTGAGTTCTATAATATAAGGCCATAAACATGTTTGTCTGAGTCTTCTATCAAAAGTTACAGCTATTTCTATGAAGTTGTACAAAAACGCTTTCTTTCGCCAAGACAGTGCGTTTCTCACTGTTACATGCATTTTGAGTGGGGAACCCGACCGAAACAAAGTATAGGTTTTCATTATGTGAATAACTTGGAAATCTTAGCTCAAACAGCTGCAAAACCTGTTTGCCCAGCACGGAGACCTTGAGTTCTATAAGATAAAGCCATAAACATGTGTATCCGAGTCTTCTATCAAAAGTTACAGCTATTTATATGAAGTTGTACAAAAACGCTTTCTTTCGCCAAGACAGTGCGTTTCTCACTGTTACATGCATTTGAATGGGGAACTCGACCGAAACAAAGTATAAGTTTTCATTATGTGAATAACTTGGAAATCTTAGCTCAAACAGCTGCAAAACCTGTTTTCCCAGCACGGAGACCTTGAGTTCTATAAGATAAAGCCATAAACATGTTTGTCTGAGTCTTCTATCAAAAGTTACAGCTATTTCTATGAAGTTGTACAAAAACGCTTTCTTTCGCCAAGACAGTGCGTTTCTCACTGTTACATGCGTTTTGAATGGGGAACCCGACCGAAACAAAGTATAGGTTTTCATTATGTGAATAACTTGGAAATCTTAGCTCAAACAGCTGCAAAACCTGTTTTCCCAGCACGGAGACCTTGAGTTCTATAAGATAAAGCCATAAACATGTGTATCCGAGTCTTCTATCAAAAGTTACAGCTATTTATATGAAGTTGTACAAAAACGCTTTCTTTCGCCAAGACAGTGCGTTTCTCACTGTTACATGCATTTGAATGGGGAACTCGACCGAAACAAAGTATAAGTTTTCATTATGTGAATAACTTGGAAATCTTAGCTCAAACAGCTGCAAAACCTGTTTTCCCAGCACGGAGACCTTGAGTTCTATAAGATAAAGCCATAAACATGTGTATCCGAGTCTTCTATCAAAAGTTACAGCTATTTCTATGAAGTTGTACAAAAACGCTTTCTTTCGCCAAGACAGTGCGTTTCTCACTGTTACATGCATTTTGAATGGGGAACTCGACCGAAACAAAGTATAGGTTTTCATTATGTGAATAACTTGGAAATCTTAGCTCAAACAGCTGCAAAACCTGTTTTCCCAGCACGGAGACCTTGAGTTCTATAAGATAAAGCCATAAACATGTGTATCCGAGTCTTCTATCAAAAGTTACAGCTATTTATATGAAGTTGTACAAAAACGCTTTCTTTCGCCAAGACAGTGCGTTTCTCACTGTTACATGCATTTGAATGGGGAACTCGACCGAAACAAAGTATAAGTTTTCATTATGTGAATAACTTGGAAATCTTAGCTCAAACAGCTGCAAAACCTGTTTTCCCAGCACGGAGACCTTGAGTTCTATAATATAAGGCCATAAACATGTTTGTCTGAGTCTTCTATCAAAAGTTACAGCTATTTCTATGAAGTTGTACAAAAACGCTTTCTTTCGCCAAGACAGTGCGTTTCTCACTGTTACATGCATTTTGAATGGGGAACCCGACCGAAACAAAGTATAGGTTTTCATTATGTGAATAACTTGGAAATCTTAGCTCAAACAGCTGCAAAACCTGTTTTCCCAGCACGGAGACCTTGAGTTCTATAATATAAGGCCATAAACATGTTTGTCTGAGTCTTCTATCAAAAGTTACAGCTATTTCTATGAAGTTGTACAAAAACGCTTTCTTTCGCCAAGACAGTGCGTTTCTCACTGTTACATGCGTTTTGAATGGGGAACCCGACCGAAACAAAGTATAGGTTTTCATTATGTGAATAACTTGGAAATCTTAGCTCAAACAGCTGCAAAACCTGTTTTCCCAGCACGGAGACCTTGAGTTCTATAAGATAAAGCCATAAACATGTGTATCCGAGTCTTCTATCAAAAGTTACAGCTATTTATATGAAGTTGTACAAAAACGCTTTCTTTCGCCAAGACAGTGCGTTTCTCACTGTTACATGCATTTGAATGGGGAACTCGACCGAAACAAAGTATAAGTTTTCATTATGTGAATAACTTGGAAATCTTAGCTCAAACAGCTGCAAAACCTGTTTTCCCAGCACGGAGACCTTGAGTTCTATAAGATAAAGCCATAAACATGTGTATCCGAGTCTTCTATCAAAAGTTACAGCTATTTCTATGAAGTTGTACAAAAACGCTTTCTTTCGCCAAGACAGTGCGTTTCTCACTGTTACATGCATTTTGAATGGGGAACTCGACCGAAACAAAGTATAGGTTTTCATTATGTGAATAACTTGGAAATCTTAGCTCAAACAGCTGCAAAACCTGTTTTCCCAGCACGGAGACCTTGAGTTCTATAAGATAAAGCCATAAACATGTGTATCCGAGTCTTCTATCAAAAGTTACAGCTATTTCTATGAAGTTGTACAAAAACGCTTTCTTTCGCCAAGACAGTGCGTTTCTCACTGTTACATGCATTTTGAATGGGGAACTTGACCGAAACAAAGTATAGGTTTTCATTATGTGAATAACTTGGAAATCTTAGCTCAAACAGCTGCAAAACCTGTTTTCCCAGCACGGAGACCTTGAGTTCTATAAGATAAAGCCATAAACATGTGTATCCGAGTCTTCTATCAAAAGTTACAGCTATTTATATGAAGTTGTACAAAAACGCTTTCTTTCGCCAAGACAGTGCGTTTCTCACTGTTACATGCATTTGAATGGGGAACTCGACCGAAACAAAGTATAAGTTTTCATTATGTGAATAACTTGGAAATCTTAGCTCAAACAGCTGCAAAACCTGTTTTCCCAGCACGGAGACCTTGAGTTCTATAAGATAAAGCCATAAACATGTGTATCCGAGTCTTCTATCAAAAGTTACAGCTATTTATATGAAGTTGTACAAAAACGCTTTCTTTCGCCAAGACAGTGCGTTTCTCACTGTTACATGCATTTGAATGGGGAACTCGACCGAAACAAAGTATAAGTTTTCATTATGTGAATAACTTGGAAATCTTAGCTCAAACAGCTGCAAAACCTGTTTTCCCAGCACGGAGACCTTGAGTTCTATAATATAAGGCCATAAACATGTTTGTCTGAGTCTTCTATCAAAAGTTACAGCTATTTCTATGAAGTTGTACAAAAACGCTTTCTTTCGCCAAGACAGTGCGTTTCTCACTGTTACATGCATTTTGAATGGGGAACTCGACCGAAACAAAGTATAGGTTTTCATTATGTGAATAACTTGGAAATCTTAGCTCAAACAGCTGCAAAACCTGTTTTCCCAGCACGGAGACCTTGAGTTCTATAAGATAAAGCCATAAACATGTGTATCCGAGTCTTCTATCAAAAGTTACAGCTATTTATATGAAGTTGTACAAAAACGCTTTCTTTCGCCAAGACAGTGCGTTTCTCACTGTTACATGCATTTGAATGGGGAACTCGACCGAAACAAAGTATAAGTTTTCATTATGTGAATAACTTGGAAATCTTAGCTCAAACAGCTGCAAAACCTGTTTTCCCAGCACGGAGACCTTGAGTTCTATAAGATAAAGCCATAAACATGTGTATCCGAGTCTTCTATCAAAAGTTACAGCTATTTATATGAAGTTGTACAAAAACGCTTTCTTTCGCCAAGACAGTGCGTTTCTCACTGTTACATGCATTTGAATGGGGAACTCGACCGAAACAAAGTATAAGTTTTCATTATGTGAATAACTTGGAAATCTTAGCTCAAACAGCTGCAAAACCTGTTTTCCCAGCACGGAGACCTTGAGTTCTATAATATAAGGCCATAAACATGTTTGTCTGAGTCTTCTATCAAAAGTTACAGCTATTTCTATGAAGTTGTACAAAAACGCTTTCTTTCGCCAAGACAGTGCGTTTCTCACTGTTACATGCATTTTGAATGGGGAACCCGACCGAAACAAAGTATAGGTTTTCATTATGTGAATAACTTGGAAATCTTAGCTCAAACAGCTGCAAAACCTGTTTTCCCAGCACGGAGACCTTGAGTTCTATAAGATAAAGCCATAAACATGTGTATCCGAGTCTTCTATCAAAAGTTACAGCTATTTATATGAAGTTGTACAAAAACGCTTTCTTTCGCCAAGACAGTGCGTTTCTCACTGTTACATGCATTTGAATGGGGAACTCGACCGAAACAAAGTATAAGTTTTCATTATGTGAATAACTTGGAAATCTTAGCTCAAACAGCTGCAAAACCTGTTTTCCCAGCACGGAGACCTTGAGTTCTATAAGATAAAGCCATAAACATGTGTATCCGAGTCTTCTATCAAAAGTTACAGCTATTTATATGAAGTTGTACAAAAACGCTTTCTTTCGCCAAGACAGTGCGTTTCTCACTGTTACATGCATTTGAATGGGGAACTCGACCGAAACAAAGTATAAGTTTTCATTATGTGAATAACTTGGAAATCTTAGCTCAAACAGCTGCAAAACCTGTTTTCCCAGCACGGAGACCTTGAGTTCTATAATATAAGGCCATAAACATGTTTGTCTGAGTCTTCTATCAAAAGTTACAGCTATTTCTATGAAGTTGTACAAAAACGCTTTCTTTCGCCAAGACAGTGCGTTTCTCACTGTTACATGCATTTTGAGTGGGGAACCCGACCGAAACAAAGTATAGGTTTTCATTATGTGAATAACTTGGAAATCTTAGCTCAAACAGCTGCAAAACCTGTTTGCCCAGCACGGAGACCTTGAGTTCTATAAGATAAAGCCATAAACATGTGTATCCGAGTCTTCTATCAAAAGTTACAGCTATTTATATGAAGTTGTACAAAAACGCTTTCTTTCGCCAAGACAGTGCGTTTCTCACTGTTACATGCATTTGAATGGGGAACTCGACCGAAACAAAGTATAGGTTTTCATTATGTGAATAACTTGGAAATCTTAGCTCAAACAGCTGCAAAACCTGTTTTCCCAGCACGGAGACCTTGAGTTCTATAAGATAAAGCCATAAACATGTGTATCCGAGTCTTCTATCAAAAGTTACAGCTATTTATATGAAGTTGTACAAAAACGCTTTCTTTCGCCAAGACAGTGCGTTTCTCACTGTTACATGCATTTGAATGGGGAACTCGACCGAAACAAAGTATAAGTTTTCATTATGTGAATAACTTGGAAATCTTAGCTCAAACAGCTGCAAAACCTGTTTTCCCAGCACGGAGACCTTGAGTTCTATAAGATAAAGCCATAAACATGTGTATCCGAGTCTTCTATCAAAAGTTACAGCTATTTCTATGAAGTTGTACAAAAACGCTTTCTTTCGCCAAGACAGTGCGTTTCTCACTGTTACATGCATTTTGAATGGGGAACTCGACCGAAACAAAGTATAGGTTTTCATTATGTGAATAACTTGGAAATCTTAGCTCAAACAGCTGCAAAACCTGTTTTCCCAGCACGGAGACCTTGAGTTCTATAAGATAAAGCCATAAACATGTGTATCCGAGTCTTCTATCAAAAGTTACAGCTATTTATATGAAGTTGTACAAAAACGCTTTCTTTCGCCAAGACAGTGCGTTTCTCACTGTTACATGCATTTGAATGGGGAACTCGACCGAAACAAAGTATAAGTTTTCATTATGTGAATAACTTGGAAATCTTAGCTCAAACAGCTGCAAAACCTGTTTTCCCAGCACGGAGACCTTGAGTTCTATAATATAAGGCCATAAACATGTTTGTCTGAGTCTTCTATCAAAAGTTACAGCTATTTCTATGAAGTTGTACAAAAACGCTTTCTTTCGCCAAGACAGTGCGTTTCTCACTGTTACATGCATTTTGAATGGGGAACCCGACCGAAACAAAGTATAGGTTTTCATTATGTGAATAACTTGGAAATCTTAGCTCAAACAGCTGCAAAACCTGTTTTCCCAGCACGGAGACCTTGAGTTCTATAAGATAAAGCCATAAACATGTGTATCCGAGTCTTCTATCAAAAGTTACAGCTATTTATATGAAGTTGTACAAAAACGCTTTCTTTCGCCAAGACAGTGCGTTTCTCACTGTTACATGCATTTGAATGGGGAACTCGACCGAAACAAAGTACAAGTTTTCATTATGTGAATAACTTGGAAATCTTAGCTCAAACAGCTGCAAAACCTGTTTTCCCAGCACGGAGACCTTGAGTTCTATAAGATAAAGCCATAAACATGTGTATCCGAGTCTTCTATCAAAAGTTACAGCTATTTATATGAAGTTGTACAAAAACGCTTTCTTTCGCCAAGACAGTGCGTTTCTCATGCATTTGAATGGGGAACTCGACCGAAACAAAGTATAAGTTTTCATTATGTGAATAACTTGGAAATCTTAGCTCAAACAGCTGCAAAACCTGTTTTCCCAGCACGGAGACCTTAAGTTCTATAAGATAAAGCCATAAACATGTGTATCCGAGTCTTCTATCAAAAGTTACAGCTATTTCTATGAAGTTGTACAAAAACGCTTTCTTTCGCCAAGACAGTGCGTTTCTCACTGTTACATGCATTTTGAATGGGGAACTCGACCGAAACAAAGTATAGGTTTTCATTATGTGAATAACTTGGAAATCTTAGCTCAAACAGCTGCAAAACCTGTTTTCCCAGCACGGAGACCTTGAGTTCTATAAGATAAAGCCATAAACATGTGTATCCGAGTCTTCTATCAAAAGTTACAGCTATTTATATGAAGTTGTACAAAAACGCTTTCTTTCGCCAAGACAGTGCGTTTCTCACTGTTACATGCATTTGAATGGGGAACTCGACCGAAACAAAGTATAAGTTTTCATTATGTGAATAACTTGGAAATCTTAGCTCAAACAGCTGCAAAACCTGTTTTCCCAGCACGGAGACCTTAAGTTCTATAAGATAAAGCCATAAACATGTGTATCCGAGTCTTCTATCAAAAGTTACAGCTATTTCTATGAAGTTGTACAAAAACGCTTTCTTTCGCCAACACATTGCGTTTCTCACTGTTACATGCATTTTGAATGGGGAACTCGACCGAAACAAAGTATAGGTTTTCATTATGTGAATAACTTGGAAATCTTAGCTCAAACAGCTGCAAAACCTGTTTTCCCAGCACGGAGACCTTGAGTTCTATAATATAAGGCCATAAACATGTGTATCTGAGTCTTCTATCAAAAGTTACAGCTATTTCTATGAAGTTGTACAAAAACGCTTTCTTTCGCCAAGACAGTGCGTTTCTCACTGTTACATGCATTTTGAATGGGGAACCCGACCGAAACAAAGTATAGGTTTTCATTATGTGAATAACTTGGAAATCTTAGCTCAAACAGCTGCAAAACCTGTTTTCCCAGCACGGAGACCTTGAGTTCTATAAGATAAAGCCATAAACATGTGTATCCGAGTCTTCTATCAAAAGTTACAGCTATTTATATGAAGTTGTACAAAAACGCTTTCTTTCGCCAAGACAGTGCGTTTCTCACTGTTACATGCATTTGAATGGGGAACTCGACCGAAACAAAGTATAGGTTTTCATTATGTGAATAACTTGGAAATCTTAGCTCAAACAGCTGCAAAACCTGTTTTCCCAGCACGGAGACCTTGAGTTCTATAAGATAAAGCCATAAACATGTGTATCCGAGTCTTCTATCAAAAGTTACAGCTATTTATATGAAGTTGTACAAAAACGCTTTCTTTCGCCAAGACAGTGCGTTTCTCACTGTTACATGCATTTGAATGGGGAACTCGACCGAAACAAAGTATAGGTTTTCATTATGTGAATAACTTGGAAATCTTAGCTCAAACAGCTGCAAAACCTGTTTTCCCAGCACGGAGACCTTGAGTTCTATAAGATAAAGCCATAAACATGTGTATCCGAGTCTTCTATCAAAAGTTACAGCTATTTATATGAAGTTGTACAAAAACGCTTTCTTTCGCCAAGACAGTGCGTTTCTCACTGTTACATGCATTTGAATGGGGAACTCGACCGAAACAAAGTATAAGTTTTCATTATGTGAATAACTTGGAAATCTTAGCTCAAACAGCTGCAAAACCTGTTTTCCCAGCACGGAGACCTTGAGTTCTATAAGATAAAGCCATAAACATGTGTATCCGAGTCTTCTATCAAAAGTTACAGCTATTTATATGAAGTTGTACAAAAACGCTTTCTTTCGCCAAGACAGTGCGTTTCTCATGCATTTGAATGGGGAACTCGACCGAAACAAAGTATAGGTTTTCATTATGTGAATAACTTGGAAATCTTAGCTCAAACAGCTGCAAAACCTGTTTTCCCAGCACGGAGACCTTGAGTTCTATAAGATAAAGCCATAAACATGTGTATCCGAGTCTTCTATCAAAAGTTACAGCTATTTATATGAAGTTGTACAAAAACGCTTTCTTTCGCCAAGACAGTGCGTTTCTCACTGTTACATGCATTTTGAATGGGGAACTCGACCGAAACAAAGTATAGGTTTTCATTATGTGAATAACTTGGAAATCTTAGCTCAAACAGCTGCAAAACCTGTTTTCCCAGCACGGAGACCTTGAGTTCTATAATATAAGGCCATAAACATGTGTATCTGAGTCTTCTATCAAAAGTTACAGCTATTTCTATGAAGTTGTACAAAAACGCTTTCTTTCGCCAAGACAGTGCGTTTCTCACTGTTACATGCATTTTGAATGGGGAACTCGACCGAAACAAAGTATAGGTTTTCATTATGTGAATAACTTGGAAATCTTAGCTCAAACAGCTGCAAAACCTGTTTTCCCAGCACGGAGACCTTGAGTTCTATAATATAAGGCCATAAACATGTGTATCTGAGTCTTCTATCAAAAGTTACAGCTATTTCTATGAAGTTGTACAAAAACGCTTTCTTTCGCCAAGACAGTGCGTTTCTCACTGTTACATGCATTTTGAATGGGGAACCCGACCGAAACAAAGTATAGGTTTTCATTATGTGAATAACTTGGAAATCTTAGCTCAAACAGCTGCAAAACCTGTTTTCCCAGCACGGAGACCTTGAGTTCTATAAGATAAAGCCATAAACATGTGTATCCGAGTCTTCTATCAAAAGTTACAGCTATTTATATGAAGTTGTACAAAAACGCTTTCTTTCGCCAAGACAGTGCGTTTCTCACTGTTACATGCATTTGAATGGGGAACTCGACCGAAACAAAGTATAGGTTTTCATTATGTGAATAACTTGGAAATCTTAGCTCAAACAGCTGCAAAACCTGTTTTCCCAGCACGGAGACCTTGAGTTCTATAAGATAAAGCCATAAACATGTGTATCCGAGTCTTCTATCAAAAGTTACAGCTATTTCTATGAAGTTGTACAAAAACGCTTTCTTTCGCCAAGACAGTGCGTTTCTCACTGTTACATGCATTTTGAATGGGGAACTCGACCGAAACAAAGTATAGGTTTTCATTATGTGAATAACTTGGAAATCTTAGCTCAAACAGCTGCAAAACCTGTTTTCCCAGCACGGAGACCTTGAGTTCTATAAGATAAAGCCATAAACATGTGTATCCGAGTCTTCTATCAAAAGTTACAGCTATTTATATGAAGTTGTACAAAAACGCTTTCTTTCGCCAAGACAGTGCGTTTCTCACTGTTACATGCATTTGAATGGGGAACTCGACCGAAACAAAGTATAAGTTTTCATTATGTGAATAACTTGGAAATCTTAGCTCAAACAGCTGCAAAACCTGTTTTCCCAGCACGGAGACCTTAAGTTCTATAAGATAAAGCCATAAACATGTGTATCCGAGTCTTCTATCAAAAGTTACAGCTATTTCTATGAAGTTGTACAAAAACGCTTTCTTTCGCCAAGACAGTGCGTTTCTCACTGTTACATGCATTTTGAATGGGGAACCCGACCGAAACAAAGTATAGGTTTTCATTATGTGAATAACTTGGAAATCTTAGCTCAAACAGCTGCAAAACCTGTTTTCCCAGCACGGAGACCTTGAGTTCTATAAGATAAAGCCATAAACATGTGTATCCGAGTCTTCTATCAAAAGTTACAGCTATTTATATGAAGTTGTACAAAAACGCTTTCTTTCGCCAAGACAGTGCGTTTCTCACTGTTACATGCATTTGAATGGGGAACTCGACCGAAACAAAGTATAGGTTTTCATTATGTGAATAACTTGGAAATCTTAGCTCAAACAGCTGCAAAACCTGTTTTCCCAGCACGGAGACCTTGAGTTCTATAAGATAAAGCCATAAACATGTGTATCCGAGTCTTCTATCAAAAGTTACAGCTATTTCTATGAAGTTGTACAAAAACGCTTTCTTTCGCCAAGACAGTGCGTTTCTCACTGTTACATGCATTTTGAATGGGGAACTCGACCGAAACAAAGTATAGGTTTTCATTATGTGAATAACTTGGAAATCTTAGCTCAAACAGCTGCAAAACCTGTTTTCCCAGCACGGAGACCTTGAGTTCTATAAGATAAAGCCATAAACATGTGTATCCGAGTCTTCTATCAAAAGTTACAGCTATTTATATGAAGTTGTACAAAAACGCTTTCTTTCGCCAAGACAGTGCGTTTCTCACTGTTACATGCATTTGAATGGGGAACTCGACCGAAACAAAGTATAGGTTTTCATTATGTGAATAACTTGGAAATCTTAGCTCAAACAGCTGCAAAACCTGTTTTCCCAGCACGGAGACCTTGAGTTCTATAAGATAAAGCCATAAACATGTGTATCCGAGTCTTCTATCAAAAGTTACAGCTATTTCTATGAAGTTGTACAAAAACGCTTTCTTTCGCCAAGACAGTGCGTTTCTCACTGTTACATGCATTTTGAATGGGGAACTCGACCGAAACAAAGTATAGGTTTTCATTATGTGAATAACTTGGAAATCTTAGCTCAAACAGCTGCAAAACCTGTTTTCCCAGCACGGAGACCTTGAGTTCTATAAGATAAAGCCATAAACATGTGTATCCGAGTCTTCTATCAAAAGTTACAGCTATTTATATGAAGTTGTACAAAAACGCTTTCTTTCGCCAAGACAGTGCGTTTCTCACTGTTACATGCATTTGAATGGGGAACTCGACCGAAACAAAGTATAAGTTTTCATTATGTGAATAACTTGGAAATCTTAGCTCAAACAGCTGCAAAACCTGTTTTCCCAGCACGGAGACCTTGAGTTCTATAAGATAAAGCCATAAACATGTGTATCCGAGTCTTCTATCAAAAGTTACAGCTATTTCTATGAAGTTGTACAAAAACGCTTTCTTTCGCCAAGACAGTGCGTTTCTCACTGTTACATGCATTTTGAATGGGGAACTCGACCGAAACAAAGTATAGGTTTTCATTATGTGAATAACTTGGAAATCTTAGCTCAAACAGCTGCAAAACCTGTTTTCCCAGCACGGAGACCTTGAGTTCTATAAGATAAAGCCATAAACATGTGTATCCGAGTCTTCTATCAAAAGTTACAGCTATTTATATGAAGTTGTACAAAAACGCTTTCTTTCGCCAAGACAGTGCGTTTCTCACTGTTACATGCATTTGAATGGGGAACTCGACCGAAACAAAGTATAAGTTTTCATTATGTGAATAACTTGGAAATCTTAGCTCAAACAGCTGCAAAACCTGTTTTCCCAGCACGGAGACCTTAAGTTCTATAAGATAAAGCCATAAACATGTGTATCCGAGTCTTCTATCAAAAGTTACAGCTATTTCTATGAAGTTGTACAAAAACGCTTTCTTTCGCCAAGACAGTGCGTTTCTCACTGTTACATGCATTTTGAATGGGGAACTCGACCGAAACAAAGTATAGGTTTTCATTATGTGAATAACTTGGAAATCTTAGCTCAAACAGCTGCAAAACCTGTTTTCCCAGCACGGAGACCTTGAGTTCTATAATATAAGGCCATAAACATGTGTATCTGAGTCTTCTATCAAAAGTTACAGCTATTTCTATGAAGTTGTACAAAAACGCTTTCTTTCGCCAAGACAGTGCGTTTCTCACTGTTACATGCATTTTGAATGGGGAACCCGACCGAAACAAAGTATAGGTTTTCATTATGTGAATAACTTGGAAATCTTAGCTCAAACAGCTGCAAAACCTGTTTTCCCAGCACGGAGACCTTGAGTTCTATAAGATAAAGCCATAAACATGTGTATCCGAGTCTTCTATCAAAAGTTACAGCTATTTATATGAAGTTGTACAAAAACGCTTTCTTTCGCCAAGACAGTGCGTTTCTCACTGTTACATGCATTTGAATGGGGAACTCGACCGAAACAAAGTATAGGTTTTCATTATGTGAATAACTTGGAAATCTTAGCTCAAACAGCTGCAAAACCTGTTTTCCCAGCACGGAGACCTTGAGTTCTATAAGATAAAGCCATAAACATGTGTATCCGAGTCTTCTATCAAAAGTTACAGCTATTTATATGAAGTTGTACAAAAACGCTTTCTTTCGCCAAGACAGTGCGTTTCTCACTGTTACATGCATTTGAATGGGGAACTCGACCGAAACAAAGTATAAGTTTTCATTATGTGAATAACTTGGAAATCTTAGCTCAAACAGCTGCAAAACCTGTTTTCCCAGCACGGAGACCTTGAGTTCTATAAGATAAAGCCATAAACATGTGTATCCGAGTCTTCTATCAAAAGTTACAGCTATTTCTATGAAGTTGTACAAAAACGCTTTCTTTCGCCAAGACAGTGCGTTTCTCACTGTTACATGCATTTTGAATGGGGAACTCGACCGAAACAAAGTATAGGTTTTCATTATGTGAATAACTTGGAAATCTTAGCTCAAACAGCTGCAAAACCTGTTTTCCCAGCACGGAGACCTTGAGTTCTATAAGATAAAGCCATAAACATGTGTATCCGAGTCTTCTATCAAAAGTTACAGCTATTTATATGAAGTTGTACAAAAACGCTTTCTTTCGCCAAGACAGTGCGTTTCTCACTGTTACATGCATTTGAATGGGGAACTCGACCGAAACAAAGTATAGGTTTTCATTATGTGAATAACTTGGAAATCTTAGCTCAAACAGCTGCAAAACCTGTTTTCCCAGCACGGAGACCTTGAGTTCTATAAGATAAAGCCATAAACATGTGTATCCGAGTCTTCTATCAAAAGTTACAGCTATTTATATGAAGTTGTACAAAAACGCTTTCTTTCGCCAAGACAGTGCGTTTCTCACTGTTACATGCATTTGAATGGGGAACTCGACCGAAACAAAGTATAAGTTTTCATTATGTGAATAACTTGGAAATCTTAGCTCAAACAGCTGCAAAACCTGTTTTCCCAGCACGGAGACCTTGAGTTCTATAAGATAAAGCCATAAACATGTGTATCCGAGTCTTCTATCAAAAGTTACAGCTATTTCTATGAAGTTGTACAAAAACGCTTTCTTTCGCCAAGACAGTGCGTTTCTCACTGTTACATGCATTTTGAATGGGGAACTCGACCGAAACAAAGTATAGGTTTTCATTATGTGAATAACTTGGAAATCTTAGCTCAAACAGCTGCAAAACCTGTTTTCCCAGCACGGAGACCTTGAGTTCTATAAGATAAAGCCATAAACATGTGTATCCGAGTCTTCTATCAAAAGTTACAGCTATTTATATGAAGTTGTACAAAAACGCTTTCTTTCGCCAAGACAGTGCGTTTCTCACTGTTACATGCATTTGAATGGGGAACTCGACCGAAACAAAGTATAAGTTTTCATTATGTGAATAACTTGGAAATCTTAGCTCAAACAGCTGCAAAACCTGTTTTCCCAGCACGGAGACCTTGAGTTCTATAAGATAAAGCCATAAACATGTGTATCCGAGTCTTCTATCAAAAGTTACAGCTATTTCTATGAAGTTGTACAAAAACGCTTTCTTTCGCCAAGACAGTGCGTTTCTCACTGTTACATGCATTTTGAATGGGGAACTCGACCGAAACAAAGTATAGGTTTTCATTATGTGAATAACTTGGAAATCTTAGCTCAAACAGCTGCAAAACCTGTTTTCCCAGCACGGAGACCTTGAGTTCTATAAGATAAAGCCATAAACATGTGTATCCGAGTCTTCTATCAAAAGTTACAGCTATTTATATGAAGTTGTACAAAAACGCTTTCTTTCGCCAAGACAGTGCGTTTCTCACTGTTACATGCATTTGAATGGGGAACTCGACCGAAACAAAGTATAAGTTTTCATTATGTGAATAACTTGGAAATCTTAGCTCAAACAGCTGCAAAACCTGTTTTCCCAGCACGGAGACCTTGAGTTCTATAAGATAAAGCCATAAACATGTGTATCCGAGTCTTCTATCAAAAGTTACAGCTATTTCTATGAAGTTGTACAAAAACGCTTTCTTTCGCCAAGACAGTGCGTTTCTCACTGTTACATGCATTTTGAATGGGGAACTCGACCGAAACAAAGTATAGGTTTTCATTATGTGAATAACTTGGAAATCTTAGCTCAAACAGCTGCAAAACCTGTTTTCCCAGCACGGAGACCTTGAGTTCTATAAGATAAAGCCATAAACATGTGTATCCGAGTCTTCTATCAAAAGTTACAGCTATTTATATGAAGTTGTACAAAAACGCTTTCTTTCGCCAAGACAGTGCGTTTCTCACTGTTACATGCATTTGAATGGGGAACTCGACCGAAACAAAGTATAAGTTTTCATTATGTGAATAACTTGGAAATCTTAGCTCAAACAGCTGCAAAACCTGTTTTCCCAGCACGGAGACCTTAAGTTCTATAAGATAAAGCCATAAACATGTGTATCCGAGTCTTCTATCAAAAGTTACAGCTATTTCTATGAAGTTGTACAAAAACGCTTTCTTTCGCCAAGACAGTGCGTTTCTCACTGTTACATGCATTTTGAATGGGGAACTCGACCGAAACAAAGTATAGGTTTTCATTATGTGAATAACTTGGAAATCTTAGCTCAAACAGCTGCAAAACCTGTTTTCCCAGCACGGAGACCTTGAGTTCTATAATATAAGGCCATAAACATGTGTATCTGAGTCTTCTATCAAAAGTTACAGCTATTTCTATGAAGTTGTACAAAAACGCTTTCTTTCGCCAAGACAGTGCGTTTCTCACTGTTACATGCATTTTGAATGGGGAACCCGACCGAAACAAAGTATAGGTTTTCATTATGTGAATAACTTGGAAATCTTAGCTCAAACAGCTGCAAAACCTGTTTTCCCAGCACGGAGACCTTGAGTTCTATAAGATAAAGCCATAAACATGTGTATCCGAGTCTTCTATCAAAAGTTACAGCTATTTATATGAAGTTGTACAAAAACGCTTTCTTTCGCCAAGACAGTGCGTTTCTCACTGTTACATGCATTTGAATGGGGAACTCGACCGAAACAAAGTATAGGTTTTCATTATGTGAATAACTTGGAAATCTTAGCTCAAACAGCTGCAAAACCTGTTTTCCCAGCACGGAGACCTTGAGTTCTATAAGATAAAGCCATAAACATGTGTATCCGAGTCTTCTATCAAAAGTTACAGCTATTTCTATGAAGTTGTACAAAAACGCTTTCTTTCGCCAAGACAGTGCGTTTCTCACTGTTACATGCATTTTGAATGGGGAACTCGACCGAAACAAAGTATAGGTTTTCATTATGTGAATAACTTGGAAATCTTAGCTCAAACAGCTGCAAAACCTGTTTTCCCAGCACGGAGACCTTGAGTTCTATAAGATAAAGCCATAAACATGTGTATCCGAGTCTTCTATCAAAAGTTACAGCTATTTATATGAAGTTGTACAAAAACGCTTTCTTTCGCCAAGACAGTGCGTTTCTCACTGTTACATGCATTTGAATGGGGAACTCGACCGAAACAAAGTATAAGTTTTCATTATGTGAATAACTTGGAAATCTTAGCTCAAACAGCTGCAAAACCTGTTTTCCCAGCACGGAGACCTTAAGTTCTATAAGATAAAGCCATAAACATGTGTATCCGAGTCTTCTATCAAAAGTTACAGCTATTTCTATGAAGTTGTACAAAAACGCTTTCTTTCGCCAAGACAGTGCGTTTCTCACTGTTACATGCATTTTGAATGGGGAACTCGACCGAAACAAAGTATAGGTTTTCATTATGTGAATAACTTGGAAATCTTAGCTCAAACAGCTGCAAAACCTGTTTTCCCAGCACGGAGACCTTGAGTTCTATAATATAAGGCCATAAACATGTGTATCTGAGTCTTCTATCAAAAGTTACAGCTATTTCTATGAAGTTGTACAAAAACGCTTTCTTTCGCCAAGACAGTGCGTTTCTCACTGTTACATGCATTTTGAATGGGGAACCCGACCGAAACAAAGTATAGGTTTTCATTATGTGAATAACTTGGAAATCTTAGCTCAAACAGCTGCAAAACCTGTTTTCCCAGCACGGAGACCTTGAGTTCTATAAGATAAAGCCATAAACATGTGTATCCGAGTCTTCTATCAAAAGTTACAGCTATTTATATGAAGTTGTACAAAATAGCTTTCTTTCGCCAAGACAGTGCGTTTCTCACTGTTACATGCATTTGAATGGGGAACTCGACCGAAACAAAGTATAGGTTTTCATTATGTGAATAACTTGGAAATCTTAGCTCAAACAGCTGCAAAACCTGTTTTCCCAGCACGGAGACCTTGAGTTCTATAAGATAAAGCCATAAACATGTGTATCCGAGTCTTCTATCAAAAGTTACAGCTATTTATATGAAGTTGTACAAAAACGCTTTCTTTCGCCAAGACAGTGCGTTTCTCACTGTTACATGCATTTGAATGGGGAACTCGACCGAAACAAAGTATAAGTTTTCATTATGTGAATAACTTGGAAATCTTAGCTCAAACAGCTGCAAAACCTGTTTTCCCAGCACGGAGACCTTGAGTTCTATAAGATAAAGCCATAAACATGTGTATCCGAGTCTTCTATCAAAAGTTACAGCTATTTCTATGAAGTTGTACAAAAACGCTTTCTTTCGCCAAGACAGTGCGTTTCTCACTGTTACATGCATTTTGAATGGGGAACTCGACCGAAACAAAGTATAGGTTTTCATTATGTGAATAACTTGGAAATCTTAGCTCAAACAGCTGCAAAACCTGTTTTCCCAGCACGGAGACCTTGAGTTCTATAAGATAAAGCCATAAACATGTGTATCCGAGTCTTCTATCAAAAGTTACAGCTATTTATATGAAGTTGTACAAAAACGCTTTCTTTCGCCAAGACAGTGCGTTTCTCACTGTTACATGCATTTGAATGGGGAACTCGACCGAAACAAAGTATAAGTTTTCATTATGTGAATAACTTGGAAATCTTAGCTCAAACAGCTGCAAAACCTGTTTTCCCAGCACGGAGACCTTAAGTTCTATAAGATAAAGCCATAAACATGTGTATCCGAGTCTTCTATCAAAAGTTACAGCTATTTCTATGAAGTTGTACAAAAACGCTTTCTTTCGCCAAGACAGTGCGTTTCTCACTGTTACATGCATTTTGAATGGGGAACTCGACCGAAACAAAGTATAGGTTTTCATTATGTGAATAACTTGGAAATCTTAGCTCAAACAGCTGCAAAACCTGTTTTCCCAGCACGGAGACCTTGAGTTCTATAATATAAGGCCATAAACATGTGTATCTGAGTCTTCTATCAAAAGTTACAGCTATTTCTATGAAGTTGTACAAAAACGCTTTCTTTCGCCAAGACAGTGCGTTTCTCACTGTTACATGCATTTTGAATGGGGAACCCGACCGAAACAAAGTATAGGTTTTCATTATGTGAATAACTTGGAAATCTTAGCTCAAACAGCTGCAAAACCTGTTTTCCCAGCACGGAGACCTTGAGTTCTATAAGATAAAGCCATAAACATGTGTATCCGAGTCTTCTATCAAAAGTTACAGCTATTTATATGAAGTTGTACAAAAACGCTTTCTTTCGCCAAGACAGTGCGTTTCTCACTGTTACATGCATTTGAATGGGGAACTCGACCGAAACAAAGTATAGGTTTTCATTATGTGAATAACTTGGAAATCTTAGCTCAAACAGCTGCAAAACCTGTTTTCCCAGCACGGAGACCTTGAGTTCTATAAGATAAAGCCATAAACATGTGTATCCGAGTCTTCTATCAAAAGTTACAGCTATTTCTATGAAGTTGTACAAAAACGCTTTCTTTCGCCAAGACAGTGCGTTTCTCACTGTTACATGCATTTTGAATGGGGAACTCGACCGAAACAAAGTATAGGTTTTCATTATGTGAATAACTTGGAAATCTTAGCTCAAACAGCTGCAAAACCTGTTTTCCCAGCACGGAGACCTTGAGTTCTATAAGATAAAGCCATAAACATGTGTATCCGAGTCTTCTATCAAAAGTTACAGCTATTTATATGAAGTTGTACAAAAACGCTTTCTTTCGCCAAGACAGTGCGTTTCTCACTGTTACATGCATTTGAATGGGGAACTCGACCGAAACAAAGTATAAGTTTTCATTATGTGAATAACTTGGAAATCTTAGCTCAAACAGCTGCAAAACCTGTTTTCCCAGCACGGAGACCTTAAGTTCTATAAGATAAAGCCATAAACATGTGTATCCGAGTCTTCTATCAAAAGTTACAGCTATTTCTATGAAGTTGTACAAAAACGCTTTCTTTCGCCAAGACAGTGCGTTTCTCACTGTTACATGCATTTTGAATGGGGAACTCGACCGAAACAAAGTATAGGTTTTCATTATGTGAATAACTTGGAAATCTTAGCTCAAACAGCTGCAAAACCTGTTTTCCCAGCACGGAGACCTTGAGTTCTATAATATAAGGCCATAAACATGTGTATCTGAGTCTTCTATCAAAAGTTACAGCTATTTCTATGAAGTTGTACAAAAACGCTTTCTTTCGCCAAGACAGTGCGTTTCTCACTGTTACATGCATTTTGAATGGGGAACCCGACCGAAACAAAGTATAGGTTTTCATTATGTGAATAACTTGGAAATCTTAGCTCAAACAGCTGCAAAACCTGTTTTCCCAGCACGGAGACCTTGAGTTCTATAAGATAAAGCCATAAACATGTGTATCCGAGTCTTCTATCAAAAGTTACAGCTATTTATATGAAGTTGTACAAAAACGCTTTCTTTCGCCAAGACAGTGCGTTTCTCACTGTTACATGCATTTGAATGGGGAACTCGACCGAAACAAAGTATAAGTTTTCATTATGTGAATAACTTGGAAATCTTAGCTCAAACAGCTGCAAAACCTGTTTTCCCAGCACGGAGACCTTGAGTTCTATAAGATAAAGCCATAAACATGTGTATCCGAGTCTTCTATCAAAAGTTACAGCTATTTCTATGAAGTTGTACAAAAACGCTTTCTTTCGCCAAGACAGTGCGTTTCTCACTGTTACATGCATTTTGAATGGGGAACTCGACCGAAACAAAGTATAGGTTTTCATTATGTGAATAACTTGGAAATCTTAGCTCAAACAGCTGCAAAACCTGTTTTCCCAGCACGGAGACCTTGAGTTCTATAAGATAAAGCCATAAACATGTGTATCCGAGTCTTCTATCAAAAGTTACAGCTATTTATATGAAGTTGTACAAAAACGCTTTCTTTCGCCAAGACAGTGCGTTTCTCACTGTTACATGCATTTGAATGGGGAACTCGACCGAAACAAAGTATAAGTTTTCATTATGTGAATAACTTGGAAATCTTAGCTCAAACAGCTGCAAAACCTGTTTTCCCAGCACGGAGACCTTAAGTTCTATAAGATAAAGCCATAAACATGTGTATCCGAGTCTTCTATCAAAAGTTACAGCTATTTCTATGAAGTTGTACAAAAACGCTTTCTTTCGCCAAGACAGTGCGTTTCTCACTGTTACATGCATTTTGAATGGGGAACTCGACCGAAACAAAGTATAGGTTTTCATTATGTGAATAACTTGGAAATCTTAGCTCAAACAGCTGCAAAACCTGTTTTCCCAGCACGGAGACCTTGAGTTCTATAATATAAGGCCATAAACATGTGTATCTGAGTCTTCTATCAAAAGTTACAGCTATTTCTATGAAGTTGTACAAAAACGCTTTCTTTCGCCAAGACAGTGCGTTTCTCACTGTTACATGCATTTTGAATGGGGAACCCGACCGAAACAAAGTATAGGTTTTCATTATGTGAATAACTTGGAAATCTTAGCTCAAACAGCTGCAAAACCTGTTTTCCCAGCACGGAGACCTTGAGTTCTATAAGATAAAGCCATAAACATGTGTATCCGAGTCTTCTATCAAAAGTTACAGCTATTTATATGAAGTTGTACAAAAACGCTTTCTTTCGCCAAGACAGTGCGTTTCTCACTGTTACATGCATTTGAATGGGGAACTCGACCGAAACAAAGTATAGGTTTTCATTATGTGAATAACTTGGAAATCTTAGCTCAAACAGCTGCAAAACCTGTTTTCCCAGCACGGAGACCTTGAGTTCTATAAGATAAAGCCATAAACATGTGTATCCGAGTCTTCTATCAAAAGTTACAGCTATTTCTATGAAGTTGTACAAAAACGCTTTCTTTCGCCAAGACAGTGCGTTTCTCACTGTTACATGCATTTTGAATGGGGAACTCGACCGAAACAAAGTATAGGTTTTCATTATGTGAATAACTTGGAAATCTTAGCTCAAACAGCTGCAAAACCTGTTTTCCCAGCACGGAGACCTTGAGTTCTATAAGATAAAGCCATAAACATGTGTATCCGAGTCTTCTATCAAAAGTTACAGCTATTTATATGAAGTTGTACAAAAACGCTTTCTTTCGCCAAGACAGTGCGTTTCTCACTGTTACATGCATTTGAATGGGGAACTCGACCGAAACAAAGTATAAGTTTTCATTATGTGAATAACTTGGAAATCTTAGCTCAAACAGCTGCAAAACCTGTTTTCCCAGCACGGAGACCTTAAGTTCTATAAGATAAAGCCATAAACATGTGTATCCGAGTCTTCTATCAAAAGTTACAGCTATTTCTATGAAGTTGTACAAAAACGCTTTCTTTCGCCAAGACAGTGCGTTTCTCACTGTTACATGCATTTTGAATGGGGAACTCGACCGAAACAAAGTATAGGTTTTCATTATGTGAATAACTTGGAAATCTTAGCTCAAACAGCTGCAAAACCTGTTTTCCCAGCACGGAGACCTTGAGTTCTATAATATAAGGCCATAAACATGTGTATCTGAGTCTTCTATCAAAAGTTACAGCTATTTCTATGAAGTTGTACAAAAACGCTTTCTTTCGCCAAGACAGTGCGTTTCTCACTGTTACATGCATTTTGAATGGGGAACCCGACCGAAACAAAGTATAGGTTTTCATTATGTGAATAACTTGGAAATCTTAGCTCAAACAGCTGCAAAACCTGTTTTCCCAGCACGGAGACCTTGAGTTCTATAAGATAAAGCCATAAACATGTGTATCCGAGTCTTCTATCAAAAGTTACAGCTATTTATATGAAGTTGTACAAAAACGCTTTCTTTCGCCAAGACAGTGCGTTTCTCACTGTTACATGCATTTGAATGGGGAACTCGACCGAAACAAAGTATAAGTTTTCATTATGTGAATAACTTGGAAATCTTAGCTCAAACAGCTGCAAAACCTGTTTTCCCAGCACGGAGACCTTGAGTTCTATAAGATAAAGCCATAAACATGTGTATCCGAGTCTTCTATCAAAAGTTACAGCTATTTCTATGAAGTTGTACAAAAACGCTTTCTTTCGCCAAGACAGTGCGTTTCTCACTGTTACATGCATTTTGAATGGGGAACTCGACCGAAACAAAGTATAGGTTTTCATTATGTGAATAACTTGGAAATCTTAGCTCAAACAGCTGCAAAACCTGTTTTCCCAGCACGGAGACCTTGAGTTCTATAAGATAAAGCCATAAACATGTGTATCCGAGTCTTCTATCAAAAGTTACAGCTATTTATATGAAGTTGTACAAAATAGCTTTCTTTCGCCAAGACAGTGCGTTTCTCACTGTTACATGCATTTGAATGGGGAACTCGACCGAAACAAAGTATAGGTTTTCATTATGTGAATAACTTGGAAATCTTAGCTCAAACAGCTGCAAAACCTGTTTTCCCAGCACGGAGACCTTGAGTTCTATAAGATAAAGCCATAAACATGTGTATCCGAGTCTTCTATCAAAAGTTACAGCTATTTATATGAAGTTGTACAAAAACGCTTTCTTTCGCCAAGACAGTGCGTTTCTCACTGTTACATGCATTTGAATGGGGAACGCGACTGAAACAAAGTATAAGTTTTCATTATGTGAATAACTTGGAAATCTTAGCTCAAACAGCTGCAAAACCTGTTTTCCCAGCACGGAGACCTTGAGTTCTATAATATAAGGCCATAAACATGTTTGTCTGAGTCTTCTATCAAAAGTTACAGCTATTTCTATGAAGTTGTACAAAAACGCTTTCTTTCGCCAAGACAGTGCGTTTCTCACTGTTACATGCATTTGAATGGGGAACTCGACCGAAACAAAGTATAGGTTTTCATTATGTGAATAACTTGGAAATCTTAGGTCAAACAGCTGCAAAACCTGTTTTCCCAGCACGGAGACCTTGAGTTCTATAATATAAGGCCATAAACATGTTTGTCTGAGTCTTCTATCAAAAGTTACAGCTATTTCTATGAAGTTGTACAAAAACGCTTTCTTTCGCCAAGACAGTGCGTTTCTCACTGTTACATGCATTTTGAATGGGGAACCCGACCGAAACAAAGTATAGGTTTTCATTATGTGAATAACTTGGAAATCTTAGCTCAAACAGCTGCAAAACCTGTTTTCCCAGCACGGAGACCTTGAGTTCTATAAGATAAAGCCATAAACATGTGTATCCGAGTCTTCTATCAAAAGTTACAGCTATTTATATGAAGTTGTACAAAAACGCTTTCTTTCGCCAAGACAGTGCGTTTCTCACTGTTACATGCATTTGAATGGGGAACTCGACCGAAACAAAGTACAAGTTTTCATTATGTGAATAACTTGGAAATCTTAGCTCAAACAGCTGCAAAACCTGTTTTCCCAGCACGGAGACCTTGAGTTCTATAAGATAAAGCCATAAACATGTGTATCCGAGTCTTCTATCAAAAGTTACAGCTATTTCTATGAAGTTGTACAAAAACGCTTTTGAAGGAAATTGCCATCCCGGGTTTCCTCCGTGGCGTGAGCGATAAGCAGAGTTTTGTCCTTTCCTTCTAAGATTCCTAATTATTTAAAGTAACACTCAGGTATGCCATTCAGCGTGTTAGTACGAGCTCGGGAGCAGCTTGGGAGAACAAGAAAACAGAGACTGCTTTAGGTTGCCTTCCCAATCGACTCAAAGGTTTATTTGATACACAGCAGTTTATATAGATGAAAAAAAAGGTTCGTGTGTCAGCTTTCCCAGTTCAAACCAGTACAGACCAAATAAGGAAACGTCTTCCTGCCTTGTGAGCAAAGAAGTATCCTGTGTGTAGTTTATCAGTTCAGCTACAATTTATGATCATCCCAGCAAAATACACTCCTAGACATAGAATACAGAGTTCTTTCATTAGTGAATTCTGAAACAAACCACCTGGCCTTTAACGAGCCTTTTTCTAAGAGATAAGGAAGGGAGGATGGGAGTAAGGAAGTGGTCTCATCTCTGTGGTGTTTTCGACCTTCTGGTACCAGCTTGTGAGTCTTACACATTAATTCTTGGGTCAGAGAGAAAGAGAAAAACAACTAGTAGATGGACCTTATTGAGTAACAGTTTTCCTGTATAAAACAATCTTCTGTAAATGCTAAACGTGGTATCAAAATATCATAACAGTTCTCCCCTTTTATCATGAAATGATAACATAGTATAAAGACAGAATGTAATAACATAATATAAAGATAAATCATAAATGTGAAACAAATCATAAATGTAACTAGTCCTTTGAGGAAGCTTAATATCAAAAATTCCGAGAGCGTATACATGGTATCACACAACAGACAATAATCATCAAAAACATGCTGCAACGGTTACAAAGGCTACAATTAGTTCCTTCCATCTCCCAAACGTGTCCTGTAGCCACTTATGTAGCCACTGACCGTGACCTGCATTGGCAATTAGTTCTATCTGCAATGCTTCAAGTTTATTCATAGCTTGTGTGAATGAACCGTTAGGGGCGGTGTTATTGGGAATGAAAGTACAGCATACATCAACGGTTACTAGACCACAGGTACCGGTCCAATTAACAGGTAAAGCTAATCTAAGAGTATTATTGCACATCCAATAAGCATGTGGGATTGGTCTGGTCAGGCGCGTGACCATGTGTGATTTAACTAACTCCCCCCAGTCAGTATCATTTAAGACACCGTCTGGGGGAACAATGATCGAGTCTCTGCTCGAACTTGAACTGTGTGTGTGTTCCTCCAGATATGATAAAACTTCAGCCACAGAGACAGCTAGCCATGTCTCATTACAGCGTGCACCTGGGGAGTCAGAGAAGAATGTATAGTTATCCTTTGTATAATCTATGTGTGTGTCTGGGCCAGTTAACTTTAGTCTGCGCAGACATATCATACTAGTATTAAAATGGAGAGGGATCTGTCCTAAGGGCAGTGAGGGTTTTAACCTATTCTTGGGGCGTTTCATTGGGGCGCAGGTCCCTGCGGTGTCATCAATAATTCACCTAATGGAGTCTCAGGGTTAGTTGGTGTGTGTGTGTGTCTAAGTAGGCAGTCGAGAGGGCTCAGAGTCAACTGTAAAGCGTCTTTAAGGAGAGCATTATCTCCGCCGATTTCCTCTAGTCCCTCAGCGAGGGGGAAACCGGATATGGGGTATCCTACTATTACCTGTTCTGGATTAGCCTTTGAACAGACATAACAGTTACTGTTTCCTAAATCACGAGCGGCTGTTCTGGCATTTTCATACCAGGCGTTAGCTCCTGCTCTAGAGGGTGCATAAAATGGTTCATTAGTGGCGTCTATGTTGCTATTTACTGATTTTAGGGAACGTGAGGAGTGCATTAAGTAGGTGTCTTGCAAAATAGAGCATGAGGTATAGTCAGCAAAATATGACCTGCAGAAATGTGAACATGGTTGCAGTTTACAATACAAAATAGCAAAGAGAAATCCTAAGGTTAATGCGATAGATATGATAAATAACCTAAATATATAAGAAAGACAGTTCTTCAGTCGTCTCCTGGCCTGGTCCCAGGTTCGAGAGACATTGAATAAGCGTCGTATGATGACAATGGGCATTTCATTTTCTCCATTATCAGGATGGAATGAGTCTGGCTTTATCAGGTTAGACATCATGTGGTACTTTTGGCTTTCTGTTCCTGCTGGATGTTTGAGTACCTTGTTGTTGTTCTTTCAGACGTTGTGTGTTAATCAGTGATTGCGTGTGTGTATGTAACTTTTGGATCCGGGCGCTGGCTCGCCTGAGATGTCATCTACCCGTGTGTGTTTATTTGCTCTAGTTCCGGGCGCTGGCTCGCCGGAGATGTCGTCTGCTTGATCCGACGCCTGAGATGGTCCGATTGGGCTGGTCTTAACCCTGCTGGCATGAATCCACTGAGGTTGTCCGTCCGTAAGGATGCTGGTTCTTCGTCACTGCCAGTACAGTCTGGGGCTGGAACACGCGCGGCCTCCCAGAGTGTCCTTGGTTTTAGTGGCTTCTCCAACATGCGTCTCCTTGTCTCCACTGGTGGAACTGTGGAGGGGAAAGGCTGAGAGAGACAAACTTTCTGATAGTTATTATTCAGTTTTTCTACCAGGTTGTGAACATCAGTGGACAATGCAATATACATCACCTTCTACTAGCGGTGCCCCTCTGGAAGCTGACCATGGTGTTGGAAATAGTCTTATTTCAAATGGAAATAATTTGGTTACTGCAGATTGAGTCATTCTAATCTCACACAGGACTTGAGGAAGTAATTTGACCCAGGTCATTAAAGTTTTAGCACACTTTTGAATTACTTCTAATGTGAATGAAGATCCTCTATCACTGTTAATCTGGTGAGGTATTCCGAATCTGGGTATTATTTCATTGCTCAACTTTTGACAGACTACTTCTGCAGTTTCTTTTGATGTTGGATAAGCTTCTACTCATTTACTAAATTGATCCACTATTACCAGTAAGTACTTGATGCTTCCTTGCGCTGGCATATGTGTGAAATCAATTTGTAATGTATGAAATGGAAAATCTGGTTGTGGTAAATGCTGATGTTTTGCTTTTGAGCTACCTACATTAGTTCGCACACATGTTAGACAGGTTGCTAATATGCTTTTACTGCATGTGATGTTTTCTCAATTACAAATCTTAATTTTATTGCCCCTATTACCCCTCTTTGTCCGACATAACTCACACAGTGAAAATGTTGGGCAAGGACTGGCACCAGGGAATATGGGAGGGCAATCAAACCCTTAAGATTTTGTATAAGCCATCTCTGTCTTCTAAGGTACAGTCATTATTCTCACAATAGGTGTAATCACATGCAGAGGCTTGCTCTTCTATGAATTTTAAATCAACATTTGTGTCTAAATAGTCTGGGAGTGTAACAAGTGGCAGCTGTAGGGGCACAGATAATACTTCCTGCGGAGGTGGGAGCTGTGATGCAGCTGCAGCTTTGGCTGTCACGTCTGCTAGAGCATTACCTGTTGCTTCGTCTGTGTCAGCTGTACTGTGTCCTTTCGTTTTTACAACTGCAACGGCCGATGGTAGCTGTATAGCCTGAAAAAGTCTTTGAACAAAATCAGAATTTAGCAATTTATTTTCCATCAGCAGATCTAAATCCTCTCTGTCTCCACAATGTGCCAAAGTCATGCACAACGCCAAATGTATAGCGGCTGTCTGTGTAAATTGTCACACGCTTATCCAAATGTAGCTCACAGGCGCGTATTAAAGCCATGAGCTCTGCTTTTTGTGCTGAGTGAAATGGTAATGAGTGAGCCTCTAGTATGATGTCAGGCACTGTTACCACTGAATAGCCACAAAGAAATGAGTTGTCATTCGGCCTTGAACAGGACCCGTCCACATAAACCGTGGCTGAGTCTGGGATAGGTGTCTGCTCTAAATCTGGACGTGGTGCTGTCGATTCCTGTATACGTGTCATGCAGTCATGATCGTCAAGCCTGTCTGAGCCATCCTGTCGGTCAGAAGAACACAGCATAGGATCAATAAATGTGCTGGCGAATTGGGTGTGCTGCTCGCTTTTATAGTGAGATTTGCATATGTTGTTTAGTTATGTTTGCTACAATGGTCGTGACCTGGTGATTGGTGTGTAGAATAGTGTCATGTGAGAGTGTGAGCTTCTCGCAGTCCCTTATCATGATAGAGCAAGCTGCTACTGCCCTCAGGCAGGCCGGCATTCCTGAACAATTCAGGCAGCACCTTTGAGTGGCGGAGGTCAGCACTCCCTGTAATGCATTGAAAGAGGCAGTCATTTCTGTGGACCACAGTATTCGAGGAGGCTTGTCTTTTTTTTACAACAGTCACGCAGAATGTGGTCATGAAAAGAACAGTCTGGTATCCACTGTCTGCAATAGTTCACCATGCCCAGGAAGGACAACATTTCCTTCTGTGTAGTGGGACGAGGGACAGAGGTCACAGCTTTGACCCTGTCTGCAGTCATGGAACGTTTTCCGTGAGACAGTGTGAATCCCAAATATTGAACATAAGTCTGACAGTACTGCATTTTCTTTGCAGATGCTTTGTGGCCAGTCTTTTGGAGGTGCTGGAGAAGCATGTGTGTAGCAGTTTGACACAGTTTTTCACTTTCAGCACAGAGGAGGAGGTCATCCACATGTGGATCAGGGTGCAGCCCTGGAGGAGTGAAGCACCATTGAGAAAGCAGCAGAGCTGTCTATCATGCCTTGGGGCAAACGAGTCCAAGTGTACTGCTGATTTCTATGTGTGAATGCAAATAACGGCTGTGTGTCTTACTGAGAAAAAGGAGCGGAGCATAAATCCACCACGGTAAAATGTGTATGCAATGCATGTCAATATGCTGTGAACATCTGAAACGAGAGGTGGCAGAGGAATGTTGACTGCATTAATTTGCCTTAAGTCTTGTATGAAACGCCATACGCCAGGTTTGTTAGGCTTTGGCACAGGATTGACAGGAGTATTATATGGAGATACTGTAGGCTTTATTACTCCTGTAGTCTCTAAATCTCCTATCATGACATCTAGGGCTGCGGCTTTTTCGGCAGAAATGGGATGTTGCTTGACATATACTGGCTTGTTGTGTTTTAATAGGTGTACGTGATAAAGTGTACAGTCAATAAATCCTATATCATTCTCACTTTTAGACCACAATGTCATATTCTGGTATTCAGCTGGCAATGTAACTGCAGAAATAGTACAGTGGATAGGTTAGGTTAGATCTATGTGACGACATGGTGTAGTTATGTCATAACCTATGTCTGAGTTATGTGACAAAATCACTGTTTGACCTTCACTTATGTGAGCAGTTATCATGTTGTTGAAAAGTGTGAGAGAAACAAAAGTGTGGCTCCCAGTCATGGGATTACCTGTTAGTGGCGTCTGTACACGTTTTTTTGGCACAGTGTGTGACATAGAGTACCGGACAAAAAGGATGTTGAGTTCATTCTCTGCTGAGGGTCCAGCTGACACAGAGGATGTTCCTTCTCCATCATGTCGGTACATAGGGCAGAGAAAACATAAGCTGTTATCAGTGTCAGCAAACATTTCACACTTTGTGTTAAATTAAATACACAAATTCATTTTTGCTTTGGGTGTCTGCGGCTGCTGGAAAACTGAGCTAAATTTGCACCTCTAGCTTGTCCAACAGTGCATAAAGCGTTTTATGAATACTAGGATAGATTCATCAGGCTTCTGTTTACACATAGTTATTGCATTTAAGTCAATTTTGTCTCTGGACATTGTTAGCAGGAATTTCTTTAGATTCTTAAAGAAATTGGTGATTTTGTCATTATTTACCCACAAAAACTCTGCAGTTGTGGATGCTTTATCATGCTTTGGGTCTAATTCACCCATCTCTCTTATGAGTTGTGACTCGGTTACTCCAGGAATGCATTGCATGCAAGACTAGCTTTTCCCGCAGTAGATTTATTTTCTATGCTGGAGCCTGCACTAGTTTTATTTGATGTAAAAGTATCTACGCCTGGTTCCGGTCCTTTTGTCCATAGCGGTAACATTTGATGTATCACGTCGCGGCATTCTATCATATTTTCTACAGGACTTTTTAAGCAGACTACTTTTCTTATCACAAATGATATTCAACATTTCTACTGACCTGGTTTCTGGCGATAATCGTTCGGGATAAGGCTCCGAAAAGAGATTAGAATGCATTGAACTTATAGTCCGTAAGTTGTAAACAAAGTCAGTCACATAAGCACTTCCGCATGTTCTGGATACGTGATCATGGACGTCTTCACCGATTCGCGGACGTAGGTTACACGTAACTGGAAATGGGAGTCGTACTGAGCTGTTGTTTGAGACTTTAAATTTAATTTTTTTTTGGTTTTACAGGTAATTTTGATTTTTTTATCGGACCTGTCTGTGGTCTTTGAATAATTCTGACCCATGTTCAGTGATTTCCAGAGGGGTTTACACGCTAGGAGGATTTATGTTAGTATTTTCGCTGCGGCACAGCTGAGGTCACTTTAAATTTATTGCTAGCAATTTTTTGTTTGTGTGAGCAACTCTCACTTAGCGAGCAACTTCTCGCTTAACGAGCAACTTCTCGTAAAACAACAGGCAACTTCCTGTGTCTTTCTGCTTTTAATTTACTGCTTTTAACCCTTGTATGGTAATCGGGTCTGTGAGACCCGTTTTCAGTTTTCTTTCGTTTTTTTTTTTTTTTTTTAACAAAATTAAATTTAATTATTTACTAGCTTTCTGTGAGTGAGCAACTTCTCACTTTTTAACGTACGTTTCAAGATAACAGGCAACTTCCTGTGTCACTCTTTGGTGAGCAACTTCTCACTTAACGAGAAGTATTTAAGACAACAGGCAACTTCCTGTGTCACTTTTTCTGAGTGAGCAACTTCTCACTTTTTAACGTACGTTTAATTAAACAATTAATTATTATTATTATTTTTTTTTTTAAACAAAATTAAAATATTCAAGACAACAGGCAACTTCCTGTGTCCACCAACACCACACAAGGGTTAATTTACTTTATTCGGGGACTGAGGAAGTCAGTCAGTGTATCTCTCTGGATCACTAAGTGAAACTTCGTCAGCATATCCCGTTTTTTTATGGATCGATCACTGAGAGAGGTATAATAGGTCTCTATATAAATATGAAAGACGCATATTTACCTTCTGTCAGTCATCCCACTTCTGACACCAAAATTGAAGGAAATTGCCATCCCGGGTTTCCTCCGTGGCGTGAGCGATAAGCAGAGTTTTGTCCTTTCCTTCTAAGATTCCTAATTATTTAAAGTAACACTCAGGTATGCCATTCAGCGTGTTAGTACGAGCTCGGGAGCAGCTTGGGAGAACAAGAAAACAGAGACTGCTTTAGGTTGCCTTCCCAATCGACTCAAAGGTTTATTTGATACACAGCAGTTTATATAGATGAAAAAAAAGGTTCGTGTGTCAGCTTTCCCAGTTCAAACCAGTACAGACCAAATAAGGAAACGTCTTCCTGCCTTGTGAGCAAAGAAGTATCCTGTGTGTAGTTTATCAGTTCAGCTACAATTTATGATCATCCCAGCAAAATACACTCCTAGACATAGAATACAGAGTTCTTTCATTAGTGAATTCTGAAACAAACCACCTGGCCTTTAACGAGCCTTTTTCTAAGAGATAAGGAAGGGAGGATGGGAGTAAGGAAGTGGTCTCATCTCTGTGGTGTTTTCGACCTTCTGGTACCAGCTTGTGAGTCTTACACATTAATTCTTGGGTCAGAGAGAAAGAGAAAAACAACTAGTAGATGGACCTTATTGAGTAACAGTTTTCCTGTATAAAACAATCTTCTGTAAATGCTAAACGTGGTATCAAAATATCATAACAGCTTTCTTTCGCCAAGACAGTGCGTTTCTCACTGTTACATGCATTTGAATGGGGAACTCGACCGAAACAAAGTATAAGTTTTCATTATGTGAATAACTTGGAAATCTTAGCTCAAACAGCTGCAAAACCTGTTTTCCCAGCACGGAGACCTTGAGTTCTATAAGATAAAGCCATAAACATGTGTATCCGAGTCTTCTATCAAAAGTTACAGCTATTTATATGAAGTTGTACAAAATAGCTTTCTTTCGCCAAGACAGTGCGTTTCTCACTGTTACATGCATTTGAATGGGGAACTCGACCGAAACAAAGTATAGGTTTTCATTATGTGAATAACTTGGAAATCTTAGCTCAAACAGCTGCAAAACCTGTTTTCCCAGCACGGAGACCTTGAGTTCTATAAGATAAAGCCATAAACATGTGTATCCGAGTCTTCTATCAAAAGTTACAGCTATTTATATGAAGTTGTACAAAAACGCTTTCTTTCGCCAAGACAGTGCGTTTCTCACTGTTACATGCATTTGAATGGGGAACTCGACCGAAACGAAGTATAAGTTTTCATTATGTGAATAACTTGGAAATCTTAGCTCAAACAGCTGCAAAACCTGTTTTCCCAGCACGGAGACCTTGAGTTCTATAATATAAGGCCATAAACATGTTTGTCTGAGTCTTCTATCAAAAGTTACAGCTATTTCTATGAAGTTGTACAAAAACGCTTTCTTTCGCCAAGACAGTGCGTTTCTCACTGTTACATGCATTTGAATGGGGAACTCGACCGAAACAAAGTATAGGTTTTCATTATGTGAATAACTTGGAAATCTTAGGTCAAACAGCTGCAAAACCTGTTTTCCCAGCACGGAGACCTTGAGTTCTATAATATAAGGCCATAAACATGTTTGTCTGAGTCTTCTATCAAAAGTTACAGCTATTTCTATGAAGTTGTACAAAAACGCTTTCTTTCGCCAAGACAGTGCGTTTCTCACTGTTACATGCATTTTGAATGGGGAACCCGACCGAAACAAAATATAGGTTTTCATTATGTGAATAACTTGGAAATCTTAGCTCAAACAGCTGCAAAACCTGTTTTCCCAGCACGGAGACCTTGAGTTCTATAAGATAAAGCCATAAACATGTGTATCCGAGTCTTCTATCAAAAGTTACAGCTATTTATATGAAGTTGTACAAAAACGCTTTCTTTCGCCAAGACAGTGCGTTTCTCACTGTTACATGCATTTGAATGGGGAACTCGACCGAAACAAAGTATAAGTTTTCATTATGTGAATAACTTGGAAATCTTAGCTCAAACAGCTGCAAAACCTGTTTTCCCAGCACGGAGACCTTGAGTTCTATAAGATAAAGCCATAAACATGTGTATCCGAGTCTTCTATCAAAAGTTACAGCTATTTCTATGAAGTTGTACAAAAACGCTTTCTTTCGCCAAGACAGTGCGTTTCTCACTGTTACATGCATTTGAATGGGGAACTCGACCGAAACAAAGTACAAGTTTTCATTATGTGAATAACTTGGAAATCTTAGCTCAAACAGCTGCAAAACCTGTTTTCCCAGCACGGAGACCTTGAGTTCTATAAGATAAAGCCATAAACATGTGTATCCGAGTCTTCTATCAAAAGTTACAGCTATTTCTATGAAGTTGTACAAAAACGCTTTCTTTCGCCAAGACAGTGCGTTTCTCACTGTTACATGCATTTGAATGGGGAACTCGACCGAAACAAAGTATAAGTTTTCATTATGTGAATAACTTGGAAATCTTAGCTCAAACAGCTGCAAAACCTGTTTTCCCAGCACGGAGACCTTGAGTTCTATAATATAAGGCCATAAACATGTTTGTCTGAGTCTTCTATCAAAAGTTACAGCTATTTCTATGAAGTTGTACAAAAACGCTTTCTTTCGCCAAGACAGTGCGTTTCTCACTGTTACATGCATTTGAATGGGGAACTCGACCGAAACAAAGTATAGGTTTTCATTATGTGAATAACTTGGAAATCTTAGCTCAAACAGCTGCAAAACCTGTTTTCCCAGCACGGAGACCTTGAGTTCTATAATATAAGGCCATAAACATGTTTGTCTGAGTCTTCTATCAAAAGTTACAGCTATTTCTATGAAGTTGTACAAAAACGCTTTCTTTCGCCAAGACAGTGCGTTTCTCACTGTTACATGCATTTTGAATGGGGAACTCGACCGAAACAAAGTATAGGTTTTCATTATGTGAATAACTTGGAAATCTTAGCTCAAACAGCTGCAAAACCTGTTTTCCCAGCACGGAGACCTTGAGTTCTATAAGATAAAGCCATAAACATGTGTATCCGAGTCTTCTATCAAAAGTTACAGCTATTTCTATGAAGTTGTACAAAAACGCTTTCTTTCGCCAAGACAGTGCGTTTCTCACTGTTACATGCATTTGAATGGGGAACTCGACCGAAACAAAGTACAAGTTTTCATTATGTGAATAACTTGGAAATCTTAGCTCAAACAGCTGCAAAACCTGTTTTCCCAGCACGGAGACCTTGAGTTCTATAAGATAAAGCCATAAACATGTGTATCCGAGTCTTCTATCAAAAGTTACAGCTATTTATATGAAGTTGTACAAAAACGCTTTCTTTCGCCAAGACAGTGCGTTTCTCACTGTTACATGCATTTGAATGGGGAACTCGACCGAAACAAAGTATAAGTTTTCATTATGTGAATAACTTGGAAATCTTAGCTCAAACAGCTGCAAAACCTGTTTTCCCAGCACGGAGACCTTGAGTTCTATAAGATAAAGCCATAAACGTGTATCCGAGTCTTCTATCAAAAGTTACAGCTATTTCTATGAAGTTGTACAAAAACGCTTTCTTTCGCCAAGACAGTGCGTTTCTCACTGTTACATGCATTTTGAATGGGGAACTCGACCGAAACAAAGTATAGGTTTTCATTATGTGAATAACTTGGAAATCTTAGCTCAAACAGCTGCAAAACCTGTTTTCCCAGCACGGAGACCTTGAGTTCTATAAGATAAAGCCATAAACATGTGTATCCGAGTCTTCTATCAAAAGTTACAGCTATTTATATGAAGTTGTACAAAAACGCTTTCTTTCGCCAAGACAGTGCGTTTCTCACTGTTACATGCATTTGAATGGGGAACTCGACCGAAACAAAGTATAACTTTTCATTATGTGAATAACTTGGAAATCTTAGCTCAAACAGCTGCAAAACCTGTTTTCCCAGCACGGAGACCTTGAGTTCTATAATATAAGGCCATAAACATGTTTGTCTGAGTCTTCTATCAAAAGTTACAGCTATTTCTATGAAGTTGTACAAAAACGCTTTCTTTCGCCAAGACAGTGCGTTTCTCACTGTTACATGCATTTGAATGGGGAACTCGACCGAAACAAAGTATAGGTTTTCATTATGTGAATAACTTGGAAATCTTAGGTCAAACAGCTGCAAAACCTGTTTTCCCAGCACGGAGACCTTGAGTTCTATAATATAAGGCCATAAACATGTTTGTCTGAGTCTTCTATCAAAAGTTACAGCTATTTATATGAAGTTGTACAAAAACGCTTTCTTTCGCCAAGACAGTGCGTTTCTCACTGTTACATGCATTTGAATGGGGAACTCGACCGAAACAAAGTACAAGTTTTCATTATGTGAATAACTTGGAAATCTTAGCTCAAACAGCTGCAAAACCTGTTTTCCCAGCACGGAGACCTTGAGTTCTATAATATAAGGCCATAAACATGTTTGTCTGAGTCTTCTATCAAAAGTTACAGCTATTTCTATGAAGTTGTACAAAAACGCTTTCTTTCGCCAAGACAGTGCGTTTCTCACTGTTACATGCATTTGAATGGGGAACTCGACCGAAACAAAGTATAGGTTTTCATTATGTGAATAACTTGGAAATCTTAGCTCAAACAGCTGCAAAACCTGTTTTCCCAGCACGGAGACCTTGAGTTCTATAATATAAGGCCATAAACATGTTTGTCTGAGTCTTCTATCAAAAGTTACAGCTATTTCTATGAAGTTGTACAAAAACGCTTTCTTTCGCCAAGACAGTGCGTTTCTCACTGTTACATGCATTTTGAATGGGGAACCCGACCGAAACAAAGTATAGGTTTTCATTATGTGAATAACTTGGAAATCTTAGCTCAAACAGCTGCAAAACCTGTTTTCCCAGCACGGAGACCTTGAGTTCAATAAGATAAAGCCATAAACATGTGTATCCGAGTCTTCTATCAAAAGTTACAGCTATTTCTATGAAGTTGTACAAAAACGCTTTCTTTCGCCAAGACAGTGCGTTTCTCACTGTTACATGCATTTGAATGGGGAACTCGACCGAAACAAAGTATAAGTTTTCATTATGTGAATAACTTGGAAATCTTAGCTCAAACAGCTGCAAAACCTGTTTTCCCAGCACGGAGACCTTGAGTTCTATAAGATAAAGCCATAAACGTGTATCCGAGTCTTCTATCAAAAGTTACAGCTATTTCTATGAAGTTGTACAAAAACGCTTTCTTTCGCCAAGACAGTGCGTTTCTCACTGTTACATGCATTTGAATGGGGAACTCGACCGAAACAAAGTATAGGTTTTCATTATGTGAATAACTTGGAAATCTTAGCTCAAACAGCTGCAAAACCTGTTTTCCCAGCACGGAGACCTTGAGTTCTATAATATAAGGCCATAAACATGTTTGTCTGAGTCTTCTATCAAAAGTTACAGCTATTTCTATGAAGTTGTACAAAAACGCTTTCTTTCGCCAAGACAGTGCGTTTCTCACTGTTACATGCATTTTGAATGGGGAACCCGACCGAAACAAAGTATAGGTTTTCATTATGTGAATAACTTGGAAATCTTAGCTCAAACAGCTGCAAAACCTGTTTTCCCAGCACGGAGACCTTGAGTTCTATAAGATAAAGCCATAAACATGTGTATCCGAGTCTTCTATCAAAAGTTACAGCTATTTCTATGAAGTTGTACAAAAACGCTTTCTTTCGCCAAGACAGTGCGTTTCTCACTGTTACATGCATTTGAATGGGGAACTCGACCGAAACAAAGTATAAGTTTTCATTATGTGAATAACTTGGAAATCTTAGCTCAAACAGCTGCAAAACCTGTTTTCCCAGCACGGAGACCTTGAGTTCTATAAGATAAAGCCATAAACGTGTATCCGAGTCTTCTATCAAAAGTTACAGCTATTTCTATGAAGTTGTACAAAAACGCTTTCTTTCGCCAAGACAGTGCGTTTCTCACTGTTACATGCATTTTGAATGGGGAACTCGACCGAAACAAAGTATAGGTTTTCATTATGTGAATAACTTGGAAATCTTAGCTCAAACAGCTGCAAAACCTGTTTTCCCAGCACGGAGACCTTGAGTTCTATAAGATAAAGCCATAAACATGTGTATCCGAGTCTTCTATCAAAAGTTACAGCTATTTATATGAAGTTGTACAAAAACGCTTTCTTTCGCCAAGACAGTGCGTTTCTCACTGTTACATGCATTTGAATGGGGAACTCGACCGAAACAAAGTATAACTTTTCATTATGTGAATAACTTGGAAATCTTAGCTCAAACAGCTGCAAAACCTGTTTTCCCAGCACGGAGACCTTGAGTTCTATAATATAAGGCCATAAACATGTTTGTCTGAGTCTTCTATCAAAAGTTACAGCTATTTCTATGAAGTTGTACAAAAACGCTTTCTTTCGCCAAGACAGTGCGTTTCTCACTGTTACATGCATTTGAATGGGGAACTCGACCGAAACAAAGTATAGGTTTTCATTATGTGAATAACTTGGAAATCTTAGGTCAAACAGCTGCAAAACCTGTTTTCCCAGCACGGAGACCTTGAGTTCTATAATATAAGGCCATAAACATGTTTGTCTGAGTCTTCTATCAAAAGTTACAGCTATTTATATGAAGTTGTACAAAAACGCTTTCTTTCGCCAAGACAGTGCGTTTCTCACTGTTACATGCATTTGAATGGGGAACTCGACCGAAACAAAGTACAAGTTTTCATTATGTGAATAACTTGGAAATCTTAGCTCAAACAGCTGCAAAACCTGTTTTCCCAGCACGGAGACCTTGAGTTCTATAATATAAGGCCATAAACATGTTTGTCTGAGTCTTCTATCAAAAGTTACAGCTATTTCTATGAAGTTGTACAAAAACGCTTTCTTTCGCCAAGACAGTGCGTTTCTCACTGTTACATGCATTTGAATGGGGAACTCGACCGAAACAAAGTATAGGTTTTCATTATGTGAATAACTTGGAAATCTTAGCTCAAACAGCTGCAAAACCTGTTTTCCCAGCACGGAGACCTTGAGTTCTATAATATAAGGCCATAAACATGTTTGTCTGAGTCTTCTATCAAAAGTTACAGCTATTTCTATGAAGTTGTACAAAAACGCTTTCTTTCGCCAAGACAGTGCGTTTCTCACTGTTACATGCATTTTGAATGGGGAACCCGACCGAAACAAAGTATAGGTTTTCATTATGTGAATAACTTGGAAATCTTAGCTCAAACAGCTGCAAAACCTGTTTTCCCAGCACGGAGACCTTGAGTTCTATAAGATAAAGCCATAAACATGTGTATCCGAGTCTTCTATCAAAAGTTACAGCTATTTCTATGAAGTTGTACAAAAACGCTTTCTTTCGCCAAGACAGTGCGTTTCTCACTGTTACATGCATTTGAATGGGGAACTCGACCGAAACAAAGTACAAGTTTTCATTATGTGAATAACTTGGAAATCTTAGCTCAAACAGCTGCAAAACCTGTTTTCCCAGCACGGAGACCTTGAGTTCAATAAGATAAAGCCATAAACATGTGTATCCGAGTCTTCTATCAAAAGTTACAGCTATTTATATGAAGTTGTACAAAAACGCTTTCTTTCGCCAAGACAGTGCGTTTCTCACTGTTACATGCATTTGAATGGGGAACTCGACCGAAACAAAGTATAACTTTTCATTATGTGAATAACTTGGAAATCTTAGCTCAAACAGCTGCAAAACCTGTTTTCCCAGCACGGAGACCTTGAGTTCTATAAGATAAAGCCATAAACGTGTATCCGAGTCTTCTATCAAAAGTTACAGCTATTTCTATGAAGTTGTACAAAAACGCTTTCTTTCGCCAAGACAGTGCGTTTCTCACTGTTACATGCATTTGAATGGGGAACTCGACCGAAACAAAGTATAGGTTTTCATTATGTGAATAACTTGGAAATCTTAGCTCAAACAGCTGCAAAACCTGTTTTCCCAGCACGGAGACCTTGAGTTCTATAAGATAAAGCCATAAACGTGTATCCGAGTCTTCTATCAAAAGTTACAGCTATTTCTATGAAGTTGTACAAAAACGCTTTCTTTCGCCAAGACAGTGCGTTTCTCACTGTTACATGCATTTGAATGGGGAACTCGACCGAAACAAAGTATAGGTTTTCATTATGTGAATAACTTGGAAATCTTAGCTCAAACAGCTGCAAAACCTGTTTTCCCAGCACGGAGACCTTGAGTTCTATAAGATAAAGCCATAAACATGTGTATCCGAGTCTTCTATCAAAAGTTACAGCTATTTATATGAAGTTGTACAAAAACGCTTTCTTTCGCCAAGACAGTGCGTTTCTCACTGTTACATGCATTTGAATGGGGAACTCGACCGAAACAAAGTATAAGTTTTCATTATGTGAATAACTTGGAAATCTTAGCTCAAACAGCTGCAAAACCTGTTTTCCCAGCACGGAGACCTTGAGTTCTATAAGATAAAGCCATAAACGTGTATCCGAGTCTTCTATCAAAAGTTACAGCTATTTCTATGAAGTTGTACAAAAACGCTTTCTTTCGCCAAGACAGTGCGTTTCTCACTGTTACATGCATTTTGAATGGGGAACTCGACCGAAACAAAGTATAGGTTTTCATTATGTGAATAACTTGGAAATCTTAGCTCAAACAGCTGCAAAACCTGTTTTCCCAGCACGGAGACCTTGAGTTCTATAAGATAAAGCCATAAACATGTGTATCCGAGTCTTCTATCAAAAGTTACAGCTATTTCTATGAAGTTGTACAAAAACGCTTTCTTTCGCCAAGACAGTGCGTTTCTCACTGTTACATGCATTTGAATGGGGAACTCGACCGAAACAAAGTATAAGTTTTCATTATGTGAATAACTTGGAAATCTTAGCTCAAACAGCTGCAAAACCTGTTTTCCCAGCACGGAGACCTTGAGTTCTATAAGATAAAGCCATAAACATGTGTATCCGAGTCTTCTATCAAAAGTTACAGCTATTTATATGAAGTTGTACAAAAACGCTTTCTTTCGCCAAGACAGTGCGTTTCTCACTGTTACATGCATTTTGAATGGGGAACTCGACCGAAACAATGTATAAGTTTTCATTATGTGAATAACTTGGAAATCTTAGCTCAAACAGCTGCAAAACCTGTTTTCCCAGCACGGAGACCTTGAGTTCTATAAGATAAAGCCATAAACATGTGTATCCGAGTCTTCTATCAAAAGTTACAGCTATTTCTATGAAGTTGTACAAAAACGCTTTCTTTCGCCAAGACAGTGCGTTTCTCACTGTTACATGCATTTTGAATGGGGAACCCGACCGAAACAAAATATAGGTTTTCATTATGTGAATAACTTGGAAATCTTAGCTCAAACAGCTGCAAAACCTGTTTTCCCAGCACGGAGACCTTGAGTTCTATAAGATAAAGCCATAAACATGTGTATCCGAGTCTTCTATCAAAAGTTACAGCTATTTATATGAAGTTGTACAAAAACGCTTTCTTTCGCCAAGACAGTGCGTTTCTCACTGTTACATGCATTTGAATGGGGAACTCGACCGAAACAAAGTATAAGTTTTCATTATGTGAATAACTTGGAAATCTTAGCTCAAACAGCTGCAAAACCTGTTTTCCCAGCACGGAGACCTTGAGTTCTATAAGATAAAGCCATAAACATGTGTATCCGAGTCTTCTATCAAAAGTTACAGCTATTTCTATGAAGTTGTACAAAAACGCTTTCTTTCGCCAAGACAGTGCGTTTCTCACTGTTACATGCATTTGAATGGGGAACTCGACCGAAACAAAGTACAAGTTTTCATTATGTGAATAACTTGGAAATCTTAGCTCAAACAGCTGCAAAACCTGTTTTCCCAGCACGGAGACCTTGAGTTCTATAAGATAAAGCCATAAACATGTGTATCCGAGTCTTCTATCAAAAGTTACAGCTATTTCTATGAAGTTGTACAAAAACGCTTTCTTTCGCCAAGACAGTGCGTTTCTCACTGTTACATGCATTTGAATGGGGAACTCGACCGAAACAAAGTATAAGTTTTCATTATGTGAATAACTTGGAAATCTTAGCTCAAACAGCTGCAAAACCTGTTTTCCCAGCACGGAGACCTTGAGTTCTATAATATAAGGCCATAAACATGTTTGTCTGAGTCTTCTATCAAAAGTTACAGCTATTTCTATGAAGTTGTACAAAAACGCTTTCTTTCGCCAAGACAGTGCGTTTCTCACTGTTACATGCATTTGAATGGGGAACTCGACCGAAACAAAGTATAGGTTTTCATTATGTGAATAACTTGGAAATCTTAGCTCAAACAGCTGCAAAACCTGTTTTCCCAGCACGGAGACCTTGAGTTCTATAATATAAGGCCATAAACATGTTTGTCTGAGTCTTCTATCAAAAGTTACAGCTATTTCTATGAAGTTGTACAAAAACGCTTTCTTTCGCCAAGACAGTGCGTTTCTCACTGTTACATGCATTTTGAATGGGGAACCCGACCGAAACAAAGTATAGGTTTTCATTATGTGAATAACTTGGAAATCTTAGCTCAAACAGCTGCAAAACCTGTTTTCCCAGCACGGAGACCTTGAGTTCTATAAGATAAAGCCATAAACATGTGTATCCGAGTCTTCTATCAAAAGTTACAGCTATTTCTATGAAGTTGTACAAAAACGCTTTCTTTCGCCAAGACAGTGCGTTTCTCACTGTTACATGCATTTGAATGGGGAACTCGACCGAAACAAAGTACAAGTTTTCATTATGTGAATAACTTGGAAATCTTAGCTCAAACAGCTGCAAAACCTGTTTTCCCAGCACGGAGACCTTGAGTTCTATAAGATAAAGCCATAAACATGTGTATCCGAGTCTTCTATCAAAAGTTACAGCTATTTATATGAAGTTGTACAAAAACGCTTTCTTTCGCCAAGACAGTGCGTTTCTCACTGTTACATGCATTTGAATGGGGAACTCGACCGAAACAAAGTATAGGTTTTCATTATGTGAATAACTTGGAAATCTTAGGTCAAACAGCTGCAAAACCTGTTTTCCCAGCACGGAGACCTTGAGTTCTATAATATAAGGCCATAAACATGTTTGTCTGAGTCTTCTATCAAAAGTTACAGCTATTTCTATGAAGTTGTACAAAAACGCTTTCTTTCGCCAAGACAGTGCGTTTCTCACTGTTACATGCATTTTGAATGGGGAACCCGACCGAAACAAAGTATAGGTTTTCATTATGTGAATAACTTGGAAATCTTAGCTCAAACAGCTGCAAAACCTGTTTTCCCAGCACGGAGACCTTGAGTTCTATAAGATAAAGCCATAAACATGTGTATCCGAGTCTTCTATCAAAAGTTACAGCTATTTATATGAAGTTGTACAAAAACGCTTTCTTTCGCCAAGACAGTGCGTTTCTCACTGTTACATGCATTTGAATGGGGAACTCGACCGAAACAAAGTATAGGTTTTCATTATGTGAATAACTTGGAAATCTTAGCTCAAACAGCTGCAAAACCTGTTTTCCCAGCACGGAGACCTTGAGTTCTATAAGATAAAGCCATAAACATGTGTATCCGAGTCTTCTATCAAAAGTTACAGCTATTTCTATGAAGTTGTACAAAAACGCTTTCTTTCGCCAAGACAGTGCGTTTCTCACTGTTACATGCATTTGAATGGGGAACTCGACCGAAACAAAGTATAAGTTTTCATTATGTGAATAACTTGGAAATCTTAGCTCAAACAGCTGCAAAACCTGTTTTCCCAGCACGGAGACCTTGAGTTCTATAAGATAAAGCCATAAACATGTGTATCCGAGTCTTCTATCAAAAGTTACAGCTATTTATATGAAGTTGTACAAAATAGCTTTCTTTCGCCAAGACAGTGCGTTTCTCACTGTTACATGCATTTGAATGGGGAACTCGACCGAAACAAAGTATAGGTTTTCATTATGTGAATAACTTGGAAATCTTAGCTCAAACAGCTGCAAAACCTGTTTTCCCAGCACGGAGACCTTGAGTTCTATAAGATAAAGCCATAAACATGTGTATCCGAGTCTTCTATCAAAAGTTACAGCTATTTATATGAAGTTGTACAAAAACGCTTTCTTTCGCCAAGACAGTGCGTTTCTCACTGTTACATGCATTTGAATGGGGAACTCGACCGAAACGAAGTATAAGTTTTCATTATGTGAATAACTTGGAAATCTTAGCTCAAACAGCTGCAAAACCTGTTTTCCCAGCACGGAGACCTTGAGTTCTATAATATAAGGCCATAAACATGTTTGTCTGAGTCTTCTATCAAAAGTTACAGCTATTTCTATGAAGTTGTACAAAAACGCTTTCTTTCGCCAAGACAGTGCGTTTCTCACTGTTACATGCATTTGAATGGGGAACTCGACCGAAACAAAGTATAGGTTTTCATTATGTGAATAACTTGGAAATCTTAGGTCAAACAGCTGCAAAACCTGTTTTCCCAGCACGGAGACCTTGAGTTCTATAATATAAGGCCATAAACATGTTTGTCTGAGTCTTCTATCAAAAGTTACAGCTATTTCTATGAAGTTGTACAAAAACGCTTTCTTTCGCCAAGACAGTGCGTTTCTCACTGTTACATGCATTTTGAATGGGGAACCCGACCGAAACAAAGTATAGGTTTTCATTATGTGAATAACTTGGAAATCTTAGCTCAAACAGCTGCAAAACCTGTTTTCCCAGCACGGAGACCTTGAGTTCTATAAGATAAAGCCATAAACATGTGTATCCGAGTCTTCTATCAAAAGTTACAGCTATTTATATGAAGTTGTACAAAAACGCTTTCTTTCGCCAAGACAGTGCGTTTCTCACTGTTACATGCATTTGAATGGGGAACTCGACCGAAACAAAGTACAAGTTTTCATTATGTGAATAACTTGGAAATCTTAGCTCAAACAGCTGCAAAACCTGTTTTCCCAGCACGGAGACCTTGAGTTCTATAAGATAAAGCCATAAACATGTGTATCCGAGTCTTCTATCAAAAGTTACAGCTATTTCTATGAAGTTGTACAAAAACGCTTTCTTTCGCCAAGACAGTGCGTTTCTCACTGTTACATGCATTTGAATGGGGAACTCGACCGAAACAAAGTATAAGTTTTCATTATGTGAATAACTTGGAAATCTTAGCTCAAACAGCTGCAAAACCTGTTTTCCCAGCACGGAGACCTTGAGTTCTATAAGATAAAGCCATAAACATGTGTATCCGAGTCTTCTATCAAAAGTTACAGCTATTTATATGAAGTTGTACAAAAACGCTTTCTTTCGCCAAGACAGTGCGTTTCTCACTGTTACATGCATTTGAATGGGGAACTCGACCGAAACAAAGTATAAGTTTTCATTATGTGAATAACTTGGAAATCTTAGCTCAAACAGCTGCAAAACCTGTTTTCCCAGCACGGAGACCTTGAGTTCTATAAGATAAAGCCATAAACATGTGTATCCGAGTCTTCTATCAAAAGTTACAGCTATTTATATGAAGTTGTACAAAATAGCTTTCTTTCGCCAAGACAGTGCGTTTCTCACTGTTACATGCATTTGAATGGGGAACTCGACCGAAACAAAGTATAAGTTTTCATTATGTGAATAACTTGGAAATCTTAGCTCAAACAGCTGCAAAACCTGTTTTCCCAGCACGGAGACCTTGAGTTCTATAATATAAGGCCATAAACATGTTTGTCTGAGTCTTCTATCAAAAGTTACAGCTATTTATATGAAGTTGTACAAAATAGCTTTCTTTCGCCAAGACAGTGCGTTTCTCACTGTTACATGCATTTGAATGGGGAACTCGACCGAAACAAAGTATAGGTTTTCATTATGTGAATAACTTGGAAATCTTAGGTCAAACAGCTGCAAAACCTGTTTTCCCAGCACGGAGACCTTGAGTTCTATAATATAAGGCCATAAACATGTTTGTCTGAGTCTTCTATCAAAAGTTACAGCTATTTCTATGAAGTTGTACAAAAACGCTTTCTTTCGCCAAGACAGTGCGTTTCTCACTGTTACATGCATTTTGAATGGGGAACCCGACCGAAACAAAATATAGGTTTTCATTATGTGAATAACTTGGAAATCTTAGCTCAAACAGCTGCAAAACCTGTTTTCCCAGCACGGAGACCTTGAGTTCTATAAGATAAAGCCATAAACATGTGTATCCGAGTCTTCTATCAAAAGTTACAGCTATTTATATGAAGTTGTACAAAAACGCTTTCTTTCGCCAAGACAGTGCGTTTCTCACTGTTACATGCATTTTGAATGGGGAACCCGACCGAAACAAAGTATAGGTTTTCATTATGTGAATAACTTGGAAATCTTAGCTCAAACAGCTGCAAAACCTGTTTTCCCAGCACGGAGACCTTGAGTTCTATAAGATAAAGCCATAAACATGTGTATCCGAGTCTTCTATCAAAAGTTACAGCTATTTCTATGAAGTTGTACAAAAACGCTTTCTTTCGCCAAGACAGTGCGTTTCTCACTGTTACATGCATTTGAATGGGGAACTCGACCGAAACAAAGTACAAGTTTTCATTATGTGAATAACTTGGAAATCTTAGCTCAAACAGCTGCAAAACCTGTTTTCCCAGCACGGAGACCTTGAGTTCTATAAGATAAAGCCATAAACATGTGTATCCGAGTCTTCTATCAAAAGTTACAGCTATTTCTATGAAGTTGTACAAAAACGCTTTCTTTCGCCAAGACAGTGCGTTTCTCACTGTTACATGCATTTGAATGGGGAACTCGACCGAAACAAAGTATAAGTTTTCATTATGTGAATAACTTGGAAATCTTAGCTCAAACAGCTGCAAAACCTGTTTTCCCAGCACGGAGACCTTGAGTTCTATAATATAAGGCCATAAACATGTTTGTCTGAGTCTTCTATCAAAAGTTACAGCTATTTCTATGAAGTTGTACAAAAACGCTTTCTTTCGCCAAGACAGTGCGTTTCTCACTGTTACATGCATTTGAATGGGGAACTCGACCGAAACAAAGTATAGGTTTTCATTATGTGAATAACTTGGAAATCTTAGCTCAAACAGCTGCAAAACCTGTTTTCCCAGCACGGAGACCTTGAGTTCTATAATATAAGGCCATAAACATGTTTGTCTGAGTCTTCTATCAAAAGTTACAGCTATTTCTATGAAGTTGTACAAAAACGCTTTCTTTCGCCAAGACAGTGCGTTTCTCACTGTTACATGCATTTTGAATGGGGAACCCGACCGAAACAAAGTATAGGTTTTCATTATGTGAATAACTTGGAAATCTTAGCTCAAACAGCTGCAAAACCTGTTTTCCCAGCACGGAGACCTTGAGTTCTATAAGATAAAGCCATAAACATGTGTATCCGAGTCTTCTATCAAAAGTTACAGCTATTTCTATGAAGTTGTACAAAAACGCTTTCTTTCGCCAAGACAGTGCGTTTCTCACTGTTACATGCATTTGAATGGGGAACTCGACCGAAACAAAGTATAAGTTTTCATTATGTGAATAACTTGGAAATCTTAGCTCAAACAGCTGCAAAACCTGTTTTCCCAGCACGGAGACCTTGAGTTCTATAAGATAAAGCCATAAACATGTGTATCCGAGTCTTCTATCAAAAGTTACAGCTATTTCTATGAAGTTGTACAAAAACGCTTTCTTTCGCCAAGACAGTGCGTTTCTCACTGTTACATGCATTTGAATGGGGAACTCGACCGAAACAAAGTATAAGTTTTCATTATGTGAATAACTTGGAAATCTTAGCTCAAACAGCTGCAAAACCTGTTTTCCCAGCACGGAGACCTTGAGTTCTATAAGATAAAGCCATAAACGTGTATCCGAGTCTTCTATCAAAAGTTACAGCTATTTCTATGAAGTTGTACAAAAACGCTTTCTTTCGCCAAGACAGTGCGTTTCTCACTGTTACATGCATTTTGAATGGGGAACTCGACCGAAACAAAGTATAGGTTTTCATTATGTGAATAACTTGGAAATCTTAGCTCAAACAGCTGCAAAACCTGTTTTCCCAGCACGGAGACCTTGAGTTCTATAAGATAAAGCCATAAACATGTGTATCCGAGTCTTCTATCAAAAGTTACAGCTATTTATATGAAGTTGTACAAAAACGCTTTCTTTCGCCAAGACAGTGCGTTTCTCACTGTTACATGCATTTTGAATGGGGAACTCGACCGAAACAAAGTATAAGTTTTCATTATGTGAATAACTTGGAAATCTTAGCTCAAACAGCTGCAAAACCTGTTTTCCCAGCACGGAGACCTTGAGTTCTATAATATAAGGCCATAAACATCTTTGTCTGAGTCTTCTATCAAAAGTTACAGCTATTTCTATGAAGTTGTACAAAAACGCTTTCTTTCGCCAAGACAGTGCGTTTCTCACTGTTACATGCATTTGAATGGGGAACTCGACCGAAACAAAGTATAGGTTTTCATTATGTGAATAACTTGGAAATCTTAGGTCAAACAGCTGCAAAACCTGTTTTCCCAGCACGGAGACCTTGAGTTCTATAATATAAGGCCATAAACATGTTTGTCTGAGTCTTCTATCAAAAGTTACAGCTATTTATATGAAGTTGTACAAAAACGCTTTCTTTCGCCAAGACAGTGCGTTTCTCACTGTTACATGCATTTGAATGGGGAACTCGACCGAAACAAAGTACAAGTTTTCATTATGTGAATAACTTGGAAATCTTAGCTCAAACAGCTGCAAAACCTGTTTTCCCAGCACGGAGACCTTGAGTTCTATAATATAAGGCCATAAACATGTTTGTCTGAGTCTTCTATCAAAAGTTACAGCTATTTCTATGAAGTTGTACAAAAACGCTTTCTTTCGCCAAGACAGTGCGTTTCTCACTGTTACATGCATTTGAATGGGGAACTCGACCGAAACAAAGTATAGGTTTTCATTATGTGAATAACTTGGAAATCTTAGCTCAAACAGCTGCAAAACCTGTTTTCCCAGCACGGAGACCTTGAGTTCTATAATATAAGGCCATAAACATGTTTGTCTGAGTCTTCTATCAAAAGTTACAGCTATTTCTATGAAGTTGTACAAAAACGCTTTCTTTCGCCAAGACAGTGCGTTTCTCACTGTTACATGCATTTTGAATGGGGAACCCGACCGAAACAAAGTATAGGTTTTCATTATGTGAATAACTTGGAAATCTTAGCTCAAACAGCTGCAAAACCTGTTTTCCCAGCACGGAGACCTTGAGTTCTATAAGATAAAGCCATAAACATGTGTATCCGAGTCTTCTATCAAAAGTTACAGCTATTTCTATGAAGTTGTACAAAAACGCTTTCTTTCGCCAAGACAGTGCGTTTCTCACTGTTACATGCATTTGAATGGGGAACTCGACCGAAACAAAGTACAAGTTTTCATTATGTGAATAACTTGGAAATCTTAGCTCAAACAGCTGCAAAACCTGTTTTCCCAGCACGGAGACCTTGAGTTCAATAAGATAAAGCCATAAACATGTGTATCCGAGTCTTCTATCAAAAGTTACAGCTATTTCTATGAAGTTGTACAAAAACGCTTTCTTTCGCCAAGACAGTGCGTTTCTCACTGTTACATGCATTTGAATGGGGAACTCGACCGAAACAAAGTATAAGTTTTCATTATGTGAATAACTTGGAAATCTTAGCTCAAACAGCTGCAAAACCTGTTTTCCCAGCACGGAGACCTTGAGTTCTATAAGATAAAGCCATAAACGTGTATCCGAGTCTTCTATCAAAAGTTACAGCTATTTCTATGAAGTTGTACAAAAACGCTTTCTTTCGCCAAGACAGTGCGTTTCTCACTGTTACATGCATTTTGAATGGGGAACTCGACCGAAACAAAGTATAGGTTTTCATTATGTGAATAACTTGGAAATCTTAGCTCAAACAGCTGCAAAACCTGTTTTCCCAGCACGGAGACCTTGAGTTCTATAAGATAAAGCCATAAACATGTGTATCCGAGTCTTCTATCAAAAGTTACAGCTATTTATATGAAGTTGTACAAAAACGCTTTCTTTCGCCAAGACAGTGCGTTTCTCACTGTTACATGCATTTGAATGGGGAACTCGACCGAAACAAAGTATAAGTTTTCATTATGTGAATAACTTGGAAATCTTAGCTCAAACAGCTGCAAAACCTGTTTTCCCAGCACGGAGACCTTGAGTTCTATAAGATAAAGCCATAAACGTGTATCCGAGTCTTCTATCAAAAGTTACAGCTATTTCTATGAAGTTGTACAAAAACGCTTTCTTTCGCCAAGACAGTGCGTTTCTCACTGTTACATGCATTTTGAATGGGGAACTCGACCGAAACAAAGTATAGGTTTTCATTATGTGAATAACTTGGAAATCTTAGCTCAAACAGCTGCAAAACCTGTTTTCCCAGCACGGAGACCTTGAGTTCTATAAGATAAAGCCATAAACATGTGTATCCGAGTCTTCTATCAAAAGTTACAGCTATTTCTATGAAGTTGTACAAAAACGCTTTCTTTCGCCAAGACAGTGCGTTTCTCACTGTTACATGCATTTGAATGGGGAACTCGACCGAAACAAAGTATAAGTTTTCATTATGTGAATAACTTGGAAATCTTAGCTCAAACAGCTGCAAAACCTGTTTTCCCAGCACGGAGACCTTGAGTTCTATAAGATAAAGCCATAAACATGTGTATCCGAGTCTTCTATCAAAAGTTACAGCTATTTATATGAAGTTGTACAAAAACGCTTTCTTTCGCCAAGACAGTGCGTTTCTCACTGTTACATGCATTTTGAATGGGGAACTCGACCGAAACAATGTATAAGTTTTCATTATGTGAATAACTTGGAAATCTTAGCTCAAACAGCTGCAAAACCTGTTTTCCCAGCACGGAGACCTTGAGTTCTATAAGATAAAGCCATAAACATGTGTATCCGAGTCTTCTATCAAAAGTTACAGCTATTTCTATGAAGTTGTACAAAAACGCTTTCTTTCGCCAAGACAGTGCGTTTCTCACTGTTACATGCATTTTGAATGGGGAACCCGACCGAAACAAAATATAGGTTTTCATTATGTGAATAACTTGGAAATCTTAGCTCAAACAGCTGCAAAACCTGTTTTCCCAGCACGGAGACCTTGAGTTCTATAAGATAAAGCCATAAACATGTGTATCCGAGTCTTCTATCAAAAGTTACAGCTATTTATATGAAGTTGTACAAAAACGCTTTCTTTCGCCAAGACAGTGCGTTTCTCACTGTTACATGCATTTGAATGGGGAACTCGACCGAAACAAAGTATAAGTTTTCATTATGTGAATAACTTGGAAATCTTAGCTCAAACAGCTGCAAAACCTGTTTTCCCAGCACGGAGACCTTGAGTTCTATAAGATAAAGCCATAAACATGTGTATCCGAGTCTTCTATCAAAAGTTACAGCTATTTCTATGAAGTTGTACAAAAACGCTTTCTTTCGCCAAGACAGTGCGTTTCTCACTGTTACATGCATTTGAATGGGGAACTCGACCGAAACAAAGTACAAGTTTTCATTATGTGAATAACTTGGAAATCTTAGCTCAAACAGCTGCAAAACCTGTTTTCCCAGCACGGAGACCTTGAGTTCTATAAGATAAAGCCATAAACATGTGTATCCGAGTCTTCTATCAAAAGTTACAGCTATTTCTATGAAGTTGTACAAAAACGCTTTCTTTCGCCAAGACAGTGCGTTTCTCACTGTTACATGCATTTGAATGGGGAACTCGACCGAAACAAAGTATAAGTTTTCATTATGTGAATAACTTGGAAATCTTAGCTCAAACAGCTGCAAAACCTGTTTTCCCAGCACGGAGACCTTGAGTTCTATAATATAAGGCCATAAACATGTTTGTCTGAGTCTTCTATCAAAAGTTACAGCTATTTCTATGAAGTTGTACAAAAACGCTTTCTTTCGCCAAGACAGTGCGTTTCTCACTGTTACATGCATTTGAATGGGGAACTCGACCGAAACAAAGTATAGGTTTTCATTATGTGAATAACTTGGAAATCTTAGCTCAAACAGCTGCAAAACCTGTTTTCCCAGCACGGAGACCTTGAGTTCTATAATATAAGGCCATAAACATGTTTGTCTGAGTCTTCTATCAAAAGTTACAGCTATTTCTATGAAGTTGTACAAAAACGCTTTCTTTCGCCAAGACAGTGCGTTTCTCACTGTTACATGCATTTTGAATGGGGAACCCGACCGAAACAAAGTATAGGTTTTCATTATGTGAATAACTTGGAAATCTTAGCTCAAACAGCTGCAAAACCTGTTTTCCCAGCACGGAGACCTTGAGTTCTATAAGATAAAGCCATAAACATGTGTATCCGAGTCTTCTATCAAAAGTTACAGCTATTTCTATGAAGTTGTACAAAAACGCTTTCTTTCGCCAAGACAGTGCGTTTCTCACTGTTACATGCATTTGAATGGGGAACTCGACCGAAACAAAGTACAAGTTTTCATTATGTGAATAACTTGGAAATCTTAGCTCAAACAGCTGCAAAACCTGTTTTCCCAGCACGGAGACCTTGAGTTCTATAAGATAAAGCCATAAACATGTGTATCCGAGTCTTCTATCAAAAGTTACAGCTATTTATATGAAGTTGTACAAAAACGCTTTCTTTCGCCAAGACAGTGCGTTTCTCACTGTTACATGCATTTGAATGGGGAACTCGACCGAAACAAAGTATAAGTTTTCATTATGTGAATAACTTGGAAATCTTAGCTCAAACAGCTGCAAAACCTGTTTTCCCAGCACGGAGACCTTGAGTTCTATAAGATAAAGCCATAAACGTGTATCCGAGTCTTCTATCAAAAGTTACAGCTATTTCTATGAAGTTGTACAAAAACGCTTTCTTTCGCCAAGACAGTGCGTTTCTCACTGTTACATGCATTTTGAATGGGGAACTCGACCGAAACAAAGTATAGGTTTTCATTATGTGAATAACTTGGAAATCTTAGCTCAAACAGCTGCAAAACCTGTTTTCCCAGCACGGAGACCTTGAGTTCTATAAGATAAAGCCATAAACATGTGTATCCGAGTCTTCTATCAAAAGTTACAGCTATTTATATGAAGTTGTACAAAAACGCTTTCTTTCGCCAAGACAGTGCGTTTCTCACTGTTACATGCATTTGAATGGGGAACTCGACCGAAACAAAGTATAAGTTTTCATTATGTGAATAACTTGGAAATCTTAGCTCAAACAGCTGCAAAACCTGTTTTCCCAGCACGGAGACCTTGAGTTCTATAATATAAGGCCATAAACATGTTTGTCTGAGTCTTCTATCAAAAGTTACAGCTATTTCTATGAAGTTGTACAAAAACGCTTTCTTTCGCCAAGACAGTGCGTTTCTCACTGTTACATGCATTTGAATGGGGAACTCGACCGAAACAAAGTATAGGTTTTCATTATGTGAATAACTTGGAAATCTTAGGTCAAACAGCTGCAAAACCTGTTTTCCCAGCACGGAGACCTTGAGTTCTATAATATAAGGCCATAAACATGTTTGTCTGAGTCTTCTATCAAAAGTTACAGCTATTTATATGAAGTTGTACAAAAACGCTTTCTTTCGCCAAGACAGTGCGTTTCTCACTGTTACATGCATTTGAATGGGGAACTCGACCGAAACAAAGTACAAGTTTTCATTATGTGAATAACTTGGAAATCTTAGCTCAAACAGCTGCAAAACCTGTTTTCCCAGCACGGAGACCTTGAGTTCTATAATATAAGGCCATAAACATGTTTGTCTGAGTCTTCTATCAAAAGTTACAGCTATTTCTATGAAGTTGTACAAAAACGCTTTCTTTCGCCAAGACAGTGCGTTTCTCACTGTTACATGCATTTGAATGGGGAACTCGACCGAAACAAAGTACAAGTTTTCATTATGTGAATAACTTGGAAATCTTAGCTCAAACAGCTGCAAAACCTGTTTTCCCAGCACGGAGACCTTGAGTTCAATAAGATAAAGCCATAAACATGTGTATCCGAGTCTTCTATCAAAAGTTACAGCTATTTCTATGAAGTTGTACAAAAACGCTTTCTTTCGCCAAGACAGTGCGTTTCTCACTGTTACATGCATTTGAATGGGGAACTCGACCGAAACAAAGTATAAGTTTTCATTATGTGAATAACTTGGAAATCTTAGCTCAAACAGCTGCAAAACCTGTTTTCCCAGCACGGAGACCTTGAGTTCTATAAGATAAAGCCATAAACGTGTATCCGAGTCTTCTATCAAAAGTTACAGCTATTTCTATGAAGTTGTACAAAAACGCTTTCTTTCGCCAAGACAGTGCGTTTCTCACTGTTACATGCATTTTGAATGGGGAACTCGACCGAAACAAAGTATAGGTTTTCATTATGTGAATAACTTGGAAATCTTAGCTCAAACAGCTGCAAAACCTGTTTTCCCAGCACGGAGACCTTGAGTTCTATAAGATAAAGCCATAAACATGTGTATCCGAGTCTTCTATCAAAAGTTACAGCTATTTATATGAAGTTGTACAAAAACGCTTTCTTTCGCCAAGACAGTGCGTTTCTCACTGTTACATGCATTTGAATGGGGAACTCGACCGAAACAAAGTATAAGTTTTCATTATGTGAATAACTTGGAAATCTTAGCTCAAACAGCTGCAAAACCTGTTTTCCCAGCACGGAGACCTTGAGTTCTATAATATAAGGCCATAAACATGTTTGTCTGAGTCTTCTATCAAAAGTTACAGCTATTTATATGAAGTTGTACAAAAACGCTTTCTTTCGCCAAGACAGTGCGTTTCTCACTGTTACATGCATTTGAATGGGGAACTCGACCGAAACAAAGTATAAGTTTTCATTATGTGAATAACTTGGAAATCTTAGCTCAAACAGCTGCAAAACCTGTTTTCCCAGCACGGAGACCTTGAGTTCTATAAGATAAAGCCATAAACATGTGTATCCGAGTCTTCTATCAAAAGTTACAGCTATTTCTATGAAGTTGTACAAAAACGCTTTCTTTCGCCAAGACAGTGCGTTTCTCACTGTTACATGCATTTGAATGGGGAACTCGACCGAAACAAAGTATAAGTTTTCATTATGTGAATAACTTGGAAATCTTAGCTCAAACAGCTGCAAAACCTGTTTTCCCAGCACGGAGACCTTGAGTTCTATAAGATAAAGCCATAAACATGTGTATCCGAGTCTTCTATCAAAAGTTACAGCTATTTATATGAAGTTGTACAAAAACGCTTTCTTTCGCCAAGACAGTGCGTTTCTCACTGTTACATGCATTTTGAATGGGGAACTCGACCGAAACAATGTATAAGTTTTCATTATGTGAATAACTTGGAAATCTTAGCTCAAACAGCTGCAAAACCTGTTTTCCCAGCACGGAGACCTTGAGTTCTATAAGATAAAGCCATAAACATGTGTATCCGAGTCTTCTATCAAAAGTTACAGCTATTTATATGAAGTTGTACAAAAACGCTTTCTTTCGCCAAGACAGTGCGTTTCTCACTGTTACATGCATTTTGAATGGGGAACTCGACCGAAACAAAGTATAGGTTTTCATTATGTGAATAACTTGGAAATCTTAGCTCAAACAGCTGCAAAACCTGTTTTCCCAGCACGGAGACCTTGAGTTCTATAATATAAGGCCATAAACATGTTTGTCTGAGTCTTCTATCAAAAGTTACAGCTATTTCTATGAAGTTGTACAAAAACGCTTTCTTTCGCCAAGACAGTGCGTTTCTCACTGTTACATGCATTTTGAATGGGGAACCCGACCGAAACAAAGTATAGGTTTTCATTATGTGAATAACTTGGAAATCTTAGCTCAAACAGCTGCAAAACCTGTTTTCCCAGCACGGAGACCTTGAGTTCTATAAGATAAAGCCATAAACATGTGTATCCGAGTCTTCTATCAAAAGTTACAGCTATTTATATGAAGTTGTACAAAAACGCTTTCTTTCGCCAAGACAGTGCGTTTCTCACTGTTACATGCATTTGAATGGGGAACTCGACCGAAACAAAGTACAAGTTTTCATTATGTGAATAACTTGGAAATCTTAGCTCAAACAGCTGCAAAACCTGTTTTCCCAGCACGGAGACCTTGAGTTCTATAATATAAGGCCATAAACATGTTTGTCTGAGTCTTCTATCAAAAGTTACAGCTATTTCTATGAAGTTGTACAAAAACGCTTTCTTTCGCCAAGACAGTGCGTTTCTCACTGTTACATGCATTTGAATGGGGAACTCGACCGAAACAAAGTATAGGTTTTCATTATGTGAATAACTTGGAAATCTTAGGTCAAACAGCTGCAAAACCTGTTTTCCCAGCACGGAGACCTTGAGTTCTATAATATAAGGCCATAAACATGTTTGTCTGAGTCTTCTATCAAAAGTTACAGCTATTTCTATGAAGTTGTACAAAAACGCTTTCTTTCGCCAAGACAGTGCGTTTCTCACTGTTACATGCATTTTGAATGGGGAACCCGACCGAAACAAAATATAGGTTTTCATTATGTGAATAACTTGGAAATCTTAGCTCAAACAGCTGCAAAACCTGTTTTCCCAGCACGGAGACCTTGAGTTCTATAAGATAAAGCCATAAACATGTGTATCCGAGTCTTCTATCAAAAGTTACAGCTATTTATATGAAGTTGTACAAAAACGCTTTCTTTCGCCAAGACAGTGCGTTTCTCACTGTTACATGCATTTGAATGGGGAACTCGACCGAAACAAAGTATAAGTTTTCATTATGTGAATAACTTGGAAATCTTAGCTCAAACAGCTGCAAAACCTGTTTTCCCAGCACGGAGACCTTGAGTTCTATAAGATAAAGCCATAAACATGTGTATCCGAGTCTTCTATCAAAAGTTACAGCTATTTCTATGAAGTTGTACAAAAACGCTTTCTTTCGCCAAGACAGTGCGTTTCTCACTGTTACATGCATTTTGAATGGGGAACTCGACCGAAACAAAGTATAGGTTTTCATTATGTGAATAACTTGGAAATCTTAGCTCAAACAGCTGCAAAACCTGTTTTCCCAGCACGGAGACCTTGAGTTCTATAAGATAAAGCCATAAACATGTGTATCCGAGTCTTCTATCAAAAGTTACAGCTATTTATATGAAGTTGTACAAAATAGCTTTCTTTCGCCAAGACAGTGCGTTTCTCACTGTTACATGCATTTGAATGGGGAACTCGACCGAAACAAAGTATAGGTTTTCATTATGTGAATAACTTGGAAATCTTAGCTCAAACAGCTGCAAAACCTGTTTTCCCAGCACGGAGACCTTGAGTTCTATAAGATAAAGCCATAAACATGTGTATCCGAGTCTTCTATCAAAAGTTACAGCTATTTATATGAAGTTGTACAAAAACGCTTTCTTTCGCCAAGACAGTGCGTTTCTCACTGTTACATGCATTTGAATGGGGAACTCGACCGAAACAAAGTATAAGTTTTCATTATGTGAATAACTTGGAAATCTTAGCTCAAACAGCTGCAAAACCTGTTTTCCCAGCACGGAGACCTTGAGTTCTATAATATAAGGCCATAAACATGTTTGTCTGAGTCTTCTATCAAAAGTTACAGCTATTTCTATGAAGTTGTACAAAAACGCTTTCTTTCGCCAAGACAGTGCGTTTCTCACTGTTATATGCATTTGAATGGGGAACTCGACCGAAACAAAGTATAGGTTTTCATTATGTGAATAACTTGGAAATCTTAGCTCAAACAGCTGCAAAACCTGTTTTCCCAGCACGGAGACCTTGAGTTCTATAAGATAAAGCCATAAACATGTGTATCCGAGTCTTCTATCAAAAGTTACAGCTATTTATATGAAGTTGTACAAAAACGCTTTCTTTCGCCAAGACAGTGCGTTTCTCACTGTTACATGCATTTGAATGGGGAACTCGACCGAAACAAAGTATAAGTTTTCATTATGTGAATAACTTGGAAATCTTAGCTCAAACAGCTGCAAAACCTGTTTTCCCAGCACGGAGACCTTGAGTTCTATAAGATAAAGCCATAAACATGTGTATCCGAGTCTTCTATCAAAAGTTACAGCTATTTCTATGAAGTTGTACAAAATAGCTTTCTTTCGCCAAGACAGTGCGTTTCTCACTGTTACATGCATTTGAATGGGGAACTCGACCGAAACAAAGTATAGGTTTTCATTATGTGAATAACTTGGAAATCTTAGCTCAAACAGCTGCAAAACCTGTTTTCCCAGCACGGAGACCTTGAGTTCTATAAGATAAAGCCATAAACATGTGTATCCGAGTCTTCTATCAAAAGTTACAGCTATTTATATGAAGTTGTACAAAATAGCTTTCTTTCGCCAAGACAGTGCGTTTCTCACTGTTACATGCATTTGAATGGGGAACTCGACCGAAACAAAGTATAGGTTTTCATTATGTGAATAACTTGGAAATCTTAGCTCAAACAGCTGCAAAACCTGTTTTCCCAGCACGGAGACCTTGAGTTCTATAAGATAAAGCCATAAACATGTGTATCCGAGTCTTCTATCAAAAGTTACAGCTATTTATATGAAGTTGTACAAAAACGCTTTCTTTCGCCAAGACAGTGCGTTTCTCACTGTTACATGCATTTGAATGGGGAACTCGACCGAAACAAAGTATAAGTTTTCATTTTGTGAATAACTTGGAAATCTTAGCTCAAACAGCTGCAAAACCTGTTTTCCCAGCACGGAGACCTTGAGTTCTATAAGATAAAGCCATAAACATGTGTATCCGAGTCTTCTATCAAAAGTTACAGCTATTTCTATGAAGTTGTACAAAAACGCTTTCTTTCGCCAAGACAGTGCGTTTCTCACTGTTACATGCATTTTGAATGGGGAACTCGACCGAAACAAAGTATAGGTTTTCATTATGTGAATAACTTGGAAATCTTAGCTCAAACAGCTGCAAAACCTGTTTTCCCAGCACGGAGACCTTGAGTTCTATAAGATAAAGCCATAAACATGTGTATCCGAGTCTTCTATCAAAAGTTACAGCTATTTATATGAAGTTGTACAAAAACGCTTTCTTTCGCCAAGACAGTGCGTTTCTCACTGTTACATGCATTTTGAATGGGGAACTCGACCGAAACAATGTATAAGTTTTCATTATGTGAATAACTTGGAAATCTTAGCTCAAACAGCTGCAAAACCTGTTTTCCCAGCACGGAGACCTTGAGTTCTATAAGATAAAGCCATAAACATGTGTATCCGAGTCTTCTATCAAAAGTTACAGCTATTTATATGAAGTTGTACAAAAACGCTTTCTTTCGCCAAGACAGTGCGTTTCTCACTGTTACATGCATTTTGAATGGGGAACTCGACCGAAACAAAGTATAGGTTTTCATTATGTGAATAACTTGGAAATCTTAGCTCAAACAGCTGCAAAACCTGTTTTCCCAGCACGGAGACCTTGAGTTCTATAATATAAGGCCATAAACATGTTTGTCTGAGTCTTCTATCAAAAGTTACAGCTATTTCTATGAAGTTGTACAAAAACGCTTTCTTTCGCCAAGACAGTGCGTTTCTCACTGTTACATGCATTTTGAATGGGGAACCCGACCGAAACAAAGTATAGGTTTTCATTATGTGAATAACTTGGAAATCTTAGCTCAAACAGCTGCAAAACCTGTTTTCCCAGCACGGAGACCTTGAGTTCTATAAGATAAAGCCATAAACATGTGTATCCGAGTCTTCTATCAAAAGTTACAGCTATTTATATGAAGTTGTACAAAAACGCTTTCTTTCGCCAAGACAGTGCGTTTCTCACTGTTACATGCATTTGAATGGGGAACTCGACCGAAACAAAGTACAAGTTTTCATTATGTGAATAACTTGGAAATCTTAGCTCAAACAGCTGCAAAACCTGTTTTCCCAGCACGGAGACCTTGAGTTCTATAATATAAGGCCATAAACATGTTTGTCTGAGTCTTCTATCAAAAGTTACAGCTATTTCTATGAAGTTGTACAAAAACGCTTTCTTTCGCCAAGACAGTGCGTTTCTCACTGTTACATGCATTTGAATGGGGAACTCGACCGAAACAAAGTATAGGTTTTCATTATGTGAATAACTTGGAAATCTTAGGTCAAACAGCTGCAAAACCTGTTTTCCCAGCACGGAGACCTTGAGTTCTATAATATAAGGCCATAAACATGTTTGTCTGAGTCTTCTATCAAAAGTTACAGCTATTTCTATGAAGTTGTACAAAAACGCTTTCTTTCGCCAAGACAGTGCGTTTCTCACTGTTACATGCATTTTGAATGGGGAACCCGACCGAAACAAAATATAGGTTTTCATTATGTGAATAACTTGGAAATCTTAGCTCAAACAGCTGCAAAACCTGTTTTCCCAGCACGGAGACCTTGAGTTCTATAAGATAAAGCCATAAACATGTGTATCCGAGTCTTCTATCAAAAGTTACAGCTATTTATATGAAGTTGTACAAAAACGCTTTCTTTCGCCAAGACAGTGCGTTTCTCACTGTTACATGCATTTGAATGGGGAACTCGACCGAAACAAAGTATAAGTTTTCATTATGTGAATAACTTGGAAATCTTAGCTCAAACAGCTGCAAAACCTGTTTTCCCAGCACGGAGACCTTGAGTTCTATAAGATAAAGCCATAAACATGTGTATCCGAGTCTTCTATCAAAAGTTACAGCTATTTCTATGAAGTTGTACAAAAACGCTTTCTTTCGCCAAGACAGTGCGTTTCTCACTGTTACATGCATTTTGAATGGGGAACTCGACCGAAACAAAGTATAGGTTTTCATTATGTGAATAACTTGGAAATCTTAGCTCAAACAGCTGCAAAACCTGTTTTCCCAGCACGGAGACCTTGAGTTCTATAAGATAAAGCCATAAACATGTGTATCCGAGTCTTCTATCAAAAGTTACAGCTATTTATATGAAGTTGTACAAAATAGCTTTCTTTCGCCAAGACAGTGCGTTTCTCACTGTTACATGCATTTGAATGGGGAACTCGACCGAAACAAAGTATAGGTTTTCATTATGTGAATAACTTGGAAATCTTAGCTCAAACAGCTGCAAAACCTGTTTTCCCAGCACGGAGACCTTGAGTTCTATAAGATAAAGCCATAAACATGTGTATCCGAGTCTTCTATCAAAAGTTACAGCTATTTATATGAAGTTGTACAAAAACGCTTTCTTTCGCCAAGACAGTGCGTTTCTCACTGTTACATGCATTTGAATGGGGAACTCGACCGAAACAAAGTATAAGTTTTCATTATGTGAATAACTTGGAAATCTTAGCTCAAACAGCTGCAAAACCTGTTTTCCCAGCACGGAGACCTTGAGTTCTATAATATAAGGCCATAAACATGTTTGTCTGAGTCTTCTATCAAAAGTTACAGCTATTTCTATGAAGTTGTACAAAAACGCTTTCTTTCGCCAAGACAGTGCGTTTCTCACTGTTATATGCATTTGAATGGGGAACTCGACCGAAACAAAGTATAGGTTTTCATTATGTGAATAACTTGGAAATCTTAGCTCAAACAGCTGCAAAACCTGTTTTCCCAGCACGGAGACCTTGAGTTCTATAAGATAAAGCCATAAACATGTGTATCCGAGTCTTCTATCAAAAGTTACAGCTATTTATATGAAGTTGTACAAAAACGCTTTCTTTCGCCAAGACAGTGCGTTTCTCACTGTTACATGCATTTGAATGGGGAACTCGACCGAAACAAAGTATAAGTTTTCATTATGTGAATAACTTGGAAATCTTAGCTCAAACAGCTGCAAAACCTGTTTTCCCAGCACGGAGACCTTGAGTTCTATAAGATAAAGCCATAAACATGTGTATCCGAGTCTTCTATCAAAAGTTACAGCTATTTCTATGAAGTTGTACAAAATAGCTTTCTTTCGCCAAGACAGTGCGTTTCTCACTGTTACATGCATTTGAATGGGGAACTCGACCGAAACAAAGTATAGGTTTTCATTATGTGAATAACTTGGAAATCTTAGCTCAAACAGCTGCAAAACCTGTTTTCCCAGCACGGAGACCTTGAGTTCTATAAGATAAAGCCATAAACATGTGTATCCGAGTCTTCTATCAAAAGTTACAGCTATTTATATGAAGTTGTACAAAATAGCTTTCTTTCGCCAAGACAGTGCGTTTCTCACTGTTACATGCATTTGAATGGGGAACTCGACCGAAACAAAGTATAGGTTTTCATTATGTGAATAACTTGGAAATCTTAGCTCAAACAGCTGCAAAACCTGTTTTCCCAGCACGGAGACCTTGAGTTCTATAAGATAAAGCCATAAACATGTGTATCCGAGTCTTCTATCAAAAGTTACAGCTATTTATATGAAGTTGTACAAAAACGCTTTCTTTCGCCAAGACAGTGCGTTTCTCACTGTTACATGCATTTGAATGGGGAACTCGACCGAAACAAAGTATAAGTTTTCATTTTGTGAATAACTTGGAAATCTTAGCTCAAACAGCTGCAAAACCTGTTTTCCCAGCACGGAGACCTTGAGTTCTATAAGATAAAGCCATAAACATGTGTATCCGAGTCTTCTATCAAAAGTTACAGCTATTTCTATGAAGTTGTACAAAAACGCTTTCTTTCGCCAAGACAGTGCGTTTCTCACTGTTACATGCATTTTGAATGGGGAACTCGACCGAAACAAAGTATAGGTTTTCATTATGTGAATAACTTGGAAATCTTAGCTCAAACAGCTGCAAAACCTGTTTTCCCAGCACGGAGACCTTGAGTTCTATAATATAAGGCCATAAACATGTTTGTCTGAGTCTTCTATCAAAAGTTACAGCTATTTATATGAAGTTGTACAAAAACGCTTTCTTTCGCCAAGACAGTGCGTTTCTCACTGTTACATGCATTTGAATGGGGAACTCGACCGAAACAAAGTATAGGTTTTCATTATGTGAATAACTTGGAAATCTTAGCTCAAACAGCTGCAAAACCTGTTTTCCCAGCACGGAGACCTTGAGTTCTATAAGATAAAGCCATAAACATGTGTATCCGAGTCTTCTATCAAAAGTTACAGCTATTTATATGAAGTTGTACAAAAACGCTTTCTTTCGCCAAGACAGTGCGTTTCTCACTGTTACATGCATTTGAATGGGGAACTCGACCGAAACAAAGTACAAGTTTTCATTATGTGAATAACTTGGAAATCTTAGCTCAAACAGCTGCAAAACCTGTTTTCCCAGCACGGAGACCTTGAGTTCTATAAGATAAAGCCATAAACATGTGTATCCGAGTCTTCTATCAAAAGTTACAGCTATTTCTATGAAGTTGTACAAAATAGCTTTCTTTCGCCAAGACAGTGCGTTTCTCACTGTTACATGCATTTGAATGGGGAACTCGACCGAAACAAAGTATAAGTTTTCATTATGTGAATAACTTGGAAATCTTAGCTCAAACAGCTGCAAAACCTGTTTTCCCAGCACGGAGACCTTGAGTTCTATAATATAAGGCCATAAACATGTTTGTCTGAGTCTTCTATCAAAAGTTACAGCTATTTCTATGAAGTTGTACAAAAACGCTTTCTTTCGCCAAGACAGTGCGTTTCTCACTGTTACATGCATTTGAATGGGGAACTCGACCGAAACAAAGTATAGGTTTTCATTATGTGAATAACTTGGAAATCTTAGCTCAAACAGCTGCAAAACCTGTTTTCCCAGCACGGAGACCTTGAGTTCTATAATATAAGGCCATAAACATGTTTGTCTGAGTCTTCTATCAAAAGTTACAGCTATTTCTATGAAGTTGTACAAAAACGCTTTCTTTCGCCAAGACAGTGCGTTTCTCACTGTTACATGCATTTTGAATGGGGAACTCGACCGAAACAAAGTATAGGTTTTCATTATGTGAATAACTTGGAAATCTTAGCTCAAACAGCTGCAAAACCTGTTTTCCCAGCACGGAGACCTTGAGTTCTATAAGATAAAGCCATAAACATGTGTATCCGAGTCTTCTATCAAAAGTTACAGCTATTTATATGAAGTTGTACAAAAACGCTTTCTTTCGCCAAGACAGTGCGTTTCTCACTGTTACATGCATTTGAATGGGGAACTCGACCGAAACAAAGTATAAGTTTTCATTATGTGAATAACTTGGAAATCTTAGCTCAAACAGCTGCAAAACCTGTTTTCCCAGCACGGAGACCTTGAGTTCTATAAGATAAAGCCATAAGCATGTGTATCCGAGTCTTCTATCAAAAGTTACAGCTATTTCTATGAAGTTGTACAAAAACGCTTTCTTTCGCCAAGACAGTGCGTTTCTCACTGTTACATGCATTTGAATGGGGAACTCGACCGAAACAAAGTATAAGTTTTCATTATGTGAATAACTTGGAAATCTTAGCTCAAACAGCTGCAAAACCTGTTTTCCCAGCACGGAGACCTTGAGTTCTATAAGATAAAGCCATAAACATGTGTATCCGAGTCTTCTATCAAAAGTTACAGCTATTTCTACGAAGTTGTACAAAAACGCTTTCTTTCGCCAAGACAGTGCGTTTCTCACTGTTACATGCATTTTGAATGGGGAACTCGACCGAAACAAAGTATAGGTTTTCATTATGTGAATAACTTGGAAATCTTAGCTCAAACAGCTGCAAAACCTGTTTTCCCAGCACGGAGACCTTGAGTTCTATAAGATAAAGCCATAAACATGTGTATCCGAGTCTTCTATCAAAAGTTACAGCTATTTATATGAAGTTGTACAAAATAGCTTTCTTTCGCCAAGACAGTGCGTTTCTCACTGTTACATGCATTTGAATGGGGAACTCGACCGAAACAAAGTATAGGTTTTCATTATGTGAATAACTTGGAAATCTTAGCTCAAACAGCTGCAAAACCTGTTTTCCCAGCACGGAGACCTTGAGTTCTATAAGATAAAGCCATAAACATGTGTATCCGAGTCTTCTATCAAAAGTTACAGCTATTTCTATGAAGTTGTACAAAAACGCTTTCTTTCGCCAAGACAGTGCGTTTCTCACTGTTACATGCATTTGAATGGGGAACTCGACCGAAACAAAGTATAAGTTTTCATTATGTGAATAACTTGGAAATCTTAGCTCAAGCACGGAGACCTTGAGTTCTATAAGATAAAGCCATAAACATGTGTATCCGAGTCTTCTATCAAAAGTTACAGCTATTTCTATGAAGTTGTACAAAAACGCTTTCTTTCGCCAAGACAGTGCGTTTCTCACTGTTACATGCATTTTGAATGGGGAACTCGACCGAAACAAAGTATAGGTTTTCATTATGTGAATAACTTGGAAATCTTAGCTCAAACAGCTGCAAAACCTGTTTTCCCAGCACGGAGACCTTGAGTTCTATAAGATAAAGCCATAAACATGTGTATCCGAGTCTTCTATCAAAAGTTACAGCTATTTATATGAAGTTGTACAAAATAGCTTTCTTTCGCCAAGACAGTGCGTTTCTCACTGTTACATGCATTTGAATGGGGAACTCGACCGAAACAAAGTATAGGTTTTCATTATGTGAATAACTTGGAAATCTTAGCTCAAACAGCTGCAAAACCTGTTTTCCCAGCACGGAGACCTTGAGTTCTATAAGATAAAGCCATAAACATGTGTATCCGAGTCTTCTATCAAAAGTTACAGCTATTTATATGAAGTTGTACAAAAACGCTTTCTTTCGCCAAGACAGTGCGTTTCTCACTGTTACATGCATTTGAATGGGGAACTCGACCGAAACAAAGTATAAGTTTTCATTATGTGAATAACTTGGAAATCTTAGCTCAAACAGCTGCAAAACCTGTTTTCCCAGCACGGAGACCTTGAGTTCTATAAGATAAAGCCATAAGCATGTGTATCCGAGTCTTCTATCAAAAGTTACAGCTATTTCTATGAAGTTGTACAAAAACGCTTTCTTTCGCCAAGACAGTGCGTTTCTCACTGTTACATGCATTTGAATGGGGAACTCGACCGAAACAAAGTATAAGTTTTCATTATGTGAATAACTTGGAAATCTTAGCTCAAACAGCTGCAAAACCTGTTTTCCCAGCACGGAGACCTTGAGTTCTATAAGATAAAGCCATAAACATGTGTATCCGAGTCTTCTATCAAAAGTTACAGCTATTTCTACGAAGTTGTACAAAAACGCTTTCTTTCGCCAAGACAGTGCGTTTCTCACTGTTACATGCATTTTGAATGGGGAACTCGACCGAAACAAAGTATAGGTTTTCATTATGTGAATAACTTGGAAATCTTAGCTCAAACAGCTGCAAAACCTGTTTTCCCAGCACGGAGACCTTGAGTTCTATAAGATAAAGCCATAAACATGTGTATCCGAGTCTTCTATCAAAAGTTACAGCTATTTATATGAAGTTGTACAAAATAGCTTTCTTTCGCCAAGACAGTGCGTTTCTCACTGTTACATGCATTTGAATGGGGAACTCGACCGAAACAAAGTATAGGTTTTCATTATGTGAATAACTTGGAAATCTTAGCTCAAACAGCTGCAAAACCTGTTTTCCCAGCACGGAGACCTTGAGTTCTATAAGATAAAGCCATAAACATGTGTATCCGAGTCTTCTATCAAAAGTTACAGCTATTTATATGAAGTTGTACAAAAACGCTTTCTTTCGCCAAGACAGTGCGTTTCTCACTGTTACATGCATTTGAATGGGGAACTCGACCGAAACAAAGTATAAGTTTTCATTATGTGAATAACTTGGAAATCTTAGCTCAAACAGCTGCAAAACCTGTTTTCCCAGCACGGAGACCTTGAGTTCTATAAGATAAAGCCATAAACATGTGTATCCGAGTCTTCTATCAAAAGTTACAGCTATTTCTACGAAGTTGTACAAAAACGCTTTCTTTCGCCAAGACAGTGCGTTTCTCACTGTTACATGCATTTTGAATGGGGAACTCGACCGAAACAAAGTATAGGTTTTCATTATGTGAATAACTTGGAAATCTTAGCTCAAACAGCTGCAAAACCTGTTTTCCCAGCACGGAGACCTTGAGTTCTATAAGATAAAGCCATAAACATGTGTATCCGAGTCTTCTATCAAAAGTTACAGCTATTTATATGAAGTTGTACAAAATAGCTTTCTTTCGCCAAGACAGTGCGTTTCTCACTGTTACATGCATTTGAATGGGGAACTCGACCGAAACAAAGTATAGGTTTTCATTATGTGAATAACTTGGAAATCTTAGCTCAAACAGCTGCAAAACCTGTTTTCCCAGCACGGAGACCTTGAGTTCTATAAGATAAAGCCATAAACATGTGTATCCGAGTCTTCTATCAAAAGTTACAGCTATTTATATGAAGTTGTACAAAAACGCTTTCTTTCGCCAAGACAGTGCGTTTCTCACTGTTACATGCATTTGAATGGGGAACTCGACCGAAACAAAGTATAAGTTTTCATTATGTGAATAACTTGGAAATCTTAGCTCAAACAGCTGCAAAACCTGTTTTCCCAGCACGGAGACCTTGAGTTCTATAAGATAAAGCCATAAGCATGTGTATCCGAGTCTTCTATCAAAAGTTACAGCTATTTCTATGAAGTTGTACAAAAACGCTTTCTTTCGCCAAGACAGTGCGTTTCTCACTGTTACATGCATTTGAATGGGGAACTCGACCGAAACAAAGTATAAGTTTTCATTATGTGAATAACTTGGAAATCTTAGCTCAAACAGCTGCAAAACCTGTTTTCCCAGCACGGAGACCTTGAGTTCTATAAGATAAAGCCATAAACATGTGTATCCGAGTCTTCTATCAAAAGTTACAGCTATTTCTACGAAGTTGTACAAAAACGCTTTCTTTCGCCAAGACAGTGCGTTTCTCACTGTTACATGCATTTTGAATGGGGAACTCGACCGAAACAAAGTATAGGTTTTCATTATGTGAATAACTTGGAAATCTTAGCTCAAACAGCTGCAAAACCTGTTTTCCCAGCACGGAGACCTTGAGTTCTATAAGATAAAGCCATAAACATGTGTATCCGAGTCTTCTATCAAAAGTTACAGCTATTTATATGAAGTTGTACAAAATAGCTTTCTTTCGCCAAGACAGTGCGTTTCTCACTGTTACATGCATTTGAATGGGGAACTCGACCGAAACAAAGTATAGGTTTTCATTATGTGAATAACTTGGAAATCTTAGCTCAAACAGCTGCAAAACCTGTTTTCCCAGCACGGAGACCTTGAGTTCTATAAGATAAAGCCATAAACATGTGTATCCGAGTCTTCTATCAAAAGTTACAGCTATTTCTATGAAGTTGTACAAAAACGCTTTCTTTCGCCAAGACAGTGCGTTTCTCACTGTTACATGCATTTGAATGGGGAACTCGACCGAAACAAAGTATAAGTTTTCATTATGTGAATAACTTGGAAATCTTAGCTCAAGCACGGAGACCTTGAGTTCTATAAGATAAAGCCATAAACATGTGTATCCGAGTCTTCTATCAAAAGTTACAGCTATTTCTATGAAGTTGTACAAAAACGCTTTCTTTCGCCAAGACAGTGCGTTTCTCACTGTTACATGCATTTTGAATGGGGAACTCGACCGAAACAAAGTATAGGTTTTCATTATGTGAATAACTTGGAAATCTTAGCTCAAACAGCTGCAAAACCTGTTTTCCCAGCACGGAGACCTTGAGTTCTATAAGATAAAGCCATAAACATGTGTATCCGAGTCTTCTATCAAAAGTTACAGCTATTTATATGAAGTTGTACAAAATAGCTTTCTTTCGCCAAGACAGTGCGTTTCTCACTGTTACATGCATTTGAATGGGGAACTCGACCGAAACAAAGTATAGGTTTTCATTATGTGAATAACTTGGAAATCTTAGCTCAAACAGCTGCAAAACCTGTTTTCCCAGCACGGAGACCTTGAGTTCTATAAGATAAAGCCATAAACATGTGTATCCGAGTCTTCTATCAAAAGTTACAGCTATTTATATGAAGTTGTACAAAAACGCTTTCTTTCGCCAAGACAGTGCGTTTCTCACTGTTACATGCATTTGAATGGGGAACTCGACCGAAACAAAGTATAAGTTTTCATTATGTGAATAACTTGGAAATCTTAGCTCAAACAGCTGCAAAACCTGTTTTCCCAGCACGGAGACCTTGAGTTCTATAATATAAGGCCATAAACATGTTTGTCTGAGTCTTCTATCAAAAGTTACAGCTATTTCTATGAAGTTGTACAAAAACGCTTTCTTTCGCCAAGACAGTGCGTTTCTCACTGTTACATGCATTTGAATGGGGAACTCGACCGAAACAAAGTATAGGTTTTCATTATGTGAATAACTTGGAAATCTTAGGTCAAACAGCTGCAAAACCTGTTTTCCCAGCACGGAGACCTTGAGTTCTATAATATAAGGCCATAAACATGTTTGTCTGAGTCTTCTATCAAAAGTTACAGCTATTTCTATGAAGTTGTACAAAAACGCTTTCTTTCGCCAAGACAGTGCGTTTCTCACTGTTACATGCATTTTGAATGGGGAACCCGACCGAAACAAAGTATAGGTTTTCATTATGTGAATAACTTGGAAATCTTAGCTCAAACAGCTGCAAAACCTGTTTTCCCAGCACGGAGACCTTGAGTTCTATAAGATAAAGCCATAAACATGTGTATCCGAGTCTTCTATCAAAAGTTACAGCTATTTATATGAAGTTGTACAAAATAGCTTTCTTTCGCCAAGACAGTGCGTTTCTCACTGTTACATGCATTTGAATGGGGAACTCGACCGAAACAAAGTATAGGTTTTCATTATGTGAATAACTTGGAAATCTTAGCTCAAACAGCTGCAAAACCTGTTTTCCCAGCACGGAGACCTTGAGTTCTATAATATAAGGCCATAAACATGTTTGTCTGAGTCTTCTATCAAAAGTTACAGCTATTTCTATGAAGTTGTACAAAAACGCTTTCTTTCGCCAAGACAGTGCGTTTCTCACTGTTACATGCATTTGAATGGGGAACTCGACCGAAACAAAGTACAAGTTTTCATTATGTGAATAACTTGGAAATCTTAGCTCAAACAGCTGCAAAACCTGTTTTCCCAGCACGGAGACCTTGAGTTCTATAAGATAAAGCCATAAACATGTGTATCCGAGTCTTCTATCAAAAGTTACAGCTATTTCTATGAAGTTGTACAAAAACGCTTTCTTTCGCCAAGACAGTGCGTTTCTCACTGTTACATGCATTTGAATGGGGAACTCGACCGAAACAAAGTATAAGTTTTCATTATGTGAATAACTTGGAAATCTTAGCTCAAACAGCTGCAAAACCTGTTTTCCCAGCACGGAGACCTTGAGTTCTATAATATAAGGCCATAAACATGTTTGTCTGAGTCTTCTATCAAAAGTTACAGCTATTTCTATGAAGTTGTACAAAAACGCTTTCTTTCGCCAAGACAGTGCGTTTCTCACTGTTACATGCATTTGAATGGGGAACTCGACCGAAACAAAGTATAGGTTTTCATTATGTGAATAACTTGGAAATCTTAGCTCAAACAGCTGCAAAACCTGTTTTCCCAGCACGGAGACCTTGAGTTCTATAATATAAGGCCATAAACATGTTTGTCTGAGTCTTCTATCAAAAGTTACAGCTATTTCTATGAAGTTGTACAAAAACGCTTTCTTTCGCCAAGACAGTGCGTTTCTCACTGTTACATGCATTTTGAATGGGGAACCCGACCGAAACAAAGTATAGGTTTTCATTATGTGAATAACTTGGAAATCTTAGCTCAAACAGCTGCAAAACCTGTTTTCCCAGCACGGAGACCTTGAGTTCTATAAGATAAAGCCATAAACATGTGTATCCGAGTCTTCTATCAAAAGTTACAGCTATTTATATGAAGTTGTACAAAATAGCTTTCTTTCGCCAAGACAGTGCGTTTCTCACTGTTACATGCATTTGAATGGGGAACTCGACCGAAACAAAGTATAGGTTTTCATTATGTGAATAACTTGGAAATCTTAGCTCAAACAGCTGCAAAACCTGTTTTCCCAGCACGGAGACCTTGAGTTCTATAATATAAGGCCATAAACATGTTTGTCTGAGTCTTCTATCAAAAGTTACAGCTATTTCTATGAAGTTGTACAAAAACGCTTTCTTTCGCCAAGACAGTGCGTTTCTCACTGTTACATGCATTTTGAATGGGGAACCCGACCGAAACAAAGTATAGGTTTTCATTATGTGAATAACTTGGAAATCTTAGCTCAAACAGCTGCAAAACCTGTTTTCCCAGCACGGAGACCTTGAGTTCTATAAGATAAAGCCATAAACATGTGTATCCGAGTCTTCTATCAAAAGTTACAGCTATTTATATGAAGTTGTACAAAATAGCTTTCTTTCGCCAAGACAGTGCGTTTCTCACTGTTACATGCATTTGAATGGGGAACTCGACCGAAACAAAGTATAGGTTTTCATTATGTGAATAACTTGGAAATCTTAGCTCAAACAGCTGCAAAACCTGTTTTCCCAGCACGGAGACCTTGAGTTCTATAAGATAAAGCCATAAACATGTGTATCCGAGTCTTCTATCAAAAGTTACAGCTATTTATATGAAGTTGTACAAAATAGCTTTCTTTCGCCAAGACAGTGCGTTTCTCACTGTTACATGCATTTGAATGGGGAACTCGACCGAAACAAAGTATAGGTTTTCATTATGTGAATAACTTGGAAATCTTAGCTCAAACAGCTGCAAAACCTGTTTTCCCAGCACGGAGACCTTGAGTTCTATAAGATAAAGCCATAAACATGTGTATCCGAGTCTTCTATCAAAAGTTACAGCTATTTATATGAAGTTGTACAAAAACGCTTTCTTTCGCCAAGACAGTGCGTTTCTCACTGTTACATACATTTGAATGGGGAACTCGACCGAAACAAAGTATAAGTTTTCATTATGTGAATAACTTGGAAATCTTAGCTCAAACAGCTGCAAAACCTGTTTTCCCAGCACGGAGACCTTGAGTTCTATAATATAAGGCCATAAACATGTTTGTCTGAGTCTTCTATCAAAAGTTACAGCTATTTCTATGAAGTTGTACAAAAACGCTTTCTTTCGCCAAGACAGTGCGTTTCTCACTGTTACATGCATTTGAATGGGGAACTCGACCGAAACAAAGTATAGGTTTTCATTATGTGAATAACTTGGAAATCTTAGCTCAAACAGCTGCAAAACCTGTTTTCCCAGCACGGAGACCTTGAGTTCTATAATATAAGGCCATAAACATGTTTGTCTGAGTCTTCTATCAAAAGTTACAGCTATTTCTATGAAGTTGTACAAAAACGCTTTCTTTCGCCAAGACAGTGCGTTTCTCACTGTTACATGCATTTTGAATGGGGAACCCGACCGAAACAAAGTATAGGTTTTCATTATGTGAATAACTTGGAAATCTTAGCTCAAACAGCTGCAAAACCTGTTTTCCCAGCACGGAGACCTTGAGTTCTATAAGATAAAGCCATAAACATGTGTATCCGAGTCTTCTATCAAAAGTTACAGCTATTTATATGAAGTTGTACAAAATAGCTTTCTTTCGCCAAGACAGTGCGTTTCTCACTGTTACATGCATTTGAATGGGGAACTCGACCGAAACAAAGTATAGGTTTTCATTATGTGAATAACTTGGAAATCTTAGCTCAAACAGCTGCAAAACCTGTTTTCCCAGCACGGAGACCTTGAGTTCTATAATATAAGGCCATAAACATGTTTGTCTGAGTCTTCTATCAAAAGTTACAGCTATTTATATGAAGTTGTACAAAAACGCTTTCTTTCGCCAAGACAGTGCGTTTCTCACTGTTACATGCATTTGAATGGGGAACTCGACCGAAACAAAGTATAAGTTTTCATTATGTGAATAACTTGGAAATCTTAGCTCAAACAGCTGCAAAACCTGTTTTCCCAGCACGGAGACCTTGAGTTCTATAATATAAGGCCATAAACATGTTTGTCTGAGTCTTCTATCAAAAGTTACAGCTATTTCTATGAAGTTGTACAAAAACGCTTTCTTTCGCCAAGACAGTGCGTTTCTCACTGTTACATGCATTTGAATGGGGAACTCGACCGAAACAAAGTACAAGTTTTCATTATGTGAATAACTTGGAAATCTTAGCTCAAACAGCTGCAAAACCTGTTTTCCCAGCACGGAGACCTTGAGTTCTATAAGATAAAGCCATAAACATGTGTATCCGAGTCTTCTATCAAAAGTTACAGCTATTTATATGAAGTTGTACAAAAACGCTTTCTTTCGCCAAGACAGTGCGTTTCTCACTGTTACATGCATTTGAATGGGGAACTCGACCGAAACAAAGTATAAGTTTTCATTATGTGAATAACTTGGAAATCTTAGCTCAAACAGCTGCAAAACCTGTTTTCCCAGCACGGAGACCTTGAGTTCTATAATATAAGGCCATAAACATGTTTGTCTGAGTCTTCTATCAAAAGTTACAGCTATTTCTATGAAGTTGTACAAAAACGCTTTCTTTCGCCAAGACAGTGCGTTTCTCACTGTTACATGCATTTGAATGGGGAACTCGACCGAAACAAAGTATAGGTTTTCATTATGTGAATAACTTGGAAATCTTAGCTCAAACAGCTGCAAAACCTGTTTTCCCAGCACGGAGACCTTGAGTTCTATAATATAAGGCCATAAACATGTTTGTCTGAGTCTTCTATCAAAAGTTACAGCTATTTCTATGAAGTTGTACAAAAACGCTTTCTTTCGCCAAGACAGTGCGTTTCTCACTGTTACATGCATTTTGAATGGGGAACCCGACCGAAACAAAGTATAGGTTTTCATTATGTGAATAACTTGGAAATCTTAGCTCAAACAGCTGCAAAACCTGTTTTCCCAGCACGGAGACCTTGAGTTCTATAAGATAAAGCCATAAACATGTGTATCCGAGTCTTCTATCAAAAGTTACAGCTATTTATATGAAGTTGTACAAAATAGCTTTCTTTCGCCAAGACAGTGCGTTTCTCACTGTTACATGCATTTGAATGGGGAACTCGACCGAAACAAAGTATAGGTTTTCATTATGTGAATAACTTGGAAATCTTAGCTCAAACAGCTGCAAAACCTGTTTTCCCAGCACGGAGACCTTGAGTTCTATAATATAAGGCCATAAACATGTTTGTCTGAGTCTTCTATCAAAAGTTACAGCTATTTCTATGAAGTTGTACAAAAACGCTTTCTTTCGCCAAGACAGTGCGTTTCTCACTGTTACATGCATTTTGAATGGGGAACCCGACCGAAACAAAGTATAGGTTTTCATTATGTGAATAACTTGGAAATCTTAGCTCAAACAGCTGCAAAACCTGTTTTCCCAGCACGGAGACCTTGAGTTCTATAAGATAAAGCCATAAACATGTGTATCCGAGTCTTCTATCAAAAGTTACAGCTATTTCTATGAAGTTGTACAAAAACGCTTTCTTTCGCCAAGACAGTGCGTTTCTCACTGTTACATGCATTTGAATGGGGAACTCGACCGAAACAAAGTACAAGTTTTCATTATGTGAATAACTTGGAAATCTTAGCTCAAACAGCTGCAAAACCTGTTTTCCCAGCACGGAGACCTTGAGTTCTATAAGATAAAGCCATAAACATGTGTATCCGAGTCTTCTATCAAAAGTTACAGCTATTTATATGAAGTTGTACAAAAACGCTTTCTTTCGCCAAGACAGTGCGTTTCTCACTGTTACATGCATTTGAATGGGGAACTCGACCGAAACAAAGTATAAGTTTTCATTATGTGAATAACTTGGAAATCTTAGCTCAAACAGCTGCAAAACCTGTTTTCCCAGCACGGAGACCTTGAGTTCTATAAGATAAAGCCATAAACATGTGTATCCGAGTCTTCTATCAAAAGTTACAGCTATTTCTATGAAGTTGTACAAAAACGCTTTCTTTCGCCAAGACAGTGCGTTTCTCACTGTTACATGCATTTGAATGGGGAACTCGACCGAAACAAAGTATAAGTTTTCATTATGTGAATAACTTGGAAATCTTAGCTCAAACAGCTGCAAAACCTGTTTTCCCAGCACGGAGACCTTGAGTTCTATAATATAAGGCCATAAACATGTTTGTCTGAGTCTTCTATCAAAAGTTACAGCTATTTCTATGAAGTTGTACAAAAACGCTTTCTTTCGCCAAGACAGTGCGTTTCTCACTGTTACATGCATTTGAATGGGGAACTCGACCGAAACAAAGTATAGGTTTTCATTATGTGAATAACTTGGAAATCTTAGCTCAAACAGCTGCAAAACCTGTTTTCCCAGCACGGAGACCTTGAGTTCTATAATATAAGGCCATAAACATGTTTGTCTGAGTCTTCTATCAAAAGTTACAGCTATTTATATGAAGTTGTACAAAAACGCTTTCTTTCGCCAAGACAGTGCGTTTCTCACTGTTACATGCATTTTGAATGGGGAACCCGACCGAAACAAAGTATAGGTTTTCATTATGTGAATAACTTGGAAATCTTAGCTCAAACAGCTGCAAAACCTGTTTTCCCAGCACGGAGACCTTGAGTTCTATAAGATAAAGCCATAAACATGTGTATCCGAGTCTTCTATCAAAAGTTACAGCTATTTCTATGAAGTTGTACAAAAACGCTTTCTTTCGCCAAGACAGTGCGTTTCTCACTGTTACATGCATTTGAATGGGGAACTCGACCGAAACAAAGTACAAGTTTTCATTATGTGAATAACTTGGAAATCTTAGCTCAAACAGCTGCAAAACCTGTTTTCCCAGCACGGAGACCTTGAGTTCTATAAGATAAAGCCATAAACATGTGTATCCGAGTCTTCTATCAAAAGTTACAGCTATTTCTATGAAGTTGTACAAAAACGCTTTCTTTCGCCAAGACAGTGCGTTTCTCACTGTTACATGCATTTTGAATGGGGAACTCGACCGAAACAAAGTATAGGTTTTCATTATGTGAATAACTTGGAAATCTTAGCTCAAACAGCTGCAAAACCTGTTTTCCCAGCACGGAGACCTTGAGTTCTATAAGATAAAGCCATAAACATGTGTATCCAAGTCTTCTATCAAAAGTTACAGCTATTTATATGAAGTTGTACAAAATAGCTTTCTTTCGCCAAGACAGTGCGTTTCTCACTGTTACATGCATTTGAATGGGGAACTCGACCGAAACAAAGTATAGGTTTTCATTATGTGAATAACTTGGAAATCTTAGCTCAAACAGCTGCAAAACCTGTTTTCCCAGCACGGAGACCTTGAGTTCTATAAGATAAAGCCATAAACATGTGTATCCGAGTCTTCTATCAAAAGTTACAGCTATTTATATGAAGTTGTACAAAAACGCTTTCTTTCGCCAAGACAGTGCGTTTCTCACTGTTACATGCATTTGAATGGGGAACTCGACCGAAACAAAGTATAAGTTTTCATTATGTGAATAACTTGGAAATCTTAGCTCAAACAGCTGCAAAACCTGTTTTCCCAGCACGGAGACCTTGAGTTCTATAATATAAGGCCATAAACATGTTTGTCTGAGTCTTCTATCAAAAGTTACAGCTATTTCTATGAAGTTGTACAAAAACGCTTTCTTTCGCCAAGACAGTGCGTTTCTCACTGTTACATGCATTTGAATGGGGAACTCGACCGAAACAAAGTATAGGTTTTCATTATGTGAATAACTTGGAAATCTTAGGTCAAACAGCTGCAAAACCTGTTTTCCCAGCACGGAGACCTTGAGTTCTATAATATAAGGCCATAAACATGTTTGTCTGAGTCTTCTATCAAAAGTTACAGCTATTTATATGAAGTTGTACAAAAACGCTTTCTTTCGCCAAGACAGTGCGTTTCTCACTGTTACATGCATTTGAATGGGGAACTCGACCGAAACAAAGTATAAGTTTTCATTATGTGAATAACTTGGAAATCTTAGCTCAAACAGCTGCAAAACCTGTTTTCCCAGCACGGAGACCTTGAGTTCTATAAGATAAAGCCATAAACATGTGTATCCGAGTCTTCTATCAAAAGTTACAGCTATTTATATGAAGTTGTACAAAAACGCTTTCTTTCGCCAAGACAGTGCGTTTCTCACTGTTACATGCATTTGAATGGGGAACTCGACCGAAACAAAGTATAAGTTTTCATTATGTGAATAACTTGGAAATCTTAGCTCAAACAGCTGCAAAACCTGTTTTCCCAGCACGGAGACCTTGAGTTCTATAAGATAAAGCCATAAACATGTGTATCCGAGTCTTCTATCAAAAGTTACAGCTATTTATATGAAGTTGTACAAAAACGCTTTCTTTCGCCAAGACAGTGCGTTTCTCACTGTTACATGCATTTTGAATGGGGAACTCGACCGAAACAAAGTATAGGTTTTCATTATGTGAATAACTTGGAAATCTTAGCTCAAACAGCTGCAAAACCTGTTTTCCCAGCACGGAGACCTTGAGTTCTATAAGATAAAGCCATAAACATGTGTATCCGAGTCTTCTATCAAAAGTTACAGCTATTTCTATGAAGTTGTACAAAATAGCTTTCTTTCGCCAAGACAGTGCGTTTCTCACTGTTACATGCATTTGAATGGGGAACTCGACCGAAACAAAGTATAGGTTTTCATTATGTGAATAACTTGGAAATCTTAGCTCAAACAGCTGCAAAACCTGTTTTCCCAGCACGGAGACCTTGAGTTCTATAAGATAAAGCCATAAACATGTGTATCCGAGTCTTCTATCAAAAGTTACAGCTATTTCTATGAAGTTGTACAAAAACGCTTTCTTTCGCCAAGACAGTGCGTTTCTCACTGTTACATGCATTTTGAATGGGGAACTCGACCGAAACAAAGTATAGGTTTTCATTATGTGAATAACTTGGAAATCTTAGCTCAAACAGCTGCAAAACCTGTTTTCCCAGCACGGAGACCTTGAGTTCTATAAGATAAAGCCATAAACATGTGTATCCGAGTCTTCTATCAAAAGTTACAGCTATTTCTATGAAGTTGTACAAAAACGCTTTCTTTCGCCAAGACAGTGCGTTTCTCACTGTTACATGCATTTGAATGGGGAACTCGACCGAAACAAAGTACAAGTTTTCATTATGTGAATAACTTGGAAATCTTAGCTCAAACAGCTGCAAAACCTGTTTTCCCAGCACGGAGACCTTGAGTTCTATAAGATAAAGCCATAAACATGTGTATCCGAGTCTTCTATCAAAAGTTACAGCTATTTCTATGAAGTTGTACAAAAACGCTTTCTTTCGCCAAGACAGTGCGTTTCTCACTGTTACATGCATTTGAATGGGGAACTCGACCGAAACAAAGTATAAGTTTTCATTATGTGAATAACTTGGAAATCTTAGCTCAAACAGCTGCAAAACCTGTTTTCCCAGCACGGAGACCTTGAGTTCTATAAGATAAAGCCATAAACATGTGTATCCGAGTCTTCTATCAAAAGTTACAGCTATTTCTATGAAGTTGTACAAAAACGCTTTCTTTCGCCAAGACAGTGCGTTTCTCACTGTTACATGCATTTTGAATGGGGAACTCGACCGAAACAAAGTATAGGTTTTCATTATGTGAATAACTTGGAAATCTTAGCTCAAACAGCTGCAAAACCTGTTTTCCCAGCACGGAGACCTTGAGTTCTATAAGATAAAGCCATAAACATGTGTATCCGAGTCTTCTATCAAAAGTTACAGCTATTTATATGAAGTTGTACAAAAACGCTTTCTTTCGCCAAGACAGTGCGTTTCTCACTGTTACATGCATTTGAATGGGGAACTCGACCGAAACAAAGTACAAGTTTTCATTATGTGAATAACTTGGAAATCTTAGCTCAAACAGCTGCAAAACCTGTTTTCCCAGCACGGAGACCTTGAGTTCTATAATATAAGGCCATAAACATGTTTGTCTGAGTCTTCTATCAAAAGTTACAGCTATTTATATGAAGTTGTACAAAAACGCTTTCTTTCGCCAAGACAGTGCGTTTCTCACTGTTACATGCATTTGAATGGGGAACTCGACCGAAACAAAGTATAGGTTTTCATTATGTGAATAACTTGGAAATCTTAGCTCAAACAGCTGCAAAACCTGTTTTCCCAGCACGGAGACCTTGAGTTCTATAATATAAGGCCATAAACATGTTTGTCTGAGTCTTCTATCAAAAGTTACAGCTATTTCTATGAAGTTGTACAAAAACGCTTTCTTTCGCCAAGACAGTGCGTTTCTCACTGTTACATGCATTTGAATGGGGAACTCGACCGAAACAAAGTACAAGTTTTCATTATGTGAATAACTTGGAAATCTTAGCTCAAACAGCTGCAAAACCTGTTTTCCCAGCACGGAGACCTTGAGTTCTATAAGATAAAGCCATAAACATGTGTATCCGAGTCTTCTATCAAAAGTTACAGCTATTTATATGAAGTTGTACAAAAACGCTTTCTTTCGCCAAGACAGTGCGTTTCTCACTGTTACATGCATTTGAATGGGGAACTCGACCGAAACAAAGTATAAGTTTTCATTATGTGAATAACTTGGAAATCTTAGCTCAAACAGCTGCAAAACCTGTTTTCCCAGCACGGAGACCTTGAGTTCTATAATATAAGGCCATAAACATGTTTGTCTGAGTCTTCTATCAAAAGTTACAGCTATTTCTATGAAGTTGTACAAAAACGCTTTCTTTCGCCAAGACAGTGCGTTTCTCACTGTTACATGCATTTGAATGGGGAACCCGACCGAAACAAAGTATAGGTTTTCATTATGTGAATAACTTGGAAATCTTAGCTCAAACAGCTGCAAAACCTGTTTTCCCAGCACGGAGACCTTGAGTTCTATAAGATAAAGCCATAAACATGTGTATCCGAGTCTTCTATCAAAAGTTACAGCTATTTATATGAAGTTGTACAAAAACGCTTTCTTTCGCCAAGACAGTGCGTTTCTCACTGTTACATGCATTTGAATGGGGAACTCGACCGAAACAAAGTACAAGTTTTCATTATGTGAATAACTTGGAAATCTTAGCTCAAACAGCTGCAAAACCTGTTTTCCCAGCACGGAGACCTTGAGTTCTATAATATAAGGCCATAAACATGTTTGTCTGAGTCTTCTATCAAAAGTTACAGCTATTTATATGAAGTTGTACAAAAACGCTTTCTTTCGCCAAGACAGTGCGTTTCTCACTGTTACATGCATTTGAATGGGGAACTCGACCGAAACAAAGTATAGGTTTTCATTATGTGAATAACTTGGAAATCTTAGCTCAAACAGCTGCAAAACCTGTTTTCCCAGCACGGAGACCTTGAGTTCTATAATATAAGGCCATAAACATGTTTGTCTGAGTCTTCTATCAAAAGTTACAGCTATTTCTATGAAGTTGTACAAAAACGCTTTCTTTCGCCAAGACAGTGCGTTTCTCACTGTTACATGCATTTGAATGGGGAACTCGACCGAAACAAAGTACAAGTTTTCATTATGTGAATAACTTGGAAATCTTAGCTCAAACAGCTGCAAAACCTGTTTTCCCAGCACGGAGACCTTGAGTTCTATAAGATAAAGCCATAAACATGTGTATCCGAGTCTTCTATCAAAAGTTACAGCTATTTATATGAAGTTGTACAAAAACGCTTTCTTTCGCCAAGACAGTGCGTTTCTCACTGTTACATGCATTTGAATGGGGAACTCGACCGAAACAAAGTATAAGTTTTCATTATGTGAATAACTTGGAAATCTTAGCTCAAACAGCTGCAAAACCTGTTTTCCCAGCACGGAGACCTTGAGTTCTATAATATAAGGCCATAAACATGTTTGTCTGAGTCTTCTATCAAAAGTTACAGCTATTTCTATGAAGTTGTACAAAAACGCTTTCTTTCGCCAAGACAGTGCGTTTCTCACTGTTACATGCATTTGAATGGGGAACTCGACCGAAACAAAGTATAGGTTTTCATTATGTGAATAACTTGGAAATCTTAGCTCAAACAGCTGCAAAACCTGTTTTCCCAGCACGGAGACCTTGAGTTCTATAATATAAGGCCATAAACATGTTTGTCTGAGTCTTCTATCAAAAGTTACAGCTATTTCTATGAAGTTGTACAAAAACGCTTTCTTTCGCCAAGACAGTGCGTTTCTCACTGTTACATGCATTTTGAATGGGGAACCCGACCGAAACAAAGTATAGGTTTTCATTATGTGAATAACTTGGAAATCTTAGCTCAAACAGCTGCAAAACCTGTTTTCCCAGCACGGAGACCTTGAGTTCTATAAGATAAAGCCATAAACATGTGTATCCGAGTCTTCTATCAAAAGTTACAGCTATTTATATGAAGTTGTACAAAATAGCTTTCTTTCGCCAAGACAGTGCGTTTCTCACTGTTACATGCATTTGAATGGGGAACTCGACCGAAACAAAGTATAGGTTTTCATTATGTGAATAACTTGGAAATCTTAGCTCAAACAGCTGCAAAACCTGTTTTCCCAGCACGGAGACCTTGAGTTCTATAATATAAGGCCATAAACATGTTTGTCTGAGTCTTCTATCAAAAGTTACAGCTATTTCTATGAAGTTGTACAAAAACGCTTTCTTTCGCCAAGACAGTGCGTTTCTCACTGTTACATGCATTTTGAATGGGGAACCCGACCGAAACAAAGTATAGGTTTTCATTATGTGAATAACTTGGAAATCTTAGCTCAAACAGCTGCAAAACCTGTTTTCCCAGCACGGAGACCTTGAGTTCTATAAGATAAAGCCATAAACATGTGTATCCGAGTCTTCTATCAAAAGTTACAGCTATTTCTATGAAGTTGTACAAAAACGCTTTCTTTCGCCAAGACAGTGCGTTTCTCACTGTTACATGCATTTGAATGGGGAACTCGACCGAAACAAAGTACAAGTTTTCATTATGTGAATAACTTGGAAATCTTAGCTCAAACAGCTGCAAAACCTGTTTTCCCAGCACGGAGACCTTGAGTTCTATAAGATAAAGCCATAAACATGTGTATCCGAGTCTTCTATCAAAAGTTACAGCTATTTATATGAAGTTGTACAAAAACGCTTTCTTTCGCCAAGACAGTGCGTTTCTCACTGTTACATGCATTTGAATGGGGAACTCGACCGAAACAAAGTATAAGTTTTCATTATGTGAATAACTTGGAAATCTTAGCTCAAACAGCTGCAAAACCTGTTTTCCCAGCACGGAGACCTTGAGTTCTATAAGATAAAGCCATAAACATGTGTATCCGAGTCTTCTATCAAAAGTTACAGCTATTTCTATGAAGTTGTACAAAAACGCTTTCTTTCGCCAAGACAGTGCGTTTCTCACTGTTACATGCATTTGAATGGGGAACTCGACCGAAACAAAGTATAAGTTTTCATTATGTGAATAACTTGGAAATCTTAGCTCAAACAGCTGCAAAACCTGTTTTCCCAGCACGGAGACCTTGAGTTCTATAATATAAGGCCATAAACATGTTTGTCTGAGTCTTCTATCAAAAGTTACAGCTATTTCTATGAAGTTGTACAAAAACGCTTTCTTTCGCCAAGACAGTGCGTTTCTCACTGTTACATGCATTTGAATGGGGAACTCGACCGAAACAAAGTATAGGTTTTCATTATGTGAATAACTTGGAAATCTTAGCTCAAACAGCTGCAAAACCTGTTTTCCCAGCACGGAGACCTTGAGTTCTATAATATAAGGCCATAAACATGTTTGTCTGAGTCTTCTATCAAAAGTTACAGCTATTTATATGAAGTTGTACAAAAACGCTTTCTTTCGCCAAGACAGTGCGTTTCTCACTGTTACATGCATTTTGAATGGGGAACCCGACCGAAACAAAGTATAGGTTTTCATTATGTGAATAACTTGGAAATCTTAGCTCAAACAGCTGCAAAACCTGTTTTCCCAGCACGGAGACCTTGAGTTCTATAAGATAAAGCCATAAACATGTGTATCCGAGTCTTCTATCAAAAGTTACAGCTATTTCTATGAAGTTGTACAAAAACGCTTTCTTTCGCCAAGACAGTGCGTTTCTCACTGTTACATGCATTTGAATGGGGAACTCGACCGAAACAAAGTACAAGTTTTCATTATGTGAATAACTTGGAAATCTTAGCTCAAACAGCTGCAAAACCTGTTTTCCCAGCACGGAGACCTTGAGTTCTATAAGATAAAGCCATAAACATGTGTATCCGAGTCTTCTATCAAAAGTTACAGCTATTTCTATGAAGTTGTACAAAAACGCTTTCTTTCGCCAAGACAGTGCGTTTCTCACTGTTACATGCATTTGAATGGGGAACTCGACCGAAACAAAGTATAAGTTTTCATTATGTGAATAACTTGGAAATCTTAGCTCAAACAGCTGCAAAACCTGTTTTCCCAGCACGGAGACCTTGAGTTCTATAAGATAAAGCCATAAACATGTGTATCCGAGTCTTCTATCAAAAGTTACAGCTATTTCTATGAAGTTGTACAAAAACGCTTTCTTTCGCCAAGACAGTGCGTTTCTCACTGTTACATGCATTTTGAATGGGGAACTCGACCGAAACAAAGTATAGGTTTTCATTATGTGAATAACTTGGAAATCTTAGCTCAAACAGCTGCAAAACCTGTTTTCCCAGCACGGAGACCTTGAGTTCTATAAGATAAAGCCATAAACATGTGTATCCAAGTCTTCTATCAAAAGTTACAGCTATTTATATGAAGTTGTACAAAATAGCTTTCTTTCGCCAAGACAGTGCGTTTCTCACTGTTACATGCATTTGAATGGGGAACTCGACCGAAACAAAGTATAGGTTTTCATTATGTGAATAACTTGGAAATCTTAGCTCAAACAGCTGCAAAACCTGTTTTCCCAGCACGGAGACCTTGAGTTCTATAAGATAAAGCCATAAACATGTGTATCCGAGTCTTCTATCAAAAGTTACAGCTATTTATATGAAGTTGTACAAAAACGCTTTCTTTCGCCAAGACAGTGCGTTTCTCACTGTTACATGCATTTGAATGGGGAACTCGACCGAAACAAAGTATAAGTTTTCATTATGTGAATAACTTGGAAATCTTAGCTCAAACAGCTGCAAAACCTGTTTTCCCAGCACGGAGACCTTGAGTTCTATAATATAAGGCCATAAACATGTTTGTCTGAGTCTTCTATCAAAAGTTACAGCTATTTCTATGAAGTTGTACAAAAACGCTTTCTTTCGCCAAGACAGTGCGTTTCTCACTGTTACATGCATTTGAATGGGGAACTCGACCGAAACAAAGTATAGGTTTTCATTATGTGAATAACTTGGAAATCTTAGGTCAAACAGCTGCAAAACCTGTTTTCCCAGCACGGAGACCTTGAGTTCTATAATATAAGGCCATAAACATGTTTGTCTGAGTCTTCTATCAAAAGTTACAGCTATTTATATGAAGTTGTACAAAAACGCTTTCTTTCGCCAAGACAGTGCGTTTCTCACTGTTACATGCATTTGAATGGGGAACTCGACCGAAACAAAGTATAAGTTTTCATTATGTGAATAACTTGGAAATCTTAGCTCAAACAGCTGCAAAACCTGTTTTCCCAGCACGGAGACCTTGAGTTCTATAAGATAAAGCCATAAACATGTGTATCCGAGTCTTCTATCAAAAGTTACAGCTATTTATATGAAGTTGTACAAAAACGCTTTCTTTCGCCAAGACAGTGCGTTTCTCACTGTTACATGCATTTGAATGGGGAACTCGACCGAAACAAAGTATAAGTTTTCATTATGTGAATAACTTGGAAATCTTAGCTCAAACAGCTGCAAAACCTGTTTTCCCAGCACGGAGACCTTGAGTTCTATAAGATAAAGCCATAAACATGTGTATCCGAGTCTTCTATCAAAAGTTACAGCTATTTATATGAAGTTGTACAAAAACGCTTTCTTTCGCCAAGACAGTGCGTTTCTCACTGTTACATGCATTTTGAATGGGGAACTCGACCGAAACAAAGTATAGGTTTTCATTATGTGAATAACTTGGAAATCTTAGCTCAAACAGCTGCAAAACCTGTTTTCCCAGCACGGAGACCTTGAGTTCTATAAGATAAAGCCATAAACATGTGTATCCGAGTCTTCTATCAAAAGTTACAGCTATTTCTATGAAGTTGTACAAAATAGCTTTCTTTCGCCAAGACAGTGCGTTTCTCACTGTTACATGCATTTGAATGGGGAACTCGACCGAAACAAAGTATAGGTTTTCATTATGTGAATAACTTGGAAATCTTAGCTCAAACAGCTGCAAAACCTGTTTTCCCAGCACGGAGACCTTGAGTTCTATAAGATAAAGCCATAAACATGTGTATCCGAGTCTTCTATCAAAAGTTACAGCTATTTCTATGAAGTTGTACAAAAACGCTTTCTTTCGCCAAGACAGTGCGTTTCTCACTGTTACATGCATTTTGAATGGGGAACTCGACCGAAACAAAGTATAGGTTTTCATTATGTGAATAACTTGGAAATCTTAGCTCAAACAGCTGCAAAACCTGTTTTCCCAGCACGGAGACCTTGAGTTCTATAAGATAAAGCCATAAACATGTGTATCCGAGTCTTCTATCAAAAGTTACAGCTATTTCTATGAAGTTGTACAAAAACGCTTTCTTTCGCCAAGACAGTGCGTTTCTCACTGTTACATGCATTTGAATGGGGAACTCGACCGAAACAAAGTACAAGTTTTCATTATGTGAATAACTTGGAAATCTTAGCTCAAACAGCTGCAAAACCTGTTTTCCCAGCACGGAGACCTTGAGTTCTATAAGATAAAGCCATAAACATGTGTATCCGAGTCTTCTATCAAAAGTTACAGCTATTTCTATGAAGTTGTACAAAAACGCTTTCTTTCGCCAAGACAGTGCGTTTCTCACTGTTACATGCATTTGAATGGGGAACTCGACCGAAACAAAGTATAAGTTTTCATTATGTGAATAACTTGGAAATCTTAGCTCAAACAGCTGCAAAACCTGTTTTCCCAGCACGGAGACCTTGAGTTCTATAAGATAAAGCCATAAACATGTGTATCCGAGTCTTCTATCAAAAGTTACAGCTATTTCTATGAAGTTGTACAAAAACGCTTTCTTTCGCCAAGACAGTGCGTTTCTCACTGTTACATGCATTTTGAATGGGGAACTCGACCGAAACAAAGTATAGGTTTTCATTATGTGAATAACTTGGAAATCTTAGCTCAAACAGCTGCAAAACCTGTTTTCCCAGCACGGAGACCTTGAGTTCTATAAGATAAAGCCATAAACATGTGTATCCAAGTCTTCTATCAAAAGTTACAGCTATTTATATGAAGTTGTACAAAATAGCTTTCTTTCGCCAAGACAGTGCGTTTCTCACTGTTACATGCATTTGAATGGGGAACTCGACCGAAACAAAGTATAGGTTTTCATTATGTGAATAACTTGGAAATCTTAGCTCAAACAGCTGCAAAACCTGTTTTCCCAGCACGGAGACCTTGAGTTCTATAAGATAAAGCCATAAACATGTGTATCCGAGTCTTCTATCAAAAGTTACAGCTATTTATATGAAGTTGTACAAAAACGCTTTCTTTCGCCAAGACAGTGCGTTTCTCACTGTTACATGCATTTGAATGGGGAACTCGACCGAAACAAAGTATAAGTTTTCATTATGTGAATAACTTGGAAATCTTAGCTCAAACAGCTGCAAAACCTGTTTTCCCAGCACGGAGACCTTGAGTTCTATAATATAAGGCCATAAACATGTTTGTCTGAGTCTTCTATCAAAAGTTACAGCTATTTCTATGAAGTTGTACAAAAACGCTTTCTTTCGCCAAGACAGTGCGTTTCTCACTGTTACATGCATTTGAATGGGGAACTCGACCGAAACAAAGTATAGGTTTTCATTATGTGAATAACTTGGAAATCTTAGGTCAAACAGCTGCAAAACCTGTTTTCCCAGCACGGAGACCTTGAGGTCTATAATATAAGGCCATAAACATGTTTGTCTGAGTCTTCTATCAAAAGTTACAGCTATTTATATGAAGTTGTACAAAAACGCTTTCTTTCGCCAAGACAGTGCGTTTCTCACTGTTACATGCATTTGAATGGGGAACTCGACCGAAACAAAGTATAAGTTTTCATTATGTGAATAACTTGGAAATCTTAGCTCAAACAGCTGCAAAACCTGTTTTCCCAGCACGGAGACCTTGAGTTCTATAAGATAAAGCCATAAACATGTGTATCCGAGTCTTCTATCAAAAGTTACAGCTATTTATATGAAGTTGTACAAAAACGCTTTCTTTCGCCAAGACAGTGCGTTTCTCACTGTTACATGCATTTGAATGGGGAACTCGACCGAAACAAAGTATAAGTTTTCATTATGTGAATAACTTGGAAATCTTAGCTCAAACAGCTGCAAAACCTGTTTTCCCAGCACGGAGACCTTGAGTTCTATAAGATAAAGCCATAAACATGTGTATCCGAGTCTTCTATCAAAAGTTACAGCTATTTATATGAAGTTGTACAAAAACGCTTTCTTTCGCCAAGACAGTGCGTTTCTCACTGTTACATGCATTTTGAATGGGGAACTCGACCGAAACAAAGTATAGGTTTTCATTATGTGAATAACTTGGAAATCTTAGCTCAAACAGCTGCAAAACCTGTTTTCCCAGCACGGAGACCTTGAGTTCTATAAGATAAAGCCATAAACATGTGTATCCGAGTCTTCTATCAAAAGTTACAGCTATTTCTATGAAGTTGTACAAAATAGCTTTCTTTCGCCAAGACAGTGCGTTTCTCACTGTTACATGCATTTGAATGGGGAACTCGACCGAAACAAAGTATAGGTTTTCATTATGTGAATAACTTGGAAATCTTAGCTCAAACAGCTGCAAAACCTGTTTTCCCAGCACGGAGACCTTGAGTTCTATAAGATAAAGCCATAAACATGTGTATCCGAGTCTTCTATCAAAAGTTACAGCTATTTCTATGAAGTTGTACAAAAACGCTTTCTTTCGCCAAGACAGTGCGTTTCTCACTGTTACATGCATTTTGAATGGGGAACTCGACCGAAACAAAGTATAGGTTTTCATTATGTGAATAACTTGGAAATCTTAGCTCAAACAGCTGCAAAACCTGTTTTCCCAGCACGGAGACCTTGAGTTCTATAAGATAAAGCCATAAACATGTGTATCCGAGTCTTCTATCAAAAGTTACAGCTATTTATATGAAGTTGTACAAAAACGCTTTCTTTCGCCAAGACAGTGCGTTTCTCACTGTTACATGCATTTGAATGGGGAACTCGACCGAAACAAAGTATAAGTTTTCATTATGTGAATAACTTGGAAATCTTAGCTCAAACAGCTGCAAAACCTGTTTTCCCAGCACGGAGACCTTGAGTTCTATAAGATAAAGCCATAAACATGTGTATCCGAGTCTTCTATCAAAAGTTACAGCTATTTCTATGAAGTTGTACAAAAACGCTTTCTTTCGCCAAGACAGTGCGTTTCTCACTGTTACATGCATTTTGAATGGGGAACTCGACCGAAACAAAGTATAGGTTTTCATTATGTGAATAACTTGGAAATCTTAGCTCAAACAGCTGCAAAACCTGTTTTCCCAGCATGGAGACCTTGAGTTCTATAAGATAAAGCCATAAACATGTGTATCCGAGTCTTCTATCAAAAGTTACAGCTATTTATATGAAGTTGTACAAAATAGCTTTCTTTCGCCAAGACAGTGCGTTTCTCACTGTTACATGCATTTGAATGGGGAACTCGACCGAAACAAAGTATAGGTTTTCATTATGTGAATAACTTGGAAATCCTAGCTCAAACAGCTGCAAAACCTGTTTTCCCAGCACGGAGACCTTGAGTTCTATAAGATAAAGCCATAAACATGTGTATCCGAGTCTTCTATCAAAAGTTACAGCTATTTATATGAAGTTGTACAAAAACGCTTTCTTTCGCCAAGACAGTGCGTTTCTCACTGTTACATGCATTTGAATGGGGAACTCGACCGAAACAAAGTATAGGTTTTCATTATGTGAATAACTTGGAAATCTTAGCTCAAACAGCTGCAAAACCTGTTTTCCCAGCATGGAGACCTTGAGTTCTATAAGATAAAGCCATAAACATGTGTATCCGAGTCTTCTATCAAAAGTTACAGCTATTTATATGAAGTTGTACAAAATAGCTTTCTTTCGCCAAGACAGTGCGTTTCTCACTGTTACATGCATTTGAATGGGGAACTCGACCGAAACAAAGTATAGGTTTTCATTATGTGAATAACTTGGAAATCCTAGCTCAAACAGCTGCAAAACCTGTTTTCCCAGCACGGAGACCTTGAGTTCTATAAGATAAAGCCATAAACATGTGTATCCGAGTCTTCTATCAAAAGTTACAGCTATTTATATGAAGTTGTACAAAAACGCTTTCTTTCGCCAAGACAGTGCGTTTCTCACTGTTACATGCATTTGAATGGGGAACTCGACCGAAACAAAGTATAGGTTTTCATTATGTGAATAACTTGGAAATCTTAGGTCAAACAGCTGCAAAACCTGTTTTCCCAGCACGGAGACCTTGAGTTCTATAATATAAGGCCATAAACATGTTTGTCTGAGTCTTCTATCAAAAGTTACAGCTATTTCTATGAAGTTGTACAAAAACGCTTTCTTTCGCCAAGACAGTGCGTTTCTCACTGTTACATGCATTTTGAATGGGGAACCCGACCGAAACAAAATATAGGTTTTCATTATGTGAATAACTTGGAAATCTTAGCTCAAACAGCTGCAAAACCTGTTTTCCCAGCACGGAGACCTTGAGTTCTATAAGATAAAGCCATAAACATGTGTATCCGAGTCTTCTATCAAAAGTTACAGCTATTTATATGAAGTTGTACAAAAACGCTTTCTTTCGCCAAGACAGTGCGTTTCTCACTGTTACATGCATTTGAATGGGGAACTCGACCGAAACAAAGTATAAGTTTTCATTATGTGAATAACTTGGAAATCTTAGCTCAAACAGCTGCAAAACCTGTTTTCCCAGCACGGAGACCTTGAGTTCTATAAGATAAAGCCATAAACATGTGTATCCGAGTCTTCTATCAAAAGTTACAGCTATTTCTATGAAGTTGTACAAAAACGCTTTCTTTCGCCAAGACAGTGCGTTTCTCACTGTTACATGCATTTTGAATGGGGAACTCGACCGAAACAAAGTATAGGTTTTCATTATGTGAATAACTTGGAAATCTTAGCTCAAACAGCTGCAAAACCTGTTTTCCCAGCACGGAGACCTTGAGTTCTATAAGATAAAGCCATAAACATGTGTATCCGAGTCTTCTATCAAAAGTTACAGCTATTTATATGAAGTTGTACAAAATAGCTTTCTTTCGCCAAGACAGTGCGTTTCTCACTGTTACATGCATTTGAATGGGGAACTCGACCGAAACAAAGTATAGGTTTTCATTATGTGAATAACTTGGAAATCTTAGCTCAAACAGCTGCAAAACCTGTTTTCCCAGCACGGAGACCTTGAGTTCTATAAGATAAAGCCATAAACATGTGTATCCGAGTCTTCTATCAAAAGTTACAGCTATTTATATGAAGTTGTACAAAAACGCTTTCTTTCGCCAAGACAGTGCGTTTCTCACTGTTACATGCATTTGAATGGGGAACTCGACCGAAACAAAGTATAAGTTTTCATTATGTGAATAACTTGGAAATCTTAGCTCAAACAGCTGCAAAACCTGTTTTCCCAGCACGGAGACCTTGAGTTCTATAATATAAGGCCATAAACATGTTTGTCTGAGTCTTCTATCAAAAGTTACAGCTATTTCTATGAAGTTGTACAAAAACGCTTTCTTTCGCCAAGACAGTGCGTTTCTCACTGTTACATGCATTTGAATGGGGAACTCGACCGAAACAAAGTATAGGTTTTCATTATGTGAATAACTTGGAAATCTTAGCTCAAACAGCTGCAAAACCTGTTTTCCCAGCACGGAGACCTTGAGTTCTATAATATAAGGCCATAAACATGTTTGTCTGAGTCTTCTATCAAAAGTTACAGCTATTTCTATGAAGTTGTACAAAAACGCTTTCTTTCGCCAAGACAGTGCGTTTCTCACTGTTACATGCATTTTGAATGGGGAACCCGACCGAAACAAAATATAGGTTTTCATTATGTGAATAACTTGGAAATCTTAGCTCAAACAGCTGCAAAACCTGTTTTCCCAGCACGGAGACCTTGAGTTCTATAAGATAAAGCCATAAACATGTGTATCCGAGTCTTCTATCAAAAGTTACAGCTATTTCTATGAAGTTGTACAAAAACGCTTTCTTTCGCCAAGACAGTGCGTTTCTCACTGTTACATGCATTTTGAATGGGGAACTCGACCGAAACAAAGTATAGGTTTTCATTATGTGAATAACTTGGAAATCTTAGCTCAAACAGCTGCAAAACCTGTTTTCCCAGCACGGAGACCTTGAGTTCTATAAGATAAAGCCATAAACATGTGTATCCGAGTCTTCTATCAAAAGTTACAGCTATTTATATGAAGTTGTACAAAATAGCTTTCTTTCGCCAAGACAGTGCGTTTCTCACTGTTACATGCATTTGAATGGGGAACTCGACCGAAACAAAGTATAGGTTTTCATTATGTGAATAACTTGGAAATCTTAGCTCAAACAGCTGCAAAACCTGTTTTCCCAGCACGGAGACCTTGAGTTCTATAAGATAAAGCCATAAACATGTGTATCCGAGTCTTCTATCAAAAGTTACAGCTATTTATATGAAGTTGTACAAAAACGCTTTCTTTCGCCAAGACAGTGCGTTTCTCACTGTTACATGCATTTGAATGGGGAACTCGACCGAAACAAAGTATAAGTTTTCATTATGTGAATAACTTGGAAATCTTAGCTCAAACAGCTGCAAAACCTGTTTTCCCAGCACGGAGACCTTGAGTTCTATAAGATAAAGCCATAAACATGTGTATCCGAGTCTTCTATCAAAAGTTACAGCTATTTATATGAAGTTGTACAAAAACGCTTTCTTTCGCCAAGACAGTGCGTTTCTCACTGTTACATGCATTTGAATGGGGAACTCGACCGAAACAAAGTATAAGTTTTCATTATGTGAATAACTTGGAAATCTTAGCTCAAACAGCTGCAAAACCTGTTTTCCCAGCACGGAGACCTTGAGTTCTATAAGATAAAGCCATAAACATGTGTATCCGAGTCTTCTATCAAAAGTTACAGCTATTTATATGAAGTTGTACAAAAACGCTTTCTTTCGCCAAGACAGTGCGTTTCTCACTGTTACATGCATTTGAATGGGGAACTCGACCGAAACAAAGTATAAGTTTTCATTATGTGAATAACTTGGAAATCTTAGCTCAAACAGCTGCAAAACCTGTTTTCCCAGCACGGAGACCTTGAGTTCTATAAGATAAAGCCATAAACATGTGTATCCGAGTCTTCTATCAAAAGTTACAGCTATTTCTATGAAGTTGTACAAAAACGCTTTCTTTCGCCAAGACAGTGCGTTTCTCACTGTTACATGCATTTTGAATGGGGAACTCGACCGAAACAAAGTATAGGTTTTCATTATGTGAATAACTTGGAAATCTTAGCTCAAACAGCTGCAAAACCTGTTTTCCCAGCACGGAGACCTTGAGTTCTATAAGATAAAGCCATAAACATGTGTATCCGAGTCTTCTATCAAAAGTTACAGCTATTTATATGAAGTTGTACAAAATAGCTTTCTTTCGCCAAGACAGTGCGTTTCTCACTGTTACATGCATTTGAATGGGGAACTCGACCGAAACAAAGTATAGGTTTTCATTATGTGAATAACTTGGAAATCTTAGCTCAAACAGCTGCAAAACCTGTTTTCCCAGCACGGAGACCTTGAGTTCTATAAGATAAAGCCATAAACATGTGTATCCGAGTCTTCTATCAAAAGTTACAGCTATTTATATGAAGTTGTACAAAAACGCTTTCTTTCGCCAAGACAGTGCGTTTCTCACTGTTACATGCATTTGAATGGGGAACTCGACCGAAACAAAGTATAAGTTTTCATTATGTGAATAACTTGGAAATCTTAGCTCAAACAGCTGCAAAACCTGTTTTCCCAGCACGGAGACCTTGAGTTCTATAATATAAGGCCATAAACATGTTTGTCTGAGTCTTCTATCAAAAGTTACAGCTATTTCTATGAAGTTGTACAAAAACGCTTTCTTTCGCCAAGACAGTGCGTTTCTCACTGTTACATGCATTTTGAATGGGGAACCCGACCGAAACAAAATATAGGTTTTCATTATGTGAATAACTTGGAAATCTTAGCTCAAACAGCTGCAAAACCTGTTTTCCCAGCACGGAGACCTTGAGTTCTATAATATAAGGCCATAAACATGTTTGTCTGAGTCTTCTATCAAAAGTTACAGCTATTTCTATGAAGTTGTACAAAAACGCTTTCTTTCGCCAAGACAGTGCGTTTCTCACTGTTACATGCATTTTGAATGGGGAACCCGACCGAAACAAAATATAGGTTTTCATTATGTGAATAACTTGGAAATCTTAGCTCAAACAGCTGCAAAACCTGTTTTCCCAGCACGGAGACCTTGAGTTCTATAAGATAAAGCCATAAACATGTGTATCCGAGTCTTCTATCAAAAGTTACAGCTATTTATATGAAGTTGTACAAAATAGCTTTCTTTCGCCAAGACAGTGCGTTTCTCACTGTTACATGCATTTGAATGGGGAACTCGACCGAAACAAAGTATAGGTTTTCATTATGTGAATAACTTGGAAATCTTAGCTCAAACAGCTGCAAAACCTGTTTTCCCAGCACGGAGACCTTGAGTTCTATAAGATAAAGCAATAAACATGTGTATCCGAGTCTTCTATCAAAAGTTACAGCTATTTCTATGAAGTTGTACAAAAACGCTTTCTTTCGCCAAGACAGTGCGTTTCTCACTGTTACATGCATTTGAATGGGGAACTCGACCGAAACAAAGTATAAGTTTTCATTATGTGAATAACTTGGAAATCTTAGCTCAAACAGCTGCAAAACCTGTTTTCCCAGCACGGAGACCTTAAGTTCTATAAGATAAAGCCATAAACATGTGTATCCGAGTCTTCTATCAAAAGTTACAGCTATTTCTATGAAGTTGTACAAAAACGCTTTCTTTCGCCAAGACAGTGCGTTTCTCACTGTTACATGCATTTTGAATGGGGAACTCGACCGAAACAAAGTATAGGTTTTCATTATGTGAATAACTTGGAAATCTTAGCTCAAACAGCTGCAAAACCTGTTTTCCCAGCACGGAGACCTTGAGTTCTATAAGATAAAGCCATAAACATGTGTATCCGAGTCTTCTATCAAAAGTTACAGCTATTTATATGAAGTTGTACAAAAACGCTTTCTTTCGCCAAGACAGTGCGTTTCTCACTGTTACATGCATTTTGAATGGGGAACTCGACCGAAACAAAGTATAGGTTTTCATTATGTGAATAACTTGGAAATCTTAGCTCAAACAGCTGCAAAACCTGTTTTCCCAGCACGGAGACCTTGAGTTCTATAAGATAAAGCCATAAACATGTGTATCCGAGTCTTCTATCAAAAGTTACAGCTATTTATATGAAGTTGTACAAAATAGCTTTCTTTCGCCAAGACAGTGCGTTTCTCACTGTTACATGCATTTGAATGGGGAACTCGACCGAAACAAAGTATAGGTTTTCATTATGTGAATAACTTGGAAATCTTAGCTCAAACAGCTGCAAAACCTGTTTTCCCAGCACGGAGACCTTGAGTTCTATAAGATAAAGCCATAAACATGTGTATCCGAGTCTTCTATCAAAAGTTACAGCTATTTATATGAAGTTGTACAAAAACGCTTTCTTTCGCCAAGACAGTGCGTTTCTCACTGTTACATGCATTTGAATGGGGAACTCGACCGAAACAAAGTACAAGTTTTCATTATGTGAATAACTTGGAAATCTTAGCTCAAACAGCTGCAAAACCTGTTTTCCCAGCACGGAGACCTTGAGTTCTATAAGATAAAGCCATAAACATGTGTATCCGAGTCTTCTATCAAAAGTTACAGCTATTTATATGAAGTTGTACAAAAATGCTTTCTTTCGCCAAGACAGTGCGTTTCTCACTGTTACATGCATTTGAATGGGGAACTCGACCGAAACAAAGTACAAGTTTTCATTATGTGAATAACTTGGAAATCTTAGCTCAAACAGCTGCAAAACCTGTTTTCCCAGCACGGAGACCTTGAGTTCTATAAGATAAAGCCATAAACATGTGTATCCGAGTCTTCTATCAAAAGTTACAGCTATTTATATGAAGTTGTACAAAAACGCTTTCTTTCGCCAAGACAGTGCGTTTCTCACTGTTACATGCATTTTGAATGGGGAACCCGACCGAAACAAAGTATAGGTTTTCATTATGTGAATAACTTGGAAATCTTAGCTCAAACAGCTGCAAAACCTGTTTTCCCAGCACGGAGACCTTGAGTTCTATAAGATAAAGCCATAAACATGTGTATCCGAGTCTTCTATCAAAAGTTACAGCTATTTATATGAAGTTGTACAAAAACGCTTTCTTTCGCCAAGACAGTGCGTTTCTCACTGTTACATGCATTTGAATGGGGAACTCGACCGAAACAAAGTACAAGTTTTCATTATGTGAATAACTTGGAAATCTTAGCTCAAACAGCTGCAAAACCTGTTTTCCCAGCACGGAGACCTTGAGTTCTATAAGATAAAGCCATAAACATGTGTATCCGAGTCTTCTATCAAAAGTTACAGCTATTTCTATGAAGTTGTACAAAAACGCTTTCTTTCGCCAAGACAGTGCGTTTCTCACTGTTACATGCATTTGAATGGGGAACTCGACCGAAACAAAGTATAAGTTTTCATTATGTGAATAACTTGGAAATCTTAGCTCAAACAGCTGCAAAACCTGTTTTCCCAGCACAGAGACCTTGAGTTCTATAAGATAAAGCCATAAACATGTGTATCCGAGTCTTCTATCAAAAGTTACAGCTATTTATATGAAGTTGTACAAAAACGCTTTCTTTCGCCAAGACAGTGCGTTTCTCACTGTTACATGCATTTGAATGGGGAACTCGACCGAAACAAAGTACAAGTTTTCATTATGTGAATAACTTGGAAATCTTAGCTCAAACAGCTGCAAAACCTGTTTTCCCAGCACGGAGACCTTGAGTTCTATAAGATAAAGCCATAAACATGTGTATCCGAGTCTTCTATCAAAAGTTACAGCTATTTATATGAAGTTGTACAAAAACGCTTTCTTTCGCCAAGACAGTGCGTTTCTCACTGTTACATGCATTTGAATGGGGAACTCGACCGAAACAAAGTATAAGTTTTCATTATGTGAATAACTTGGAAATCTTAGCTCAAACAGCTGCAAAACCTGTTTTCCCAGCACGGAGACCTTGAGTTCTATAAGATAAAGCCATAAACATGTGTATCCGAGTCTTCTATCAAAAGTTACAGCTATTTATATGAAGTTGTACAAAAACGCTTTCTTTCGCCAAGACAGTGCGTTTCTCACTGTTACATGCATTTTGAATGGGGAACTCGACCGAAACAAAGTATAGGTTTTCATTATGTGAATAACTTGGAAATCTTAGCTCAAACAGCTGCAAAACCTGTTTTCCCAGCACGGAGACCTTGAGTTCTATAAGATAAAGCCATAAACATGTGTATCCGAGTCTTCTATCAAAAGTTACAGCTATTTCTATGAAGTTGTACAAAATAGCTTTCTTTCGCCAAGACAGTGCGTTTCTCACTGTTACATGCATTTGAATGGGGAACTCGACCGAAACAAAGTATAGGTTTTCATTATGTGAATAACTTGGAAATCTTAGCTCAAACAGCTGCAAAACCTGTTTTCCCAGCACGGAGACCTTGAGTTCTATAAGATAAAGCCATAAACATGTGTATCCGAGTCTTCTATCAAAAGTTACAGCTATTTCTATGAAGTTGTACAAAAACGCTTTCTTTCGCCAAGACAGTGCGTTTCTCACTGTTACATGCATTTTGAATGGGGAACTCGACCGAAACAAAGTATAGGTTTTCATTATGTGAATAACTTGGAAATCTTAGCTCAAACAGCTGCAAAACCTGTTTTCCCAGCACGGAGACCTTGAGTTCTATAAGATAAAGCCATAAACATGTGTATCCGAGTCTTCTATCAAAAGTTACAGCTATTTCTATGAAGTTGTACAAAAACGCTTTCTTTCGCCAAGACAGTGCGTTTCTCACTGTTACATGCATTTGAATGGGGAACTCGACCGAAACAAAGTACAAGTTTTCATTATGTGAATAACTTGGAAATCTTAGCTCAAACAGCTGCAAAACCTGTTTTCCCAGCACGGAGACCTTGAGTTCTATAAGATAAAGCCATAAACATGTGTATCCGAGTCTTCTATCAAAAGTTACAGCTATTTCTATGAAGTTGTACAAAAACGCTTTCTTTCGCCAAGACAGTGCGTTTCTCACTGTTACATGCATTTGAATGGGGAACTCGACCGAAACAAAGTATAAGTTTTCATTATGTGAATAACTTGGAAATCTTAGCTCAAACAGCTGCAAAACCTGTTTTCCCAGCACGGAGACCTTGAGTTCTATAAGATAAAGCCATAAACATGTGTATCCGAGTCTTCTATCAAAAGTTACAGCTATTTCTATGAAGTTGTACAAAAACGCTTTCTTTCGCCAAGACAGTGCGTTTCTCACTGTTACATGCATTTTGAATGGGGAACTCGACCGAAACAAAGTATAGGTTTTCATTATGTGAATAACTTGGAAATCTTAGCTCAAACAGCTGCAAAACCTGTTTTCCCAGCACGGAGACCTTGAGTTCTATAAGATAAAGCCATAAACATGTGTATCCAAGTCTTCTATCAAAAGTTACAGCTATTTATATGAAGTTGTACAAAATAGCTTTCTTTCGCCAAGACAGTGCGTTTCTCACTGTTACATGCATTTGAATGGGGAACTCGACCGAAACAAAGTATAGGTTTTCATTATGTGAATAACTTGGAAATCTTAGCTCAAACAGCTGCAAAACCTGTTTTCCCAGCACGGAGACCTTGAGTTCTATAAGATAAAGCCATAAACATGTGTATCCGAGTCTTCTATCAAAAGTTACAGCTATTTATATGAAGTTGTACAAAAACGCTTTCTTTCGCCAAGACAGTGCGTTTCTCACTGTTACATGCATTTGAATGGGGAACTCGACCGAAACAAAGTATAAGTTTTCATTATGTGAATAACTTGGAAATCTTAGCTCAAACAGCTGCAAAACCTGTTTTCCCAGCACGGAGACCTTGAGTTCTATAATATAAGGCCATAAACATGTTTGTCTGAGTCTTCTATCAAAAGTTACAGCTATTTCTATGAAGTTGTACAAAAACGCTTTCTTTCGCCAAGACAGTGCGTTTCTCACTGTTACATGCATTTGAATGGGGAACTCGACCGAAACAAAGTATAGGTTTTCATTATGTGAATAACTTGGAAATCTTAGGTCAAACAGCTGCAAAACCTGTTTTCCCAGCACGGAGACCTTGAGGTCTATAATATAAGGCCATAAACATGTTTGTCTGAGTCTTCTATCAAAAGTTACAGCTATTTATATGAAGTTGTACAAAAACGCTTTCTTTCGCCAAGACAGTGCGTTTCTCACTGTTACATGCATTTGAATGGGGAACTCGACCGAAACAAAGTATAAGTTTTCATTATGTGAATAACTTGGAAATCTTAGCTCAAACAGCTGCAAAACCTGTTTTCCCAGCACGGAGACCTTGAGTTCTATAAGATAAAGCCATAAACATGTGTATCCGAGTCTTCTATCAAAAGTTACAGCTATTTATATGAAGTTGTACAAAAACGCTTTCTTTCGCCAAGACAGTGCGTTTCTCACTGTTACATGCATTTGAATGGGGAACTCGACCGAAACAAAGTATAAGTTTTCATTATGTGAATAACTTGGAAATCTTAGCTCAAACAGCTGCAAAACCTGTTTTCCCAGCACGGAGACCTTGAGTTCTATAAGATAAAGCCATAAACATGTGTATCCGAGTCTTCTATCAAAAGTTACAGCTATTTATATGAAGTTGTACAAAAACGCTTTCTTTCGCCAAGACAGTGCGTTTCTCACTGTTACATGCATTTTGAATGGGGAACTCGACCGAAACAAAGTATAGGTTTTCATTATGTGAATAACTTGGAAATCTTAGCTCAAACAGCTGCAAAACCTGTTTTCCCAGCACGGAGACCTTGAGTTCTATAAGATAAAGCCATAAACATGTGTATCCGAGTCTTCTATCAAAAGTTACAGCTATTTCTATGAAGTTGTACAAAATAGCTTTCTTTCGCCAAGACAGTGCGTTTCTCACTGTTACATGCATTTGAATGGGGAACTCGACCGAAACAAAGTATAGGTTTTCATTATGTGAATAACTTGGAAATCTTAGCTCAAACAGCTGCAAAACCTGTTTTCCCAGCACGGAGACCTTGAGTTCTATAAGATAAAGCCATAAACATGTGTATCCGAGTCTTCTATCAAAAGTTACAGCTATTTCTATGAAGTTGTACAAAAACGCTTTCTTTCGCCAAGACAGTGCGTTTCTCACTGTTACATGCATTTTGAATGGGGAACTCGACCGAAACAAAGTATAGGTTTTCATTATGTGAATAACTTGGAAATCTTAGCTCAAACAGCTGCAAAACCTGTTTTCCCAGCACGGAGACCTTGAGTTCTATAAGATAAAGCCATAAACATGTGTATCCGAGTCTTCTATCAAAAGTTACAGCTATTTATATGAAGTTGTACAAAAACGCTTTCTTTCGCCAAGACAGTGCGTTTCTCACTGTTACATGCATTTGAATGGGGAACTCGACCGAAACAAAGTATAAGTTTTCATTATGTGAATAACTTGGAAATCTTAGCTCAAACAGCTGCAAAACCTGTTTTCCCAGCACGGAGACCTTGAGTTCTATAAGATAAAGCCATAAACATGTGTATCCGAGTCTTCTATCAAAAGTTACAGCTATTTCTATGAAGTTGTACAAAAACGCTTTCTTTCGCCAAGACAGTGCGTTTCTCACTGTTACATGCATTTGAATGGGGAACTCGACCGAAACAAAGTATAAGTTTTCATTATGTGAATAACTTGGAAATCTTAGCTCAAACAGCTGCAAAACCTGTTTTCCCAGCACGGAGACCTTGAGTTCTATAAGATAAAGCCATAAACATGTGTATCCGAGTCTTCTATCAAAAGTTACAGCTATTTCTATGAAGTTGTACAAAAACGCTTTCTTTCGCCAAGACAGTGCGTTTCTCACTGTTACATGCATTTTGAATGGGGAACTCGACCGAAACAAAGTATAGGTTTTCATTATGTGAATAACTTGGAAATCTTAGCTCAAACAGCTGCAAAACCTGTTTTCCCAGCACGGAGACCTTGAGTTCTATAAGATAAAGCCATAAACATGTGTATCCGAGTCTTCTATCAAAAGTTACAGCTATTTATATGAAGTTGTACAAAATAGCTTTCTTTCGCCAAGACAGTGCGTTTCTCACTGTTACATGCATTTGAATGGGGAACTCGACCGAAACAAAGTATAGGTTTTCATTATGTGAATAACTTGGAAATCCTAGCTCAAACAGCTGCAAAACCTGTTTTCCCAGCACGGAGACCTTGAGTTCTATAAGATAAAGCCATAAACATGTGTATCCGAGTCTTCTATCAAAAGTTACAGCTATTTATATGAAGTTGTACAAAAACGCTTTCTTTCGCCAAGACAGTGCGTTTCTCACTGTTACATGCATTTGAATGGGGAACTCGACCGAAACAAAGTATAAGTTTTCATTATGTGAATAACTTGGAAATCTTAGCTCAAACAGCTGCAAAACCTGTTTTCCCAGCACAGAGACCTTGAGTTCTATAAGATAAAGCCATAAACATGTGTATCCGAGTCTTCTATCAAAAGTTACAGCTATTTATATGAAGTTGTACAAAAACGCTTTCTTTCGCCAAGACAGTGCGTTTCTCACTGTTACATGCATTTGAATGGGGAACTCGACCGAAACAAAGTACAAGTTTTCATTATGTGAATAACTTGGAAATCTTAGCTCAAACAGCTGCAAAACCTGTTTTCCCAGCACGGAGACCTTGAGTTCTATAAGATAAAGCCATAAACATGTGTATCCGAGTCTTCTATCAAAAGTTACAGCTATTTATATGAAGTTGTACAAAAACGCTTTCTTTCGCCAAGACAGTGCGTTTCTCACTGTTACATGCATTTGAATGGGGAACTCGACCGAAACAAAGTATAAGTTTTCATTATGTGAATAACTTGGAAATCTTAGCTCAAACAGCTGCAAAACCTGTTTTCCCAGCACGGAGACCTTGAGTTCTATAAGATAAAGCCATAAACATGTGTATCCGAGTCTTCTATCAAAAGTTACAGCTATTTATATGAAGTTGTACAAAAACGCTTTCTTTCGCCAAGACAGTGCGTTTCTCACTGTTACATGCATTTTGAATGGGGAACTCGACCGAAACAAAGTATAGGTTTTCATTATGTGAATAACTTGGAAATCTTAGCTCAAACAGCTGCAAAACCTGTTTTCCCAGCACGGAGACCTTGAGTTCTATAAGATAAAGCCATAAACATGTGTATCCGAGTCTTCTATCAAAAGTTACAGCTATTTCTATGAAGTTGTACAAAATAGCTTTCTTTCGCCAAGACAGTGCGTTTCTCACTGTTACATGCATTTGAATGGGGAACTCGACCGAAACAAAGTATAGGTTTTCATTATGTGAATAACTTGGAAATCTTAGCTCAAACAGCTGCAAAACCTGTTTTCCCAGCACGGAGACCTTGAGTTCTATAAGATAAAGCCATAAACATGTGTATCCGAGTCTTCTATCAAAAGTTACAGCTATTTCTATGAAGTTGTACAAAAACGCTTTCTTTCGCCAAGACAGTGCGTTTCTCACTGTTACATGCATTTTGAATGGGGAACTCGACCGAAACAAAGTATAGGTTTTCATTATGTGAATAACTTGGAAATCTTAGCTCAAACAGCTGCAAAACCTGTTTTCCCAGCACGGAGACCTTGAGTTCTATAAGATAAAGCCATAAACATGTGTATCCGAGTCTTCTATCAAAAGTTACAGCTATTTCTATGAAGTTGTACAAAAACGCTTTCTTTCGCCAAGACAGTGCGTTTCTCACTGTTACATGCATTTGAATGGGGAACTCGACCGAAACAAAGTACAAGTTTTCATTATGTGAATAACTTGGAAATCTTAGCTCAAACAGCTGCAAAACCTGTTTTCCCAGCACGGAGACCTTGAGTTCTATAAGATAAAGCCATAAACATGTGTATCCGAGTCTTCTATCAAAAGTTACAGCTATTTCTATGAAGTTGTACAAAAACGCTTTCTTTCGCCAAGACAGTGCGTTTCTCACTGTTACATGCATTTGAATGGGGAACTCGACCGAAACAAAGTATAAGTTTTCATTATGTGAATAACTTGGAAATCTTAGCTCAAACAGCTGCAAAACCTGTTTTCCCAGCACGGAGACCTTGAGTTCTATAAGATAAAGCCATAAACATGTGTATCCGAGTCTTCTATCAAAAGTTACAGCTATTTCTATGAAGTTGTACAAAAACGCTTTCTTTCGCCAAGACAGTGCGTTTCTCACTGTTACATGCATTTTGAATGGGGAACTCGACCGAAACAAAGTATAGGTTTTCATTATGTGAATAACTTGGAAATCTTAGCTCAAACAGCTGCAAAACCTGTTTTCCCAGCACGGAGACCTTGAGTTCTATAAGATAAAGCCATAAACATGTGTATCCAAGTCTTCTATCAAAAGTTACAGCTATTTATATGAAGTTGTACAAAATAGCTTTCTTTCGCCAAGACAGTGCGTTTCTCACTGTTACATGCATTTGAATGGGGAACTCGACCGAAACAAAGTATAGGTTTTCATTATGTGAATAACTTGGAAATCTTAGCTCAAACAGCTGCAAAACCTGTTTTCCCAGCACGGAGACCTTGAGTTCTATAAGATAAAGCCATAAACATGTGTATCCGAGTCTTCTATCAAAAGTTACAGCTATTTATATGAAGTTGTACAAAAACGCTTTCTTTCGCCAAGACAGTGCGTTTCTCACTGTTACATGCATTTGAATGGGGAACTCGACCGAAACAAAGTATAAGTTTTCATTATGTGAATAACTTGGAAATCTTAGCTCAAACAGCTGCAAAACCTGTTTTCCCAGCACGGAGACCTTGAGTTCTATAATATAAGGCCATAAACATGTTTGTCTGAGTCTTCTATCAAAAGTTACAGCTATTTCTATGAAGTTGTACAAAAACGCTTTCTTTCGCCAAGACAGTGCGTTTCTCACTGTTACATGCATTTGAATGGGGAACTCGACCGAAACAAAGTATAGGTTTTCATTATGTGAATAACTTGGAAATCTTAGGTCAAACAGCTGCAAAACCTGTTTTCCCAGCACGGAGACCTTGAGGTCTATAATATAAGGCCATAAACATGTTTGTCTGAGTCTTCTATCAAAAGTTACAGCTATTTATATGAAGTTGTACAAAAACGCTTTCTTTCGCCAAGACAGTGCGTTTCTCACTGTTACATGCATTTGAATGGGGAACTCGACCGAAACAAAGTATAAGTTTTCATTATGTGAATAACTTGGAAATCTTAGCTCAAACAGCTGCAAAACCTGTTTTCCCAGCACGGAGACCTTGAGTTCTATAAGATAAAGCCATAAACATGTGTATCCGAGTCTTCTATCAAAAGTTACAGCTATTTATATGAAGTTGTACAAAAACGCTTTCTTTCGCCAAGACAGTGCGTTTCTCACTGTTACATGCATTTGAATGGGGAACTCGACCGAAACAAAGTATAAGTTTTCATTATGTGAATAACTTGGAAATCTTAGCTCAAACAGCTGCAAAACCTGTTTTCCCAGCACGGAGACCTTGAGTTCTATAAGATAAAGCCATAAACATGTGTATCCGAGTCTTCTATCAAAAGTTACAGCTATTTATATGAAGTTGTACAAAAACGCTTTCTTTCGCCAAGACAGTGCGTTTCTCACTGTTACATGCATTTTGAATGGGGAACTCGACCGAAACAAAGTATAGGTTTTCATTATGTGAATAACTTGGAAATCTTAGCTCAAACAGCTGCAAAACCTGTTTTCCCAGCACGGAGACCTTGAGTTCTATAAGATAAAGCCATAAACATGTGTATCCGAGTCTTCTATCAAAAGTTACAGCTATTTCTATGAAGTTGTACAAAATAGCTTTCTTTCGCCAAGACAGTGCGTTTCTCACTGTTACATGCATTTGAATGGGGAACTCGACCGAAACAAAGTATAGGTTTTCATTATGTGAATAACTTGGAAATCTTAGCTCAAACAGCTGCAAAACCTGTTTTCCCAGCACGGAGACCTTGAGTTCTATAAGATAAAGCCATAAACATGTGTATCCGAGTCTTCTATCAAAAGTTACAGCTATTTCTATGAAGTTGTACAAAAACGCTTTCTTTCGCCAAGACAGTGCGTTTCTCACTGTTACATGCATTTTGAATGGGGAACTCGACCGAAACAAAGTATAGGTTTTCATTATGTGAATAACTTGGAAATCTTAGCTCAAACAGCTGCAAAACCTGTTTTCCCAGCACGGAGACCTTGAGTTCTATAAGATAAAGCCATAAACATGTGTATCCGAGTCTTCTATCAAAAGTTACAGCTATTTATATGAAGTTGTACAAAAACGCTTTCTTTCGCCAAGACAGTGCGTTTCTCACTGTTACATGCATTTGAATGGGGAACTCGACCGAAACAAAGTATAAGTTTTCATTATGTGAATAACTTGGAAATCTTAGCTCAAACAGCTGCAAAACCTGTTTTCCCAGCACGGAGACCTTGAGTTCTATAAGATAAAGCCATAAACATGTGTATCCGAGTCTTCTATCAAAAGTTACAGCTATTTCTATGAAGTTGTACAAAAACGCTTTCTTTCGCCAAGACAGTGCGTTTCTCACTGTTACATGCATTTGAATGGGGAACTCGACCGAAACAAAGTATAAGTTTTCATTATGTGAATAACTTGGAAATCTTAGCTCAAACAGCTGCAAAACCTGTTTTCCCAGCACGGAGACCTTGAGTTCTATAAGATAAAGCCATAAACATGTGTATCCGAGTCTTCTATCAAAAGTTACAGCTATTTCTATGAAGTTGTACAAAAACGCTTTCTTTCGCCAAGACAGTGCGTTTCTCACTGTTACATGCATTTTGAATGGGGAACTCGACCGAAACAAAGTATAGGTTTTCATTATGTGAATAACTTGGAAATCTTAGCTCAAACAGCTGCAAAACCTGTTTTCCCAGCACGGAGACCTTGAGTTCTATAAGATAAAGCCATAAACATGTGTATCCGAGTCTTCTATCAAAAGTTACAGCTATTTATATGAAGTTGTACAAAATAGCTTTCTTTCGCCAAGACAGTGCGTTTCTCACTGTTACATGCATTTGAATGGGGAACTCGACCGAAACAAAGTATAGGTTTTCATTATGTGAATAACTTGGAAATCCTAGCTCAAACAGCTGCAAAACCTGTTTTCCCAGCACGGAGACCTTGAGTTCTATAAGATAAAGCCATAAACATGTGTATCCGAGTCTTCTATCAAAAGTTACAGCTATTTATATGAAGTTGTACAAAAACGCTTTCTTTCGCCAAGACAGTGCGTTTCTCACTGTTACATGCATTTGAATGGGGAACTCGACCGAAACAAAGTATAAGTTTTCATTATGTGAATAACTTGGAAATCTTAGCTCAAACAGCTGCAAAACCTGTTTTCCCAGCACGGAGACCTTGAGTTCTATAATATAAGGCCATAAACATGTTTGTCTGAGTCTTCTATCAAAAGTTACAGCTATTTCTATGAAGTTGTACAAAAACGCTTTCTTTCGCCAAGACAGTGCGTTTCTCACTGTTACATGCATTTGAATGGGGAACTCGACCGAAACAAAGTATAGGTTTTCATTATGTGAATAACTTGGAAATCTTAGGTCAAACAGCTGCAAAACCTGTTTTCCCAGCACGGAGACCTTGAGTTCTATAATATAAGGCCATAAACATGTTTGTCTGAGTCTTCTATCAAAAGTTACAGCTATTTCTATGAAGTTGTACAAAAACGCTTTCTTTCGCCAAGACAGTGCGTTTCTCACTGTTACATGCATTTTGAATGGGGAACCCGACCGAAACAAAATATAGGTTTTCATTATGTGAATAACTTGGAAATCTTAGCTCAAACAGCTGCAAAACCTGTTTTCCCAGCACGGAGACCTTGAGTTCTATAAGATAAAGCCATAAACATGTGTATCCGAGTCTTCTATCAAAAGTTACAGCTATTTATATGAAGTTGTACAAAAACGCTTTCTTTCGCCAAGACAGTGCGTTTCTCACTGTTACATGCATTTGAATGGGGAACTCGACCGAAACAAAGTATAAGTTTTCATTATGTGAATAACTTGGAAATCTTAGCTCAAACAGCTGCAAAACCTGTTTTCCCAGCACGGAGACCTTGAGTTCTATAAGATAAAGCCATAAACATGTGTATCCGAGTCTTCTATCAAAAGTTACAGCTATTTCTATGAAGTTGTACAAAAACGCTTTCTTTCGCCAAGACAGTGCGTTTCTCACTGTTACATGCATTTTGAATGGGGAACTCGACCGAAACAAAGTATAGGTTTTCATTATGTGAATAACTTGGAAATCTTAGCTCAAACAGCTGCAAAACCTGTTTTCCCAGCACGGAGACCTTGAGTTCTATAAGATAAAGCCATAAACATGTGTATCCGAGTCTTCTATCAAAAGTTACAGCTATTTATATGAAGTTGTACAAAATAGCTTTCTTTCGCCAAGACAGTGCGTTTCTCACTGTTACATGCATTTGAATGGGGAACTCGACCGAAACAAAGTATAGGTTTTCATTATGTGAATAACTTGGAAATCTTAGCTCAAACAGCTGCAAAACCTGTTTTCCCAGCACGGAGACCTTGAGTTCTATAAGATAAAGCCATAAACATGTGTATCCGAGTCTTCTATCAAAAGTTACAGCTATTTATATGAAGTTGTACAAAAACGCTTTCTTTCGCCAAGACAGTGCGTTTCTCACTGTTACATGCATTTGAATGGGGAACTCGACCGAAACAAAGTATAAGTTTTCATTATGTGAATAACTTGGAAATCTTAGCTCAAACAGCTGCAAAACCTGTTTTCCCAGCACGGAGACCTTGAGTTCTATAATATAAGGCCATAAACATGTTTGTCTGAGTCTTCTATCAAAAGTTACAGCTATTTCTATGAAGTTGTACAAAAACGCTTTCTTTCGCCAAGACAGTGCGTTTCTCACTGTTACATGCATTTGAATGGGGAACTCGACCGAAACAAAGTATAGGTTTTCATTATGTGAATAACTTGGAAATCTTAGCTCAAACAGCTGCAAAACCTGTTTTCCCAGCACGGAGACCTTGAGTTCTATAATATAAGGCCATAAACATGTTTGTCTGAGTCTTCTATCAAAAGTTACAGCTATTTCTATGAAGTTGTACAAAAACGCTTTCTTTCGCCAAGACAGTGCGTTTCTCACTGTTACATGCATTTTGAATGGGGAACCCGACCGAAACAAAATATAGGTTTTCATTATGTGAATAACTTGGAAATCTTAGCTCAAACAGCTGCAAAACCTGTTTTCCCAGCACGGAGACCTTGAGTTCTATAAGATAAAGCCATAAACATGTGTATCCGAGTCTTCTATCAAAAGTTACAGCTATTTATATGAAGTTGTACAAAATAGCTTTCTTTCGCCAAGACAGTGCGTTTCTCACTGTTACATGCATTTGAATGGGGAACTCGACCGAAACAAAGTATAGGTTTTCATTATGTGAATAACTTGGAAATCTTAGCTCAAACAGCTGCAAAACCTGTTTTCCCAGCACGGAGACCTTGAGTTCTATAAGATAAAGCCATAAACATGTGTATCCGAGTCTTCTATCAAAAGTTACAGCTATTTCTATGAAGTTGTACAAAAACGCTTTCTTTCGCCAAGACAGTGCGTTTCTCACTGTTACATGCATTTGAATGGGGAACTCGACCGAAACAAAGTATAAGTTTTCATTATGTGAATAACTTGGAAATCTTAGCTCAAACAGCTGCAAAACCTGTTTTCCCAGCACGGAGACCTTGAGTTCTATAAGATAAAGCCATAAACATGTGTATCCGAGTCTTCTATCAAAAGTTACAGCTATTTATATGAAGTTGTACAAAAACGCTTTCTTTCGCCAAGACAGTGCGTTTCTCACTGTTACATGCATTTGAATGGGGAACTCGACCGAAACAAAGTATAAGTTTTCATTATGTGAATAACTTGGAAATCTTAGCTCAAACAGCTGCAAAACCTGTTTTCCCAGCACGGAGACCTTGAGTTCTATAAGATAAAGCCATAAACATGTGTATCCGAGTCTTCTATCAAAAGTTACAGCTATTTATATGAAGTTGTACAAAAACGCTTTCTTTCGCCAAGACAGTGCGTTTCTCACTGTTACATGCATTTGAATGGGGAACTCGACCGAAACAAAGTATAAGTTTTCATTATGTGAATAACTTGGAAATCTTAGCTCAAACAGCTGCAAAACCTGTTTTCCCAGCACGGAGACCTTGAGTTCTATAAGATAAAGCCATAAACATGTGTATCCGAGTCTTCTATCAAAAGTTACAGCTATTTCTATGAAGTTGTACAAAAACGCTTTCTTTCGCCAAGACAGTGCGTTTCTCACTGTTACATGCATTTTGAATGGGGAACTCGACCGAAACAAAGTATAGGTTTTCATTATGTGAATAACTTGGAAATCTTAGCTCAAACAGCTGCAAAACCTGTTTTCCCAGCACGGAGACCTTGAGTTCTATAAGATAAAGCCATAAACATGTGTATCCGAGTCTTCTATCAAAAGTTACAGCTATTTATATGAAGTTGTACAAAATAGCTTTCTTTCGCCAAGACAGTGCGTTTCTCACTGTTACATGCATTTGAATGGGGAACTCGACCGAAACAAAGTATAGGTTTTCATTATGTGAATAACTTGGAAATCTTAGCTCAAACAGCTGCAAAACCTGTTTTCCCAGCACGGAGACCTTGAGTTCTATAAGATAAAGCCATAAACATGTGTATCCGAGTCTTCTATCAAAAGTTACAGCTATTTATATGAAGTTGTACAAAAACGCTTTCTTTCGCCAAGACAGTGCGTTTCTCACTGTTACATGCATTTGAATGGGGAACTCGACCGAAACAAAGTATAAGTTTTCATTATGTGAATAACTTGGAAATCTTAGCTCAAACAGCTGCAAAACCTGTTTTCCCAGCACGGAGACCTTGAGTTCTATAATATAAGGCCATAAACATGTTTGTCTGAGTCTTCTATCAAAAGTTACAGCTATTTCTATGAAGTTGTACAAAAACGCTTTCTTTCGCCAAGACAGTGCGTTTCTCACTGTTACATGCATTTTGAATGGGGAACCCGACCGAAACAAAATATAGGTTTTCATTATGTGAATAACTTGGAAATCTTAGCTCAAACAGCTGCAAAACCTGTTTTCCCAGCACGGAGACCTTGAGTTCTATAATATAAGGCCATAAACATGTTTGTCTGAGTCTTCTATCAAAAGTTACAGCTATTTCTATGAAGTTGTACAAAAACGCTTTCTTTCGCCAAGACAGTGCGTTTCTCACTGTTACATGCATTTTGAATGGGGAACCCGACCGAAACAAAATATAGGTTTTCATTATGTGAATAACTTGGAAATCTTAGCTCAAACAGCTGCAAAACCTGTTTTCCCAGCACGGAGACCTTGAGTTCTATAAGATAAAGCCATAAACATGTGTATCCGAGTCTTCTATCAAAAGTTACAGCTATTTATATGAAGTTGTACAAAATAGCTTTCTTTCGCCAAGACAGTGCGTTTCTCACTGTTACATGCATTTGAATGGGGAACTCGACCGAAACAAAGTATAGGTTTTCATTATGTGAATAACTTGGAAATCTTAGCTCAAACAGCTGCAAAACCTGTTTTCCCAGCACGGAGACCTTGAGTTCTATAAGATAAAGCAATAAACATGTGTATCCGAGTCTTCTATCAAAAGTTACAGCTATTTCTATGAAGTTGTACAAAAACGCTTTCTTTCGCCAAGACAGTGCGTTTCTCACTGTTACATGCATTTGAATGGGGAACTCGACCGAAACAAAGAATAAGTTTTCATTATGTGAATAACTTGGAAATCTTAGCTCAAACAGCTGCAAAACCTGTTTTCCCAGCACGGAGACCTTAAGTTCTATAAGATAAAGCCATAAACATGTGTATCCGAGTCTTCTATCAAAAGTTACAGCTATTTCTATGAAGTTGTACAAAAACGCTTTCTTTCGCCAAGACAGTGCGTTTCTCACTGTTACATGCATTTTGAATGGGGAACTCGACCGAAACAAAGTATAGGTTTTCATTATGTGAATAACTTGGAAATCTTAGCTCAAACAGCTGCAAAACCTGTTTTCCCAGCACGGAGACCTTGAGTTCTATAAGATAAAGCCATAAACATGTGTATCCGAGTCTTCTATCAAAAGTTACAGCTATTTATATGAAGTTGTACAAAAACGCTTTCTTTCGCCAAGACAGTGCGTTTCTCACTGTTACATGCATTTTGAATGGGGAACTCGACCGAAACAAAGTATAGGTTTTCATTATGTGAATAACTTGGAAATCTTAGCTCAAACAGCTGCAAAACCTGTTTTCCCAGCACGGAGACCTTGAGTTCTATAAGATAAAGCCATAAACATGTGTATCCGAGTCTTCTATCAAAAGTTACAGCTATTTATATGAAGTTGTACAAAATAGCTTTCTTTCGCCAAGACAGTGCGTTTCTCACTGTTACATGCATTTGAATGGGGAACTCGACCGAAACAAAGTATAGGTTTTCATTATGTGAATAACTTGGAAATCTTAGCTCAAACAGCTGCAAAACCTGTTTTCCCAGCACGGAGACCTTGAGTTCTATAAGATAAAGCCATAAACATGTGTATCCGAGTCTTCTATCAAAAGTTACAGCTATTTATATGAAGTTGTACAAAAACGCTTTCTTTCGCCAAGACAGTGCGTTTCTCACTGTTACATGCATTTGAATGGGGAACTCGACCGAAACAAAGTACAAGTTTTCATTATGTGAATAACTTGGAAATCTTAGCTCAAACAGCTGCAAAACCTGTTTTCCCAGCACGGAGACCTTGAGTTCTATAAGATAAAGCCATAAACATGTGTATCCGAGTCTTCTATCAAAAGTTACAGCTATTTATATGAAGTTGTACAAAAATGCTTTCTTTCGCCAAGACAGTGCGTTTCTCACTGTTACATGCATTTGAATGGGGAACTCGACCGAAACAAAGTACAAGTTTTCATTATGTGAATAACTTGGAAATCTTAGCTCAAACAGCTGCAAAACCTGTTTTCCCAGCACGGAGACCTTGAGTTCTATAAGATAAAGCCATAAACATGTGTATCCGAGTCTTCTATCAAAAGTTACAGCTATTTATATGAAGTTGTACAAAAACGCTTTCTTTCGCCAAGACAGTGCGTTTCTCACTGTTACATGCATTTGAATGGGGAACTCGACCGAAACAAAGTATAAGTTTTCATTATGTGAATAACTTGGAAATCTTAGCTCAAACAGCTGCAAAACCTGTTTTCCCAGCACGGAGACCTTGAGTTCTATAAGATAAAGCCATAAACATGTGTATCCGAGTCTTCTATCAAAAGTTACAGCTATTTCTATGAAGTTGTACAAAAACGCTTTCTTTCGCCAAGACAGTGCGTTTCTCACTGTTACATGCATTTTGAATGGGGAACTCGACCGAAACAAAGTATAGGTTTTCATTATGTGAATAACTTGGAAATCTTAGCTCAAACAGCTGCAAAACCTGTTTTCCCAGCACGGAGACCTTGAGTTCTATAATATAAGGCCATAAACATGTTTGTCTGAGTCTTCTATCAAAAGTTACAGCTATTTCTATGAAGTTGTACAAAAACGCTTTCTTTCGCCAAGACAGTGCGTTTCTCACTGTTACATGCATTTGAATGGGGAACTCGACCGAAACAAAGTATAGGTTTTCATTATGTGAATAACTTGGAAATCTTAGCTCAAACAGCTGCAAAACCTGTTTTCCCAGCACGGAGACCTTGAGTTCTATAATATAAGGCCATAAACATGTTTGTCTGAGTCTTCTATCAAAAGTTACAGCTATTTCTATGAAGTTGTACAAAAACGCTTTCTTTCGCCAAGACAGTGCGTTTCTCACTGTTACATGCATTTTGAATGGGGAACCCGACCGAAACAAAGTATAGGTTTTCATTATGTGAATAACTTGGAAATCTTAGCTCAAACAGCTGCAAAACCTGTTTTCCCAGCACGGAGACCTTGAGTTCTATAAGATAAAGCCATAAACATGTGTATCCGAGTCTTCTATCAAAAGTTACAGCTATTTATATGAAGTTGTACAAAAACGCTTTCTTTCGCCAAGACAGTGCGTTTCTCACTGTTACATGCATTTGAATGGGGAACTCGACCGAAACAAAGTACAAGTTTTCATTATGTGAATAACTTGGAAATCTTAGCTCAAACAGCTGCAAAACCTGTTTTCCCAGCACGGAGACCTTGAGTTCTATAAGATAAAGCCATAAACATGTGTATCCGAGTCTTCTATCAAAAGTTACAGCTATTTCTATGAAGTTGTACAAAAACGCTTTCTTTCGCCAAGACAGTGCGTTTCTCACTGTTACATGCATTTGAATGGGGAACTCGACCGAAACAAAGTATAAGTTTTCATTATGTGAATAACTTGGAAATCTTAGCTCAAACAGCTGCAAAACCTGTTTTCCCAGCACAGAGACCTTGAGTTCTATAAGATAAAGCCATAAACATGTGTATCCGAGTCTTCTATCAAAAGTTACAGCTATTTATATGAAGTTGTACAAAAACGCTTTCTTTCGCCAAGACAGTGCGTTTCTCACTGTTACATGCATTTGAATGGGGAACTCGACCGAAACAAAGTACAAGTTTTCATTATGTGAATAACTTGGAAATCTTAGCTCAAACAGCTGCAAAACCTGTTTTCCCAGCACGGAGACCTTGAGTTCTATAAGATAAAGCCATAAACATGTGTATCCGAGTCTTCTATCAAAAGTTACAGCTATTTATATGAAGTTGTACAAAAACGCTTTCTTTCGCCAAGACAGTGCGTTTCTCACTGTTACATGCATTTGAATGGGGAACTCGACCGAAACAAAGTATAAGTTTTCATTATGTGAATAACTTGGAAATCTTAGCTCAAACAGCTGCAAAACCTGTTTTCCCAGCACGGAGACCTTAAGTTCTATAAGATAAAGCCATAAACATGTGTATCCGAGTCTTCTATCAAAAGTTACAGCTATTTCTATGAAGTTGTACAAAAACGCTTTCTTTCGCCAAGACAGTGCGTTTCTCACTGTTACATGCATTTTGAATGGGGAACTCGACCGAAACAAAGTATAGGTTTTCATTATGTGAATAACTTGGAAATCTTAGCTCAAACAGCTGCAAAACCTGTTTTCCCAGCACGGAGACCTTGAGTTCTATAAGATAAAGCCATAAACATGTGTATCCGAGTCTTCTATCAAAAGTTACAGCTATTTATATGAAGTTGTACAAAAACGCTTTCTTTCGCCAAGACAGTGCGTTTCTCACTGTTACATGCATTTTGAATGGGGAACTCGACCGAAACAAAGTATAGGTTTTCATTATGTGAATAACTTGGAAATCTTAGCTCAAACAGCTGCAAAACCTGTTTTCCCAGCACGGAGACCTTGAGTTCTATAAGATAAAGCCATAAACATGTGTATCCGAGTCTTCTATCAAAAGTTACAGCTATTTATATGAAGTTGTACAAAATAGCTTTCTTTCGCCAAGACAGTGCGTTTCTCACTGTTACATGCATTTGAATGGGGAACTCGACCGAAACAAAGTATAGGTTTTCATTATGTGAATAACTTGGAAATCTTAGCTCAAACAGCTGCAAAACCTGTTTTCCCAGCACGGAGACCTTGAGTTCTATAAGATAAAGCCATAAACATGTGTATCCGAGTCTTCTATCAAAAGTTACAGCTATTTATATGAAGTTGTACAAAAACGCTTTCTTTCGCCAAGACAGTGCGTTTCTCACTGTTACATGCATTTTGAATGGGGAACTCGACCGAAACAAAGTATAGGTTTTCATTATGTGAATAACTTGGAAATCTTAGCTCAAACAGCTGCAAAACCTGTTTTCCCAGCACGGAGACCTTGAGTTCTATAAGATAAAGCCATAAACATGTGTATCCGAGTCTTCTATCAAAAGTTACAGCTATTTATATGAAGTTGTACAAAATAGCTTTCTTTCGCCAAGACAGTGCGTTTCTCACTGTTACATGCATTTGAATGGGGAACTCGACCGAAACAAAGTATAAGTTTTCATTATGTGAATAACTTGGAAATCTTAGCTCAAACAGCTGCAAAACCTGTTTTCCCAGCACAGAGACCTTGAGTTCTATAAGATAAAGCCATAAACATGTGTATCCGAGTCTTCTATCAAAAGTTACAGCTATTTATATGAAGTTGTACAAAAACGCTTTCTTTCGCCAAGACAGTGCGTTTCTCACTGTTACATGCATTTGAATGGGGAACTCGACCGAAACAAAGTACAAGTTTTCATTATGTGAATAACTTGGAAATCTTAGCTCAAACAGCTGCAAAACCTGTTTTCCCAGCACGGAGACCTTGAGTTCTATAAGATAAAGCCATAAACATGTGTATCCGAGTCTTCTATCAAAAGTTACAGCTATTTATATGAAGTTGTACAAAAACGCTTTCTTTCGCCAAGACAGTGCGTTTCTCACTGTTACATGCATTTGAATGGGGAACTCGACCGAAACAAAGTATAAGTTTTCATTATGTGAATAACTTGGAAATCTTAGCTCAAACAGCTGCAAAACCTGTTTTCCCAGCACGGAGACCTTAAGTTCTATAAGATAAAGCCATAAACATGTGTATCCGAGTCTTCTATCAAAAGTTACAGCTATTTCTATGAAGTTGTACAAAAACGCTTTCTTTCGCCAAGACAGTGCGTTTCTCACTGTTACATGCATTTTGAATGGGGAACTCGACCGAAACAAAGTATAGGTTTTCATTATGTGAATAACTTGGAAATCTTAGCTCAAACAGCTGCAAAACCTGTTTTCCCAGCACGGAGACCTTGAGTTCTATAAGATAAAGCCATAAACATGTGTATCCGAGTCTTCTATCAAAAGTTACAGCTATTTATATGAAGTTGTACAAAAACGCTTTCTTTCGCCAAGACAGTGCGTTTCTCACTGTTACATGCATTTTGAATGGGGAACTCGACCGAAACAAAGTATAGGTTTTCATTATGTGAATAACTTGGAAATCTTAGCTCAAACAGCTGCAAAACCTGTTTTCCCAGCACGGAGACCTTGAGTTCTATAAGATAAAGCCATAAACATGTGTATCCGAGTCTTCTATCAAAAGTTACAGCTATTTATATGAAGTTGTACAAAATAGCTTTCTTTCGCCAAGACAGTGCGTTTCTCACTGTTACATGCATTTGAATGGGGAACTCGACCGAAACAAAGTATAGGTTTTCATTATGTGAATAACTTGGAAATCTTAGCTCAAACAGCTGCAAAACCTGTTTTCCCAGCACGGAGACCTTGAGTTCTATAAGATAAAGCCATAAACATGTGTATCCGAGTCTTCTATCAAAAGTTACAGCTATTTATATGAAGTTGTACAAAAACGCTTTCTTTCGCCAAGACAGTGCGTTTCTCACTGTTACATGCATTTTGAATGGGGAACTCGACCGAAACAAAGTATAGGTTTTCATTATGTGAATAACTTGGAAATCTTAGCTCAAACAGCTGCAAAACCTGTTTTCCCAGCACGGAGACCTTGAGTTCTATAAGATAAAGCCATAAACATGTGTATCCGAGTCTTCTATCAAAAGTTACAGCTATTTATATGAAGTTGTACAAAATAGCTTTCTTTCGCCAAGACAGTGCGTTTCTCACTGTTACATGCATTTGAATGGGGAACTCGACCGAAACAAAGTATAGGTTTTCATTATGTGAATAACTTGGAAATCTTAGCTCAAACAGCTGCAAAACCTGTTTTCCCAGCACGGAGACCTTGAGTTCTATAAGATAAAGCCATAAACATGTGTATCCGAGTCTTCTATCAAAAGTTACAGCTATTTATATGAAGTTGTACAAAAACGCTTTCTTTCGCCAAGACAGTGCGTTTCTCACTGTTACATGCATTTTGAATGGGGAACTCGACCGAAACAAAGTATAGGTTTTCATTATGTGAATAACTTGGAAATCTTAGCTCAAACAGCTGCAAAACCTGTTTTCCCAGCACGGAGACCTTGAGTTCTATAAGATAAAGCCATAAACATGTGTATCCGAGTCTTCTATCAAAAGTTACAGCTATTTATATGAAGTTGTACAAAATAGCTTTCTTTCGCCAAGACAGTGCGTTTCTCACTGTTACATGCATTTGAATGGGGAACTCGACCGAAACAAAGTATAAGTTTTCATTATGTGAATAACTTGGAAATCTTAGCTCAAACAGCTGCAAAACCTGTTTTCCCAGCACAGAGACCTTGAGTTCTATAAGATAAAGCCATAAACATGTGTATCCGAGTCTTCTATCAAAAGTTACAGCTATTTATATGAAGTTGTACAAAAACGCTTTCTTTCGCCAAGACAGTGCGTTTCTCACTGTTACATGCATTTGAATGGGGAACTCGACCGAAACAAAGTACAAGTTTTCATTATGTGAATAACTTGGAAATCTTAGCTCAAACAGCTGCAAAACCTGTTTTCCCAGCACGGAGACCTTGAGTTCTATAAGATAAAGCCATAAACATGTGTATCCGAGTCTTCTATCAAAAGTTACAGCTATTTATATGAAGTTGTACAAAAACGCTTTCTTTCGCCAAGACAGTGCGTTTCTCACTGTTACATGCATTTGAATGGGGAACTCGACCGAAACAAAGTATAAGTTTTCATTATGTGAATAACTTGGAAATCTTAGCTCAAACAGCTGCAAAACCTGTTTTCCCAGCACGGAGACCTTAAGTTCTATAAGATAAAGCCATAAACATGTGTATCCGAGTCTTCTATCAAAAGTTACAGCTATTTCTATGAAGTTGTACAAAAACGCTTTCTTTCGCCAAGACAGTGCGTTTCTCACTGTTACATGCATTTTGAATGGGGAACTCGACCGAAACAAAGTATAGGTTTTCATTATGTGAATAACTTGGAAATCTTAGCTCAAACAGCTGCAAAACCTGTTTTCCCAGCACGGAGACCTTGAGTTCTATAAGATAAAGCCATAAACATGTGTATCCGAGTCTTCTATCAAAAGTTACAGCTATTTATATGAAGTTGTACAAAAACGCTTTCTTTCGCCAAGACAGTGCGTTTCTCACTGTTACATGCATTTTGAATGGGGAACTCGACCGAAACAAAGTATAGGTTTTCATTATGTGAATAACTTGGAAATCTTAGCTCAAACAGCTGCAAAACCTGTTTTCCCAGCACGGAGACCTTGAGTTCTATAAGATAAAGCCATAAACATGTGTATCCGAGTCTTCTATCAAAAGTTACAGCTATTTATATGAAGTTGTACAAAATAGCTTTCTTTCGCCAAGACAGTGCGTTTCTCACTGTTACATGCATTTGAATGGGGAACTCGACCGAAACAAAGTATAGGTTTTCATTATGTGAATAACTTGGAAATCTTAGCTCAAACAGCTGCAAAACCTGTTTTCCCAGCACGGAGACCTTGAGTTCTATAAGATAAAGCCATAAACATGTGTATCCGAGTCTTCTATCAAAAGTTACAGCTATTTATATGAAGTTGTACAAAAACGCTTTCTTTCGCCAAGACAGTGCGTTTCTCACTGTTACATGCATTTTGAATGGGGAACTCGACCGAAACAAAGTATAGGTTTTCATTATGTGAATAACTTGGAAATCTTAGCTCAAACAGCTGCAAAACCTGTTTTCCCAGCACGGAGACCTTGAGTTCTATAAGATAAAGCCATAAACATGTGTATCCGAGTCTTCTATCAAAAGTTACAGCTATTTATATGAAGTTGTACAAAATAGCTTTCTTTCGCCAAGACAGTGCGTTTCTCACTGTTACATGCATTTGAATGGGGAACTCGACCGAAACAAAGTATAGGTTTTCATTATGTGAATAACTTGGAAATCTTAGCTCAAACAGCTGCAAAACCTGTTTTCCCAGCACGGAGACCTTGAGTTCTATAAGATAAAGCCATAAACATGTGTATCCGAGTCTTCTATCAAAAGTTACAGCTATTTATATGAAGTTGTACAAAAACGCTTTCTTTCGCCAAGACAGTGCGTTTCTCACTGTTACATGCATTTGAATGGGGAACTCGACCGAAACAAAGTATAGGTTTTCATTATGTGAATAACTTGGAAATCTTAGGTCAAACAGCTGCAAAACCTGTTTTCCCAGCACGGAGACCTTGAGTTCTATAATATAAGGCCATAAACATGTTTGTCTGAGTCTTCTATCAAAAGTTACAGCTATTTCTATGAAGTTGTACAAAAACGCTTTCTTTCGCCAAGACAGTGCGTTTCTCACTGTTACATGCATTTTGAATGGGGAACCCGACCGAAACAAAGTATAGGTTTTCATTATGTGAATAACTTGGAAATCTTAGCTCAAACAGCTGCAAAACCTGTTTTCCCAGCACGGAGACCTTGAGTTCTATAAGTTAAAGCCATAAACATGTGTATCCGAGTCTTCTATCAAAAGTTACAGCTATTTATATGAAGTTGTACAAAAACGCTTTCTTTCGCCAAGACAGTGCGTTTCTCACTGTTACATGCATTTGAATGGGGAACTCGACCGAAACAAAGTATAAGTTTTCATTATGTGAATAACTTGGAAATCTTAGCTCAAACAGCTGCAAAACCTGTTTTCCCAGCACGGAGACCTTGAGTTCTATAAGATAAAGCCATAAACATGTGTATCCGAGTCTTCTATCAAAAGTTACAGCTATTTATATGAAGTTGTACAAAAATGCTTTCTTTCGCCAAGACAGTGCGTTTCTCACTGTTACATGCATTTGAATGGGGAACTCGACCGAAACAAAGTACAAGTTTTCATTATGTGAATAACTTGGAAATCTTAGCTCAAACAGCTGCAAAACCTGTTTTCCCAGCACGGAGACCTTGAGTTCTATAAGATAAAGCCATAAACATGTGTATCCGAGTCTTCTATCAAAAGTTACAGCTATTTATATGAAGTTGTACAAAAACGCTTTCTTTCGCCAAGACAGTGCGTTTCTCACTGTTACATGCATTTGAATGGGGAACTCGACCGAAAAAAAGTATAAGTTTTCATTATGTGAATAACTTGGAAATCTTAGCTCAAACAGCTGCAAAACCTGTTTTCCCAGCACGGAGACCTTGAGTTCTATAAGATAAAGCCATAAACATGTGTATCCGAGTCTTCTATCAAAAGTTACAGCTATTTCTATGAAGTTGTACAAAAACGCTTTCTTTCGCCAAGACAGTGCGTTTCTCACTGTTACATGCATTTTGAATGGGGAACTCGACCGAAACAAAGTATAGGTTTTCATTATGTGAATAACTTGGAAATCTTAGCTCAAACAGCTGCAAAACCTGTTTTCCCAGCACGGAGACCTTGAGTTCTATAAGATAAAGCCATAAACATGTGTATCCGAGTCTTCTATCAAAAGTTACAGCTATTTCTATGAAGTTGTACAAAAACGCTTTCTTTCGCCAAGACAGTGCGTTTCTCACTGTTACATGCATTTTGAATGGGGAACTCGACCGAAACAAAGTATAGGTTTTCATTATGTGAATAACTTGGAAATCTTAGCTCAAACAGCTGCAAAACCTGTTTTCCCAGCACGGAGACCTTGAGTTCTATAAGATAAAGCCATAAACATGTGTATCCGAGTCTTCTATCAAAAGTTACAGCTATTTCTATGAAGTTGTACAAAAACGCTTTCTTTCGCCAAGACAGTGCGTTTCTCACTGTTACATGCATTTGAATGGGGAACTCGACCGAAACAAAGTATAAGTTTTCATTATGTGAATAACTTGGAAATCTTAGGTCAAACAGCTGCAAAACCTGTTTTCCCAGCACGGAGACCTTGAGTTCTATAATATAAGGCCATAAACATGTTTGTCTGAGTCTTCTATCAAAAGTTACAGCTATTTCTATGAAGTTGTACAAAAACGCTTTCTTTCGCCAAGACAGTGCGTTTCTCACTGTTACATGCATTTTGAATGGGGAACCCGACCGAAACAAAATATAGGTTTTCATTATGTGAATAACTTGGAAATCTTAGCTCAAACAGCTGCAAAACCTGTTTTCCCAGCACGGAGACCTTGAGTTCTATAAGATAAAGCCATAAACATGTGTATCCGAGTCTTCTATCAAAAGTTACAGCTATTTCTATGAAGTTGTACAAAAACGCTTTCTTTCGCCAAGACAGTGCGTTTCTCACTGTTACATGCATTTGAATGGGGAACTCGACCGAAACAAAGTATAAGTTTTCATTATGTGAATAACTTGGAAATCTTAGCTCAAACAGCTGCAAAACCTGTTTTCCCAGCACGGAGACCTTGAGTTCTATAATATAAGGCCATAAACATGTTTGTCTGAGTCTTCTATCAAAAGTTACAGCTATTTCTATGAAGTTGTACAAAAACGCTTTCTTTCGCCAAGACAGTGCGTTTCTCACTGTTACATGCATTTTGAATGGGGAACCCGACCGAAACAAAGTATAGGTTTTCATTATGTGAATAACTTGGAAATCTTAGGTCAAACAGCTGCAAAACCTGTTTTCCCAGCACGGAGACCTTGAGTTCTATAAGATAAAGCCATAAACATGTGTATCCGAGTCTTCTATCAAAAGTTACAGCTATTTCTATGAAGTTGTACAAAAACGCTTTCTTTCGCCAAGACAGTGCGTTTCTCACTGTTACATGCATTTGAATGGGGAACTCGACCGAAACAAAGTATAAGTTTTCATTATGTGAATAACTTGGAAATCTTAGGTCAAACAGCTGCAAAACCTGTTTTCCCAGCACGGAGACCTTGAGTTCTATAATATAAGGCCATAAACATGTTTGTCTGAGTCTTCTATCAAAAGTTACAGCTATTTCTATGAAGTTGTACAAAAACGCTTTCTTTCGCCAAGACAGTGCGTTTCTCACTGTTACATGCATTTTGAATGGGGAACCCGACCGAAACAAAGTATAGGTTTTCATTATGTGAATAACTTGGAAATCTTAGCTCAAACAGCTGCAAAACCTGTTTTCCCAGCACGGAGACCTTGAGTTCTATAAGATAAAGCCATAAACATGTGTATCCGAGTCTTCTATCAAAAGTTACAGCTATTTATATGAAGTTGTACAAAATAGCTTTCTTTCGCCAAGACAGTGCGTTTCTCACTGTTACATGCATTTGAATGGGGAACTCGACCGAAACAAAGTATAGGTTTTCATTATGTGAATAACTTGGAAATCTTAGCTCAAACAGCTGCAAAACCTGTTTTCCCAGCACGGAGACCTTGAGTTCTATAATATAAGGCCATAAACATGTTTGTCTGAGTCTTCTATCAAAAGTTACAGCTATTTCTATGAAGTTGTACAAAAACGCTTTCTTTCGCCAAGACAGTGCGTTTCTCACTGTTACATGCATTTTGAATGGGGAACCCGACCGAAACAAAGTATAGGTTTTCATTATGTGAATAACTTGGAAATCTTAGCTCAAACAGCTGCAAAACCTGTTTTCCCAGCACGGAGACCTTGAGTTCTATAAGATAAAGCCATAAACATGTGTATCCGAGTCTTCTATCAAAAGTTACAGCTATTTATATGAAGTTGTACAAAATAGCTTTCTTTCGCCAAGACAGTGCGTTTCTCACTGTTACATGCATTTGAATGGGGAACTCGACCGAAACAAAGTATAGGTTTTCATTATGTGAATAACTTGGAAATCTTAGCTCAAACAGCTGCAAAACCTGTTTTCCCAGCACGGAGACCTTGAGTTCTATAAGATAAAGCCATAAACATGTGTATCCGAGTCTTCTATCAAAAGTTACAGCTATTTATATGAAGTTGTACAAAAACGCTTTCTTTCGCCAAGACAGTGCGTTTCTCACTGTTACATGCATTTGAATGGGGAACTCGACCGAAACAAAGTATAGGTTTTCATTATGTGAATAACTTGGAAATCTTAGCTCAAACAGCTGCAAAACCTGTTTTCCCAGCACGGAGACCTTGAGTTCTATAAGATAAAGCCATAAACATGTGTATCCGAGTCTTCTATCAAAAGTTACAGCTATTTATATGAAGTTGTACAAAAACGCTTTCTTTCGCCAAGACAGTGCGTTTCTCACTGTTACATGCATTTGAATGGGGAACTCGACCGAAACAAAGTATAGGTTTTCATTATGTGAATAACTTGGAAATCTTAGCTCAAACAGCTGCAAAACCTGTTTTCCCAGCACGGAGACCTTGAGTTCTATAAGATAAAGCCATAAACATGTGTATCCGAGTCTTCTATCAAAAGTTACAGCTATTTCTATGAAGTTGTACAAAAACGCTTTCTTTCGCCAAGACAGTGCGTTTCTCACTGTTACATGCATTTGAATGGGGAACTCGACCGAAACAAAGTATAGGTTTTCATTATGTGAATAACTTGGAAATCTTAGCTCAAACAGCTGCAAAACCTGTTTTCCCAGCACGGAGACCTTGAGTTCTATAATATAAGGCCATAAACATGTTTGTCTGAGTCTTCTATCAAAAGTTACAGCTATTTCTATGAAGTTGTACAAAAACGCTTTCTTTCGCCAAGACAGTGCGTTTCTCACTGTTACATGCATTTGAATGGGGAACCCGACCGAAACAAAGTATAGGTTTTCATTATGTGAATAACTTGGAAATCTTAGCTCAAACAGCTGCAAAACCTGTTTTCCCAGCACGGAGACCTTGAGTTCTATAAGATAAAGCCATAAACATGTGTATCCGAGTCTTCTATCAAAAGTTACAGCTATTTCTATGAAGTTGTACAAAAACGCTTTCTTTCGCCAAGACAGTGCGTTTCTCACTGTTACATGCATTTGAATGGGGAACTCGACCGAAACAAAGTATAAGTTTTCATTATGTGAATAACTTGGAAATCTTAGGTCAAACAGCTGCAAAACCTGTTTTCCCAGCACGGAGACCTTGAGTTCTATAATATAAGGCCATAAACATGTTTGTCTGAGTCTTCTATCAAAAGTTACAGCTATTTCTATGAAGTTGTACAAAAACGCTTTCTTTCGCCAAGACAGTGCGTTTCTCACTGTTACATGCATTTTGAATGGGGAACCCGACCGAAACAAAATATAGGTTTTCATTATGTGAATAACTTGGAAATCTTAGCTCAAACAGCTGCAAAACCTGTTTTCCCAGCACGGAGACCTTGAGTTCTATAAGATAAAGCCATAAACATGTGTATCCGAGTCTTCTATCAAAAGTTACAGCTATTTCTATGAAGTTGTACAAAAACGCTTTCTTTCGCCAAGACAGTGCGTTTCTCACTGTTACATGCATTTTGAATGGGGAACTCGACCGAAACAAAGTATAGGTTTTCATTATGTGAATAACTTGGAAATCTTAGCTCAAACAGCTGCAAAACCTGTTTTCCCAGCACGGAGACCTTGAGTTCTATAATATAAGGCCATAAACATGTTTGTCCGAGTCTTCTATCAAAAGTTACAGCTATTTCTATGAAGTTGTACAAAAACGCTTTCTTTCGCCAAGACAGTGCGTTTCTCACTGTTACATGCATTTGAATGGGGAACTCGACCGAAACAAAGTATAGGTTTTCATTATGTGAATAACTTGGAAATCTTAGGTCAAACAGCTGCAAAACCTGTTTTCCCAGCACGGAGACCTTGAGTTCTATAATATAAGGCCATAAACATGTTTGTCTGAGTCTTCTATCAAAAGTTACAGCTATTTCTATGAAGTTGTACAAAAACGCTTTCTTTCGCCAAGACAGTGCGTTTCTCACTGTTACATGCATTTGAATGGGGAACTCGACCGAAACAAAGTATAAGTTTTCATTATGTGAATAACTTGGAAATCTTAGCTCAAACAGCTGCAAAACCTGTTTTCCCAGCACGGAGACCTTGAGTTCTATAAGATAAAGCCATAAACATGTGTATCCGAGTCTTCTATCAAAAGTTACAGCTATTTCTATGAAGTTGTACAAAAACGCTTTCTTTCGCCAAGACAGTGCGTTTCTCACTGTTACATGCATTTTGAATGGGGAACTCGACCGAAACAAAGTATAGGTTTTCATTATGTGAATAACTTGGAAATCTTAGCTCAAACAGCTGCAAAACCTGTTTTCCCAGCACGGAGACCTTGAGTTCTATAATATAAGGCCATAAACATGTTTGTCCGAGTCTTCTATCAAAAGTTACAGCTATTTCTATGAAGTTGTACAAAAACGCTTTCTTTCGCCAAGACAGTGCGTTTCTCACTGTTACATGCATTTGAATGGGGAACTCGACCGAAACAAAGTATAGGTTTTCATTATGTGAATAACTTGGAAATCTTAGGTCAAACAGCTGCAAAACCTGTTTTCCCAGCACGGAGACCTTGAGTTCTATAATATAAGGCCATAAACATGTTTGTCTGAGTCTTCTATCAAAAGTTACAGCTATTTCTATGAAGTTGTACAAAAACGCTTTCTTTCGCCAAGACAGTGCGTTTCTCACTGTTACATGCATTTGAATGGGGAACCCGACCGAAACAAAGTATAGGTTTTCATTATGTGAATAACTTGGAAATCTTAGCTCAAACAGCTGCAAAACCTGTTTTCCCAGCACGGAGACCTTGAGTTCTATAAGATAAAGCCATAAACATGTGTATCCGAGTCTTCTATCAAAAGTTACAGCTATTTCTATGAAGTTGTACAAAAACGCTTTCTTTCGCCAAGACAGTGCGTTTCTCACTGTTACATGCATTTGAATGGGGAACTCGACCGAAACAAAGTATAAGTTTTCATTATGTGAATAACTTGGAAATCTTAGGTCAAACAGCTGCAAAACCTGTTTTCCCAGCACGGAGACCTTGAGTTCTATAATATAAGGCCATAAACATGTTTGTCTGAGTCTTCTATCAAAAGTTACAGCTATTTCTATGAAGTTGTACAAAAACGCTTTCTTTCGCCAAGACAGTGCGTTTCTCACTATTACATGCATTTTGAATGGGGAACCCGACCGAAACAAAGTATAGGTTTTCATTATGTGAATAACTTGGAAATCTTAGGTCAAACAGCTGCAAAACCTGTTTTCCCAGCACGGAGACCTTGAGTTCTATAAGATAAAGCCATAAACATGTGTATCCGAGTCTTCTATCAAAAGTTACAGCTATTTCTATGAAGTTGTACAAAAACGCTTTCTTTCGCCAAGACAGTGCGTTTCTCACTGTTACATGCATTTGAATGGGGAACTCGACCGAAACAAAGTATAAGTTTTCATTATGTGAATAACTTGGAAATCTTAGGTCAAACAGCTGCAAAACCTGTTTTCCCAGCACGGAGACCTTGAGTTCTATAATATAAGGCCATAAACATGTTTGTCTGAGTCTTCTATCAAAAGTTACAGCTATTTCTATGAAGTTGTACAAAAACGCTTTCTTTCGCCAAGACAGTGCGTTTCTCACTGTTACATGCATTTTGAATGGGGAACCCGACCGAAACAAAGTATAGGTTTTCATTATGTGAATAACTTGGAAATCTTAGCTCAAACAGCTGCAAAACCTGTTTTCCCAGCACGGAGACCTTGAGTTCTATAAGATAAAGCCATAAACATGTGTATCCGAGTCTTCTATCAAAAGTTACAGCTATTTATATGAAGTTGTACAAAAACGCTTTCTTTCGCCAAGACAGTGCGTTTCTCACTGTTACATGCATTTGAATGGGGAACTCGACCGAAACAAAGTATAGGTTTTCATTATGTGAATAACTTGGAAATCTTAGCTCAAACAGCTGCAAAACCTGTTTTCCCAGCACGGAGACCTTGAGTTCTATAAGATAAAGCCATAAACATGTGTATCCGAGTCTTCTATCAAAAGTTACAGCTATTTATATGAAGTTGTACAAAAACGCTTTCTTTCGCCAAGACAGTGCGTTTCTCACTGTTACATGCATTTTGAATGGGGAACCCGACCGAAATAAAATATAGGTTTTCATTATGTGAATAACTTGGAAATCTTAGCTCAAACAGCTGCAAAACCTGTTTTCCCAGCACGGAGACCTTGAGTTCTATAAGATAAAGCCATAAACATGTGTATCCGAGTCTTCTATCAAAAGTTACAGCTATTTCTATGAAGTTGTACAAAAACGCTTTCTTTCGCCAAGACAGTGCGTTTCTCACTGTTACATGCATTTGAATGGGGAACTCGACCGAAACAAAGTATAAGTTTTCATTATGTGAATAACTTGGAAATCTTAGCTCAAACAGCTGCAAAACCTGTTTTCCCAGCACGGAGACCTTGAGTTCTATAAGATAAAGCCATAAACATGTGTATCCGAGTCTTCTATCAAAAGTTACAGCTATTTCTATGAAGTTGTACAAAAACGCTTTCTTTCGCCAAGACAGTGCGTTTCTCACTGTTACATGCATTTTGAATGGGGAACTCGACCGAAACAAAGTATAGGTTTTCATTATGTGAATAACTTGGAAATCTTAGCTCAAACAGCTGCAAAACCTGTTTTCCCAGCACGGAGACCTTGAGTTCTATAATATAAGGCCATAAACATGTTTGTCCGAGTCTTCTATCAAAAGTTACAGCTATTTCTATGAAGTTGTACAAAAACGCTTTCTTTCGCCAAGACAGTGCGTTTCTCACTGTTACATGCATTTTGAATGGGGAACTCGACCGAAACAAAGTATAGGTTTTCATTATGTGAATAACTTGGAAATCTTAGGTCAAACAGCTGCAAAACCTGTTTTCCCAGCACGGAGACCTTGAGTTCTATAATATAAGGCCATAAACATGTTTGTCCGAGTCTTCTATCAAAAGTTACAGCTATTTCTATGAAGTTGTACAAAAACGCTTTCTTTCGCCAAGACAGTGCGTTTCTCACTGTTACATGCATTTGAATGGGGAACTCGACCGAAACAAAGTATAGGTTTTCATTATGTGAATAACTTGGAAATCTTAGGTCAAACAGCTGCAAAACCTGTTTTCCCAGCACGGAGACCTTGAGTTCTATAATATAAGGCCATAAACATGTTTGTCTGAGTCTTCTATCAAAAGTTACAGCTATTTCTATGAAGTTGTACAAAAACGCTTTCTTTCGCCAAGACAGTGCGTTTCTCACTGTTACATGCATTTGAATGGGGAACCCGACCGAAACAAAGTATAGGTTTTCATTATGTGAATAACTTGGAAATCTTAGCTCAAACAGCTGCAAAACCTGTTTTCCCAGCACGGAGACCTTGAGTTCTATAAGATAAAGCCATAAACATGTGTATCCGAGTCTTCTATCAAAAGTTACAGCTATTTCTATGAAGTTGTACAAAAACGCTTTCTTTCGCCAAGACAGTGCGTTTCTCACTGTTACATGCATTTGAATGGGGAACTCGACCGAAACAAAGTATAGGTTTTCATTATGTGAATAACTTGGAAATCTTAGCTCAAACAGCTGCAAAACCTGTTTTCCCAGCACGGAGACCTTGAGTTCTATAAGATAAAGCCATAAACATGTGTATCCGAGTCTTCTATCAAAAGTTACAGCTATTTCTATGAAGTTGTACAAAAACGCTTTCTTTCGCCAAGACAGTGCGTTTCTCACTGTTACATGCATTTTGAATGGGGAACCCGACCGAAATAAAATATAGGTTTTCATTATGTGAATAACTTGGAAATCTTAGCTCAAACAGCTGCAAAACCTGTTTTCCCAGCACGGAGACCTTGAGTTCTATAAGATAAAGCCATAAACATGTGTATCCGAGTCTTCTATCAAAAGTTACAGCTATTTCTATGAAGTTGTACAAAAACGCTTTCTTTCGCCAAGACAGTGCGTTTCTCACTGTTACATGCATTTGAATGGGGAACTCGACCGAAACAAAGTATAAGTTTTCATTATGTGAATAACTTGGAAATCTTAGCTCAAACAGCTGCAAAACCTGTTTTCCCAGCACGGAGACCTTGAGTTCTATAAGATAAAGCCATAAACATGTGTATCCGAGTCTTCTATCAAAAGTTACAGCTATTTATATGAAGTTGTACAAAAACGCTTTCTTTCGCCAAGACAGTGCGTTTCTCACTGTTACATGCATTTTGAATGGGGAACCCGACCGAAACAAAGTATAGGTTTTCATTATGTGAATAACTTGGAAATCTTAGCTCAAACAGCTGCAAAACCTGTTTTCCCAGCACGGAGACCTTGAGTTCTATAAGATAAAGCCATAAACATGTGTATCCGAGTCTTCTATCAAAAGTTACAGCTATTTATATGAAGTTGTACAAAATAGCTTTCTTTCGCCAAGACAGTGCGTTTCTCACTGTTACATGCATTTTGAATGGGGAACTCGACCGAAACAAAGTATAGGTTTTCATTATGTGAATAACTTGGAAATCTTAGGTCAAACAGCTGCAAAACCTGTTTTCCCAGCACGGAGACCTTGAGTTCTATAAGATAAAGCCATAAACATGTGTATCCGAGTCTTCTATCAAAAGTTACAGCTATTTATATGAAGTTGTACAAAAACGCTTTCTTTCGCCAAGACAGTGCGTTTCTCACTGTTACATGCATTTGAATGGGGAACTCGACCGAAACAAAGTATAAGTTTTCATTATGTGAATAACTTGGAAATCTTAGCTCAAACAGCTGCAAAACCTGTTTTCCCAGCACGGAGACCTTGAGTTCTATAATATAAGGCCATAAACATGTTTGTCTGAGTCTTCTATCAAAAGTTACAGCTATTTCTATGAAGTTGTACAAAAACGCTTTCTTTCGCCAAGACAGTGCGTTTCTCACTGTTACATGCATTTTGAATGGGGAACCCGACCGAAACAAAGTATAGGTTTTCATTATGTGAATAACTTGGAAATCTTAGCTCAAACAGCTGCAAAACCTGTTTTCCCAGCACGGAGACCTTGAGTTCTATAAGATAAAGCCATAAACATGTGTATCCGAGTCTTCTATCAAAAGTTACAGCTATTTATATGAAGTTGTACAAAAACGCTTTCTTTCGCCAAGACAGTGCGTTTCTCACTGTTACATGCATTTGAATGGGGAACTCGACCGAAACAAAGTATAAGTTTTCATTATGTGAATAACTTGGAAATCTTAGCTCAAACAGCTGCAAAACCTGTTTTCCCAGCACGGAGACCTTGAGTTCTATAATATAAGGCCATAAACATGTTTGTCTGAGTCTTCTATCAAAAGTTACAGCTATTTCTATGAAGTTGTACAAAAACGCTTTCTTTCGCCAAGACAGTGCGTTTCTCACTGTTACATGCATTTTGAATGGGGAACCCGACCGAAACAAAGTATAGGTTTTCATTATGTGAATAACTTGGAAATCTTAGCTCAAACAGCTGCAAAACCTGTTTTCCCAGCACGGAGACCTTGAGTTCTATAAGATAAAGCCATAAACATGTGTATCCGAGTCTTCTATCAAAAGTTACAGCTATTTCTATGAAGTTGTACAAAAACGCTTTCTTTCGCCAAGACAGTGCGTTTCTCACTGTTACATGCATTTGAATGGGGAACTCGACCGAAACAAAGTATAAGTTTTCATTATGTGAATAACTTGGAAATCTTAGCTCAAACAGCTGCAAAACCTGTTTTCCCAGCACAGAGACCTTGAGTTCTATAATATAAGGCCATAAACATGTTTGTCTGAGTCTTCTATCAAAAGTTACAGCTATTTCTATGAAGTTGTACAAAAACGCTTTCTTTCGCTAAGACAGTGCGTTTCTCACTGTTACATGCATTTGAATGGGGAACTCGACCGAAACAAAGTATAGGTTTTCATTATGTGAATAACTTGGAAATCTTAGCTCAAACAGCTGCAAAACCTGTTTTCCCAGCACGGAGACCTTGAGTTCTATAATATAAGGCCATAAACATGTTTGTCTGAGTCTTCTATCAAAAGTTACAGCTATTTCTATGAAGTTGTACAAAAACGCTTTCTTTCGCCAAGACAGTGCGTTTCTCACTGTTACATGCATTTGAATGGGGAACTCGACCGAAACAAAGTATAAGTTTTCATTATGTGAATAACTTGGAAATCTTAGCTCAAACAGCTGCAAAACCTGTTTTCCCAGCACGGAGACCTTGAGTTCTATAAGATAAAGCCATAAACATGTGTATCCGAGTCTTCTATCAAAAGTTACAGCTATTTCTATGAAGTTGTACAAAAACGCTTTCTTTCGCCAAGACAGTGCGTTTCTCACTGTTACATGCATTTTGAATGGGGAACCCGACCGAAACAAAGTATAAGTTTTCATTATGTGAATAACTTGGAAATCTTAGCTCAAACAGCTGCAAAACCTGTTTTCCCAGCACGGAGACCTTGAGTTCTATAAGATAAAGCCATAAACATGTGTATCCGAGTCTTCTATCAAAAGTTACAGCTATTTATATGAAGTTGTACAAAAACGCTTTCTTTCGCCAAGACAGTGCGTTTCTCACTGTTACATGCATTTGAATGGGGAACTCGACCGAAACAAAGTATAAGTTTTCATTATGTGAATAACTTGGAAATCTTAGCTCAAACAGCTGCAAAACCTGTTTTCCCAGCACGGAGACCTTGAGTTCTATAAGATAAAGCCATAAACATGTGTATCCGAGTCTTCTATCAAAAGTTACAGCTATTTCTATGAAGTTGTACAAAAACGCTTTCTTTCGCCAAGACAGTGCGTTTCTCACTGTTACATGCATTTGAATGGGGAACTCGACCGAAACAAAGTATAAGTTTTCATTATGTGAATAACTTGGAAATCTTAGCTCAAACAGCTGCAAAACCTGTTTTCCCAGCACGGAGACCTTGAGTTCTATAAGATAAAGCCATAAACATGTGTATCCGAGTCTTCTATCAAAAGTTACAGCTATTTCTATGAAGTTGTACAAAAACGCTTTCTTTCGCCAAGACAGTGCGTTTCTCACTGTTACATGCATTTGAATGGGGAACTCGACCGAAACAAAGTATAAGTTTTCATTATGTGAATAACTTGGAAATCTTAGGTCAAACAGCTGCAAAACCTGTTTTCCCAGCACGGAGACCTTGAGTTCTATAATATAAGGCCATAAACATGTTTGTCTGAGTCTTCTATCAAAAGTTACAGCTATTTCTATGAAGTTGTACAAAAACGCTTTCTTTCGCCAAGACAGTGCGTTTCTCACTGTTACATGCATTTGAATGGGGAACTCGACCGAAACAAAGTATAAGTTTTCATTATGTGAATAACTTGGAAATCTTAGCTCAAACAGCTGCAAAACCTGTTTTCCCAGCACGGAGACCTTGAGTTCTATAAGATAAAGCCATAAACATGTGTATCCGAGTCTTCTATCAAAAGTTACAGCTATTTCTATGAAGTTGTACAAAAACGCTTTCTTTCGCCAAGACAGTGCGTTTCTCACTGTTACATGCATTTTGAATGGGGAACCCGACCGAAACAAAGTATAAGTTTTCATTATGTGAATAACTTGGAAATCTTAGCTCAAACAGCTGCAAAACCTGTTTTCCCAGCACGGAGACCTTGAGTTCTATAAGATAAAGCCATAAACATGTGTATCCGAGTCTTCTATCAAAAGTTACAGCTATTTATATGAAGTTGTACAAAAACGCTTTCTTTCGCCAAGACAGTGCGTTTCTCACTGTTACATGCATTTGAATGGGGAACTCGACCGAAACAAAGTATAAGTTTTCATTATGTGAATAACTTGGAAATCTTAGCTCAAACAGCTGCAAAACCTGTTTTCCCAGCACGGAGACCTTGAGTTCTATAAGATAAAGCCATAAACATGTGTATCCGAGTCTTCTATCAAAAGTTACAGCTATTTCTATGAAGTTGTACAAAAACGCTTTCTTTCGCCAAGACAGTGCGTTTCTCACTGTTACATGCATTTGAATGGGGAACTCGACCGAAACAAAGTATAAGTTTTCATTATGTGAATAACTTGGAAATCTTAGGTCAAACAGCTGCAAAACCTGTTTTCCCAGCACGGAGACCTTGAGTTCTATAATATAAGGCCATAAACATGTTTGTCTGAGTCTTCTATCAAAAGTTACAGCTATTTCTATGAAGTTGTACAAAAACGCTTTCTTTCGCCAAGACAGTGCGTTTCTCACTGTTACATGCATTTTGAATGGGGAACCCGACCGAAACAAAGTATAGGTTTTCATTATGTGAATAACTTGGAAATCTTAGCTCAAACAGCTGCAAAACCTGTTTTCCCAGCACGGAGACCTTGAGTTCTATAAGATAAAGCCATAAACATGTGTATCCGAGTCTTCTATCAAAAGTTACAGCTATTTCTATGAAGTTGTACAAAAACGCTTTCTTTCGCCAAGACAGTGCGTTTCTCACTGTTACATGCATTTGAATGGGGAACTCGACCGAAACAAAGTATAAGTTTTCATTATGTGAATAACTTGGAAATCTTAGCTCAAACAGCTGCAAAACCTGTTTTCCCAGCACAGAGACCTTGAGTTCTATAATATAAGGCCATAAACATGTTTGTCTGAGTCTTCTATCAAAAGTTACAGCTATTTCTATGAAGTTGTACAAAAACGCTTTCTTTCGCCAAGACAGTGCGTTTCTCACTGTTACATGCATTTGAATGGGGAACTCGACCGAAACAAAGTATAGGTTTTCATTATGTGAATAACTTGGAAATCTTAGCTCAAACAGCTGCAAAACCTGTTTTCCCAGCACGGAGACATTGAGTTCTATAATATAAGGCCATAAACATGTTTGTCTGAGTCTTCTATCAAAAGTTACAGCTATTTCTATGAAGTTGTACAAAAACGCTTTCTTTCGCCAAGACAGTGCGTTTCTCACTGTTACATGCATTTGAATGGGGAACTCGACCGAAACAAAGTATAAGTTTTCATTATGTGAATAACTTGGAAATCTTAGGTCAAACAGCTGCAAAACCTGTTTTCCCAGCACGGAGACCTTGAGTTCTATAAGATAAAGCCATAAACATGTGTATCCGAGTCTTCTATCAAAAGTTACAGCTATTTCTATGAAGTTGTACAAAAACGCTTTCTTTCGCCAAGACAGTGCGTTTCTCACTGTTACATGCATTTTGAATGGGGAACCCGACCGAAACAAAGTATAAGTTTTCATTATGTGAATAACTTGGAAATCTTAGCTCAAACAGCTGCAAAACCTGTTTTCCCAGCACGGAGACCTTGAGTTCTATAAGATAAAGCCATAAACATGTGTATCCGAGTCTTCTATCAAAAGTTACAGCTATTTATATGAAGTTGTACAAAAACGCTTTCTTTCGCCAAGACAGTGCGTTTCTCACTGTTACATGCATTTGAATGGGGAACTCGACCGAAACAAAGTATAAGTTTTCATTATGTGAATAACTTGGAAATCTTAGCTCAAACAGCTGCAAAACCTGTTTTCCCAGCACGGAGACCTTGAGTTCTATAAGATAAAGCCATAAACATGTGTATCCGAGTCTTCTATCAAAAGTTACAGCTATTTCTATGAAGTTGTACAAAAACGCTTTCTTTCGCCAAGACAGTGCGTTTCTCACTGTTACATGCATTTGAATGGGGAACTCGACCGAAACAAAGTATAAGTTTTCATTATGTGAATAACTTGGAAATCTTAGCTCAAACAGCTGCAAAACCTGTTTTCCCAGCACAGAGACCTTGAGTTCTATAATATAAGGCCATAAACATGTTTGTCTGAGTCTTCTATCAAAAGTTACAGCTATTTCTATGAAGTTGTACAAAAACGCTTTCTTTCGCCAAGACAGTGCGTTTCTCACTGTTACATGCATTTGAATGGGGAACTCGACCGAAACAAAGTATAGGTTTTCATTATGTGAATAACTTGGAAATCTTAGCTCAAACAGCTGCAAAACCTGTTTTCCCAGCACGGAGACCTTGAGTTCTATAATATAAGGCCATAAACATGTTTGTCTGAGTCTTCTATCAAAAGTTACAGCTATTTCTATGAAGTTGTACAAAAACGCTTTCTTTCGCCAAGACAGTGCGTTTCTCACTGTTACATGCATTTGAATGGGGAACTCGACCGAAACAAAGTATAAGTTTTCATTATGTGAATAACTTGGAAATCTTAGCTCAAACAGCTGCAAAACCTGTTTTCCCAGCACGGAGACCTTGAGTTCTATAAGATAAAGCCATAAACATGTGTATCCGAGTCTTCTATCAAAAGTTACAGCTATTTCTATGAAGTTGTACAAAAACGCTTTCTTTCGCCAAGACAGTGCGTTTCTCACTGTTACATGCATTTTGAATGGGGAACCCGACCGAAACAAAGTATAGGTTTTCATTATGTGAATAACTTGGAAATCTTAGCTCAAACAGCTGCAAAACCTGTTTTCCCAGCACGGAGACCTTGAGTTCTATAAGATAAAGCCATAAACATGTGTATCCGAGTCTTCTATCAAAAGTTACAGCTATTTATATGAAGTTGTACAAAATAGCTTTCTTTCGCCAAGACAGTGCGTTTCTCACTGTTACATGCATTTTGAATGGGGAACTCGACCGAAACAAAGTATAGGTTTTCATTATGTGAATAACTTGGAAATCTTAGCTCAAACAGCTGCAAAACCTGTTTTCCCAGCACGGAGACCTTGAGTTCTATAAGATAAAGCCATAAACATGTGTATCCGAGTCTTCTATCAAAAGTTACAGCTATTTCTATGAAGTTGTACAAAAACGCTTTCTTTCGCCAAGACAGTGCGTTTCTCACTGTTACATGCATTTGAATGGGGAACTCGACCGAAACAAAGTATAAGTTTTCATTATGTGAATAACTTGGAAATCTTAGCTCAAACAGCTGCAAAACCTGTTTTCCCAGCACGGAGACCTTGAGTTCTATAAGATAAAGCCATAAACATGTGTATCCGAGTCTTCTATCAAAAGTTACAGCTATTTCTATGAAGTTGTACAAAAACGCTTTCTTTCGCCAAGACAGTGCGTTTCTCACTGTTACATGCATTTGAATGGGGAACTCGACCGAAACAAAGTATAAGTTTTCATTATGTGAATAACTTGGAAATCTTAGGTCAAACAGCTGCAAAACCTGTTTTCCCAGCACGGAGACCTTGAGTTCTATAATATAAGGCCATAAACATGTTTGTCTGAGTCTTCTATCAAAAGTTACAGCTATTTCTATGAAGTTGTACAAAAACGCTTTCTTTCGCCAAGACAGTGCGTTTCTCACTGTTACATGCATTTGAATGGGGAACTCGACCGAAACAAAGTATAAGTTTTCATTATGTGAATAACTTGGAAATCTTAGCTCAAACAGCTGCAAAACCTGTTTTCCCAGCACGGAGACCTTGAGTTCTATAAGATAAAGCCATAAACATGTGTATCCGAGTCTTCTATCAAAAGTTACAGCTATTTCTATGAAGTTGTACAAAAACGCTTTCTTTCGCCAAGACAGTGCGTTTCTCACTGTTACATGCATTTTGAATGGGGAACCCGACCGAAACAAAGTATAAGTTTTCATTATGTGAATAACTTGGAAATCTTAGCTCAAACAGCTGCAAAACCTGTTTTCCCAGCACGGAGACCTTGAGTTCTATAAGATAAAGCCATAAACATGTGTATCCGAGTCTTCTATCAAAAGTTACAGCTATTTATATGAAGTTGTACAAAAACGCTTTCTTTCGCCAAGACAGTGCGTTTCTCACTGTTACATGCATTTGAATGGGGAACTCGACCGAAACAAAGTATAAGTTTTCATTATGTGAATAACTTGGAAATCTTAGCTCAAACAGCTGCAAAACCTGTTTTCCCAGCACGGAGACCTTGAGTTCTATAAGATAAAGCCATAAACATGTGTATCCGAGTCTTCTATCAAAAGTTACAGCTATTTCTATGAAGTTGTACAAAAACGCTTTCTTTCGCCAAGACAGTGCGTTTCTCACTGTTACATGCATTTGAATGGGGAACTCGACCGAAACAAAGTATAAGTTTTCATTATGTGAATAACTTGGAAATCTTAGGTCAAACAGCTGCAAAACCTGTTTTCCCAGCACGGAGACCTTGAGTTCTATAATATAAGGCCATAAACATGTTTGTCTGAGTCTTCTATCAAAAGTTACAGCTATTTCTATGAAGTTGTACAAAAACGCTTTCTTTCGCCAAGACAGTGCGTTTCTCACTGTTACATGCATTTTGAATGGGGAACCCGACCGAAACAAAGTATAGGTTTTCATTATGTGAATAACTTGGAAATCTTAGCTCAAACAGCTGCAAAACCTGTTTTCCCAGCACGGAGACCTTGAGTTCTATAAGATAAAGCCATAAACATGTGTATCCGAGTCTTCTATCAAAAGTTACAGCTATTTCTATGAAGTTGTACAAAAACGCTTTCTTTCGCCAAGACAGTGCGTTTCTCACTGTTACATGCATTTGAATGGGGAACTCGACCGAAACAAAGTATAAGTTTTCATTATGTGAATAACTTGGAAATCTTAGCTCAAACAGCTGCAAAACCTGTTTTCCCAGCACAGAGACCTTGAGTTCTATAATATAAGGCCATAAACATGTTTGTCTGAGTCTTCTATCAAAAGTTACAGCTATTTCTATGAAGTTGTACAAAAACGCTTTCTTTCGCCAAGACAGTGCGTTTCTCACTGTTACATGCATTTGAATGGGGAACTCGACCGAAACAAAGTATAGGTTTTCATTATGTGAATAACTTGGAAATCTTAGCTCAAACAGCTGCAAAACCTGTTTTCCCAGCACGGAGACATTGAGTTCTATAATATAAGGCCATAAACATGTTTGTCTGAGTCTTCTATCAAAAGTTACAGCTATTTCTATGAAGTTGTACAAAAACGCTTTCTTTCGCCAAGACAGTGCGTTTCTCACTGTTACATGCATTTGAATGGGGAACTCGACCGAAACAAAGTATAAGTTTTCATTATGTGAATAACTTGGAAATCTTAGGTCAAACAGCTGCAAAACCTGTTTTCCCAGCACGGAGACCTTGAGTTCTACAAGATAAAGCCATAAACATGTGTATCCGAGTCTTCTATCAAAAGTTACAGCTATTTCTATGAAGTTGTACAAAAACGCTTTCTTTCGCCAAGACAGTGCGTTTCTCACTGTTACATGCATTTTGAATGGGGAACCCGACCGAAACAAAGTATAAGTTTTCATTATGTGAATAACTTGGAAATCTTAGCTCAAACAGCTGCAAAACCTGTTTTCCCAGCACGGAGACCTTGAGTTCTATAAGATAAAGCCATAAACATGTGTATCCGAGTCTTCTATCAAAAGTTACAGCTATTTATATGAAGTTGTACAAAAACGCTTTCTTTCGCCAAGACAGTGCGTTTCTCACTGTTACATGCATTTGAATGGGGAACTCGACCGAAACAAAGTATAAGTTTTCATTATGTGAATAACTTGGAAATCTTAGCTCAAACAGCTGCAAAACCTGTTTTCCCAGCACGGAGACCTTGAGTTCTATAAGATAAAGCCATAAACATGTGTATCCGAGTCTTCTATCAAAAGTTACAGCTATTTCTATGAAGTTGTACAAAAACGCTTTCTTTCGCCAAGACAGTGCGTTTCTCACTGTTACATGCATTTGAATGGGGAACTCGACCGAAACAAAGTATAAGTTTTCATTATGTGAATAACTTGGAAATCTTAGCTCAAACAGCTGCAAAACCTGTTTTCCCAGCACGGAGACCTTGAGTTCTATAAGATAAAGCCATAAACATGTGTATCCGAGTCTTCTATCAAAAGTTACAGCTATTTCTATGAAGTTGTACAAAAACGCTTTCTTTCGCCAAGACAGTGCGTTTCTCACTGTTACATGCATTTGAATGGGGAACTCGACCGAAACAAAGTATAAGTTTTCATTATGTGAATAACTTGGAAATCTTAGGTCAAACAGCTGCAAAACCTGTTTTCCCAGCACGGAGACCTTGAGTTCTATAATATAAGGCCATAAACATGTTTGTCTGAGTCTTCTATCAAAAGTTACAGCTATTTCTATGAAGTTGTACAAAAACGCTTTCTTTCGCCAAGACAGTGCGTTTCTCACTGTTACATGCATTTTGAATGGGGAACCCGACCGAAACAAAGTATAGGTTTTCATTATGTGAATAACTTGGAAATCTTAGCTCAAACAGCTGCAAAACCTGTTTTCCCAGCACGGAGACCTTGAGTTCTATAAGATAAAGCCATAAACATGTGTATCCGAGTCTTCTATCAAAAGTTACAGCTATTTATATGAAGTTGTACAAAAACGCTTTCTTTCGCCAAGACAGTGCGTTTCTCACTGTTACATGCATTTGAATGGGGAACTCGACCGAAACAAAGTATAAGTTTTCATTATGTGAATAACTTGGAAATCTTAGCTCAAACAGCTGCAAAACCTGTTTTCCCAGCACGGAGACCTTGAGTTCTATAAGATAAAGCCATAAACATGTGTATCCGAGTCTTCTATCAAAAGTTACAGCTATTTCTATGAAGTTGTACAAAAACGCTTTCTTTCGCCAAGACAGTGCGTTTCTCACTGTTACATGCATTTGAATGGGGAACTCGACCGAAACAAAGTATAAGTTTTCATTATGTGAATAACTTGGAAATCTTAGCTCAAACAGCTGCAAAACCTGTTTTCCCAGCACGGAGACCTTGAGTTCTATAAGATAAAGCCATAAACATGTGTATCCGAGTCTTCTATCAAAAGTTACAGCTATTTCTATGAAGTTGTACAAAAACGCTTTCTTTCGCCAAGACAGTGCGTTTCTCACTGTTACATGCATTTGAATGGGGAACTCGACCGAAACAAAGTATAAGTTTTCATTATGTGAATAACTTGGAAATCTTAGGTCAAACAGCTGCAAAACCTGTTTTCCCAGCACGGAGACCTTGAGTTCTATAATATAAGGCCATAAACATGTTTGTCTGAGTCTTCTATCAAAAGTTACAGCTATTTCTATGAAGTTGTACAAAAACGCTTTCTTTCGCCAAGACAGTGCGTTTCTCACTGTTACATGCATTTGAATGGGGAACTCGACCGAAACAAAGTATAAGTTTTCATTATGTGAATAACTTGGAAATCTTAGCTCAAACAGCTGCAAAACCTGTTTTCCCAGCACGGAGACCTTGAGTTCTATAAGATAAAGCCATAAACATGTGTATCCGAGTCTTCTATCAAAAGTTACAGCTATTTCTATGAAGTTGTACAAAAACGCTTTCTTTCGCCAAGACAGTGCGTTTCTCACTGTTACATGCATTTTGAATGGGGAACCCGACCGAAACAAAGTATAAGTTTTCATTATGTGAATAACTTGGAAATCTTAGCTCAAACAGCTGCAAAACCTGTTTTCCCAGCACGGAGACCTTGAGTTCTATAAGATAAAGCCATAAACATGTGTATCCGAGTCTTCTATCAAAAGTTACAGCTATTTATATGAAGTTGTACAAAAACGCTTTCTTTCGCCAAGACAGTGCGTTTCTCACTGTTACATGCATTTGAATGGGGAACTCGACCGAAACAAAGTATAAGTTTTCATTATGTGAATAACTTGGAAATCTTAGCTCAAACAGCTGCAAAACCTGTTTTCCCAGCACGGAGACCTTGAGTTCTATAAGATAAAGCCATAAACATGTGTATCCGAGTCTTCTATCAAAAGTTACAGCTATTTCTATGAAGTTGTACAAAAACGCTTTCTTTCGCCAAGACAGTGCGTTTCTCACTGTTACATGCATTTGAATGGGGAACTCGACCGAAACAAAGTATAAGTTTTCATTATGTGAATAACTTGGAAATCTTAGGTCAAACAGCTGCAAAACCTGTTTTCCCAGCACGGAGACCTTGAGTTCTATAATATAAGGCCATAAACATGTTTGTCTGAGTCTTCTATCAAAAGTTACAGCTATTTCTATGAAGTTGTACAAAAACGCTTTCTTTCGCCAAGACAGTGCGTTTCTCACTGTTACATGCATTTTGAATGGGGAACCCGACCGAAACAAAGTATAGGTTTTCATTATGTGAATAACTTGGAAATCTTAGCTCAAACAGCTGCAAAACCTGTTTTCCCAGCACGGAGACCTTGAGTTCTATAAGATAAAGCCATAAACATGTGTATCCGAGTCTTCTATCAAAAGTTACAGCTATTTCTATGAAGTTGTACAAAAACGCTTTCTTTCGCCAAGACAGTGCGTTTCTCACTGTTACATGCATTTGAATGGGGAACTCGACCGAAACAAAGTATAAGTTTTCATTATGTGAATAACTTGGAAATCTTAGCTCAAACAGCTGCAAAACCTGTTTTCCCAGCACAGAGACCTTGAGTTCTATAATATAAGGCCATAAACATGTTTGTCTGAGTCTTCTATCAAAAGTTACAGCTATTTCTATGAAGTTGTACAAAAACGCTTTCTTTCGCCAAGACAGTGCGTTTCTCACTGTTACATGCATTTGAATGGGGAACTCGACCGAAACAAAGTATAGGTTTTCATTATGTGAATAACTTGGAAATCTTAGCTCAAACAGCTGCAAAACCTGTTTTCCCAGCACGGAGACATTGAGTTCTATAATATAAGGCCATAAACATGTTTGTCTGAGTCTTCTATCAAAAGTTACAGCTATTTCTATGAAGTTGTACAAAAACGCTTTCTTTCGCCAAGACAGTGCGTTTCTCACTGTTACATGCATTTGAATGGGGAACTCGACCGAAACAAAGTATAAGTTTTCATTATGTGAATAACTTGGAAATCTTAGGTCAAACAGCTGCAAAACCTGTTTTCCCAGCACGGAGACCTTGAGTTCTATAAGATAAAGCCATAAACATGTGTATCCGAGTCTTCTATCAAAAGTTACAGCTATTTCTATGAAGTTGTACAAAAACGCTTTCTTTCGCCAAGACAGTGCGTTTCTCACTGTTACATGCATTTTGAATGGGGAACCCGACCGAAACAAAGTATAAGTTTTCATTATGTGAATAACTTGGAAATCTTAGCTCAAACAGCTGCAAAACCTGTTTTCCCAGCACGGAGACCTTGAGTTCTATAAGATAAAGCCATAAACATGTGTATCCGAGTCTTCTATCAAAAGTTACAGCTATTTATATGAAGTTGTACAAAAACGCTTTCTTTCGCCAAGACAGTGCGTTTCTCACTGTTACATGCATTTGAATGGGGAACTCGACCGAAACAAAGTATAAGTTTTCATTATGTGAATAACTTGGAAATCTTAGCTCAAACAGCTGCAAAACCTGTTTTCCCAGCACGGAGACCTTGAGTTCTATAAGATAAAGCCATAAACATGTGTATCCGAGTCTTCTATCAAAAGTTACAGCTATTTCTATGAAGTTGTACAAAAACGCTTTCTTTCGCCAAGACAGTGCGTTTCTCACTGTTACATGCATTTGAATGGGGAACTCGACCGAAACAAAGTATAAGTTTTCATTATGTGAATAACTTGGAAATCTTAGCTCAAACAGCTGCAAAACCTGTTTTCCCAGCACAGAGACCTTGAGTTCTATAATATAAGGCCATAAACATGTTTGTCTGAGTCTTCTATCAAAAGTTACAGCTATTTCTATGAAGTTGTACAAAAACGCTTTCTTTCGCCAAGACAGTGCGTTTCTCACTGTTACATGCATTTGAATGGGGAACTCGACCGAAACAAAGTATAGGTTTTCATTATGTGAATAACTTGGAAATCTTAGCTCAAACAGCTGCAAAACCTGTTTTCCCAGCACGGAGACCTTGAGTTCTATAATATAAGGCCATAAACATGTTTGTCTGAGTCTTCTATCAAAAGTTACAGCTATTTCTATGAAGTTGTACAAAAACGCTTTCTTTCGCCAAGACAGTGCGTTTCTCACTGTTACATGCATTTGAATGGGGAACTCGACCGAAACAAAGTATAAGTTTTCATTATGTGAATAACTTGGAAATCTTAGCTCAAACAGCTGCAAAACCTGTTTTCCCAGCACGGAGACCTTGAGTTCTATAAGATAAAGCCATAAACATGTGTATCCGAGTCTTCTATCAAAAGTTACAGCTATTTCTATGAAGTTGTACAAAAACGCTTTCTTTCGCCAAGACAGTGCGTTTCTCACTGTTACATGCATTTTGAATGGGGAACCCGACCGAAACAAAGTATAGGTTTTCATTATGTGAATAACTTGGAAATCTTAGCTCAAACAGCTGCAAAACCTGTTTTCCCAGCACGGAGACCTTGAGTTCTATAAGATAAAGCCATAAACATGTGTATCCGAGTCTTCTATCAAAAGTTACAGCTATTTATATGAAGTTGTACAAAATAGCTTTCTTTCGCCAAGACAGTGCGTTTCTCACTGTTACATGCATTTTGAATGGGGAACTCGACCGAAACAAAGTATAGGTTTTCATTATGTGAATAACTTGGAAATCTTAGCTCAAACAGCTGCAAAACCTGTTTTCCCAGCACGGAGACCTTGAGTTCTATAAGATAAAGCCATAAACATGTGTATCCGAGTCTTCTATCAAAAGTTACAGCTATTTCTATGAAGTTGTACAAAAACGCTTTCTTTCGCCAAGACAGTGCGTTTCTCACTGTTACATGCATTTGAATGGGGAACTCGACCGAAACAAAGTATAAGTTTTCATTATGTGAATAACTTGGAAATCTTAGCTCAAACAGCTGCAAAACCTGTTTTCCCAGCACGGAGACCTTGAGTTCTATAAGATAAAGCCATAAACATGTGTATCCGAGTCTTCTATCAAAAGTTACAGCTATTTCTATGAAGTTGTACAAAAACGCTTTCTTTCGCCAAGACAGTGCGTTTCTCACTGTTACATGCATTTGAATGGGGAACTCGACCGAAACAAAGTATAAGTTTTCATTATGTGAATAACTTGGAAATCTTAGGTCAAACAGCTGCAAAACCTGTTTTCCCAGCACGGAGACCTTGAGTTCTATAATATAAGGCCATAAACATGTTTGTCTGAGTCTTCTATCAAAAGTTACAGCTATTTCTATGAAGTTGTACAAAAACGCTTTCTTTCGCCAAGACAGTGCGTTTCTCACTGTTACATGCATTTGAATGGGGAACTCGACCGAAACAAAGTATAAGTTTTCATTATGTGAATAACTTGGAAATCTTAGCTCAAACAGCTGCAAAACCTGTTTTCCCAGCACGGAGACCTTGAGTTCTATAAGATAAAGCCATAAACATGTGTATCCGAGTCTTCTATCAAAAGTTACAGCTATTTCTATGAAGTTGTACAAAAACGCTTTCTTTCGCCAAGACAGTGCGTTTCTCACTGTTACATGCATTTTGAATGGGGAACCCGACCGAAACAAAGTATAAGTTTTCATTATGTGAATAACTTGGAAATCTTAGCTCAAACAGCTGCAAAACCTGTTTTCCCAGCACGGAGACCTTGAGTTCTATAAGATAAAGCCATAAACATGTGTATCCGAGTCTTCTATCAAAAGTTACAGCTATTTATATGAAGTTGTACAAAAACGCTTTCTTTCGCCAAGACAGTGCGTTTCTCACTGTTACATGCATTTGAATGGGGAACTCGACCGAAACAAAGTATAAGTTTTCATTATGTGAATAACTTGGAAATCTTAGCTCAAACAGCTGCAAAACCTGTTTTCCCAGCACGGAGACCTTGAGTTCTATAAGATAAAGCCATAAACATGTGTATCCGAGTCTTCTATCAAAAGTTACAGCTATTTCTATGAAGTTGTACAAAAACGCTTTCTTTCGCCAAGACAGTGCGTTTCTCACTGTTACATGCATTTGAATGGGGAACTCGACCGAAACAAAGTATAAGTTTTCATTATGTGAATAACTTGGAAATCTTAGGTCAAACAGCTGCAAAACCTGTTTTCCCAGCACGGAGACCTTGAGTTCTATAATATAAGGCCATAAACATGTTTGTCTGAGTCTTCTATCAAAAGTTACAGCTATTTCTATGAAGTTGTACAAAAACGCTTTCTTTCGCCAAGACAGTGCGTTTCTCACTGTTACATGCATTTTGAATGGGGAACCCGACCGAAACAAAGTATAGGTTTTCATTATGTGAATAACTTGGAAATCTTAGCTCAAACAGCTGCAAAACCTGTTTTCCCAGCACGGAGACCTTGAGTTCTATAAGATAAAGCCATAAACATGTGTATCCGAGTCTTCTATCAAAAGTTACAGCTATTTCTATGAAGTTGTACAAAAACGCTTTCTTTCGCCAAGACAGTGCGTTTCTCACTGTTACATGCATTTGAATGGGGAACTCGACCGAAACAAAGTATAAGTTTTCATTATGTGAATAACTTGGAAATCTTAGCTCAAACAGCTGCAAAACCTGTTTTCCCAGCACAGAGACCTTGAGTTCTATAATATAAGGCCATAAACATGTTTGTCTGAGTCTTCTATCAAAAGTTACAGCTATTTCTATGAAGTTGTACAAAAACGCTTTCTTTCGCCAAGACAGTGCGTTTCTCACTGTTACATGCATTTGAATGGGGAACTCGACCGAAACAAAGTATAGGTTTTCATTATGTGAATAACTTGGAAATCTTAGCTCAAACAGCTGCAAAACCTGTTTTCCCAGCACGGAGACATTGAGTTCTATAATATAAGGCCATAAACATGTTTGTCTGAGTCTTCTATCAAAAGTTACAGCTATTTCTATGAAGTTGTACAAAAACGCTTTCTTTCGCCAAGACAGTGCGTTTCTCACTGTTACATGCATTTGAATGGGGAACTCGACCGAAACAAAGTATAAGTTTTCATTATGTGAATAACTTGGAAATCTTAGGTCAAACAGCTGCAAAACCTGTTTTCCCAGCACGGAGACCTTGAGTTCTATAAGATAAAGCCATAAACATGTGTATCCGAGTCTTCTATCAAAAGTTACAGCTATTTCTATGAAGTTGTACAAAAACGCTTTCTTTCGCCAAGACAGTGCGTTTCTCACTGTTACATGCATTTTGAATGGGGAACCCGACCGAAACAAAGTATAAGTTTTCATTATGTGAATAACTTGGAAATCTTAGCTCAAACAGCTGCAAAACCTGTTTTCCCAGCACGGAGACCTTGAGTTCTATAAGATAAAGCCATAAACATGTGTATCCGAGTCTTCTATCAAAAGTTACAGCTATTTATATGAAGTTGTACAAAAACGCTTTCTTTCGCCAAGACAGTGCGTTTCTCACTGTTACATGCATTTGAATGGGGAACTCGACCGAAACAAAGTATAAGTTTTCATTATGTGAATAACTTGGAAATCTTAGCTCAAACAGCTGCAAAACCTGTTTTCCCAGCACGGAGACCTTGAGTTCTATAAGATAAAGCCATAAACATGTGTATCCGAGTCTTCTATCAAAAGTTACAGCTATTTCTATGAAGTTGTACAAAAACGCTTTCTTTCGCCAAGACAGTGCGTTTCTCACTGTTACATGCATTTGAATGGGGAACTCGACCGAAACAAAGTATAAGTTTTCATTATGTGAATAACTTGGAAATCTTAGCTCAAACAGCTGCAAAACCTGTTTTCCCAGCACGGAGACCTTGAGTTCTATAAGATAAAGCCATAAACATGTGTATCCGAGTCTTCTATCAAAAGTTACAGCTATTTCTATGAAGTTGTACAAAAACGCTTTCTTTCGCCAAGACAGTGCGTTTCTCACTGTTACATGCATTTGAATGGGGAACTCGACCGAAACAAAGTATAAGTTTTCATTATGTGAATAACTTGGAAATCTTAGGTCAAACAGCTGCAAAACCTGTTTTCCCAGCACGGAGACCTTGAGTTCTATAATATAAGGCCATAAACATGTTTGTCTGAGTCTTCTATCAAAAGTTACAGCTATTTCTATGAAGTTGTACAAAAACGCTTTCTTTCGCCAAGACAGTGCGTTTCTCACTGTTACATGCATTTTGAATGGGGAACCCGACCGAAACAAAGTATAGGTTTTCATTATGTGAATAACTTGGAAATCTTAGCTCAAACAGCTGCAAAACCTGTTTTCCCAGCACGGAGACCTTGAGTTCTATAAGATAAAGCCATAAACATGTGTATCCGAGTCTTCTATCAAAAGTTACAGCTATTTATATGAAGTTGTACAAAATAGCTTTCTTTCGCCAAGACAGTGCGTTTCTCACTGTTACATGCATTTTGAATGGGGAACTCGACCGAAACAAAGTATAGGTTTTCATTATGTGAATAACTTGGAAATCTTAGCTCAAACAGCTGCAAAACCTGTTTTCCCAGCACGGAGACCTTGAGTTCTATAAGATAAAGCCATAAACATGTGTATCCGAGTCTTCTATCAAAAGTTACAGCTATTTCTATGAAGTTGTACAAAAACGCTTTCTTTCGCCAAGACAGTGCGTTTCTCACTGTTACATGCATTTTGAATGGGGAACTCGACCGAAACAAAGTATAGGTTTTCATTATGTGAATAACTTGGAAATCTTAGCTCAAACAGCTGCAAAACCTGTTTTCCCAGCACGGAGACCTTGAGTTCTATAAGATAAAGCCATAAACATGTGTATCCGAGTCTTCTATCAAAAGTTACAGCTATTTATATGAAGTTGTACAAAAACGCTTTCTTTCGCCAAGACAGTGCGTTTCTCACTGTTACATGCATTTGAATGGGGAACTCGACCGAAACAAAGTATAGGTTTTCATTATGTGAATAACTTGGAAATCTTAGCTCAAACAGCTGCAAAACCTGTTTTCCCAGCACGGAGACCTTGAGTTCTATAAGATAAAGCCATAAACATGTGTATCCGAGTCTTCTATCAAAAGTTACAGCTATTTATATGAAGTTGTACAAAAACGCTTTCTTTCGCCAAGACAGTGCGTTTCTCACTGTTACATGCATTTGAATGGGGAACTCGACCGAAACAAAGTATAAGTTTTCATTATGTGAATAACTTGGAAATCTTAGGTCAAACAGCTGCAAAACCTGTTTTCCCAGCACGGAGACCTTGAGTTCTATAATATAAGGCCATAAACATGTTTGTCTGAGTCTTCTATCAAAAGTTACAGCTATTTCTATGAAGTTGTACAAAAACGCTTTCTTTCGCCAAGACAGTGCGTTTCTCACTGTTACATGCATTTTGAATGGGGAACCCGACCGAAACAAAGTATAGGTTTTCATTATGTGAATAACTTGGAAATCTTAGCTCAAACAGCTGCAAAACCTGTTTTCCCAGCACGGAGACCTTGAGTTCTATAAGATAAAGCCATAAACATGTGTATCCGAGTCTTCTATCAAAAGTTACAGCTATTTCTATGAAGTTGTACAAAAACGCTTTCTTTCGCCAAGACAGTGCGTTTCTCACTGTTACATGCATTTGAATGGGGAACTCGACCGAAACAAAGTATAAGTTTTCATTATGTGAATAACTTGGAAATCTTAGCTCAAACAGCTGCAAAACCTGTTTTCCCAGCACAGAGACCTTGAGTTCTATAATATAAGGCCATAAACATGTTTGTCTGAGTCTTCTATCAAAAGTTACAGCTATTTCTATGAAGTTGTACAAAAACGCTTTCTTTCGCCAAGACAGTGCGTTTCTCACTGTTACATGCATTTGAATGGGGAACTCGACCGAAACAAAGTATAAGTTTTCATTATGTGAATAACTTGGAAATCTTAGCTCAAACAGCTGCAAAACCTGTTTTCCCAGCACGGAGACCTTGAGTTCTATAAGATAAAGCCATAAACATGTGTATCCGAGTCTTCTATCAAAAGTTACAGCTATTTCTATGAAGTTGTACAAAAACGCTTTCTTTCGCCAAGACAGTGCGTTTCTCACTGTTACATGCATTTTGAATGGGGAACCCGACCGAAACAAAGTATAAGTTTTCATTATGTGAATAACTTGGAAATCTTAGCTCAAACAGCTGCAAAACCTGTTTTCCCAGCACGGAGACCTTGAGTTCTATAAGATAAAGCCATAAACATGTGTATCCGAGTCTTCTATCAAAAGTTACAGCTATTTATATGAAGTTGTACAAAAACGCTTTCTTTCGCCAAGACAGTGCGTTTCTCACTGTTACATGCATTTGAATGGGGAACTCCACCGAAACAAAGTATAAGTTTTCATTATGTGAATAACTTGGAAATCTTAGCTCAAACAGCTGCAAAACCTGTTTTCCCAGCACGGAGACCTTGAGTTCTATAAGATAAAGCCATAAACATGTGTATCCGAGTCTTCTATCAAAAGTTACAGCTATTTCTATGAAGTTGTACAAAAACGCTTTCTTTCGCCAAGACAGTGCGTTTCTCACTGTTACATGCATTTGAATGGGGAACTCGACCGAAACAAAGTATAAGTTTTCATTATGTGAATAACTTGGAAATCTTAGGTCAAACAGCTGCAAAACCTGTTTTCCCAGCACGGAGACCTTGAGTTCTATAATATAAGGCCATAAACATGTTTGTCTGAGTCTTCTATCAAAAGTTACAGCTATTTCTATGAAGTTGTACAAAAACGCTTTCTTTCGCCAAGACAGTGCGTTTCTCACTGTTACATGCATTTTGAATGGGGAACCCGACCGAAACAAAGTATAGGTTTTCATTATGTGAATAACTTGGAAATCTTAGCTCAAACAGCTGCAAAACCTGTTTTCCCAGCACGGAGACCTTGAGTTCTATAAGATAAAGCCATAAACATGTGTATCCGAGTCTTCTATCAAAAGTTACAGCTATTTCTATGAAGTTGTACAAAAACGCTTTCTTTCGCCAAGACAGTGCGTTTCTCACTGTTACATGCATTTGAATGGGGAACTCGACCGAAACAAAGTATAAGTTTTCATTATGTGAATAACTTGGAAATCTTAGCTCAAACAGCTGCAAAACCTGTTTTCCCAGCACAGAGACCTTGAGTTCTATAATATAAGGCCATAAACATGTTTGTCTGAGTCTTCTATCAAAAGTTACAGCTATTTCTATGAAGTTGTACAAAAACGCTTTCTTTCGCCAAGACAGTGCGTTTCTCACTGTTACATGCATTTTGAATGGGGAACCCGACCGAAACAAAGTATAAGTTTTCATTATGTGAATAACTTGGAAATCTTAGCTCAAACAGCTGCAAAACCTGTTTTCCCAGCACGGAGACCTTGAGTTCTATAAGATAAAGCCATAAACATGTGTATCCGAGTCTTCTATCAAAAGTTACAGCTATTTCTATGAAGTTGTACAAAAACGCTTTCTTTCGCCAAGACAGTGCGTTTCTCACTGTTACATGCATTTGAATGGGGAACTCGACCGAAACAAAGTATAAGTTTTCATTATGTGAATAACTTGGAAATCTTAGGTCAAACAGCTGCAAAACCTGTTTTCCCAGCACGGAGACCTTGAGTTCTATAATATAAGGCCATAAACATGTTTGTCTGAGTCTTCTATCAAAAGTTACAGCTATTTCTATGAAGTTGTACAAAAACGCTTTCTTTCGCCAAGACAGTGCGTTTCTCACTGTTACATGCATTTTGAATGGGGAACCCGACCGAAACAAAGTATAGGTTTTCATTATGTGAATAACTTGGAAATCTTAGCTCAAACAGCTGCAAAACCTGTTTTCCCAGCACGGAGACCTTGAGTTCTATAAGATAAAGCCATAAACATGTGTATCCGAGTCTTCTATCAAAAGTTACAGCTATTTCTATGAAGTTGTACAAAAACGCTTTCTTTCGCCAAGACAGTGCGTTTCTCACTGTTACATGCATTTGAATGGGGAACTCGACCGAAACAAAGTATAAGTTTTCATTATGTGAATAACTTGGAAATCTTAGCTCAAACAGCTGCAAAACCTGTTTTCCCAGCACAGAGACCTTGAGTTCTATAATATAAGGCCATAAACATGTTTGTCTGAGTCTTCTATCAAAAGTTACAGCTATTTCTATGAAGTTGTACAAAAACGCTTTCTTTCGCCAAGACAGTGCGTTTCTCACTGTTACATGCATTTGAATGGGGAACTCGACCGAAACAAAGTATAGGTTTTCATTATGTGAATAACTTGGAAATCTTAGCTCAAACAGCTGCAAAACCTGTTTTCCCAGCACGGAGACCTTGAGTTCTATAATATAAGGCCATAAACATGTTTGTCTGAGTCTTCTATCAAAAGTTACAGCTATTTCTATGAAGTTGTACAAAAACGCTTTCTTTCGCCAAGACAGTGCGTTTCTCACTGTTACATGCATTTGAATGGGGAACTCGACCGAAACAAAGTATAAGTTTTCATTATGTGAATAACTTGGAAATCTTAGCTCAAACAGCTGCAAAACCTGTTTTCCCAGCACGGAGACCTTGAGTTCTATAAGATAAAGCCATAAACATGTGTATCCGAGTCTTCTATCAAAAGTTACAGCTATTTCTATGAAGTTGTACAAAAACGCTTTCTTTCGCCAAGACAGTGCGTTTCTCACTGTTACATGCATTTTGAATGGGGAACCCGACCGAAACAAAGTATAAGTTTTCATTATGTGAATAACTTGGAAATCTTAGCTCAAACAGCTGCAAAACCTGTTTTCCCAGCACGGAGACCTTGAGTTCTATAAGATAAAGCCATAAACATGTGTATCCAAGTCTTCTATCAAAAGTTACAGCTATTTATATGAAGTTGTACAAAAACGCTTTCTTTCGCCAAGACAGTGCGTTTCTCACTGTTACATGCATTTGAATGGGGAACTCGACCGAAACAAAGTATAAGTTTTCATTATGTGAATAACTTGGAAATCTTAGCTCAAACAGCTGCAAAACCTGTTTTCCCAGCACGGAGACCTTGAGTTCTATAAGATAAAGCCATAAACATGTGTATCCGAGTCTTCTATCAAAAGTTACAGCTATTTCTATGAAGTTGTACAAAAACGCTTTCTTTCGCCAAGACAGTGCGTTTCTCACTGTTACATGCATTTGAATGGGGAACTCGACCGAAACAAAGTATAAGTTTTCATTATGTGAATAACTTGGAAATCTTAGGTCAAACAGCTGCAAAACCTGTTTTCCCAGCACGGAGACCTTGAGTTCTATAATATAAGGCCATAAACATGTTTGTCTGAGTCTTCTATCAAAAGTTACAGCTATTTCTATGAAGTTGTACAAAAACGCTTTCTTTCGCCAAGACAGTGCGTTTCTCACTGTTACATGCATTTTGAATGGGGAACCCGACCGAAACAAAGTATAGGTTTTCATTATGTGAATAACTTGGAAATCTTAGCTCAAACAGCTGCAAAACCTGTTTTCCCAGCACGGAGACCTTGAGTTCTATAAGATAAAGCCATAAACATGTGTATCCGAGTCTTCTATCAAAAGTTACAGCTATTTATATGAAGTTGTACAAAATAGCTTTCTTTCGCCAAGACAGTGCGTTTCTCACTGTTACATGCATTTTGAATGGGGAACTCGACCGAAACAAAGTATAGGTTTTCATTATGTGAATAACTTGGAAATCTTAGGTCAAACAGCTGCAAAACCTGTTTTCCCAGCACGGAGACCTTGAGTTCTATAAGATAAAGCCATAAACATGTGTATCCGAGTCTTCTATCAAAAGTTACAGCTATTTCTATGAAGTTGTACAAAAACGCTTTCTTTCGCCAAGACAGTGCGTTTCTCACTGTTACATGCATTTTGAATGGGGAACTCGACCGAAACAAAGTATAGGTTTTCATTATGTGAATAACTTGGAAATCTTAGCTCAAACAGCTGCAAAACCTGTTTTCCCAGCACGGAGACCTTGAGTTCTATAAGATAAAGCCATAAACATGTGTATCCGAGTCTTCTATCAAAAGTTACAGCTATTTATATGAAGTTGTACAAAAACGCTTTCTTTCGCCAAGACAGTGCGTTTCTCACTGTTACATGCATTTGAATGGGGAACTCGACCGAAACAAAGTATAGGTTTTCATTATGTGAATAACTTGGAAATCTTAGCTCAAACAGCTGCAAAACCTGTTTTCCCAGCACGGAGACCTTGAGTTCTATAAGATAAAGCCATAAACATGTGTATCCGAGTCTTCTATCAAAAGTTACAGCTATTTATATGAAGTTGTACAAAAACGCTTTCTTTCGCCAAGACAGTGCGTTTCTCACTGTTACATGCATTTGAATGGGGAACTCGACCGAAACAAAGTATAAGTTTTCATTATGTGAATAACTTGGAAATCTTAGCTCAAACAGCTGCAAAACCTGTTTTCCCAGCACGGAGACCTTGAGTTCTATAATATAAGGCCATAAACATGTTTGTCTGAGTCTTCTATCAAAAGTTACAGCTATTTCTATGAAGTTGTACAAAAACGCTTTCTTTCGCCAAGACAGTGCGTTTCTCACTGTTACATGCATTTTGAATGGGGAACCCGACCGAAACAAAGTATAGGTTTTCATTATGTGAATAACTTGGAAATCTTAGCTCAAACAGCTGCAAAACCTGTTTTCCCAGCACGGAGACCTTGAGTTCTATAAGATAAAGCCATAAACATGTGTATCCGAGTCTTCTATCAAAAGTTACAGCTATTTCTATGAAGTTGTACAAAAACGCTTTCTTTCGCCAAGACAGTGCGTTTCTCACTGTTACATGCATTTGAATGGGGAACTCGACCGAAACAAAGTATAAGTTTTCATTATGTGAATAACTTGGAAATCTTAGCTCAAACAGCTGCAAAACCTGTTTTCCCAGCACAGAGACCTTGAGTTCTATAATATAAGGCCATAAACATGTTTGTCTGAGTCTTCTATCAAAAGTTACAGCTATTTCTATGAAGTTGTACAAAAACGCTTTCTTTCGCCAAGACAGTGCGTTTCTCACTGTTACATGCATTTGAATGGGGAACTCGACCGAAACAAAGTATAAGTTTTCATTATGTGAATAACTTGGAAATCTTAGCTCAAACAGCTGCAAAACCTGTTTTCCCAGCACGGAGACCTTGAGTTCTATAAGATAAAGCCATAAACATGTGTATCCGAGTCTTCTATCAAAAGTTACAGCTATTTCTATGAAGTTGTACAAAAACGCTTTCTTTCGCCAAGACAGTGCGTTTCTCACTGTTACATGCATTTTGAATGGGGAACCCGACCGAAACAAAGTATAAGTTTTCATTATGTGAATAACTTGGAAATCTTAGCTCAAACAGCTGCAAAACCTGTTTTCCCAGCACGGAGACCTTGAGTTCTATAAGATAAAGCCATAAACATGTGTATCCGAGTCTTCTATCAAAAGTTACAGCTATTTATATGAAGTTGTACAAAAACGCTTTCTTTCGCCAAGACAGTGCGTTTCTCACTGTTACATGCATTTGAATGGGGAACTCCACCGAAACAAAGTATAAGTTTTCATTATGTGAATAACTTGGAAATCTTAGCTCAAACAGCTGCAAAACCTGTTTTCCCAGCACGGAGACCTTGAGTTCTATAAGATAAAGCCATAAACATGTGTATCCGAGTCTTCTATCAAAAGTTACAGCTATTTCTATGAAGTTGTACAAAAACGCTTTCTTTCGCCAAGACAGTGCGTTTCTCACTGTTACATGCATTTGAATGGGGAACTCGACCGAAACAAAGTATAAGTTTTCATTATGTGAATAACTTGGAAATCTTAGGTCAAACAGCTGCAAAACCTGTTTTCCCAGCACGGAGACCTTGAGTTCTATAATATAAGGCCATAAACATGTTTGTCTGAGTCTTCTATCAAAAGTTACAGCTATTTCTATGAAGTTGTACAAAAACGCTTTCTTTCGCCAAGACAGTGCGTTTCTCACTGTTACATGCATTTTGAATGGGGAACCCGACCGAAACAAAGTATAGGTTTTCATTATGTGAATAACTTGGAAATCTTAGCTCAAACAGCTGCAAAACCTGTTTTCCCAGCACGGAGACCTTGAGTTCTATAAGATAAAGCCATAAACATGTGTATCCGAGTCTTCTATCAAAAGTTACAGCTATTTCTATGAAGTTGTACAAAAACGCTTTCTTTCGCCAAGACAGTGCGTTTCTCACTGTTACATGCATTTGAATGGGGAACTCGACCGAAACAAAGTATAAGTTTTCATTATGTGAATAACTTGGAAATCTTAGCTCAAACAGCTGCAAAACCTGTTTTCCCAGCACAGAGACCTTGAGTTCTATAATATAAGGCCATAAACATGTTTGTCTGAGTCTTCTATCAAAAGTTACAGCTATTTCTATGAAGTTGTACAAAAACGCTTTCTTTCGCCAAGACAGTGCGTTTCTCACTGTTACATGCATTTGAATGGGGAACTCGACCGAAACAAAGTATAGGTTTTCATTATGTGAATAACTTGGAAATCTTAGCTCAAACAGCTGCAAAACCTGTTTTCCCAGCACGGAGACCTTGAGTTCTATAATATAAGGCCATAAACATGTTTGTCTGAGTCTTCTATCAAAAGTTACAGCTATTTCTATGAAGTTGTACAAAAACGCTTTCTTTCGCCAAGACAGTGCGTTTCTCACTGTTACATGCATTTGAATGGGGAACTCGACCGAAACAAAGTATAAGTTTTCATTATGTGAATAACTTGGAAATCTTAGCTCAAACAGCTGCAAAACCTGTTTTCCCAGCACGGAGACCTTGAGTTCTATAAGATAAAGCCATAAACATGTGTATCCGAGTCTTCTATCAAAAGTTACAGCTATTTCTATGAAGTTGTACAAAAACGCTTTCTTTCGCCAAGACAGTGCGTTTCTCACTGTTACATGCATTTTGAATGGGGAACTCGACCGAAACAAAGTATAAGTTTTCATTATGTGAATAACTTGGAAATCTTAGCTCAAACAGCTGCAAAACCTGTTTTCCCAGCACGGAGACCTTGAGTTCTATAAGATAAAGCCATAAACATGTGTATCCGAGTCTTCTATCAAAAGTTACAGCTATTTCTATGAAGTTGTACAAAAACGCTTTCTTTCGCCAAGACAGTGCGTTTCTCACTGTTACATGCATTTGAATGGGGAACTCGACCGAAACAAAGTATAAGTTTTCATTATGTGAATAACTTGGAAATCTTAGCTCAAACAGCTGCAAAACCTGTTTTCCCAGCACGGAGACCTTGAGTTCTATAAGATAAAGCCATAAACATGTGTATCCGAGTCTTCTATCAAAAGTTACAGCTATTTCTATGAAGTTGTACAAAAACGCTTTCTTTCGCCAAGACAGTGCGTTTCTCACTGTTACATGCATTTGAATGGGGAACTCGACCGAAACAAAGTATAGGTTTTCATTATGTGAATAACTTGGAAATCTTAGCTCAAACAGCTGCAAAACCTGTTTTCCCAGCACGGAGACCTTGAGTTCTATAAGATAAAGCCATAAACATGTGTATCCGAGTCTTCTATCAAAAGTTACAGCTATTTCTATGAAGTTGTACAAAAACGCTTTCTTTCGCCAAGACAGTGCGTTTCTCACTGTTACATGCATTTGAATGGGGAACTCGACCGAAACAAAGTATAGGTTTTCATTATGTGAATAACTTGGAAATCTTAGGTCAAACAGCTGCAAAACCTGTTTTCCCAGCACAGAGACCTTGAGTTCTATAATATAAGGCCATAAACATGTTTGTCTGAGTCTTCTATCAAAAGTTACAGCTATTTCTATGAAGTTGTACAAAAACGCTTTCTTTCGCCAAGACAGTGCGTTTCTCACTGTTACATGCATTTGAATGGGGAACTCGACCGAAACAAAGTATAAGTTTTCATTATGTGAATAACTTGGAAATCTTAGCTCAAACAGCTGCAAAACCTGTTTTCCCAGCACGGAGACCTTGAGTTCTATAAGATAAAGCCATAAACATGTGTATCCGAGTCTTCTATCAAAAGTTACAGCTATTTCTATGAAGTTGTACAAAAACGCTTTCTTTCGCCAAGACAGTGCGTTTCTCACTGTTACATGCATTTGAATGGGGAACTCGACCGAAACAAAGTATAAGTTTTCATTATGTGAATAACTTGGAAATCTTAGCTCAAACAGCTGCAAAACCTGTTTTCCCAGCACGGAGACCTTGAGTTCTATAAGATAAAGCCATAAACATGTGTATCCGAGTCTTCTATCAAAAGTTACAGCTATTTCTATGAAGTTGTACAAAAACGCTTTCTTTCGCCAAGACAGTGCGTTTCTCACTGTTACATGCATTTGAATGGGGAACTCGACCGAAACAAAGTATAAGTTTTCATTATGTGAATAACTTGGAAATCTTAGGTCAAACAGCTGCAAAACCTGTTTTCCCAGCACGGAGACCTTGAGTTCTATAATATAAGGCCATAAACATGTTTGTCTGAGTCTTCTATCAAAAGTTACAGCTATTTCTATGAAGTTGTACAAAAACGCTTTCTTTCGCCAAGACAGTGCGTTTCTCACTGTTACATGCATTTTGAATGGGGAACCCGACCGAAACAAAGTATAGGTTTTCATTATGTGAATAACTTGGAAATCTTAGGTCAAACAGCTGCAAAACCTGTTTTCCCAGCACGGAGACCTTGAGTTCTATAAGATAAAGCCATAAACATGTGTATCCGAGTCTTCTATCAAAAGTTACAGCTATTTCTATGAAGTTGTACAAAAACGCTTTCTTTCGCCAAGACAGTGCGTTTCTCACTGTTACATGCATTTTGAATGGGGAACTCGACCGAAACAAAGTATAGGTTTTCATTATGTGAATAACTTGGAAATCTTAGCTCAAACAGCTGCAAAACCTGTTTTCCCAGCACGGAGACCTTGAGTTCTATAAGATAAAGCCATAAACATGTGTATCCGAGTCTTCTATCAAAAGTTACAGCTATTTCTATGAAGTTGTACAAAAACGCTTTCTTTCGCCAAGACAGTGCGTTTCTCACTGTTACATGCATTTGAATGGGGAACTCGACCGAAACAAAGTATAAGTTTTCATTATGTGAATAACTTGGAAATCTTAGCTCAAACAGCTGCAAAACCTGTTTTCCCAGCACGGAGACCTTGAGTTCTATAATATAAGGCCATAAACATGTTTGTCTGAGTCTTCTATCAAAAGTTACAGCTATTTCTATGAAGTTGTACAAAAACGCTTTCTTTCGCCAAGACAGTGCGTTTCTCACTGTTACATGCATTTGAATGGGGAACTCGACCGAAACAAAGTATAAGTTTTCATTATGTGAATAACTTGGAAATCTTAGCTCAAACAGCTGCAAAACCTGTTTTCCCAGCACGGAGACCTTGAGTTCTATAAGATAAAGCCATAAACATGTGTATCCGAGTCTTCTATCAAAAGTTACAGCTATTTCTATGAAGTTGTACAAAAACGCTTTCTTTCGCCAAGACAGTGCGTTTCTCACTGTTACATGCATTTTGAATGGGGAACCCGACCGAAACAAAGTATAAGTTTTCATTATGTGAATAACTTGGAAATCTTAGCTCAAACAGCTGCAAAACCTGTTTTCCCAGCACGGAGACCTTGAGTTCTATAAGATAAAGCCATAAACATGTGTATCCGAGTCTTCTATCAAAAGTTACAGCTATTTATATGAAGTTGTACAAAAACGCTTTCTTTCGCCAAGACAGTGCGTTTCTCACTGTTACATGCATTTGAATGGGGAACTCGACCGAAACAAAGTATAAGTTTTCATTATGTGAATAACTTGGAAATCTTAGCTCAAACAGCTGCAAAACCTGTTTTCCCAGCACGGAGACCTTGAGTTCTATAAGATAAAGCCATAAACATGTGTATCCGAGTCTTCTATCAAAAGTTACAGCTATTTCTATGAAGTTGTACAAAAACGCTTTCTTTCGCCAAGACAGTGCGTTTCTCACTGTTACATGCATTTGAATGGGGAACTCGACCGAAACAAAGTATAAGTTTTCATTATGTGAATAACTTGGAAATCTTAGGTCAAACAGCTGCAAAACCTGTTTTCCCAGCACGGAGACCTTGAGTTCTATAATATAAGGCCATAAACATGTTTGTCTGAGTCTTCTATCAAAAGTTACAGCTATTTCTATGAAGTTGTACAAAAACGCTTTCTTTCGCCAAGACAGTGCGTTTCTCACTGTTACATGCATTTTGAATGGGGAACCCGACCGAAACAAAGTATAGGTTTTCATTATGTGAATAACTTGGAAATCTTAGCTCAAACAGCTGCAAAACCTGTTTTCCCAGCACGGAGACCTTGAGTTCTATAAGATAAAGCCATAAACATGTGTATCCGAGTCTTCTATCAAAAGTTACAGCTATTTCTATGAAGTTGTACAAAAACGCTTTCTTTCGCCAAGACAGTGCGTTTCTCACTGTTACATGCATTTGAATGGGGAACTCGACCGAAACAAAGTATAAGTTTTCATTATGTGAATAACTTGGAAATCTTAGCTCAAACAGCTGCAAAACCTGTTTTCCCAGCACAGAGACCTTGAGTTCTATAATATAAGGCCATAAACATGTTTGTCTGAGTCTTCTATCAAAAGTTACAGCTATTTCTATGAAGTTGTACAAAAACGCTTTCTTTCGCCAAGACAGTGCGTTTCTCACTGTTACATGCATTTGAATGGGGAACTCGACCGAAACAAAGTATAGGTTTTCATTATGTGAATAACTTGGAAATCTTAGCTCAAACAGCTGCAAAACCTGTTTTCCCAGCACGGAGACCTTGAGTTCTATAATATAAGGCCATAAACATGTTTGTCTGAGTCTTCTATCAAAAGTTACAGCTATTTCTATGAAGTTGTACAAAAACGCTTTCTTTCGCCAAGACAGTGCGTTTCTCACTGTTACATGCATTTGAATGGGGAACTCGACCGAAACAAAGTATAAGTTTTCATTATGTGAATAACTTGGAAATCTTAGCTCAAACAGCTGCAAAACCTGTTTTCCCAGCACGGAGACCTTGAGTTCTATAATATAAGGCCATAAACATGTTTGTCTGAGTCTTCTATCAAAAGTTACAGCTATTTCTATGAAGTTGTACAAAAACGCTTTCTTTCGCCAAGACAGTGCGTTTCTCACTGTTACATGCATTTTGAATGGGGAACCCGACCGAAACAAAGTATAGGTTTTCATTATGTGAATAACTTGGAAATCTTAGCTCAAACAGCTGCAAAACCTGTTTTCCCAGCACGGAGACCTTGAGTTCTATAAGATAAAGCCATAAACATGTGTATCCGAGTCTTCTATCAAAAGTTACAGCTATTTCTATGAAGTTGTACAAAAACGCTTTCTTTCGCCAAGACAGTGCGTTTCTCACTGTTACATGCATTTGAATGGGGAACTCGACCGAAACAAAGTATAAGTTTTCATTATGTGAATAACTTGGAACTCTTAGCTCAAACAGCTGCAAAACCTGTTTTCCCAGCACAGAGACCTTGAGTTCTATAATATAAGGCCATAAACATGTTTGTCTGAGTCTTCTATCAAAAGTTACAGCTATTTCTATGAAGTTGTACAAAAACGCTTTCTTTCGCCAAGACAGTGCGTTTCTCACTGTTACATGCATTTGAATGGGGAACTCGACCGAAACAAAGTATAGGTTTTCATTATGTGAATAACTTGGAAATCTTAGCTCAAACAGCTGCAAAACCTGTTTTCCCAGCACGGAGACCTTGAGTTCTATAATATAAGGCCATAAACATGTTTGTCTGAGTCTTCTATCAAAAGTTACAGCTATTTCTATGAAGTTGTACAAAAACGCTTTCTTTCGCCAAGACAGTGCGTTTCTCACTGTTACATGCATTTGAATGGGGAACTCGACCGAAACAAAGTATAAGTTTTCATTATGTGAATAACTTGGAAATCTTAGCTCAAACAGCTGCAAAACCTGTTTTCCCAGCACGGAGACCTTGAGTTCTATAAGATAAAGCCATAAACATGTGTATCCGAGTCTTCTATCAAAAGTTACAGCTATTTCTATGAAGTTGTACAAAAACGCTTTCTTTCGCCAAGACAGTGCGTTTCTCACTGTTACATGCATTTTGAATGGGGAACTCGACCGAAACAAAGTATAAGTTTTCATTATGTGAATAACTTGGAAATCTTAGCTCAAACAGCTGCAAAACCTGTTTTCCCAGCACGGAGACCTTGAGTTCTATAAGATAAAGCCATAAACATGTGTATCCGAGTCTTCTATCAAAAGTTACAGCTATTTCTATGAAGTTGTACAAAAACGCTTTCTTTCGCCAAGACAGTGCGTTTCTCACTGTTACATGCATTTGAATGGGGAACTCGACCGAAACAAAGTATAAGTTTTCATTATGTGAATAACTTGGAAATCTTAGCTCAAACAGCTGCAAAACCTGTTTTCCCAGCACGGAGACCTTGAGTTCTATAAGATAAAGCCATAAACATGTGTATCCGAGTCTTCTATCAAAAGTTACAGCTATTTCTATGAAGTTGTACAAAAACGCTTTCTTTCGCCAAGACAGTGCGTTTCTCACTGTTACATGCATTTGAATGGGGAACTCGACCGAAACAAAGTATAGGTTTTCATTATGTGAATAACTTGGAAATCTTAGGTCAAACAGCTGCAAAACCTGTTTTCCCAGCACAGAGACCTTGAGTTCTATAATATAAGGCCATAAACATGTTTGTCTGAGTCTTCTATCAAAAGTTACAGCTATTTCTATGAAGTTGTACAAAAACGCTTTCTTTCGCCAAGACAGTGCGTTTCTCACTGTAACATGCATTTTGAATGGGGAACCCGACCGAAACAAAGTATAGGTTTTCATTATGTGAATAACTTGGAAATCTTAGCTCAAACAGCTGCAAAACCTGTTTTCCCAGCACGGAGACCTTGAGTTCTATAAGATAAAGCCATAAACATGTGTATCCGAGTCTTCTATCAAAAGTTACAGCTATTTCTATGAAGTTGTACAAAAACGCTTTCTTTCGCCAAGACAGTGCGTTTCTCACTGTTACATGCATTTTGAATGGGGAACCCGACCGAAACAAAGTATAAGTTTTCATTATGTGAATAACTTGGAAATCTTAGCTCAAACAGCTGCAAAACCTGTTTTCCCAGCACGGAGACCTTGAGTTCTATAAGATAAAGCCATAAACATGTGTATCCGAGTCTTCTATCAAAAGTTACAGCTATTTATATGAAGTTGTACAAAAACGCTTTCTTTCGCCAAGACAGTGCGTTTCTCACTGTTACATGCATTTGAATGGGGAACTCGACCGAAACAAAGTATAAGTTTTCATTATGTGAATAACTTGGAAATCTTAGCTCAAACAGCTGCAAAACCTGTTTTCCCAGCACGGAGACCTTGAGTTCTATAAGATAAAGCCATAAACATGTGTATCCGAGTCTTCTATCAAAAGTTACAGCTATTTCTATGAAGTTGTACAAAAACGCTTTCTTTCGCCAAGACAGTGCGTTTCTCACTGTTACATGCATTTGAATGGGGAACTCGACCGAAACAAAGTATAAGTTTTCATTATGTGAATAACTTGGAAATCTTAGCTCAAACAGCTGCAAAACCTGTTTTCCCAGCACGGAGACCTTGAGTTCTATAAGATAAAGCCATAAACATGTGTATCCGAGTCTTCTATCAAAAGTTACAGCTATTTCTATGAAGTTGTACAAAAACGCTTTCTTTCGCCAAGACAGTGCGTTTCTCACTGTTACATGCATTTGAATGGGGAACTCGACCGAAACAAAGTATAAGTTTTCATTATGTGAATAACTTGGAAATCTTAGGTCAAACAGCTGCAAAACCTGTTTTCCCAGCACGGAGACCTTGAGTTCTATAATATAAGGCCATAAACATGTTTGTCTGAGTCTTCTATCAAAAGTTACAGCTATTTCTATGAAGTTGTACAAAAACGCTTTCTTTCGCCAAGACAGTGCGTTTCTCACTGTTACATGCATTTTGAATGGGGAACCCGACCGAAACAAAGTATAGGTTTTCATTATGTGAATAACTTGGAAATCTTAGCTCAAACAGCTGCAAAACCTGTTTTCCCAGCACGGAGACCTTGAGTTCTATAAGATAAAGCCATAAACATGTGTATCCGAGTCTTCTATCAAAAGTTACAGCTATTTCTATGAAGTTGTACAAAAACGCTTTCTTTCGCCAAGACAGTGCGTTTCTCACTGTTACATGCATTTGAATGGGGAACTCGACCGAAACAAAGTATAAGTTTTCATTATGTGAATAACTTGGAAATCTTAGCTCAAACAGCTGCAAAACCTGTTTTCCCAGCACAGAGACCTTGAGTTCTATAATATAAGGCCATAAACATGTTTGTCTGAGTCTTCTATCAAAAGTTACAGCTATTTCTATGAAGTTGTACAAAAACGCTTTCTTTCGCCAAGACAGTGCGTTTCTCACTGTTACATGCATTTGAATGGGGAACTCGACCGAAACAAAGTATAGGTATTCATTATGTGAATAACTTGGAAATCTTAGCTCAAACAGCTGCAAAACCTGTTTTCCCAGCACGGAGACCTTGAGTTCTATAATATAAGGCCATAAACATGTTTGTCTGAGTCTTCTATCAAAAGTTACAGCTATTTCTATGAAGTTGTACAAAAACGCTTTCTTTCGCCAAGACAGTGCGTTTCTCACTGTTACATGCATTTGAATGGGGAACTCGACCGAAACAAAGTATAAGTTTTCATTATGTGAATAACTTGGAAATCTTAGCTCAAACAGCTGCAAAACCTGTTTTCCCAGCACGGAGACCTTGAGTTCTATAATATAAGGCCATAAACATGTTTGTCTGAGTCTTCTATCAAAAGTTACAGCTATTTCTATGAAGTTGTACAAAAACGCTTTCTTTCGCCAAGACAGTGCGTTTCTCACTGTTACATGCATTTTGAATGGGGAACCCGACCGAAACAAAGTATAGGTTTTCATTATGTGAATAACTTGGAAATCTTAGCTCAAACAGCTGCAAAACCTGTTTTCCCAGCACGGAGACCTTGAGTTCTATAAGATAAAGCCATAAACATGTGTATCCGAGTCTTCTATCAAAAGTTACAGCTATTTCTATGAAGTTGTACAAAAACGCTTTCTTTCGCCAAGACAGTGCGTTTCTCACTGTTACATGCATTTGAATGGGGAACTCGACCGAAACAAAGTATAAGTTTTCATTATGTGAATAACTTGGAAATCTTAGCTCAAACAGCTGCAAAACCTGTTTTCCCAGCACAGAGACCTTGAGTTCTATAATATAAGGCCATAAACATGTTTGTCTGAGTCTTCTATCAAAAGTTACAGCTATTTCTATGAAGTTGTACAAAAACGCTTTCTTTCGCCAAGACAGTGCGTTTCTCACTGTTACATGCATTTGAATGGGGAACTCGACCGAAACAAAGTATAGGTTTTCATTATGTGAATAACTTGGAAATCTTAGCTCAAACAGCTGCAAAACCTGTTTTCCCAGCACGGAGACCTTGAGTTCTATAATATAAGGCCATAAACATGTTTGTCTGAGTCTTCTATCAAAAGTTACAGCTATTTCTATGAAGTTGTACAAAAACGCTTTCTTTCGCCAAGACAGTGCGTTTCTCACTGTTACATGCATTTGAATGGGGAACTCGACCGAAACAAAGTATAAGTTTTCATTATGTGAATAACTTGGAAATCTTAGCTCAAACAGCTGCAAAACCTGTTTTCCCAGCACGGAGACCTTGAGTTCTATAAGATAAAGCCATAAACATGTGTATCCGAGTCTTCTATCAAAAGTTACAGCTATTTCTATGAAGTTGTACAAAAACGCTTTCTTTCGCCAAGACAGTGCGTTTCTCACTGTTACATGCATTTTGAATGGGGAACTCGACCGAAACAAAGTATAAGTTTTCATTATGTGAATAACTTGGAAATCTTAGCTCAAACAGCTGCAAAACCTGTTTTCCCAGCACGGAGACCTTGAGTTCTATAAGATAAAGCCATAAACATGTGTATCCGAGTCTTCTATCAAAAGTTACAGCTATTTCTATGAAGTTGTACAAAAACGCTTTCTTTCGCCAAGACAGTGCGTTTCTCACTGTTACATGCATTTGAATGGGGAACTCGACCGAAACAAAGTATAAGTTTTCATTATGTGAATAACTTGGAAATCTTAGCTCAAACAGCTGCAAAACCTGTTTTCCCAGCACGGAGACCTTGAGTTCTATAATATAAGGCCATAAACATGTTTGTCTGAGTCTTCTATCAAAAGTTACAGCTATTTCTATGAAGTTGTACAAAAACGCTTTCTTTCGCCAAGACAGTGCGTTTCTCACTGTTACATGCATTTTGAATGGGGAACCCGACCGAAACAAAGTATAGGTTTTCATTATGTGAATAACTTGGAAATCTTAGCTCAAACAGCTGCAAAACCTGTTTTCCCAGCACGGAGACCTTGAGTTCTATAAGATAAAGCCATAAACATGTGTATCCGAGTCTTCTATCAAAAGTTACAGCTATTTATATGAAGTTGTACAAAATAGCTTTCTTTCGCCAAGACAGTGCGTTTCTCACTGTTACATGCATTTTGAATGGGGAACTCGACCGAAACAAAGTATAGGTTTTCATTATGTGAATAACTTGGAAATCTTAGCTCAAACAGCTGCAAAACCTGTTTTCCCAGCACGGAGACCTTGAGTTCTATAAGATAAAGCCATAAACATGTGTATCCGAGTCTTCTATCAAAAGTTACAGCTATTTCTATGAAGTTGTACAAAAACGCTTTCTTTCGCCAAGACAGTGCGTTTCTCACTGTTACATGCATTTGAATGGGGAACTCGACCGAAACAAAGTATAAGTTTTCATTATGTGAATAACTTGGAAATCTTAGGTCAAACAGCTGCAAAACCTGTTTTCCCAGCACGGAGACCTTGAGTTCTATAATATAAGGCCATAAACATGTTTGTCTGAGTCTTCTATCAAAAGTTACAGCTATTTCTATGAAGTTGTACAAAAACGCTTTCTTTCGCCAAGACAGTGCGTTTCTCACTGTTACATGCATTTGAATGGGGAACTCGACCGAAACAAAGTATAGGTTTTCATTATGTGAATAACTTGGAAATCTTAGCTCAAACAGCTGCAAAACCTGTTTTCCCAGCACGGAGACCTTGAGTTCTATAATATAAGGCCATAAACATGTTTGTCTGAGTCTTCTATCAAAAGTTACAGCTATTTCTATGAAGTTGTACAAAAACGCTTTCTTTCGCCAAGACAGTGCGTTTCTCACTGTTACATGCATTTGAATGGGGAACTCGACCGAAACAAAGTATAAGTTTTCATTATGTGAATAACTTGGAAATCTTAGGTCAAACAGCTGCAAAACCTGTTTTCCCAGCACGGAGACCTTGAGTTCTATAATATAAGGCCATAAACATGTTTGTCTGAGTCTTCTATCAAAAGTTACAGCTATTTCTATGAAGTTGTACAAAAACGCTTTCTTTCGCCAAGACAGTGCGTTTCTCACTGTTACATGCATTTTGAATGGGGAACCCGACCGAAACAAAGTATAGGTTTTCATTATGTGAATAACTTGGAAATCTTAGCTCAAACAGCTGCAAAACCTGTTTTCCCAGCACGGAGACCTTGAGTTCTATAAGATAAAGCCATAAACATGTGTATCCGAGTCTTCTATCAAAAGTTACAGCTATTTCTATGAAGTTGTACAAAAACGCTTTCTTTCGCCAAGACAGTGCGTTTCTCACTGTTACATGCATTTGAATGGGGAACTCGACCGAAACAAAGTATAAGTTTTCATTATGTGAATAACTTGGAAATCTTAGCTCAAACAGCTGCAAAACCTGTTTTCCCAGCACAGAGACCTTGAGTTCTATAATATAAGGCCATAAACATGTTTGTCTGAGTCTTCTATCAAAAGTTACAGCTATTTCTATGAAGTTGTACAAAAACGCTTTCTTTCGCCAAGACAGTGCGTTTCTCACTGTTACATGCATTTGAATGGGGAACTCGACCGAAACAAAGTATAGGTTTTCATTATGTGAATAACTTGGAAATCTTAGCTCAAACAGCTGCAAAACCTGTTTTCCCAGCACGGAGACCTTGAGTTCTATAATATAAGGCCATAAACATGTTTGTCTGAGTCTTCTATCAAAAGTTACAGCTATTTCTATGAAGTTGTACAAAAACGCTTTCTTTCGCCAAGACAGTGCGTTTCTCACTGTTACATGCATTTGAATGGGGAACTCGACCGAAACAAAGTATAAGTTTTCATTATGTGAATAACTTGGAAATCTTAGCTCAAACAGCTGCAAAACCTGTTTTCCCAGCACGGAGACCTTGAGTTCTATAAGATAAAGCCATAAACATGTGTATCCGAGTCTTCTATCAAAAGTTACAGCTATTTCTATGAAGTTGTACAAAAACGCTTTCTTTCGCCAAGACAGTGCGTTTCTCACTGTTACATGCATTTTGAATGGGGAACTCGACCGAAACAAAGTATAAGTTTTCATTATGTGAATAACTTGGAAATCTTAGCTCAAACAGCTGCAAAACCTGTTTTCCCAGCACGGAGACCTTGAGTTCTATAAGATAAAGCCATAAACATGTGTATCCGAGTCTTCTATCAAAAGTTACAGCTATTTCTATGAAGTTGTACAAAAACGCTTTCTTTCGCCAAGACAGTGCGTTTCTCACTGTTACATGCATTTGAATGGGGAACTCGACCGAAACAAAGTATAAGTTTTCATTATGTGAATAACTTGGAAATCTTAGCTCAAACAGCTGCAAAACCTGTTTTCCCAGCACGGAGACCTTGAGTTCTATAAGATAAAGCCATAAACATGTGTATCCGAGTCTTCTATCAAAAGTTACAGCTATTTCTATGAAGTTGTACAAAAACGCTTTCTTTCGCCAAGACAGTGCGTTTCTCACTGTAACATGCATTTTGAATGGGGAACCCGACCGAAACAAAGTATAGGTTTTCATTATGTGAATAACTTGGAAATCTTAGCTCAAACAGCTGCAAAACCTGTTTTCCCAGCACGGAGACCTTGAGTTCTATAAGATAAAGCCATAAACATGTGTATCCGAGTCTTCTATCAAAAGTTACAGCTATTTCTATGAAGTTGTACAAAAACGCTTTCTTTCGCCAAGACAGTGCGTTTCTCACTGTTACATGCATTTTGAATGGGGAACCCGACCGAAACAAAGTATAAGTTTTCATTATGTGAATAACTTGGAAATCTTAGCTCAAACAGCTGCAAAACCTGTTTTCCCAGCACGGAGACCTTGAGTTCTATAAGATAAAGCCATAAACATGTGTATCCGAGTCTTCTATCAAAAGTTACAGCTATTTATATGAAGTTGTACAAAAACGCTTTCTTTCGCCAAGACAGTGCGTTTCTCACTGTTACATGCATTTGAATGGGGAACTCGACCGAAACAAAGTATAAGTTTTCATTATGTGAATAACTTGGAAATCTTAGCTCAAACAGCTGCAAAACCTGTTTTCCCAGCACGGAGACCTTGAGTTCTATAAGATAAAGCCATAAACATGTGTATCCGAGTCTTCTATCAAAAGTTACAGCTATTTCTATGAAGTTGTACAAAAACGCTTTCTTTCGCCAAGACAGTGCGTTTCTCACTGTTACATGCATTTGAATGGGGAACTCGACCGAAACAAAGTATAAGTTTTCATTATGTGAATAACTTGGAAATCTTAGCTCAAACAGCTGCAAAACCTGTTTTCCCAGCACGGAGACCTTGAGTTCTATAAGATAAAGCCATAAACATGTGTATCCGAGTCTTCTATCAAAAGTTACAGCTATTTCTATGAAGTTGTACAAAAACGCTTTCTTTCGCCAAGACAGTGCGTTTCTCACTGTTACATGCATTTGAATGGGGAACTCGACCGAAACAAAGTATAAGTTTTCATTATGTGAATAACTTGGAAATCTTAGCTCAAACAGCTGCAAAACCTGTTTTCCCAGCACGGAGACCTTGAGTTCTATAAGATAAAGCCATAAACATGTGTATCCGAGTCTTCTATCAAAAGTTACAGCTATTTCTATGAAGTTGTACAAAAACGCTTTCTTTCGCCAAGACAGTGCGTTTCTCACTGTTACATGCATTTGAATGGGGAACTCGACCGAAACAAAGTATAAGTTTTCATTATGTGAATAACTTGGAAATCTTAGGTCAAACAGCTGCAAAACCTGTTTTCCCAGCACGGAGACCTTGAGTTCTATAATATAAGGCCATAAACATGTTTGTCTGAGTCTTCTATCAAAAGTTACAGCTATTTCTATGAAGTTGTACAAAAACGCTTTCTTTCGCCAAGACAGTGCGTTTCTCACTGTTACATGCATTTTGAATGGGGAACTCGACCGAAACAAAGTATAAGTTTTCATTATGTGAATAACTTGGAAATCTTAGCTCAAACAGCTGCAAAACCTGTTTTCCCAGCACGGAGACCTTGAGTTCTATAAGATAAAGCCATAAACATGTGTATCCGAGTCTTCTATCAAAAGTTACAGCTATTTCTATGAAGTTGTACAAAAACGCTTTCTTTCGCCAAGACAGTGCGTTTCTCACTGTTACATGCATTTGAATGGGGAACTCGACCGAAACAAAGTATAAGTTTTCATTATGTGAATAACTTGGAAATCTTAGGTCAAACAGCTGCAAAACCTGTTTTCCCAGCACGGAGACCTTGAGTTCTATAATATAAGGCCATAAACATGTTTGTCTGAGTCTTCTATCAAAAGTTACAGCTATTTCTATGAAGTTGTACAAAAACGCTTTCTTTCGCCAAGACAGTGCGTTTCTCACTGTTACATGCATTTTGAATGGGGAACCCGACCGAAACAAAGTATAGGTTTTCATTATGTGAATAACTTGGAAATCTTAGCTCAAACAGCTGCAAAACCTGTTTTCCCAGCACGGAGACCTTGAGTTCTATAAGATAAAGCCATAAACATGTGTATCCGAGTCTTCTATCAAAAGTTACAGCTATTTCTATGAAGTTGTACAAAAACGCTTTCTTTCGCCAAGACAGTGCGTTTCTCACTGTTACATGCATTTGAATGGGGAACTCGACCGAAACAAAGTATAAGTTTTCATTATGTGAATAACTTGGAAATCTTAGCTCAAACAGCTGCAAAACCTGTTTTCCCAGCACAGAGACCTTGAGTTCTATAATATAAGGCCATAAACATGTTTGTCTGAGTCTTCTATCAAAAGTTACAGCTATTTCTATGAAGTTGTACAAAAACGCTTTCTTTCGCCAAGACAGTGCGTTTCTCACTGTTACATGCATTTGAATGGGGAACTCGACCGAAACAAAGTATAGGTTTTCATTATGTGAATAACTTGGAAATCTTAGCTCAAACAGCTGCAAAACCTGTTTTCCCAGCACGGAGACCTTGAGTTCTATAATATAAGGCCATAAACATGTTTGTCTGAGTCTTCTATCAAAAGTTACAGCTATTTCTATGAAGTTGTACAAAAACGCTTTCTTTCGCCAAGACAGTGCGTTTCTCACTGTTACATGCATTTGAATGGGGAACTCGACCGAAACAAAGTATAAGTTTTCATTATGTGAATAACTTGGAAATCTTAGCTCAAACAGCTGCAAAACCTGTTTTCCCAGCACGGAGACCTTGAGTTCTATAAGATAAAGCCATAAACATGTGTATCCGAGTCTTCTATCAAAAGTTACAGCTATTTCTATGAAGTTGTACAAAAACGCTTTCTTTCGCCAAGACAGTGCGTTTCTCACTGTTACATGCATTTTGAATGGGGAACCCGACCGAAACAAAGTATAAGTTTTCATTATGTGAATAACTTGGAAATCTTAGCTCAAACAGCTGCAAAACCTGTTTTCCCAGCACGGAGACCTTGAGTTCTATAAGATAAAGCCATAAACATGTGTATCCGAGTCTTCTATCAAAAGTTACAGCTATTTATATGAAGTTGTACAAAAACGCTTTCTTTCGCCAAGACAGTGCGTTTCTCACTGTTACATGCATTTGAATGGGGAACTCGACCGAAACAAAGTATAAGTTTTCATTATGTGAATAACTTGGAAATCTTAGCTCAAACAGCTGCAAAACCTGTTTTCCCAGCACGGAGACCTTGAGTTCTATAAGATAAAGCCATAAACATGTGTATCCGAGTCTTCTATCAAAAGTTACAGCTATTTATATGAAGTTGTACAAAAACGCTTTCTTTCGCCAAGACAGTGCGTTTCTCACTGTTACATGCATTTGAATGGGGAACTCGACCGAAACAAAGTATAAGTTTTCATTATGTGAATAACTTGGAAATCTTAGCTCAAACAGCTGCAAAACCTGTTTTCCCAGCACGGAGACCTTGAGTTCTATAAGATAAAGCCATAAACATGTGTATCCGAGTCTTCTATCAAAAGTTACAGCTATTTCTATGAAGTTGTACAAAAACGCTTTCTTTCGCCAAGACAGTGCGTTTCTCACTGTTACATGCATTTGAATGGGGAACTCGACCGAAACAAAGTATAAGTTTTCATTATGTGAATAACTTGGAAATCTTAGGTCAAACAGCTGCAAAACCTGTTTTCCCAGCACGGAGACCTTGAGTTCTATAATATAAGGCCATAAACATGTTTGTCTGAGTCTTCTATCAAAAGTTACAGCTATTTCTATGAAGTTGTACAAAAACGCTTTCTTTCGCCAAGACAGTGCGTTTCTCACTGTTACATGCATTTTGAATGGGGAACCCGACCGAAACAAAGTATAGGTTTTCATTATGTGAATAACTTGGAAATCTTAGCTCAAACAGCTGCAAAACCTGTTTTCCCAGCACGGAGACCTTGAGTTCTATAAGATAAAGCCATAAACATGTGTATCCGAGTCTTCTATCAAAAGTTACAGCTATTTCTATGAAGTTGTACAAAAACGCTTTCTTTCGCCAAGACAGTGCGTTTCTCACTGTTACATGCATTTGAATGGGGAACTCGACCGAAACAAAGTATAAGTTTTCATTATGTGAATAACTTGGAAATCTTAGCTCAAACAGCTGCAAAACCTGTTTTCCCAGCACAGAGACCTTGAGTTCTATAATATAAGGCCATAAACATGTTTGTCTGAGTCTTCTATCAAAAGTTACAGCTATTTCTATGAAGTTGTACAAAAACGCTTTCTTTCGCCAAGACAGTGCGTTTCTCACTGTTACATGCATTTGAATGGGGAACTCGACCGAAACAAAGTATAGGTTTTCATTATGTGAATAACTTGGAAATCTTAGCTCAAACAGCTGCAAAACCTGTTTTCCCAGCACGGAGACCTTGAGTTCTATAATATAAGGCCATAAACATGTTTGTCTGAGTCTTCTATCAAAAGTTACAGCTATTTCTATGAAGTTGTACAAAAACGCTTTCTTTCGCCAAGACAGTGCGTTTCTCACTGTTACATGCATTTGAATGGGGAACTCGACCGAAACAAAGTATAAGTTTTCATTATGTGAATAACTTGGAAATCTTAGCTCAAACAGCTGCAAAACCTGTTTTCCCAGCACGGAGACCTTGAGTTCTATAAGATAAAGCCATAAACATGTGTATCCGAGTCTTCTATCAAAAGTTACAGCTATTTCTATGAAGTTGTACAAAAACGCTTTCTTTCGCCAAGACAGTGCGTTTCTCACTGTTACATGCATTTGAATGGGGAACTCGACCGAAACAAAGTATAAGTTTTCATTATGTGAATAACTTGGAAATCTTAGCTCAAACAGCTGCAAAACCTGTTTTCCCAGCACGGAGACCTTGAGTTCTATAAGATAAAGCCATAAACATGTGTATCCGAGTCTTCTATCAAAAGTTACAGCTATTTATATGAAGTTGTACAAAAACGCTTTCTTTCGCCAAGACAGTGCGTTTCTCACTGTTACATGCATTTGAATGGGGAACTCGACCGAAACAAAGTATAAGTTTTCATTATGTGAATAACTTGGAAATCTTAGCTCAAACAGCTGCAAAACCTGTTTTCCCAGCACGGAGACCTTGAGTTCTATAAGATAAAGCCATAAACATGTGTATCCGAGTCTTCTATCAAAAGTTACAGCTATTTCTATGAAGTTGTACAAAAACGCTTTCTTTCGCCAAGACAGTGCGTTTCTCACTGTTACATGCATTTGAATGGGGAACTCGACCGAAACAAAGTATAAGTTTTCATTATGTGAATAACTTGGAAATCTTAGCTCAAACAGCTGCAAAACCTGTTTTCCCAGCACGGAGACCTTGAGTTCTATAAGATAAAGCCATAAACATGTGTATCCGAGTCTTCTATCAAAAGTTACAGCTATTTCTATGAAGTTGTACAAAAACGCTTTCTTTCGCCAAGACAGTGCGTTTCTCACTGTTACATGCATTTGAATGGGGAACTCGACCGAAACAAAGTATAAGTTTTCATTATGTGAATAACTTGGAAATCTTAGGTCAAACAGCTGCAAAACCTGTTTTCCCAGCACGGAGACCTTGAGTTCTATAATATAAGGCCATAAACATGTTTGTCTGAGTCTTCTATCAAAAGTTACAGCTATTTCTATGAAGTTGTACAAAAACGCTTTCTTTCGCCAAGACAGTGCGTTTCTCACTGTTACATGCATTTTGAATGGGGAACCCGACCGAAACAAAGTATAGGTTTTCATTATGTGAATAACTTGGAAATCTTAGCTCAAACAGCTGCAAAACCTGTTTTCCCAGCACGGAGACCTTGAGTTCTATAAGATAAAGCCATAAACATGTGTATCCGAGTCTTCTATCAAAAGTTACAGCTATTTATATGAAGTTGTACAAAATAGCTTTCTTTCGCCAAGACAGTGCGTTTCTCACTGTTACATGCATTTTGAATGGGGAACTCGACCGAAACAAAGTATAGGTTTTCATTATGTGAATAACTTGGAAATCTTAGGTCAAACAGCTGCAAAACCTGTTTTCCCAGCACGGAGACCTTGAGTTCTATAAGATAAAGCCATAAACATGTGTATCCGAGTCTTCTATCAAAAGTTACAGCTATTTCTATGAAGTTGTACAAAAACGCTTTCTTTCGCCAAGACAGTGCGTTTCTCACTGTTACATGCATTTTGAATGGGGAACTCGACCGAAACAAAGTATAGGTTTTCATTATGTGAATAACTTGGAAATCTTAGCTCAAACAGCTGCAAAACCTGTTTTCCCAGCACGGAGACCTTGAGTTCTATAAGATAAAGCCATAAACATGTGTATCCGAGTCTTCTATCAAAAGTTACAGCTATTTATATGAAGTTGTACAAAAACGCTTTCTTTCGCCAAGACAGTGCGTTTCTCACTGTTACATGCATTTGAATGGGGAACTCGACCGAAACAAAGTATAGGTTTTCATTATGTGAATAACTTGGAAATCTTAGCTCAAACAGCTGCAAAACCTGTTTTCCCAGCACGGAGACCTTGAGTTCTATAAGATAAAGCCATAAACATGTGTATCCGAGTCTTCTATCAAAAGTTACAGCTATTTATATGAAGTTGTACAAAAACGCTTTCTTTCGCCAAGACAGTGCGTTTCTCACTGTTACATGCATTTGAATGGGGAACTCGACCGAAACAAAGTATAAGTTTTCATTATGTGAATAACTTGGAAATCTTAGCTCAAACAGCTGCAAAACCTGTTTTCCCAGCACGGAGACCTTGAGTTCTATAATATAAGGCCATAAACATGTTTGTCTGAGTCTTCTATCAAAAGTTACAGCTATTTCTATGAAGTTGTACAAAAACGCTTTCTTTCGCCAAGACAGTGCGTTTCTCACTGTTACATGCATTTTGAATGGGGAACCCGACCGAAACAAAGTATAGGTTTTCATTATGTGAATAACTTGGAAATCTTAGCTCAAACAGCTGCAAAACCTGTTTTCCCAGCACGGAGACCTTGAGTTCTATAAGATAAAGCCATAAACATGTGTATCCGAGTCTTCTATCAAAAGTTACAGCTATTTCTATGAAGTTGTACAAAAACGCTTTCTTTCGCCAAGACAGTGCGTTTCTCACTGTTACATGCATTTGAATGGGGAACTCGACCGAAACAAAGTATAAGTTTTCATTATGTGAATAACTTGGAAATCTTAGCTCAAACAGCTGCAAAACCTGTTTTCCCAGCACAGAGACCTTGAGTTCTATAATATAAGGCCATAAACATGTTTGTCTGAGTCTTCTATCAAAAGTTACAGCTATTTCTATGAAGTTGTACAAAAACGCTTTCTTTCGCCAAGACAGTGCGTTTCTCACTGTTACATGCATTTGAATGGGGAACTCGACCGAAACAAAGTATAAGTTTTCATTATGTGAATAACTTGGAAATCTTAGGTCAAACAGCTGCAAAACCTGTTTTCCCAGCACGGAGACCTTGAGTTCTATAAGATAAAGCCATAAACATGTGTATCCGAGTCTTCTATCAAAAGTTACAGCTATTTCTATGAAGTTGTACAAAAACGCTTTCTTTCGCCAAGACAGTGCGTTTCTCACTGTTACATGCATTTTGAATGGGGAACCCGACCGAAACAAAGTATAAGTTTTCATTATGTGAATAACTTGGAAATCTTAGCTCAAACAGCTGCAAAACCTGTTTTCCCAGCACGGAGACCTTGAGTTCTATAAGATAAAGCCATAAACATGTGTATCCGAGTCTTCTATCAAAAGTTACAGCTATTTATATGAAGTTGTACAAAAACGCTTTCTTTCGCCAAGACAGTGCGTTTCTCACTGTTACATGCATTTGAATGGGGAACTCGACCGAAACAAAGTATAAGTTTTCATTATGTGAATAACTTGGAAATCTTAGCTCAAACAGCTGCAAAACCTGTTTTCCCAGCACGGAGACCTTGAGTTCTATAAGATAAAGCCATAAACATGTGTATCCGAGTCTTCTATCAAAAGTTACAGCTATTTCTATGAAGTTGTACAAAAACGCTTTCTTTCGCCAAGACAGTGCGTTTCTCACTGTTACATGCATTTGAATGGGGAACTCGACCGAAACAAAGTATAAGTTTTCATTATGTGAATAACTTGGAAATCTTAGGTCAAACAGCTGCAAAACCTGTTTTCCCAGCACGGAGACCTTGAGTTCTATAATATAAGGCCATAAACATGTTTGTCTGAGTCTTCTATCAAAAGTTACAGCTATTTCTATGAAGTTGTACAAAAACGCTTTCTTTCGCCAAGACAGTGCGTTTCTCACTGTTACATGCATTTTGAATGGGGAACCCGACCGAAACAAAGTATAGGTTTTCATTATGTGAATAACTTGGAAATCTTAGCTCAAACAGCTGCAAAACCTGTTTTCCCAGCACGGAGACCTTGAGTTCTATAAGATAAAGCCATAAACATGTGTATCCGAGTCTTCTATCAAAAGTTACAGCTATTTCTATGAAGTTGTACAAAAACGCTTTCTTTCGCCAAGACAGTGCGTTTCTCACTGTTACATGCATTTGAATGGGGAACTCGACCGAAACAAAGTATAAGTTTTCATTATGTGAATAACTTGGAAATCTTAGCTCAAACAGCTGCAAAACCTGTTTTCCCAGCACAGAGACCTTGAGTTCTATAATATAAGGCCATAAACATGTTTGTCTGAGTCTTCTATCAAAAGTTACAGCTATTTCTATGAAGTTGTACAAAAACGCTTTCTTTCGCCAAGACAGTGCGTTTCTCACTGTTACATGCATTTGAATGGGGAACTCGACCGAAACAAAGTATAAGTTTTCATTATGTGAATAACTTGGAAATCTTAGCTCAAACAGCTGCAAAACCTGTTTTCCCAGCACAGAGACCTTGAGTTCTATAATATAAGGCCATAAACATGTTTGTCTGAGTCTTCTATCAAAAGTTACAGCTATTTCTATGAAGTTGTACAAAAACGCTTTCTTTCGCCAAGACAGTGCGTTTCTCACTGTTACATGCATTTGAATGGGGAACTCGACCGAAACAAAGTATAGGTTTTCATTATGTGAATAACTTGGAAATCTTAGCTCAAACAGCTGCAAAACCTGTTTTCCCAGCACGGAGACCTTGAGTTCTATAATATAAGGCCATAAACATGTTTGTCTGAGTCTTCTATCAAAAGTTACAGCTATTTCTATGAAGTTGTACAAAAACGCTTTCTTTCGCCAAGACAGTGCGTTTCTCACTGTTACATGCATTTGAATGGGGAACTCGACCGAAACAAAGTATAAGTTTTCATTATGTGAATAACTTGGAAATCTTAGCTCAAACAGCTGCAAAACCTGTTTTCCCAGCACGGAGACCTTGAGTTCTATAAGATAAAGCCATAAACATGTGTATCCGAGTCTTCTATCAAAAGTTACAGCTATTTCTATGAAGTTGTACAAAAACGCTTTCTTTCGCCAAGACAGTGCGTTTCTCACTGTTACATGCATTTGAATGGGGAACTCGACCGAAACAAAGTATAAGTTTTCATTATGTGAATAACTTGGAAATCTTAGCTCAAACAGCTGCAAAACCTGTTTTCCCAGCACGGAGACCTTGAGTTCTATAAGATAAAGCCATAAACATGTGTATCCGAGTCTTCTATCAAAAGTTACAGCTATTTATATGAAGTTGTACAAAAACGCTTTCTTTCGCCAAGACAGTGCGTTTCTCACTGTTACATGCATTTGAATGGGGAACTCGACCGAAACAAAGTATAAGTTTTCATTATGTGAATAACTTGGAAATCTTAGCTCAAACAGCTGCAAAACCTGTTTTCCCAGCACGGAGACCTTGAGTTCTATAAGATAAAGCCATAAACATGTGTATCCGAGTCTTCTATCAAAAGTTACAGCTATTTCTATGAAGTTGTACAAAAACGCTTTCTTTCGCCAAGACAGTGCGTTTCTCACTGTTACATGCATTTGAATGGGGAACTCGACCGAAACAAAGTATAAGTTTTCATTATGTGAATAACTTGGAAATCTTAGCTCAAACAGCTGCAAAACCTGTTTTCCCAGCACGGAGACCTTGAGTTCTATAAGATAAAGCCATAAACATGTGTATCCGAGTCTTCTATCAAAAGTTACAGCTATTTCTATGAAGTTGTACAAAAGCTTTCTTTCGCCAAGACAGTGCGTTTCTCACTGTTACATGCATTTGAATGGGGAACTCGACCGAAACAAAGTATAAGTTTTCATTATGTGAATAACTTGGAAATCTTAGGTCAAACAGCTGCAAAACCTGTTTTCCCAGCACGGAGACCTTGAGTTCTATAATATAAGGCCATAAACATGTTTGTCTGAGTCTTCTATCAAAAGTTACAGCTATTTCTATGAAGTTGTACAAAAACGCTTTCTTTCGCCAAGACAGTGCGTTTCTCACTGTTACATGCATTTTGAATGGGGAACCCCCGACCGAAACAAAGTATAGGTTTTCATTATGTGAATAACTTGGAAATCTTAGCTCAAACAGCTGCAAAACCTGTTTTCCCAGCACGGAGACCTTGAGTTCTATAAGATAAAGCCATAAACATGTGTATCCGAGTCTTCTATCAAAAGTTACAGCTATTTATATGAAGTTGTACAAAATAGCTTTCTTTCGCCAAGACAGTGCGTTTCTCACTGTTACATGCATTTTGAATGGGGAACTCGACCGAAACAAAGTATAGGTTTTCATTATGTGAATAACTTGGAAATCTTAGGTCAAACAGCTGCAAAACCTGTTTTCCCAGCACGGAGACCTTGAGTTCTATAAGATAAAGCCATAAACATGTGTATCCGAGTCTTCTATCAAAAGTTACAGCTATTTCTATGAAGTTGTACAAAAACGCTTTCTTTCGCCAAGACAGTGCGTTTCTCACTGTTACATGCATTTTGAATGGGGAACTCGACCGAAACAAAGTATAGGTTTTCATTATGTGAATAACTTGGAAATCTTAGCTCAAACAGCTGCAAAACCTGTTTTCCCAGCACGGAGACCTTGAGTTCTATAAGATAAAGCCATAAACATGTGTATCCGAGTCTTCTATCAAAAGTTACAGCTATTTATATGAAGTTGTACAAAAACGCTTTCTTTCGCCAAGACAGTGCGTTTCTCACTGTTACATGCATTTGAATGGGGAACTCGACCGAAACAAAGTATAGGTTTTCATTATGTGAATAACTTGGAAATCTTAGCTCAAACAGCTGCAAAACCTGTTTTCCCAGCACGGAGACCTTGAGTTCTATAAGATAAAGCCATAAACATGTGTATCCGAGTCTTCTATCAAAAGTTACAGCTATTTATATGAAGTTGTACAAAAACGCTTTCTTTCGCCAAGACAGTGCGTTTCTCACTGTTACATGCATTTGAATGGGGAACTCGACCGAAACAAAGTATAAGTTTTCATTATGTGAATAACTTGGAAATCTTAGCTCAAACAGCTGCAAAACCTGTTTTCCCAGCACGGAGACCTTGAGTTCTATAATATAAGGCCATAAACATGTTTGTCTGAGTCTTCTATCAAAAGTTACAGCTATTTCTATGAAGTTGTACAAAAACGCTTTCTTTCGCCAAGACAGTGCGTTTCTCACTGTTACATGCATTTTGAATGGGGAACCCGACCGAAACAAAGTATAGGTTTTCATTATGTGAATAACTTGGAAATCTTAGCTCAAACAGCTGCAAAACCTGTTTTCCCAGCACGGAGACCTTGAGTTCTATAAGATAAAGCCATAAACATGTGTATCCGAGTCTTCTATCAAAAGTTACAGCTATTTCTATGAAGTTGTACAAAAACGCTTTCTTTCGCCAAGACAGTGCGTTTCTCACTGTTACATGCATTTGAATGGGGAACTCGACCGAAACAAAGTATAAGTTTTCATTATGTGAATAACTTGGAAATCTTAGCTCAAACAGCTGCAAAACCTGTTTTCCCAGCACAGAGACCTTGAGTTCTATAATATAAGGCCATAAACATGTTTGTCTGAGTCTTCTATCAAAAGTTACAGCTATTTCTATGAAGTTGTACAAAAACGCTTTCTTTCGCCAAGACAGTGCGTTTCTCACTGTTACATGCATTTGAATGGGGAACTCGACCGAAACAAAGTATAAGTTTTCATTATGTGAATAACTTGGAAATCTTAGGTCAAACAGCTGCAAAACCTGTTTTCCCAGCACGGAGACCTTGAGTTCTATAAGATAAAGCCATAAACATGTGTATCCGAGTCTTCTATCAAAAGTTACAGCTATTTCTATGAAGTTGTACAAAAACGCTTTCTTTCGCCAAGACAGTGCGTTTCTCACTGTTACATGCATTTTGAATGGGGAACCCGACCGAAACAAAGTATAAGTTTTCATTATGTGAATAACTTGGAAATCTTAGCTCAAACAGCTGCAAAACCTGTTTTCCCAGCACGGAGACCTTGAGTTCTATAAGATAAAGCCATAAACATGTGTATCCGAGTCTTCTATCAAAAGTTACAGCTATTTATATGAAGTTGTACAAAAACGCTTTCTTTCGCCAAGACAGTGCGTTTCTCACTGTTACATGCATTTGAATGGGGAACTCGACCGAAACAAAGTATAAGTTTTCATTATGTGAATAACTTGGAAATCTTAGCTCAAACAGCTGCAAAACCTGTTTTCCCAGCACGGAGACCTTGAGTTCTATAAGATAAAGCCATAAACATGTGTATCCGAGTCTTCTATCAAAAGTTACAGCTATTTCTATGAAGTTGTACAAAAACGCTTTCTTTCGCCAAGACAGTGCGTTTCTCACTGTTACATGCATTTGAATGGGGAACTCGACCGAAACAAAGTATAAGTTTTCATTATGTGAATAACTTGGAAATCTTAGGTCAAACAGCTGCAAAACCTGTTTTCCCAGCACGGAGACCTTGAGTTCTATAATATAAGGCCATAAACATGTTTGTCTGAGTCTTCTATCAAAAGTTACAGCTATTTCTATGAAGTTGTACAAAAACGCTTTCTTTCGCCAAGACAGTGCGTTTCTCACTGTTACATGCATTTTGAATGGGGAACCCGACCGAAACAAAGTATAGGTTTTCATTATGTGAATAACTTGGAAATCTTAGCTCAAACAGCTGCAAAACCTGTTTTCCCAGCACGGAGACCTTGAGTTCTATAAGATAAAGCCATAAACATGTGTATCCGAGTCTTCTATCAAAAGTTACAGCTATTTCTATGAAGTTGTACAAAAACGCTTTCTTTCGCCAAGACAGTGCGTTTCTCACTGTTACATGCATTTGAATGGGGAACTCGACCGAAACAAAGTATAAGTTTTCATTATGTGAATAACTTGGAAATCTTAGCTCAAACAGCTGCAAAACCTGTTTTCCCAGCACAGAGACCTTGAGTTCTATAATATAAGGCCATAAACATGTTTGTCTGAGTCTTCTATCAAAAGTTACAGCTATTTCTATGAAGTTGTACAAAAACGCTTTCTTTCGCCAAGACAGTGCGTTTCTCACTGTTACATGCATTTGAATGGGGAACTCGACCGAAACAAAGTATAAGTTTTCATTATGTGAATAACTTGGAAATCTTAGCTCAAACAGCTGCAAAACCTGTTTTCCCAGCACAGAGACCTTGAGTTCTATAATATAAGGCCATAAACATGTTTGTCTGAGTCTTCTATCAAAAGTTACAGCTATTTCTATGAAGTTGTACAAAAACGCTTTCTTTCGCCAAGACAGTGCGTTTCTCACTGTTACATGCATTTGAATGGGGAACTCGACCGAAACAAAGTATAGGTTTTCATTATGTGAATAACTTGGAAATCTATCTTAGCTCAAACAGCTGCAAAACCTGTTTTCCCAGCACGGAGACCTTGAGTTCTATAATATAAGGCCATAAACATGTTTGTCTGAGTCTTCTATCAAAAGTTACAGCTATTTCTATGAAGTTGTACAAAAACGCTTTCTTTCGCCAAGACAG